>NC_135909.1:19994772-20594772 GCF_964194155.1 Cetorhinus maximus
GTCATGAGTTTGGAAGGTGTCTAAGGAACCTTGGTGAATTCCTGCAGTGCATCTTGTAGATGGCACACAGTACTGCTACTGTGCGTCAGTGGTGGACGGAGTGAATATTTGTGGATGTGGTGCCAATCAATTGGACTGCTTTGTCCTGGACGGTGTCCAGCTTCTTTAGTGTTGTAGGAGCTGCACTCATCCAGACAAGTGGGGAGTATTCCATCACACTCCTGACTTGTACCTTGTAGGTGGTGGACAGGCTTTGGGGAGTCAGGAAGTGAGTTACTCGTCGCATCCTGAGAGATAGGATTCAATCCTGAAAAATAGGATTAACTGTCATGTGGAAAGGCATGGACTAGTCAGGGATGGTCAGCATGGATTTGTTAAAGGAAGGTCTTGCCTCACAAATTTGATTAAATTCTTTGAGGAAGTGACAAGAAGGGTTGATGAAGGTGGTGCAGTGGATGTTGTGTACATGGAATTTAGCAAGGCATTTGACAAGGTCCCACATGGCAGATTGGTCAGGAAAGTAAAAGCCCATGGGATTCAGGGTAATGTGGCAATCTGGATAAAAGGTTAGCTTTGTAACAGGAAACAAAGGGTAATGGTCGATGGATGCCCTTGCGAATGGAAAATTGTCTCAAGTGGTGTTCCACAGGGCTTGGTTTTGGGACCCTTGCTGTTTGTATTATATATTAACGATATGGACGTGAATGTGGGGGGTACGATTGGGAAATTTGCAGATGACACAAAGGTTGGCTGAGTAGTGGATAGTATAGAGGATAGCCATAATCTCCAAAATGATATAGATGGGTTGGTGGAGTGGGCGGTAAAGTGGCAGATGGATTTTAACATAGAGAAGTGTGAGGTTACACATTTAGGGAGGTCAAACAGTTACAGGGATTACACAATAAATGGGAATATACTAAGAGGGGTAGATGAAGTGAGAAATCTTGGCGTACAAGTACACAGGTCCCTGAAGGCAGTAGTTCAAGTAGACAAGGTTGTAAAGAAGGCATATAGAATGCTCTCCTTGATTGGCAGAGGTATAGAATATAAAAGTAAGGATATAATTTTGGAATTGTATAAAACACTGGTGAGGCCACAACTAGGGTAATTGTGTGCAGTTCTGGTCACCACATTACAAGAAGGACGTAATAGCTCTGGAGAGAGTCCAGAGGAGGTTTACAAGAATATTTCCAGGGTTAGAAAAGTGTAGCTACGAGGAGAGATTGGATAGGTTGGGGTTATTTTCCTTAAAACAAAGAAGGTTGAGAGGTGACTTGATTGAGGTGTACAAAATTATGAGGGGAATAGATAGAGTGGACAGGATAAAATTGTTTCCCTTGGTGGAGAAATCTAGAACCAGGGGACATAGATTCAAGATAAGTGGAAGAAGGTGTAGGGGGAACATGAGGAAGAACTTTTTTACGCAGAGGGTAGTGGGTGTCTCGAATTCGCTGCCCAAGTTGGTGGTACAGGCAGAAACTCTAAACTCTTTTAAAAAGTACCTGGATCTGCACCTTAAGTGCTGTAAGCTGCAGGGCTATGGGCCGGGTGCAGGAAGGTGGGATTAGAAAGGGCACCTGGGTGTCCTCGGGCTGGCATGGACAAGATGGGCCGAATGGCCTCCTTCTGTGCTGTAACTTTTCTATGGTTCTATGATTCCAAGCCTCTGACCTGCTCTTGTGGCAACCTATTTATATGGCCAGTCCAGTTCAGTTTCTGGTCAATGGTAATTCCCAGGATGTTGATAGTGGGGGATTGGGTGATGGTAATGCCATTGAAAATCAAGGGGCAATGTTTGCATTCTCTCTTGTTGGATATGGTCACTGCCTGACACTTGTGTGACACAAATTTTACTTGCCACATGTCAGCCCAAGCCTGGGTATTGTCCATTTGGTCATGGACTGCCTCAGTATCTGAGGAGTCGCGAATGGTGCTGAGCATTGTGGAATTATCAGCGAACATCCCCACTTCCGACCTTATGATGAAAGGAAGGTCATTGATGAAGCAGCTGAAGGTAGTTGGGCCTAGGACACTATCCTATGGAACCCCTGCTGTCATGTCCTTGAGATGAGATGACTGACCTCCAACAACCACAACCATCTTCCATTGTGCTAGGTATGACTCCAGCCAGCGGAGAGTTTCCCCCCGATTCCCATTGACTCCAGTTTTACTCGGGCTCCTTGATGCCACACTCGGTCAAATGCTGCCTTCATGTCAAGGACAGTAACTCTCACCTCACCTCGGGAGTTCAGCTCTTTTGTCCATGTTTGAACCAAGGCTGTAATGAGGCCAAGAGCTGAGTGGCTCTGGTGGAAGCCAAACTGGGCGTCAATGAGTAGGTTATTGCTAAACAAGTGCCACTTGATGGCACTGTTGATGACCCCTTCCATTACTTTACTGATGATGGAGAGTAGACTGATGGGGCAGTAATTGGCTGGGTTGGATTCGTCCTGCTTTTTGTGTACAGGACATACCTGGGCAATTTTCCATATACCTGGGTAGATGCCAGTGCTGTAGCTGTACTGGAACAGTTTGACTAGGAGCACAATTCTTCAGTACCATTGCTGGAATGTTGTCAGAGTCCATAGCCTCTGCAGTATCCAGTGCCTTAAGCTGTTTCTTGATATCACATGGAGTGAATCGAATTGGCTGAAGACTGGCAACTGTGGAGGTGGCCCAGATAGATCATCCACTTGGCACTTCTGGCAGAAGATAGTTGTGAATGCATCAGCCTTATCTTTTGCACTGCTGTGCTGGACTCCTCCATCATTGAGGATGGGGATATTTGTGGAGCCACCTCCTCCACTGAGTTGTTTGATTGTCCACCATATTTCACAATTGGATGTGGCAGGACTGCAAAGCTTAAATCTGATCCGTTGGTTGTGGGATCGCTTAGCGCTCTCTACCACTTGCTGATTATGCTGTTTGGCATCCAAGTAGTCCTGTTTTATAGCTTCACCAGGTTGACACCTCATTTTTATATATGTCTGGTGCTGCTCCTGGCATGCCCTCCTGCACTCTTCATTGAACCAGGGTTGATTCCTGACTTGATGGTAATGGTAGAGTGGGGGATATGCGAGGCCATGAGGTTACAGATTGTGTTCAAGCACAATTTTACTGCTGCTGAAACATCTTCATGGATGCTCAGTCTTGAGTTGATAGATCTGTTTAAAATCTATCCCATTTAGCATGGTGGTAGTGCCACACAACACGATGGAGGGTATCCTCAACGTGAAGGCGGGACTTCATCTCCACAATGACTGTGCGGTGGTCACTCCTACCAATACTGTCATGGACAGATGCATCTGCAGCAGGCAGGTTGGTGAGGATGAGGTCAAGTATGTTTTTCCCTCTTCTTGGTTCCCTCACCACCTGCCACAGACAGAGTCTAGCAGCTATGTCATTTAGGACTCGGCCAGCTCGGTCAGTAGTGGTGCGACCGAGACATTCTTGGTGATGGACATTGAAGTACCCCACCCAGAGAACATTCTGTACCCTTGCCACCCTCAGCCCTTCCTCCAAGTGATGTTCAACATGTAGCAGAACTGATTCATCAGTTATTATATGTGAGTGTGTAATTTAAATCTCTGTCAGTCTCTGTTCCGGTTATGAGAGTGGAACTAACTCTCGGACAACCTTTATTGTAACTGATTGTGGAATTCACTCTGTCAACCTCTTGCTGTATGAGAATGTGGAATTAACTCCTTATGTCAATTTCTGTTACTGTATGTGAGTGTGGAATTAACTCTCTGTCGGTCAGTCTCTGTTATGTATGTGTGTGGAATAAACAAACAATTTGTGAGACTCTGTTACTGTCAGTGTGGAATTAACTCTATCGGTCAGTCTCAGTTACTGTATCTGAGTGTGGAATTAACTCCTTACGTCAGTCTCTGTTACTGTATGAGTGTGTGGAATTAACTCTCTATTGGTCAGTCTCGGTTACTGTGAGTGTGGAATTCTCTTTCCCAGTCTTTGTTAGGATATCTGTGAGTGGAATTAAGGACCTGTCAATTGTTATTAATGTTTCAGTGAGGAATTAACCTATAATAACAGAGACTGACAGAAACTAAGGGAGTTAGTTCCACATCTCATATTAGTCTGTCTATGTTACTGTATGTGAGTGAGGGATAAACAAATAAATTCTCAGCCTCTATTTCTGAGTGTGTGAAATTTACCCTCCATTGGTCAGTCTGTTATTGTGACTGTGAATTAACTTTCAATCTATCAATCTCTGTCACGTGTGTAAGTGCGGATTTAGCTTTCTATCCAATCGTGACGGTAGGTGAGTGTGAAATTAACTCTTTGTATGATAACCTGTTACTGTAGGTGAATATAGAATTAACTATGTCAGTTACAGTTACTGTATCGGACCATGGAAATAACTCTTTCAGGCTCTGTTACTTTAAGAAAGTTAATTTCACCCTCACCATCTGTCAATCTGTGTTACTGTATATGAGTGCGACATTAACTCTCCGTCTCTGTTATGGAGTGAGGAATTAAATCTCAATCGTTTAGTGTTTTCTGTGGGTGTGGAATTCACATCTTACATGTCAACCTCTGTTACTGTACATGAATGTGGAATTAAATCTGTACCTGTCAGTCTCAGTTATGCCGAGTGTGGTATTCACTCTCTGTCAGAATCAGTGACTGTGAGTGAGTGTGAAATTAAATTTCTGTTAGTTTTGGTTGCTGTGTATGATTGTGGAATTATCTTCCTATCAATATCTGTTTCTGTATGAGAGTGTGAATAAAGAGTCTAATAATATGAATTATGTAGAATTAAATTTCTGTCAGTCAGTCTCTGTTGCTGTGAATGTGGACAGGGTAGATAGGAAAACTTTTTTTCCCAATTGGTGGAAAAGTGGGGAAAGAGAGGGCGCAGATTTAAGGTAATTGGCAAAACAACCAATGACATCATGAGGAAAAACCTTGTTCATGCAGCGAGTGGCTAGGAAAAGTGCCTGGGAATTTGGGGAGGCAGGGTCAATCGAAGCATTCAAGAGGGAATTGGATTATCATCAAAAAAGGAAAAATGTGCAGGGTTATGTGGATAAGGTGATGAAATGGCAAGAGGTGAACTGCTCCTTCAGACGGCCAGCATAGACATAATGGGCAGAAAGGCCTCCTTCTGTGCTGTAATCATGCTATGATTCAATGAATTAACTCTTTGTCAATCTCTCTTACAGTATACGTGTGTGGGTGGAATTAACTCTGTCTGTCACTCTCTACTATTGTATATGAATGTGAAATTTACTCCCCGTCAGTCTCTGTTACTGTACAAGAAACAGTTAATAACATTTGATCAGAAATGGTTGGGCCCTACTGTTCTCAAAAGTGCTCGTGGTTAAACTCATCAGCTTCTCCTCTCTCTACTCTCCAGTTCAAAGTCAGCCAACAGGAACATACCTTCAAAGTAAGCGAGGAACGACTTCCATGTCCAACATCCATTCTGATTCCAAGGGTTGTTCATTTCTCAGTTTGTGTTTACGGCCTCGGTTTTGTGAGCGACACCTGCAATAATTCACTGACAAAATCATGTGGATACTGGAAATCTGAAACAAAGAGAGAAAATGCTGAAAATACACAGCACCTCAGGCAGCATCTGTGGAGAAAGAAAAAGAGTTCACATTTCGGGTCACTGACATTCAGCCTGCAATAAAACACTTACTAACATCTGCTCATGGTGGCTGCAGATCCCACAATTCCCTGCATCCCAGAAACCGCTCTATCAAATGCACTGACTTCCCCGGGCATTCTGAGGTCGAACTTTTACCACTGCTACTTGCCTGACTATTCCACCAACCTGCCTATGTCCTTTAGAAGTTTAACACTATCCTCCTCACAGTTCAGAATACCTCGAAGTTTCATCCACAAATTTTGAAACGGTGTCCCGTACACCCAGGTCTAGGTCATTAACATATAACATATAAGAGCAGGGGTCCTCACACCGACCCCTGGGTAACTCCACTATAAACTTTCCTCCAGTCTGAAAAACAACAATTCACCACTACCCTCTGTTTCCTGTCACTCAGCCAATTCCATATCCATGTTGCTCTGTCCCTTTTATTCCATGAGCTGTAACTTTGTTGACAAGTCTGTTGTGTGAGACTTTATCAAATGCCTTTTGGAAATCCACGTAAACCACATGAACAGCATCACCCTCCCCAACCCTCTCTGTTACCGCATCAAAGACTCGGTGCAAACGGGAAAAGAAACCGGGAAGCGGCGGCTGGGATGGGGGAGGCGCTGCACCACCGGCTTCATGGTGCCGTCCCCCGGGTCCCTCTCCGCACGTCCGCCGGACTCGGCGGCTCTGATTCAGGCTCTGAGAGCCGCTGAAACTCGGTGTTACTGAGGCTGCGCTCGATCACGAGCAGCTTCCTGTTGCTGTACCGCGCATGCTCGGCGCAGAAAGGATTTCTGATGGACGACGTGCCAGTTCCTGCGCCTGCGCAGTGCGGTCCCTCTGGTAGAGATAGGCCGTTTTATCTCCCCCTGCGCATTCTGGGAAGCGATGTCCGCCATTTCCCTATAAACTTGAACGCAGTGGCATGCATTTGTGCTCAACCTTTTTGTGCAAACTCTTTTGTACCAAATGAGCCACACTCCCCTTATCCTTTTGAATAGCCCTAAAAAATTTTCCCTTTCGTAGTTGTTCGTTTCACTTTTGAAAGTTTATATTGAATCTGCTTCCACCAACCTTTGCGGCAGAGCATTCAACTCACAGCAACTCGCTACCTTCTAGATAAATGACAAAGGATGATCCATTCAATGTGGAGGGTGGTGGGGAGGAAGGTGAAGACAAGGGGAAGACTATCGGAATCCTGGGAGAGAGGGAATTGGTGGGAACAGCGGTCGCGAAAAGGAACAAAAATGGTTGGGGGCCCTGTCAATTGCAGAGTGGAGAGAAAATCAGTTGAGGAAAAAAGGAAGATAAATTAGCAGTGTTGGTATGGGATATTATCTCTCCTCACCAAAACAATTATTCCAGGTGAAACAGTGTTTTAAGTGCACTTTCTTCAATTTAGTACCCCGTATTCACTGCTCACAATGTGATCTGCTCTACATTGGAAAGATTGAGTGATTGCTTTGTGGAAGCTCTGATCACTCTGCAAGAATGACACCGAGTTTCCGAACACATGTCATTTTAAGTTTCCATCTTGTCCTTGGCATCTTGCAGTGTTCTTATTAATCTCAATGTAAGCTCGAGGAACGGTATCTCATCTTTCAATTGAGCACTTTAAACCCTTCCAACCTCAATACTGAGTATAGCAATTTGAGGGGGTAATCTCAATCCCCATTGTGTATCATTTAAATTGGATGTTTTGCTTTAGTTCACATCTTTCTCTTGATTTAGCATGGCAGCTGTTCATCATCATTCACACCTCTTTTAAACACATCTTTGGTTTTGTTACTTGTCCACATATCTGAGCCTTGCACCATCAACTGTTTTGTCATTTAATCTCTTCTTCCTCCACCCTAATTTGGAAACCACAAGAGAAAGGGTTATACTAGATTCAGTAATAAGTAACGAGAGAGAATTAATTAATCTTCTGACAGTAAATTAGCATCTAACAATGAGTGACAACAATGCGTTAGAGGCAAAGAAACGTCACAGAAATGTGATAACTTTCACCTTAGTTAATGAAAATAAGGGCAGAATGAGCAGGAAACTGAACGCATTAACTTCCAAACAACTACTAACAGGCAAAAGGAAACAATCAGAGACACTCGAAGGAGTTTTTAGTGCATTATGTATCTGATGCAAGGCCGAAGGAAGGAAACTTCACTTTCTCTGTTCACGGTGATTATGGAACTGAATTCCACGTTTAAAACCTGTAATTAAGCAAGAATGTCGATATCTGTCCTAATAATGATTAACTGTCTTTGACATGATGCTGTCTTCACGATTATGGCACTTTATTTCTTTTCGATGCTACATGTCACTGTGAGGAAGCAGTTGTCCAAATTAGAATGATGAATTACTGCAGGGTATCATATAGATCAGACGTACTAATAAATATAAACTTCAGTATATTGTTTCCATCTCAGAAATTTCCGATTCAGATAACTTTGGAGTGATATTGAACGAGAAAAAAACATTCAGACTGTGCCAGCTCTTCGCGAGAAATGGGCTGACAGAAAGACTTTGCTGGTGTGTGTTTGCAGCATTTGCCGCTATTGTCCCAGTGTGAATAGAAGGAATTTGAGAGGTTTGTTGCAGATTTAAGTGTTTATGGGAAACGGAAATCCAATGCTGTAAACCGTAAAGATAAATAAGAGAAGCTTATCGTAGCAGCCAATGTCTCTTTAAGTTAGACCATAAATAGCAGAGGATGGTTTCGATCCATTGACCTCTGGGTTATGGGCCCAGCACGCTTCCGCTGCACCACTCTGCTTCATTAAAATATTGGGTGCTGAATATCAGTGTTGTGTGTTAGGGAAATAAGTAATCACTTGCTTTGTGTATTTTGGGCTAGAATACATCTGTTGGGAGGATTAACTTAGCTACATATTTCTACTGAGTAACGCCAGAAACAGACAGAGAAACACATACAGAAAGGCAACAAGAGACTGTCAGGATACACAAGGTGACAGAGAAAGATGCCGAGCAAATTAGCAAGACACTGAGATGGAGAGACTGATCACTTATGTAAAGCTGTTCCTTGCTGCACAGAGTTGTCCCCTGTTTGTAAATATGCTTCCCGTTGTGTAACTGTGCTCTCTGTTGTGTAACTGCTCTCTGTTGTATTACTGTGCTCTCTGCTGTGGAACTGTGCTCTCTGCTGTGGAACTGTGCTCTCTGCTGTGTAACTGTGCTCTCTGTTGTATAACTATGCTCTCTGTTGTGTAACTGCTCTCTGTTGTATAACTGTGCTCTCTGCTGTGGAACTGTGCTCTCTGTTGTGGAACTGTGCTCTCTGCTGTGTAACTGTGCCCTCTGTCATGTAACTGCGCTCTTTGATGTGTAACTGCGCCCCTATTGTGTAACTGTGGCCCCTGTTGTTTAACTGTGCTCTCTGTTGTGTAATTGTGTTCTCTGTCATGTTACTTTGTTCTCTGTTGAGTAACATTCCTTTCTGTTATGTAACAGTGCCCCCTGCCCACTGCCCCCTGCTCCAGGGAGCAGACTCGGAGTGAGGAGCACCAGAGCGGTGACCTCGGGGTACAGAGTAACTGAAGCCAAAACTGAAAAAGTGTTGTCACAGGAAAGCTGCGACCTGATTGTTTGGTAGGAAATCTGCACCAAATTTGAAAAAAAAACTGCAATGCTAATTAATAAATTAATTAACTAATTCGAGATGGCTGGGCAGGTGATGTGCTGTAGCAGTTCCATGTGGGAGCTGGCAGATCCCATTGCGAGCCGCAGTGAGCACATCTGCAGCAAGTGTTGGTTGCTCGAGGAACTCCGGCTCAGAATTGATGAGCTGGAGTCGGGGCTCCAGATGGGAGGGGGAGAGTTACCTGGACGCTTTGTTTCAGGAGGCGGTCACACCCGCTATATTAAGTACCTCAAATTCGGTCAGTGTCATGGTCAGCAGGGTGTGACTTGCAAGTGAGGTAGGTAGAGGGATCCTGTGTTCAGGAACAGAGGAGACTCAGCTCTTGAGCTTGTCCATTAGGTACGAGGTACTTGCTCCCTGTGTGGATGAGGAACAGGGCTGTAGGGAGGATGAGGCAGCTGACCACGGCCGTTCAAGTGGGGGGAGCAAAAAGACAAGTGGTAGTTGTAGGGGATTCTATAATTAGGGGAATTGATAGCATCCTTTGTAAGCAGGATTGAGAGTCCCTCATGGTATGTTGCCTGCCCGGTGCCAGGGTGAGGGACATCTCTGACCGGCTTGAAAGGATATTGGAGATGGAATAGGAGGATCCAGTTGTTGTGGTCCACGTCGGGACAAATAACATAGGTAAGACTTGGAAAGAGGACCTGTTTTGGGATTATCAGGAACTAGGAACTAAATTAAAGAACAGGTTCTCAAGGGTTATAATCTCCGGATTACTACCCAAGCCACGTGCAAATTGGCATAGGGGCACGAGAATAAGGGAAGTAAACACGTGGCTAAAGGAGTGGTGCGGGAAAGAGGGGTTCCATTTCGTGGGGCACTGGCATCAGTATTGGAACATGAGGGATCTGTACCTTTGGGACGCTCTCCACCTGAACCGATCTGCGACCAATGTTCTAGCGAAAAGGGTAAATAGGGTGGTCAACAGGACTTTATTCTAGAAAGTGGGGGAGAAGGGAAGGGTAAAACTCCAAGAAGTCTGACTAATGGGAAACAAAGCAGCAGGTTAGCATATGGGGGATGGATTCAACTTCACGGAAAATTATGAAAAAACTGAAAAGAAAGCAAAGCCCAGGAGAGGCTATTAAAGTATCCAGAACACAAAATAGGGCAGAGTGTTTGGAAAGGGTTAGGAATCTAACTTCAAGCACATCAGATAAAGGGACGACAATGAGAAGGGAGATGGGAAATACAGGACTGAAGGTGTTGTATGTGAATGTACGCAGTATACGAAATAAGGTAAATGAGCTTGTGGCGCAGTTTGAAATTGACAGGTATGATGTGGTGGGCATCACGGAGACATAGCTGCAAAGGGATCAGGACTGGGAGCTAAATATCCAAGGGTATACATCTTATCGAAAAGATAGGCAGGTTGGCAGACGGTGTGGGGTTGCTTTGTTAGTAAGAAATGAAATTAAATCGACAGCAAGAAACGACGTAGGGTCAGATGATGTAGAATCCGTGTGGGTAGAGTTGAGGAACCACAAAGGTTAAAAACAAATACGTAATGGGAGTTATGTACAGGCCTCCGAACAGTAGTCAGGATGTGGGGCACAAGATACACCAGGAGATAGAAAAGGCGTGTAAGAAAGGCAAGGTTACAGTGATCATGGGGGGTTTCAATATGCAGGTAGATTGGGAAAATCAGCTTGGTAGTGGATCCCAAGAAAAGGAATTTGTGGAATGTCTACGCGATCGCTTTTTGGAGCAGCTTCTGGTGGAGCCCACTAGGGAACAGGCAATTCTCGATTTAGTGATGTATGAGGCAGATTTGATAAGGGAGCTTAAGGTGAGGGAGGAAGTGACCATCATATGATATAATTTACCCTGCAATTTGAGAGGAAAAAGCTGGAATCAGATATAACGGTATTACAGTTGAATAAAGGCAACTACAGAGGCATGAGGGAGGAGCTGGCCAGAATTGACTGGGAGATGAGCCTAGCAGGATAGACAGTGGAACAGCAATGGCAGGAGTTTCTGGGAGTAATTTGGGAGACACAGCAAAAATTAATCCCTAGGAAGAAGAAGCATACTAAAGGGAGGACGAGGCAACCATGGCTGACAAAGGAAGTCAGGCACAGCATAAAAGCTAAAGAGAAAGCATACAATGCGGCGAAGAGCAGTGGGAAGCCAGGGGTTTGGGAAGCCTACAAAGACCAACAGAGTACAAGTAAAAAAGAAATAAGGAGGGAGAAGATTAAATATGAGGTTAAACTAGACAGTAATATAAAAGAAGATTGCAAGAGTTTTTTTTAGATATATAAAGGGTAAGAGAGAGGCAAAAGTGGACATTGGGCCGCTGGAAAATGACGCTGGAGAAATAGTTGTGGGGAACAAAGAAATGGCAGAGGAACTGAATAGGTACTTTGCGTCAGTCTTCATGGTGGAACACACGAGTAACATCCCCAAAGTTAAAGAGAGTCCGGGGGCAGAGGAGAGTATGGTGGCTATTATCAAGGAGAAGGTGCTAGGAAAACTGAAAGGTCTGGAGGTGGATAAATCACCTGGACCAGATGGATTACACCCCAGAGTTCTGAAGGAGATAGCTGAAGAGATAGTGGGGACATTAGTTGTGATCTTTCAGGAATCTTTGGAGTCGGGGAGGTTTCCCAGAGGACTGGAAAATCGCTAATAAGAACTCCTTGCCATTCTGTCTCCCTCCTAGGAGGCTGCTGTTTATTCCCTTCCCCCGGGACTGTGGTCTCTCCAATGGCGGCTCTTCCTGTCCCAGGTCGAACAGGGTAAGAGCAGCGCGCATGCGCTCTTCTGCTCACTGCATCCCCACCTCCCACCGGTCCTCACGCCCCACCCCATTTCAACTCTGGTGGGGGATTGGAATGACGCATGCGCAGAAATCTACAACATCGCATGAAACTATTTTGTTTGGAAATGTTCTCCAAGTCACTTTTATCCGAGATTCAGCAAAAGACCTGGAGCTTATGAGGAGGAAACGATGAGAACTGCGACTTGCCCCTGCAAGAAACTCATTCTGGGATCTTTCTTTGCAGGCTGTTTGGTGTTCAGGGGCCCGTTTTCACAAAGCAATCCTGCAGAATCACTGGAGGAAGCCGGGAATCGGGGTGTTTGCTGGGACCGTGAATGAGTTAATATCAGACAGGAACTCTCCAGATTCATTTAATCCAAGTGAAACACTCGCTGGGAGTAATATCCAACGGCCCTGAGCTGCAGGGAGTACAACAGGGAAGAGAGGGTTAAACATGGGCCATTGTTTCTCACTCATTGACACTGTCATCGAGTTATACAGTCACAGAGTCATGAAGACATTACTGCTCAGAAGGAGGTCATTCGGCCCATCCAGTCCATACTGACTGTCTGTAGAATAATCCAGTCATCCTATTCTACTGCTCTATCCCTGCGACTTTATTTCCATAGGCGCCCACGCAATTTCCGTTTGAAATCTCCGTTTCCACAATGCCCATTGGGATCAAGATCCAGGTCATTACCCGGAGAGTAACAAAGTTCTAGCACACATTCCCCTGCACATCTTGTCTTAAATTTTAAATCCGTGTCCATTAATCCTTCTACCCTCAGCTCATGGGAACAGCTTTCCTTTGTTTACCTGATCTAAACCTATTATAATCTTGCACAACTCTCTCAGACCTCCCCTCAATTTCGTTTTCTTCAAGTAGAGCGGCTTCAGTTTCCCCAACCAACCTTGCAGCTATAACCCCTCATCCCTGGAACTATTCTAGTAAATCTCCTTTGCACTGTCTCAAAGACCCTCACATCCTTCCAAAAGTGTGGTGACCAGAAATGGACACAATACTCTAGTTGCAGCCTAAACAAAGCTTTATAAAGGTTAAACATAACGTTTCTGCTTTTATGCTCAGCATCTCTGTTGATGAAATCAAGGATCCCATCTGCTTTCCTAACTACTCTCTCAAAATCTCCTGTCACCTACAAAGATCTAAAGATTTTCGGGCCCTCTGACCCTGCACACTTTTTAGAACGGGAACATTAAGTTTATGCCTCCTCTCCCTATCTCTTCTGTCAAACCACAGCACTGTTCCTGAGTGTGGGATTAATAATGTGTCTCTGCGACAGTATTAGTGAGAACTGAGGTTGCAGCTTCTGCCTCTCCAGGAGAAATTTTATGGATGGAATCATAATTTACTGGGATTTCTGCAACTGATGGATATATTGTCTGGTCGCCTGAGTCTCACCGCCCTCACTCACTCTGTCTCTGTCTATCCCTCCAGCCCCTCTCTATTGAATTCCATATGAAGGAGAGGCACTGTTGTTTAGTGGCTGAGTGCACACAATCTGTATCTTCAAATGATCAAAAATAAGTCTGCTTGTGAACAAGACAATAATTTAAACCAGTTACGGGTTAACCCTGTGATTTGCTGCAGTCTCCTGAATCTGGGGAACAGACACTGTGAGCAGCTCCGGTCTCAGAGGGTTTAACAGTTACTGAGCTGGGAAACTACAACTAATCCCCGAGAATCCACAGCACAGGCCGAGAGGAGAGGAAAGCCTGTCCTGGGAGCTGTAAATCTGAGACACAGTTTGTCCTGTCAATGTGTAGATGTGAACATTGTATCAGCGAGAGTGTGTTAGAGGGGCGGGCGGGTTAGACTAATGTCGCTGTGTTTGTGTGTCCGGCCTCAGCGCCAGGTTTCCGAGTCCCTCTTGTGTAAAATCACAAGATTTCCCTGTAATTGGATCGCGATGCTCCCCTGCTCAGCCCTGAAGAGAGAATTTAAGGCAAAGTTTTCGTTAATTTCAAGATTTCAGTGGAAACACAGAGAAGAAGTCAGAGCTCGGCTGAGAGGGCGCGATCAAAGCCGCAAAGAAAAGGGTTTAAATCGAAATTGCTGCATTTAATTCGGATGGAACATTCTCGACAACAAACATTCGGATTTTGTTAACAGAAGGAAGCGAGTGTGGGAATCTGAAATGTCCAATTTGAAGTGGAATTGGGGAGTTTATGAGGAGAGAGAAACACAGAGAGGCTGGAGGAGCCGGGAGCTGACAGCAGGTTGTCTCTGCCCCGTCCGCTCTCTGTGTTTAAGTTGCTCTGAGCCGCCACCACTGGTTTCATTTCTGATCCAGTTCTGACTGTCAGAGAGATTTTCCACACAGTCTCGGATATGACTGATACTGCAGCCGCCGAAACGGCTCCTCCAGCCGCTGCCGCTCAAGTCAAACCTCCCAAGAAGAAGAAGGCGGCTTCCCGATCGAAGGCAGCCGGTCCCAAGTTAGGCGAACAGATCCTCAAGATTGTGGCGGGTTGCAGCGATCGCAAGGGGATGTCCCTGGCCGCGATAAAGAAAGCTTTGTCTGGCAGCGGTGTCGATGTGGGGAAGCTCGGCTCCCAGATCAGGCTAAGTATCAGGAGGAAGGTGGAGAGCGGCTCCCTGGTGCAGGTAAAGGGACAGGGCGCCTCCGGCTCCTTCAAAATCCCTAAGAAGGAATCCCAGGGGAAAGTGCGAAAGAAGGAGAAGAAACCAACAGCCAAGAAATCTTTAGTCAAGAAACCAGCGGCCAAGAAGGTGAAAACAAAGAAACCAGCAGCTAAGAAATCTCCAGCCAGGAAAGTAGCAGCCAAGAAATCCCCAGCGAAGAAAGCAACAGTCAAGAAAACAAGCAGCAAGAAGGCGGCAACTCCAAAAAAGGCGGTGAAGAAAGCAGCGCTGAAGAAAAAATCTCCCGCCAAGAAGCTCACGGGTGGAAAGGCTTTAAAAAAAGTGGATAAATCGAAGGCCAAACCCAAAGTGAAAGCAGCAAAGGCTAAGAAAGCAGCGCCAGGAAAGAAATGAAACCAGCCGAGCAAATTGTAAACCTCTGAACCCAAAGGCTCTTCTCAGAGCCGCCCACGTCTCTCAGGAAAGAGCTGATCCCCGAATCAAATGTCCCTGTCCCGGCGCTGGGAGCAGGTTTCACACTGAAATGATTTATATTAACTTGAAAATTCCCGGTATCTCACTGACATGATCTATACCCATCCCCTCCCCCACTCTGCAATAAAACAGAGCGGTGCCCGTGCCCCATTGTAACTGGGGATTTGTTCAGCTGCTCTGTCAGTTTCTGCTCGTTTCCTTTTCACAGATTCAGGGTGAGAGTGTGTAAGACAGTTACCCGGGCGGAGAAACCCCACGTTACAACTCAAAGCCCAACACATGAGTTTGTCTAATTCAGCTGGAGTGAGGTGTCGATAAACTGCTCAACCCGCCTGGAGGGGAGGTGTGTCGGGATAGAACAGAAGCTGGGAGCGAAGTGGAAACAGGCGGATTTGCAGGATATAGTGTTTGTACTTGGGCTGGAATATTACTGAATTTTAATTGTAAAGCTCTTTATTTAAAAGCTGCGGGTTTTTAGAACCGTTTAATTTGAAGCTCCAATCTATAAGCTTTGTGCCGAGCGCTGTGTTAACTTCCATTGTCGATAATTTAAAAACAAAGTCGTTTCTAGCAGGGAGGAGGCGGAGCTGGATTATCATAGACATTCCTCTGTTCTGTCTGTCACTCAGTCTCCTCCCCGTCCCGCCTCTCCCTCTCTGTCCCGTTTCTCAGTCAGGTCGGGGCGGGCTATATAAAAGAAGAACGTGAAACAGCTCGTCTCTCATATTTAGCAGCGATCTGAGTGAAGAATTATCATGTCTGGCAGAGGGAAAGGAGGCAAAGGACTGGGGAAAGGCGGAGCAAAGCGGCACCGCAAAGTGCTTCGTGATAATATCCAGGGCATCACCAAACCAGCAATCCGCCGCCTGGCTCGCCGTGGCGGTGTCAAGCGGATCTCGGGTTTGATCTATGAGGAGACTCGCGGGGTGCTGAAGGTTTTCCTGGAGAATGTGATCAGGGATGCGGTCACCTACACTGAACACGCCAAGCGCAAGACGGTCACTGCCATGGATGTGGTGTACGCTCTGAAACGCCAGGGCCGCACTCTCTATGGATTCGGCGGCTGAACAACTCGACCCTTTCTACCAAACACACAACAAAGGCTCTTTTCAGAGCCACCCACCGCCTCACAGAGAGAGCAGAGACCTGGGAACGGGAGCTGGGATGGGCTGTGATCGGGAATGTTAGTGCCTGATTTGTTCTGACGGGGAATGTACTGAGAATATCAGTTTGTTCGTTGTTTATTTATCCGGATGGCACATTCTGCACTGACACTGAAAAGTCTCTCCACTGCTTCATATTGTCGAAAGGTTTTGTTCTGGATGAATAATGAGTCGGATAGTAATGACAGGATCCGGCGGTTCCTCTGACATCAGCCGTTCAATCCGTCAGTGGAGTTGAGGTTACAATCAGATCAGCCATGATCTCACTGAATGGCGGAACAGACTCGATGGGCTGAGCGGCCTCCTCCTGCTACTAATCCCAATATTCGCACGGATGTCCGTCATGACTTAGACCGGGAATAGGGGGAGCTTCGAGCCGCTCCCGTTCCCGCTCTTTATCGGAATGAACAGCCCAGAATGAGGGCAATGGGAAGGAGTCTGATGCCCCCAGCACCGTTTCTATTTTATTACCCATTCCAGCCCTCTAATCGAGCGGCGATTTTAAAGGTTGGTTGTGCTGTAGGGAGCAATGCTCAATTATTATTATATTAACAATTCAGTTATTGCCTGGGAAATCCAGCACTGACTTTACACAGTTCAAACAACGGACTGGTGTTTCTGTCCAAAAATGTGCAGATTCACCAGGATGATGCCGGGTTTACAAATTGCCGGGACAGGTTACATGAACTGGAATTTCATTGGGATTAGGAAATAGTGAGTGACAGTGAGAAATGGTATTTATAATTTTCAAAAAAGGGAAGAACGAAGTCTATTGTCGAGACGGTAAACGGCTGCAAAAAAAGGCGGAATTTTTGAAATGGGCAATTAAAAACAACTCGACCAATGAGGACCTGAGTTGCCAGGGATTAATTCATTGGTTCGATTTTGGACGCAACTGCCTGGGCGTAAGGCTGCAGCCAATTACTGTTCGGGGCGGTTCCTCACAGTGTCTAAAAAGGCGGATTGTCGAGCAGATTGTATTAATAGTCCTTGTAACTCTGACTGGTGAATCTGTTCAGAAAATGGCCAGGAGAAACTCTCCTTTCTCGACTTTCGCCGCTTCTTGCCGCCCTTTGCTACCGGTTTCTTTAAGGCTTTCTTGCCTCCCTTCTTGGGAGCTGGTTTCTTCTCATCAACCATATTCAGTTTCAGACACAGAAATAAACCAAACCCCTTCCGAGCGCCGATTAAATAGACAGTCTCCCAGATCTATGCTAATTAAGGATTGGGAAAAGATGACTCTGAATGGACAGTTTAAAGGCTAAAGCAGCCTCTAAGTATATAATTTCAGGATTGGATATGGAAACAGGCCAATCAGATTGTGATTTCTCGTCCCCACTCCTCCTCCCAACCCGGCATCAGCCCATTTACTTTAGTCAGGAAATACATTTTACAAAGACTCTCTCCAGCCCCAGTTCCTCAGTGTTTTACTATACATCGGGGAATGCCGCCTGATTGTTTTGCGAGGGTCCGTTCTCCACAGAGAGAGACTATACGGGAAAGCGGGATTCCATCTGTAACAGAGAGCCCCTGATAATGTGTGCGAGTGTGGGATTTACTCACTCTGATACTGTGAATGAGTTTGGGATTCATTTACTGTTTGTAAGGCCGTGCTACAGTGAGAGAGTCTGGGATTCATTCTGTGCATTCTGGCAAGTCTCTGGGACTGAAAGTGATTGCTGATGTCGTTCTGTGTCTGACTGTGATAGTGTTTGAGACTCATTGTGCATCTGTCAGTTAGCTGTGCATGTGAGTGAGTGGGGCTTTCATTCAGCACCTCATCTTCCGACTAGGCACTTAACAGCCTTCCGAATTGAATATTGAGTTCAACAATTTTAGATCATGAACTCTCTCCTCCTTCCCCACCCCCTTTCCGATCCCCCCCCTTTTTTCCCCAGTAATTTATATAGATTTTCCTTTTCCCATCTATTTCCACTATTTTTAAATATATTTCCATCCATTGTTTTATCTCTACCTTTTAGCCTTTTTCGATTCCTTCACCCCACCCCCACTAGGGCTATCTGTACCTTGCTTGTCCTGCTTTCTACCCTTAATTAGCACATTCCTTAGATAATATCATCACCTTCAACAACTCCTTGCCGTTTTGTCTGTGACATATTTTTGTTATCTCCACCTATCACGGGCTCTACTTGTCCTACCCCGGCCCCATAAACCAGCTTATATTTCATCTCTCTTCTATTTTTACTTAGTTCTGTTGAAGGGTCATTCAGACTCGAAACGTTAATTGTGCTCCTCTCCGCAGATGCTGCCAGACTTGCTGAGTTTTTCCAGGTATTTGTTTTGGATTTCCAGCATCCGCAGTTTTTTGCTTTTATCTTAGTGTTTAATTGACTGCCACTTCTCTTCAAGGAATGCCTACCTTGAAGAAGTTTTGCTCTTCTCTCCGACAGGATTTTCGTATCTCTCTCTTGCCTTGTTCACCTTCATTGCTTTCCATTTCTCTCCTGGTGTTTGACAAGGTGTTTACCAAAACTCGCTTCCACAGCCATATTACCTTCCTCAGTGACTGTCTCCGTCTCTGACTTACCCCATGTGGATTTCAACTGAAGTTCCATCCCTTATGTTTCAAACCCACCCAGGATTAAAGGCATCTCCGGGACATACAACGCTCCTTGGACTGCTGTTCTCGTCGCATTCTGAGATCTACACTCAGTGCCA
Source organism: Cetorhinus maximus (assembly GCF_964194155.1). Classification (NCBI taxonomy): domain Eukaryota; kingdom Metazoa; phylum Chordata; class Chondrichthyes; order Lamniformes; family Cetorhinidae; genus Cetorhinus; species Cetorhinus maximus. The sequence goes on from NC_135909.1 coordinate 20,013,766, forward strand.
TGCATCGCCATATGAACACACTCGACCTCTCCCTCCAGCAGCACCGCCGCACTCTTTTTCTAAGCTGCGCATATCCCCAGTTTCATTTTATTCTTCGTCTCATCCGACGCCTCAACAAGAAACTTTGTCTCTTTCTTTCAGGTGCAAAGGAACGCAAGCTCCAACAACTCATTGACACCAACACCCATCCAGGACCCTCAACCCTTGCCTGTCCCTCTGTCCCCATCCCGTCTTCCAATGGCAGCCCCGGCCGTGTATTCACCATACCCCTGACCTTCCCCTCTCCGTCGCTGAACATTCAGTGCTCAGCAAAGGACTTAGTTTCAGACCCTTACGCCCTCATCTCAATGAATCTCAGGCTCGGCACGATGCTGAACTCTTCTACCGCCACCTTCGTCTCCGTGCTCACTTCTTTGGGCAGGAGTCCTCTCTCCATTCAATGGATCCTTTTACCTGCCTCCAATATTCTCCCTCCACCTGGACCCCTCCCTCTGGATTCTTAGCTTCCCTTGATCTTTTGATTGAGAACTGTCGGCGTGACATTAGTCGTCTCAATAAATCTGCTTCTCTCACCCACTCTAACCTATCTCTCTCTGATCTTTCTGCACTTCGTTCTCTCAGGTCCAACTTTGGCATTGTCATTAAACCCGCTGACAAGGGTGGTGCTGTTGTTGTCTGGCACACTGACCTCTACCTCACAGGGGCTGAGCGTCAACTCAAAGACACTTCCTCCTACCACCCTTGGACTATGACACCACCACTGAACATCAAGCCATTGTTTCCAGGACTGTTACTGACCTCATCTCCTCTGGAGATCTTCCTTCCACAGTTTCCAACCTGATAGTCTCCCAAACTCAGACGGCCCGCTTCTACCTCCTACCCAAAATCCACAAACAGGACTGTCCCGGCAGACCGATCATGTCAGCCTGTTCCTGCCCCACGGAACTCATTTCTTGCTATCTTGACTCCATTCTCTCTCTCCTTGTCCAGTCGCTTCCCACCTACATCCGTGATTCCTCTGACACGCTACATCATATCAACAATTTCCAGTTCCCTGGCCCCAACCGCCTCCTCTTCACCATGGACGTCCAATCCATCTACACTTCTATCCCCCACCAGGACGGTCTGATGGCTCTCTGCTTCTTCCTCGAACAGAGGCCCGAACCATCCCCATCCACCACTGCTCTCCTCCGTCTGCCTGAACTTGTTCTCACACTGAACAATTTCTCCTTAAACTCCTCTCACATCCTCCAAATAAAAGGTGTGGCTATGGGTACCCGCGTGGGCCCCAGCTATGCCTGTCTCTTTATGGGGTATGTGGAACATTCTTTGTTCCAGTCCTACTCCGGCCCCCTCCCACAAATCTTTCTCCAGTACATCGATGATCACTTCGGTGCTGCTTCATGCTCTCATCTGGACCTGGAAAATTTACTAATTTTGCTTCCAATTTCCACCCCTCCATCATTTTCACATGGTCCATCTCTGACACTTTCCTTCCCTTCCTTGACCTCTCTGTCTCAATTTCTGGTAGACTGTCCACCAATATCCATTAGAAGCCTACTGACTCCCACAGCTACCTCGCCTACAGCTCCTCACACCCCGCTTCCTGTAAGGACTCCATCCTATTCTCTCAGTTCCTTCGCCTCTGTCGCATCTGTTCTGATGCTGCCACTTTCAAAAACAGTTCCTCTGACATGTCTTCCTTCTTCCTTAACCAAGGCTTTCCACCCACGGTGGTTGACAGGGCCCTCAGCCGTGTCTGGCCCATCTCCCGTGCATCCTCCCTCACACCCTCCTCTCCCTCCCAGAACCATGATTGGGTCCCCCTTGTCCTCACTTATCACCCCACCAGCCTCTGCATTCAAAGGATCATCCTCTGCCATTTCCGCCAACTCCAGCATGATGCCACCACCAAACACATCTTCCCTTCACCCCACCAGCGGCATTCCGTAGGGATCATTCCCTCCGGGACACCCTGGTCCATTCCTCCATCACCCCCTACCCTTCAACCCCCTCCCACTGCACCTCCCCATGCAACCGCAGAAGGTGCAACACCTGCCCCTTCACTTCCCATCTCCTCACTGTCCAAGGGCCCAAACACTCCATTCAAGTGAAGCAGCATTTCACTTGAACTTCCCTCAATTTAGCCTACTGCATTCGTTGCTCCCAATGCGGTTTCCTCAACATTGGAGAGACCAAATGCAGACTGGGTGACCAATTTGCAGAACACCTTCGGTCTGTCCGCAAGCTTGACCCAGACCTCCCTGTCGCTTGCCATTTCAACACTCCACCCGGCTTTCATGCCCACATGTCCGTCCTTGGCCTGCTGCATTGTTCCAGTGAAGCTCAAAGCAAACTGGAGGAACAGCACCTCATCTTCCGACTAGGCACTTTACAGCCTTCCGGACTGAATATTGAGTTCAACTATTTTAGATCATGAACTCTCTCCTCCATCCCCACTCCCTATCCGATCCCCCCCACCCCTTTTCCCAATAATTTATATAGATTTTTCATTTCCCACCTATTTCCATTATTTTTAAATGTATTTCCATCCATTGTTTTATCTCTACCTTTTAGTCTTTTTCGATTCCTTCACCCCACCCCCACTAGGGCTATCTGTACCTTGCTTGTCCTGCTTTCTACCCTTAATTAGCACATTCCTTAGATAATATCACCACCTTCAACACCTCTTTGTCCCTTTGTCTGTGACACCTTTTGGTTATCTCCATCTATCACTCGCTCTACTTGTGTGTCCCCCCCACCCCCTGCCCTTAAACCAGCTTATACTACACCTCTCTTGTATTTTAACTTAGTTCTGTTGAAGGGTCATTCGGACTCGAAACGTTAACTGTGTTCCTCTGCGCAGATGCTGCCAGACTTGCTGAGTTTTTCCAGGTACTTTTGGTTTTGTTTCATCCTCTCCCTCTGACAGACGCCAAGTCCGGAGAGGAGAGGCAGACCCTCAGGGCCTCCAGGTGGTGGAGTTCAAAGTGACATCACGATTTAAAATATGACACAGTAAGTAGGTCAGGTAAGTACTTCTACTTATTCTATTAATTAAACTGCTGCAGTCCATCAGTTTAAACAAAATAATGTGAGGACTTTGGACTGTAGTAGGAGTGGAATAAGGACCCTAGTGTAATTAGTATTCTTTAAAAGGGAGTAACTAAGAAGCTTAAATTAAAGGGAACAGAAGGCAGCAGAGCTCACACCCGCGATATGCTCCTCCTGTGCTATGTGGGAATTCATGGACACTTCCAGTGACCCTGGTGAGCATGTGTGCAGGAAGTGCGTCCAGCTGCAGCTACTGGCTAACTGCATTTCGGAGCTGGAGCTGCGGGTGGATTCACCTTGGAGCATCTGTGATACTGAGATTATCGGGGACAGCACATTCAGTGAGGCGGTCACACTGCAGGTAAAGACTGAACAGGCAGAAAGGGAATGGGTGACCACCAGGCAGAGTAGAGGGAGGCAAGTAGTATAGGAGTCCCCTGTGGCCGTCCCCCTCTCTAACATATATACCGTTTTGGATACTGCTGGGGGAGGCAACATCTCAGGGGAAAGCAGCAGAAGTCCATGGCATCACGGGTGGCTCTGCTGCAAAAGAGGGGAGGAAGAAGAGTGGCCGGGCTATAGTGAAAGGGGATTCAATAGTAAGGGGAACAGACAGGCCTTTCTGTGGCCCACAAAATAGACACCAGGATGGTATGTTGCCTCCCTGGTGCCAGGGTCAAGGATGTCCCAGAGAGCGGCAGGGAATTGTGAAGTGGGGCGGGGTGCGGTGTGAACAGCCAGTGGTCATGGTGCATGTTGGTACCAACAACATAGGTAAAAAATAAAACAATGAGGTCCTACAAGCTGAATATAGGGAGTTAGGATGTGAACTAAAAAGTAGGACATCAAAGGTAGTAATCTCAGGATTATTACCAGTGTCACGTGCTAGCGAGAGGAGAAATAACAGGATATAGCAGATAGATACATGGCTGAAGAAATGGTGTCGGGGGAGGGATTCAGATTCCTGGGACATTGCGACCAGTTCTGGGGAAAGTGGGACCAGTACAAACAGGACAGGTTGCATCTGGGCAGGACCAAAACCAATGTCCTCAGGGGTGGAGAGGTTGGGGGAGGGGGGGTGGTGGGAGTGGAGTTGGAGGTGGGGGGGTGATGGGAGTGGAGGGGTTGGTGGTGGGGTGGTGGTGGTGGTGGAGGAAAGTGTTTGCTAGTGCGGTTGGGGAGGGTTTAAACTAGAACGGCAGGGGGATGGGAACCTGAGTAGGGAGACAGAGGAAGGCGAAACAAGGATAGAAACAAAAGGCAGAAAAGTAAGAAGCAAAAGTGAAAGACAGAAAAAAAAGTGTGAAAAACAAATGTGGTCATAGTGCAAAATAAAGCGAAGATGGTTACAAAGTTAAAGAAAAATTGAAAGGCATCATATCTTAATGTGTGGAACATTTGCAATCAGGTAGATGAATTAACGGTGCAAATAGATATAAACGGTTATGATAGAGTTGCAATTATGAAGACATGTCTACAGGGTGATCAAGGATGCAAACTGAACATCCAGGGGTATTGAATATTTAGGATGGGCAGATCAATAGGGAAAGGAGGTGGGGTGGGATTGTTAGTAATGGAGGAAATCAATGTAATAGTGAGGAAGGATATTGGCTCAGAAAATCATGATGTGGAATCTGTTTGGCTGGAGATAAGAAACACCAAGGGGCAGAAAACGTTGGTGGGGGTTGTCTATAGGCCTCCAAACAGTAATGGAGATGTAAGGGAAGGCATTAAACAGGAAATTAGAGATGCATGCAGTAAGGATACAACTGTAATTGTGGGTGACCTTAATCTACATACAGATTGGACAAACCACACAGCAATAATGCTGGTGGAGGAGGATTTCCTGGAGTGTGTACGTGATGGTTTTATGGACCAAGACATTGAGGAACCAACTAGAGAGCAGGCTATCATAGACTGGGTGCCATACAGTGAGAAAGAATTAATTCCCTTGGGGAAGAGCGACCATAAAATGATGGAATTGTTCATTAGGATGGATAGTGAAGAAGTTGAATTGAAAACGAAGGTCCTGAACCTAAATAAAAGGAGCTACGAGGGTCTGAGGCGCGATTCGGCAATGATGGACTGGAGAACCGTACTTAAAAGGTTGTCCAGTGGATAGGCAATGGCTAATATTTAAGGTACGTATGCATGAATTACAACAATTATTCATTCCTGTCTGGAACACAAATAAAATAGGAAAGGTGGCCCAACCATGGCTTACAAAAGAAATTAGGGATAATATTAGATCCAAAGAGGAGACATATTAAATTGCCAGAAAAGAGAGCAAGCCTGAAGATTTGGAGCAGTTTAGGATTCAGCAAGTGGACAAAAAGATTCGTCAAGAAGGGGAAAATGGAGTATGAGATTAAACTTACAAGGGACATAAAAACTGACTGTAAAGGCTTCTATAAATATGTGAAGAGCAAAAGATTAGCAAAGACAAATGTAGGTTCCTTACAGTCAGAAACGGGGGAAATTATAATGTGGAACAAAGAAATGGCAGGAGAATTGAACACATATTTTAGTTCTGTCTTCACAAAAGAGGACACAAATAATTTTCCAGAAATGTTAGGGAACCAAGGGTCCAGCAAGAGGGAGGAATTGAAGAAAACTAGTATTAGTTTCAAAAATTGTGGTCAAGAAATTAATGGGGTTAAAGGCTGAAAAATCCCGAGGACTTGATGATCTACATCCCAGACTACTAAAGGAAGTGGCCCTGGAAATATTGGATGCATTGGTGGTCATCATCGAAAATCTCTTGACTCTGGAGCAATTCCTACAGATTGGAGGGTGGCAATTGTAACCCCACTATTTAAACAAGGAGGGAGAGAAAAAACAAAACTACAGGCAGTTAGCCTAACATCAGTAGTGGGGCAAATTCTAGAGTGTATCTTAAAAGACATAGTAACTGAACACTTGGAAAGCATTAATAGGATTAGACAAAGTCAACATGGGTTTATGGAAGGGAAATCATGTTTAACTAATTTACTGAAGTTTTTGGAGAAAAGATAAGGGAGAACCAGTGGATTGTATTGAATATTGATGTACAGTCTATTGCCAGAAAATAAGACAGAGAGGTCAAGGAAGGAAAGTGTCAGAGATGGACCATGAAGGTGATGGAGGGATGGAAATTGGAAGCAAAATTGTATCATTTTTTCCAGCACCAGGTGAGAGCATGAAGCAGCAACGAAATGGTCATCGGTGTACCGAAGAAAGAGTTGCGGGAGGGAGCCTGAGTAGGACTGGAACAAGGAATGTTCCACATACCCCATAAAGGTGTTTCACTGCTGCTTCATGGTCTCGTCTTCACTGAGAGGGTGGTCAGCCTGTGGAATTCTTTACCACAGAAGGCTGTGGAGGCCGGGTCACAGAGTATATTCAAGAAAGAAATTGGTACATTTTTGGATATTTGGGGCATGACGGGGTGTGGAAAGAGGGAATGTGGCGTTGAGATAGAGGATCAGCCATGATCATATTGAATGGTGGAGCAGGCTCAAAGGGCCGAATGGCCTACTCTTGATCCTAGTTTCTATGATATACCAGTTTGGGATAAATGCTGTATCTGTCATTCTTAACCACAATATGAGAGTGTTGGATTGATTCTATACCTGTTAGTCCCTGTAAATGTCTGTAAATGAGATTCATCCTGTGTTTGTCAGTCTCTGGCACTGTAAGTTAATGTGGTATCGATTCTAGATCGTTCAGTCTGTGGTACTACCTGATTGCGCACTTCTCATTCACTGTCGGAGCCTGGTTCTGTGTCTGAAGGTAGGATTAATTTTGGACATTCCAACATCTGCTGCTCAATGTGAGTGTGGAATTCAGTCAGTATCTGTCAGTGTCAAGTGTTGAACAGGAATGTGGGAGTCATTCTCAATATCTGGGAATCTTTGAAACATATTTTGCATCTGTTAGTCTGTGATGCTGTATGTGAGAGTGGGATTCATTTTGTCTGTCAGGGTCTGATAATCTGTGCGAGTGTTAGATACATTTTGTAACACTCAATCCCTGATGCTGTGCACAACTTTGTCCATCCCTAATTGCCCTTGTTCAGAGGGTTTTTAAGAGACCACCACATTCCTGCAGGTCAGGGGCCTGGAGTTACCAGTCGGATCTTGTAAAAGAGGCAGGTTTTGCATAGTTTTTGACGACAATCGACAATCAGAATTTTGATTTCAAATTTCACAATCTGCCATGGTGGGATTCGAAACTGGGTCCCCTGGGTCTCTAGAATACTCGTCCAGTGACAATAACACTGTGGCACTACCTCCCTATCTAGCAGAGTGGCTCAGCGGAAGCGTGCTGGGCCCATAACCCAGAGCTCGATGGATTGAAACCATCTTCTGCTATTTTCATTTTCATTAATGACTGTGGGATTCATTCTGTCTCTGTCAGATTTTGATTCTGAATGTGTGCTCATGATTCCTCTGTGTCTCAGTGTTTGGCACCGTGTGAAAGTCTGATTCATTCTCAACTTCTGCATGTCAAAAAGTCTCAGATGTATTCTGTATCTACTGGTCAGCTGTACAGTGTGAGATGTGGGATCCATTCTGCATTTGTCTGTCTCTGTTACTGTAGTGAGTGGGTGATTTATTTTGCACTGGTCAGTCGCTGGTGCTGTGAGTAATGGGCTTCATTCTGTATCTGTCAGACTCTGGTGCTGTGTGTGTGTATTGTGCAGTTTGTCAGTGCCTGGTAACATGTTGGGTTTGTTCAGTAGTTCACCCTGTCTGATTTTCTGTGTGAATGTGAGGTTTATTTTATCATTCTCAATCTTTGATGTGGGTTATGATTCTAGGGTTAACTCTGGATCTGTGCTCAATAGTTATTGGAGGGAACTGAAACGAGGTGCAGCCCTGTCGAAATTTGTTGTTGCCATTATTCTCTCAATATTGAAAATCTCCAGGTCAGAACTAGAATCCTACACACAGCGCAGCTCCCAGTAAATGTTGCAGTATCCTATCCAAGCTGCATTTCCCAGATTTTACCAGCTGTGAATCCTTTGATCAGTACTTGGGTATTTCAATGGAGGAACATCTGCCTGTTGACCCAATTCCATGGTGTTTTTGGGAGTAGTAGCCATAGGAGTGGAATTAAAATCCAGCTGTTTCCCTCTCTCTAATATTATTTCAATGAAATCGGTACTTAATACAGAAAGCATTAGTCCATCACACACTCTGATTAATTAAACCCTCTATCCATTATTACTAATGAATTGGTTGTGATTTTGAGTCCCACCTGAGTTGAGTTTTCAGTCAAATTTCATGTTTTATTTGTGCAAAACTTAAACTCATCCAGGGAAAAGGAACAGACATTTTCTGTCAGAAAGAGGCAGCTAATTTGCACATAGGAAACCTCCAAAAGTGCCAATGTGACCATGTTTTGGGCTGTTGATTGAGACGTAAATATCAGCGACTGTGTGGGTTGGTGGGGGAGGGGAATAATGCCACTGCTCGTGTCTTCGGCAGAGCACCATGGAATCACTTACAACAAAATGAGAGGCTGGAGGGAGCTTCGTTTTAATGCATCTTCTGAAGGATAGCACCTCGAATAGTGGAGCCCTCGCTCAGTGCTGTACTAGAGTATCAGTCTTCTTTGTTACACACAAATTCCGGTGTGGGATTTGAAAAAAAACACCTTTGTGTTCCAAAGGCGACTGCGACCAGGTCAGTCCCAGTGAAAGTGTTTAAGAAATCGACCAATCAACAGCTACATGACTGGGGCAATTATGATGTCATCCCCTGGCAGGTCACATGACAGCTGGAGCCACAAGGCATCACAACCAGATTTGTGACTGGATTCAAACCCAAAATCCTGTCAATGATTTTTCAAATTAACCTGTCAGCTGCTTGAAAATGCAGCAGTTAAACTTCCTGTCTGATCATGAGGAGAGCTAGGGAGCTAGAGCTAATTACAAAACTAAATCCTTTAATAAAACAGTTCAAAAACCATCAAGATTGAAATCCTGTGAGGAAAAATCAAATTATTATTGAGAACTCTGCTGGGAGAACTTCATTGGACAGCAGAGAAATCAGGTGAAGAATCCAAGTAAATCGACACCAGCGAACAAATTAAAATCAAAAGCGGAATAACTCCTGTCAAAAGCTGAGAGTTCTGTGCATCATCAGTTCATCAGGTCGAGATATTATCTGGATTAAGCTTTCTGTTTAGAACAGGTTTAATGAACTAAGTGGAATAGACACGTCATTGCAGAACAAGTAAGTCATCTCTAGATTTTCTTGAGTTCCAATTTATTGAAACATTGAATTCTGATGAACTAGAATTACAGTGCAAATGAATTGATAATTCAAAAACAAACTGTTTTCGAATAAAGTAGAACAATTATTTTACAAAAAGTCCCAGAGTGACCTGCAAGCTCAAACACAGAGAGAGTGAATTGCAGAGTGAAGAGTTTAAAATGTGGATTTTGTGGAGAGTGGGGATTAGGTGCAGACGGGGAAGGAGCTGATGTGTAATTGAAACCGAGACAACAGCAAACGTAGAAGAGAGAAAGAGAGGAACATTCGAAATAACAAGAACTTTAATTAAATGGCTCATTTCAGTGAAGTGTTGGGACAGCTGAGAGCTGTTGTCTACACATCCTGTGCTCTGTGGGAACTGCGAAGAAGCAGGATGATAATTGTCAGATTCATAATACATTAGAGAACCAAGCAGAATATAGAAAGCACAGAGGAGAGCTGAAAAAGGAAATTAGGTCAGCCAAGAGAGTGTATGAGAAAAGATTAGAAGGTAACCTAACCAAAAACAGAAGACTTTTACCAATGTATAGACAGTTACTGAAAAGGTCATCTGATTAGAAGATCCTGTGGCGGCAGAGGGCTGAGGTACTAAATGAGAACGGTTCATCTGTCATCACGAAACAAGCGGATGCTGCTAATCTCACAGTAAAGGAGGAGCTGGTGGAGAAATTGGATAGGATGAAAATAGATAAAGAGGAGACCATCACAAGATTGGCAGCGTTCACAGTAGAAACGTCACACAACCTGGATGGGATACATCCTGGATTCCTGAGGGAAGGAAGGGGGAAAATAGAGGAAGCTCGAGCCACAATCTTTCAAACCTCCTTGGATATGGGAGTGAAGCCGGAGAACTGCAGGTTGTTAATGTTACATCCATGTTTATAATGGAGAGGGATAAAGCTAGGAACAACAGACCAGTCAGTCTAATGCTGGTGGTGGGGAAACATTGAGACACAATAATCCAGGACAAAATTCATTGTCACTTGGTAGAACATGGGTTGATAAATGACAACCAGCACAGATTGGTTAACAGAAAACCATGGCAAATACTTAATGAAGTTCTTTGATGAAGTTTCAAAGAACATTGACCAGGCTAGTGAGGTTGACAGTGTTTGTCAGGATTTCCAAAGGGGTTTGAAAAAGACTTGTTAGTAAAATTCAAGCAGATGGGACTAAAGGGGCAGGTGCAACATGGATGCAAAATTGAATAAGGGACAGAAAGGAGAAAGTAGTGGTGAATGGCTGTTTTTCAGCGTGGAGAGATTTATACAGAAGTGATTCTTTGTCACGTCAGCTGGCTGTTGTGTTTGCATTCCCAGAGCTCTTACATTTCAAATACTTCCAGCCTATATCCACGTTTGCTGATGGCACCAGGTTGGGTGACATGGTTAGTAGTGTAGGTGGGATCAGCAAGTTTCAAAGGCTCATTGACAGATTCAGTGATTGACCAAAACTGTGGCCGATGGTGGTCAACATGGGGAAGTGTGAGGTCACCCATCTTGGAGCAAAGAAAGATCAGAGAATTTCCTAAACAGTCAGAAACTTGGGACTGTGGAGGAGCTGAGAGTGAGAGTGAGAGCTGAGTGAGGCTGGAGGGTGGATAAAGAGCAGCGGCAGAGCAGCCCGAGAGCAGCAGTGAGAGAGAGGAGAGAAGAGTGAGAGCGGTGGGGGGATAAAGAGCTGTGAGGGAGAGGTTGGAGCAAACCGGCCATGTTTATAATAAATAGTCAAAGCATGATATCAGGGGAAAGAAGGGAGCTGGTTGGTTTGTGCAGATTTCTCTAAATGAGGCATTGATTAAACGAGGAGCTGGAAAATTAAACATTTTGATCAGGGCAATTATAAGAGTATTAGTGCAGAACAGGTCTTGAGGTATTTAATATAAATAACAATTTAAATAAGGTGCAAACTGGATTCTAAAAGAGGGAATAGAGGTTTGTTTTCGATCATGAATGGGCAGCTGAGACCTGTTGTTGGCAGTTCCTGCCCCATGTGGGAACCTCAGGACACTTCATGTGTCTTGGGGGACACATGTGCAGGAAGTGTCTCCAGCTGCTTGAGCTCGAGCTCAGGATTTCCGAGCTTGAGGGGCAGCTGGAGTCACTGTGGAGCATCAGGGAGGATGAGAGATTCCTGGATCGTACGTTCCAGGAGGTGAACACCTCAAAGGGAGAGAGAGAGAGGTCAGGATAGTAGATGAGTGGCAATCCGGAAGAGTAGGAAAAGGCAGGAAATGCAGGAGTGTTTGGGTTGTGTGCCACTGTCAAACCGGTACTCGGCATTGGAGACTGCTGGGAATGGTGACACCCTGAAGGAGTGCAGTCCAGACCATGGCATCAATGGGCCAGAAACTGCACGGGAGGGAACAGCAAAGAGTAGAAATGCAGTCATTAGTGGAGATTTCATAGTCAGGGGGACAGACAGGCATTTCTGTCACCATCATTGAGAGTCCCACATGGTGTGATTTCCCTGCAGATGTGCTCCTCTATCTCCCTCTCTCTCAACTTTTTGGAGGCCAATTGAATATCCCCGTGAGTGTGATCATCCTCTTATTATTCCTCAGCTCCAAGAAATGAATTCTGCCCTTGTCCTTTTGAGGATATTGTCTCTTACCAAGATTACAGTGACTTCCTTAATTAGTACTGCCATCCCATCTCCCTTTTCCCTTCTCTATCTTTTCTGAACACTTTGCATCAGTGAAAATTAAGCACCCAGTCCTCACCATTTTTAAACCACGTTTTCGTCATTGCCACGACATCATATTCCCACACGGCTATTTGTGCTTCTAGCTCATCAACATTATTCACCACACTTTATGCCATAATACACATGTCCTTGTATCTCTCTTAGATTCCTTCTTCATCTACTCCTATCTTGTATGTTCCCACTTCTTCCACAGTTATTCCTCAGTTCTGCTTCTATACACTGATGTGCACCCCGTGCCTATTTAGTTCAAACCCTCCTGAATCACACAAGTGACCCTCCCCATGAGGAAATTGGTCCCAGTCCTATTAAGGTGCAACCTGTTCCTTTTGAATAGGTGTTTCCTGCCCCTGAACTGGTCCCAATGTCCCAAGAACCTGAATCCCTCACTCCTGCACCAGCCTCAAACCACATATCGATTCTCCCCATCTTCACATTTCTACTCTCACTAGCACGTGGCACTGGCAGTAATCCCGAGATTACTCCCTTTGAGGGCCCACTTTTTAACTACCTCCCTAGCTGCTGGAATTCTGATGGAGGGACCTCAATACCTGTCCTCCCTGTGTCATTGATACTGACGTGTACCACAACCTCTGGCTCACTCCCTTCCCCCTGCTGGGTTCTCAGCTACTTACAATTTATATTAATGACTCAGATGAAAGGACAGACTAGACAAAGTTGCTGACAGTACATGGATAGGTGGGAAAGGAAGTTGTGAGGAGGACACAGAATCTACAAAACAATATAGATATGTTAAGTCAGTGGGAAAAATGTGGCATGTGGACTATACTGTCAGAAAATGTGAGGATTTCCACTTTGGTGGGACAAATAGAAAAGCAGATCATTATATAAATGTGAAGAGATAGCAAAATACTGCGGTTCAGACAGATCCTGGACATGAATCACAAAAAGTTAACATGTAGCTCGAGCAAGTAATTAGGAATGCAAATGGAATGTTGGTCTTTATTGCAAAGACGATGGAGAATGAAAGCAGAGATGCCTTGCTGCAACTGTACAGGGCATTGGTGAGACTACAGCTCGAACACTGTGTACAGTTTTGGTCATCTTGTCGAAGGAGCGACATATGCCCAACGTCGCCATCATTCTGATGGCCACGTTTGTGTGTGGCTGCATCAAACTGTGCGTAGACCCCTGGTTCACAAACACCAAGTGTCACTATGTGCTGAGGTTCTACCTGTCCCCGGTGTTGCGAAGGATGGGTCTGGCCACGCTGCCGCGGAACGCTCCAAGTAGTTGGACCGTGCCGTACCACCTGCCCCTTGTGGAAGAATTTATGCAGAGAAATACTTTTGACCACAAGTCCTTCAGACAGTGGTCGGCACGTAATGTCTCAGAGGCCCTGCGGGAAAAGGAGATGGTGGATCCTGTCGGGTGGTTCCCCGAGCAGACTGTCAAATTCATTTGGCAGAATGCCTCATCACCCGAACTTTCCAACAAGCACCAAGATGTAGCTTGGCTGGTGGTGAGAAAGGCCCTCCCTATCAGATCCTTCCTGCACGCCAGGAGTCTCACCCCCTCCGCACGCTGCCCTTGAGGTGGCTGTAGTGGGGAAGAGACCATTGTTCACCTCCTTGTGAAATGTGCCTTTGTGGAAAGTCTGGGGAGAGATGCAGCGGTTTTTGTCGAGGTTCATCCCGAGCAGTTCTGTGACACAGGATGCTGTGCTCTATGGGCTGTTCCCAGGGACACACACACCGAGACAAACATCAACTGCAGCTGGAGGATCATCAACTTGGTAAAAGATGCCCTTTGGTCTGCCCGAAACTTGTTGATCTTCCAGTGCAAAGAGTTGCCCCCGACTGAATGTTGCAGACTGGCACATTCCAAGGTCCAGGACTATGTGCTGAGGGATGCACTAAAGCTTGGGGCAGCCGCCACAAAGGCGCAATGAGGAAAGGTCACTGTCTAAGACCTTTCTGCCATAGTGCACCGAGGGGCTGGGAATTGTATGGACCCCTCGACTGTATGACTCACAAGGAATGTATATAGTGAAAGCTACATGTGTCTCAATTATATTGAAGCACTTCAGAGTGCAACATGTTGTATATCGATAAATCCAATACCATTGCACTGTCTGACTGTCTGTGATGACCATATTGAAAAAACTGTAATGTTCATTGCTGGTATTAATTGCTCCTCGTGATCCATGTGGAAAAGTTGAATATGATTGCACTTTTTGTGATGGCCATTTGGAAATGTTTTGTAATGTTCTTTCAGATATTTTATGAATAAAGTACATTTTTCCAAAAAAAAAAGTAGCTCAGAGAAGGTTCACTCGGCTTATTCCTGGGATGAGGGGTTATCCCTTGAGGAAACATTAAGCAGTTTGGACCAATAGTCATTTAAGTTCAGAAGAATGAGAGGTAATCTTATTAGATCTTAAAATGTTCTGAGGGGGAAAGATGCTGAGAGGATGTTTCCCCTCGTGGGGGAATCTAGAATGACGGGGGGGGGGCACAGTTTCAAAATGATGGGTCTCCTTCTTAAGACAAAGATGAGGAGAAATTTCTTCTCTCAAAGGATCTTTAATCTTTGAAATTCTCTACCTCAGACAGCAGTGGATGCAGGGTCATTGAATATATTCAAAGCGGAATTAGACAGATTTTTGAATGACAAAAGCCTTGTTACTGTTAGTTAAACAGGTGGTGGGCATTGATTATCCCACCTAAACAGAATAAAAAGATACAGCTGAAACACTTTGTGGGGAAGCTACTTGGAAGTCTGTAGCACTGAGGAGCTGTCTTGAAAATAAACCAGCATGAACAAAAAGACCAGCCTGGATTAATTCTTCCACCACAACCTCTTGTTGTGAATAACAAAGGCCACAATCAGATCATCCATGATCTTATTGAATGGCATTGAAGGCTAGGGTGGACAAATGGCTAACTCTTGCTCCTATTTCTTATGTTCTTATGTAGTGTGATGGAGGCAGGTTCAAACAATGTCTTCAAAAGAGATTTGGATTAACTGAAAAGGAAAAACGTGCAGAGCTACAGGAAAAGGTGGTGAAGTGGCACAAGATGAATATAACCAGCACAGACATGACAGGCTGAATGGCCACCTCCTGGACTGTGACCGTTCTATGATTCTATGAATGAACTACCTGTCAATCTCTCTTACAGTATATGACTCTGGGTGGAATTAACTCAGTCTGTCACTCTCTGTCACCAAATCAGAGTATGGAATTTACTTTGTCAGTCTCTTACAGTACAGGAAACAGCTAATGATGTTTGCTCGTGTCCTTTTATCAGAAATAGATAGGCTCTACTGGTCTCAAAAGTACTCAAGGTGAAACACATCAACTACTCCTCCATCTACACTCCAGTTGAAAGTCAGCCAACAAGAACATACCTTCACAGAAAGCGAGAGACTGACTTCCATGCCCAACATCCACCCTGATGCAAAAGGACGCCTCATTTGTCACTTTGTGTTTCTGACCTTGGTTTTGTGAGCAACAACTGCAATAATTCACTGTCAAAATCATGTGGCTGCTGGGAGTCTTAAATAAAGACAGAAAATTCTGCAAATATGCAGCAGGTAGGCATCATCTGTGGAGAGAGAAACAGAGTTCACATTTCAGGACAATCAGCCTGTAATAAAACACTTACTGACATCTGCTCATGGTGGCTGCAACTCCCACAATTCTGTGCCCGAGAAACCGCTGTATCCAATACATTGACTTTCCCAGGCACAGAGTGTGCATATTCCCCAGGGTCGGCCCCAAGGCATTCTGATCCCAAACTTTTACCACTGCCACTTGTCTACCCATTCCACCAACCTGCCTATATCCTGTCTATGTCTTTAACTCTGAGGAAGGGTCATACAGAATTGAAAAGTTAACTCTGTTTCTCACTCCACAGATTATGATGTCAGAACTGAGTTTTTCCAGCATTTTCTGTTTTTACGCTTATATCCAGTTGAAGTTTAACACTATCTTCCTCACTGTTCACAATACCTCCAACTTTCATGAACTCTCCAAATTTTGAAATGATGCTCTGTACACCAAAGTCTCGGCCATTCATTTATATCAGGAAGAGCAGGGTCCTCACACCGACCCCTGCGGAACTCCGCTTTCAACCTTCCTCCAGCCTGAAAAACAACCATTCACCACTACAAAACAAAAACAGAATTACCTGGAAAAACTCAGCAAGTCTGGCAGCATCGGCGGAGAAGAACCGATGCTGCCAGACTTGCTGAGTTTTTCCAGGTAATTCTGTTTTTGTTTTGTTTTGGATTTCCAGCATCCGCAGTAGCTTTTAGCTTTTTGTAATCACCATTACCCTCTGTTTCCTGTCACTCAGCCAATCCCATATCCATGTTGCTCTGTCCCTTTTATTCCATGAGCTGTAACTTTGTTGACAAGTCTGTTGTGTGAGACTTTATCAAATGCCTTTTGGAAATCCATGTAAAGCACATGAACAGCATCACCCTCCCCAACCCTCTCTGTTACCGCATCAAAGACTCGGTGCAAACGGGAGAATCCGGGAAGCGGCGGTGAGGATGGGGGAGTCGCTGCACCATCGGCTTCACGGCGCCGACCCGCTCCCCGTCCCCGCGGCGGCGGCGCTGAGAGTCGGTGTTAATTCGGCGACGATAACGAATATTCAGCTTCCTGGTGCCGCACCGCGCATGCTCCGCGCAGCATGCGTTTCCGGTGGCTGGGCCTTCCCGCAGCTGCGCAGTGAGACCCTTCTGATGGAGATAGGGCGTATTCCCAGACGCGTGGAATTCTGGGTTATATCGTTCACCATTTCAAAAATAATATTAGCGAAGTCGGTGATATTTGGACTCATAGAATCTGTGCCACCTCTTTCGGACTGAATCAGTCCAACTCCTCTGCTTACACTGGAAATATCTTCATTTCTGTATTTGTCCAATTCCCTTTTAAAATTTACTTTTGAATCTGATTCAACCATTCTTTCAGGCAACACATTCCGGATCACAGCAATTTGCTGCTGAGAGAAAAAAAATACGTTCACACACAGCATCTTTACTTTTTTATATATCATGATTCTCACACTTTCCAGCACTTGGTCCATAGTCTTGTAGGTTATGGCACTTGAGGAGCATATGCAGGCATCTTTTCAATCAGTTGAGAGTTTCCGCCCCTGATACCAGTTCAGACAGTGAGTTCCAGACCCTGGTTAACCTCTGAGTGAAAATGACATCCACAGCTCCTTTCCAATCTTTCTACGAATCACTTGAAATCTGTACACCCTGGTCTCTGACCTCTTTGCGAAGGTAAATAGGCCCTGCCCATTTGCTCTACTCAGGCCCCTCACATTTATGTCCATCTCAATCAAATCTCCTTTCAGCCTCCTCTGTTCCAAGGAGAACTACTGCAGCCTACCTGACATATCCTCATTGCTGCATTTTTTCCAGGGCTGGCAACATCCCAATAAATCTCCTCTGTATTCTCTCCAGAGCAATTACATCCTTTTTGTAATAAGATGACCAGAAGGCACACGGTACTCAAGTTGTGGCCTAATGATTTATACAGTTCCAGCATTACCCGCCCTCCCCCCACTCTTTTATTCTATAGTCAGCGAAGAAGGGAAATGATTCCACATGCCCTCTGAACCACCTTATCGACCTCTGCTGGTATCTTCAAGGAGCTGTGGACATTCACTTTAACACCATCACTTCCTCTACAACTCTGAGCATTCTCCCATTAACAGTGTAGTTTATTTTTCTTTGCCTTGTTTGACTTCCCTAAGTGCATCACCTCACACTTCCCCAGGTAGAATTCCAGTTGCCACATTTTTGCGCACCTGACCAGTCCATTGTTATGGGAGACTGTGCAACACAGAATGATTCATACTTTCCACACAATCCCACTCACTGAAAAGGAATTAATTCCAAACTCCCAAAAAGTATGGGAAACTGAGTGCTGAATAATGCTGCCAAAGCTCGCATAGAATACCAGAGACATTCAGATATAGAATTAATCCCATTTTCCCTAACAGTGATGAGAATTTATAAATACAGAATGATTCCCACATTGACATTCTGTACCACTGACTGATACAGACTTAAGCCCACCCTCACATACAGTACCAAACATTGACCCATAAAGAAGGAATTCCACTCTCACAAACTGTCCAAACACAACAACAACAACAAAAATGGAATGACGCAGTAGGCTAGACATCATCTGTGGAGAGAAAGACAGTTAACATCATGAGTCAGTCTGACTCTTCTTCAGCTCTGAAGAACAGTCATACGGACCCAAAACATTAACCCTGTCTTTCTCTCCGCAAATGCTGTCAGGCCAGCATTTTTTGTTTTTGTTTCAGATTTTTAGCATCCGCAATATTTTGCCTTTATCTCACAAACTGTTGCACCGACTGAGATACAGAATGAATCCTAAACTCAGAGGCACTACCTGTGACTGACAGATACAGGACAAATCTCGCTCACATACAGTAACAGAGTTTGATGGATATGATATGTATCCCACAATCACAATCACGACCAGAGGCTAATTGATGCAATTTAGATTTGACAATTGTCCAGTTGTGGCATATCACGATTTTCACATAGGAAATGGGAAATTCTAAACATAACACGAGGCATCTTAACACGACTGGGGGGCATTATGAGACCAGGAAGAAAATATTTACCCACAGAAAATGTCTTCAAAGATCAACAGGTAATATCTTCGGACAACAGGGAACACCTGATCAGGTCACATTTTACAGAATGGAGAAGAAAAAAAGTACAAGTGGCATCGTATTTATACAGCCTGGAACAGATTTGCACTGCAGGAAAGTATTTTACACAACAGAGAATATGTCTCAACAGTTCCACAGCAGAGAGCACAGTTCCACATCAGACAGGACAGAACTGCAGCAGAGAGCACAGTTCTATAGCAGAGAGCAGAGTTCTTTTCTTCTATTTGTCCATGGGACGTGGACATCGCTGGCTCGGCCAGCATTTATTGCCCATCCTTAATTTTCTTGTTCCAAAAGCATTTAAGAGTCAAACACATTGCTGTGGGTCTGGAGTCAAATGTAGGCCAGATAAGTTAAGGGCGGCAGATTTCCTTCCCTACAGGACATTAATGAACCAGATGGATACTTACGACAATCGACAATGGTTTCATGGTCATCATTAGAATTTTAATTCCAGATGTTTTATTGAATTCAAGTTCCACCATCTGCCGTGGTGGGATTCGAACTCAGCAGTGAACACAGTTCCAAGCAGACAGCAAAGTTGCACAGCAGGGAAGATATTTAAAAAAAAACGGGAAAGCACTTTAAACAGCGCAACACCTTTCGACAAGAGTACACATGCACAGGGAGCTAATTTAGGCAACAGCAAATTCGTTACGAATGTGGGACATATTTATGCAAGAGAGAATGCGTTTACATAAATGGTGATTCACTCCATGCTCCTTTGCCTTCCTATCGTCGTGTGTGCGGACGGTCTCTTACTGCTCTTCTGTGTCGTCTTCTGTCTGTCTGTTACATTTTTGGGGGTGTTGCAAAGTGGAATTGTGTCGCCAGGGGGAGCCGCCGAATTCGTGCGCTCTTGTTGAACAACAAAACAGGAATGAATGTTGCGCAAACGCAACAACACGTAGCAGGAAATCACCAGCAAGTAGCAGAGTGGTGCAGCGGAAGCGTGCTGGGCCCATAACCCAGAGGTCGATGGATCGAAACCATTCTCTGCTATTTACGTTTTCATTAAAAGCAGAAAAAACATTTGGCCTCTCCCCACAAATATATTTGATATTTCTTTACCATGCACAGGAATTTTAATCGACTTCTCGCTTCCAGTAACCACTTCAGTCTGCAACAAACCTCTGTCATGTTTTTTATTCACAAAAGAACACAAGCTGTAAATGCGGCAAACACACACAAGCCTAGATTTTCTCTCATCCCATTTCTCCCAAAAAGCTGACACAGGCATGATGGTCCGAGTGGCATTCTCTTGTTCTCTAACACGCTATGGTTGCCTGAAGAGCAAAAGCTATTCCCTGAAATGGAAAAAATGTATATAATGAAGTTTATACGTATAAGCTGCAGTATGTCCGATCTACCGGACAGCCTGCAGTAATTCACCATGCTAAGTTGGATAACAGTGTCTTCCCTTTGACATGTCCCATCGAGAGTATCAGCATAGCAGAGACAGCATCACGTCAAAGACACAGTTAATCAATATTTGGACAGGTTCCTTCTTAATCGCTGACTCAAAACATGGAATTCTGACCCCCAAATCATCATGAACAAAGAACGTGAAGTTTCATTCCCTCGGGCTTGCATTCTACATATTGTACTAAATAATTATTTGAGTGTCTGATTGTTTCCAGTCTTGTTTTATCTGTTAATCACCGATCGAATTTTAACGAGTTCAGTTTATTGCTCATTCCCTCCTTATCGGACTTGCTTAAGGTGAAAACTGTAGCATGTGTGTGACCATTCTCCTCGAACTGAATGCCTGCCTCTAACATATTGTGAGGTTTTTAGATGCACATTTACTGTCCAAATATTAATTAATTCTCCTTCGCTACTCGTTAGTGAATTTAATAAAAACCTTTTGTCTTGTGGTTCAGTCTGCAGGGTAGAGGGCAGGAGAGATTCAATGGCAAAAGAATTGTTGCTGCAAGGCTACAGGGAATGGTAAAGGAACAAGTAACAAAAACCAGAGATGAGTCTAAAGGAGTGTGAATGGAGGAATGATGAACAGCTGCCATCTGAAAGCAAAAACAAGAGAAAAATTAGATTAAAACCAAACGCGCAAAGAAAAAGGAACCAGAATGGGGAAGAGCTTACAGGCATAAGAACATTAGAGATAGGAGCAAGAGGAGGCCTTTCAGCCCCTCGAGTGTACTCTGCCATAAATAAGACCATGGCTGATCTGATTATGGCCTCAACTCCACTTTCCTGCCTGTCTCCCTCATTCCTTGATTTCCTTGTAAAATCTGTCTATTTCAGTCTGGAATATATTCAATGATCCAGCCTCCGCTGCTCTCTGGGAAAGGGAATTCCAAAGACTAACAATCATCTGAGTGAAGAAATTCCTCCTCATCTCCATCTTGAATGGGAGATCCCTTATTTTTAAAACTCTGCCCTTCTAGTTCACACTGCAAGTGTAATTCTCAGCTCAATCAGGATTGCTTAGTAAGGATCATTCTCTGTCATTTCTGCTGACTCCAGCATGATGCCACAACCAAACACATCTTCCCCTCACCCCACTGTCAGGATTCTGTGGGGACCTTTCCCTCGGGGACAACCTGGTCCATTCCTCCTTCACCCCCAAAACCTCAGCCTCCTCCCATGGAACCTTCCCATGCAAGCGCAGAAGGTGCAACACCTGCCCCTTTACCTCTGCCCTCCTCACCATCCAAGGGCCCAAACACTCCTTTCAGATGAAGGAGCGCTTCACTTGCACTTCCTTCAATTTGGGCTAATGCGTTCACTGCTCCCAATACAGTCTCCTCTACATTGCAGAGATCAAACGTAGGCTGGGTGACTGCTTCGTGGAGCACCTTCAGTCTGTCCACTAGCATGACCCAGACCTTCCTGTCGCTAGCCATTTTACATCCCATCCTGCTCTCATGCCCACATGTCCATCCATGGCCTGCTGCAATATTCCAGTGAAACCCAACACAAACTGGAGGAACAGCACCTCATCTTCCAAGTAGGCATTTTACAGCCTTCCAGACTTAACATTGAGTTCAGCAACTTCAGACCATGAACTCTCTCCTGCAAGGGATTTGTTCTATCAGTCACTTTCTGGGATTGTAAGTGAATTTGCGACTCGTTCTGAATCTCTTAAAGGTGATGTGTGTGAACATACGAATTGGGAGCATGAAGAGACCACTCAGTCCCTCAAACCTGCTCGATATTCATGAAGATAATGCCTTATCTGGTTTTAGCCTCAACTCCAAATTCCATTCTACCCCCGATAACCTTTCACCCTTTTGCTTATCAAGCATCTATCTACCTTTGCCTTAAAACTATTTAACTACTGCATGTTACTTTGAGTGTGTGTTTGACTCTTTATCAGACAGTGCTATTGCATGTGAATGTGGAAATCATTCTGAATCTGAAATCTCTGGTATTGCACGGGAATGCAGCAATCAGTCTACATCTGTTATTCTCTGGAGCTGTGTATGAGTTTGGCAGGCATTCGGATCTATCACTAGGATATATATATATAAAGCTCTCGTACTGTGAGTGAATTGATATTCACTCTAGTTCAGTCAATTGCATTCTATGTCTGTGATGCTATGTCAGTGTGGGAATCATATGTGTCTTTCAGTTCCTCGTGCTTTTTGTGAGTATGGGATTAATTCTCTATCTGTCAGTGGGATTACTTCTGTATCTATAATTACCTGGTACTGTATGGAATTGTGGGATTCATTTATTGCTTTTCAGTCACGTGTGTGTGTGTCTGTGTGTGTGGTCTTCCATTTGTATCAGTCAGCACCAGTTAGCATATGTGAGTCTTGGACTCTCTCTAAATCTATCAGTGGTACAATTGGCATGTCATCAGCAGTGGTGGCTTGGTATTGCTGCTGATCCAGAGTAATATTCCGGGGTTTTGAATCTCACCACAATAAATGGAGAAACCTGCTCTGGTACCTAAACTTCATTGTGTTGTATGGCACTTACACTGTGCTAAATGGGATATATTTCAAACAGGCCAATAACAATGTGCACGATTTTAAAATGGCAGCATGCCACTCAGTTCTATGAAACGAATAAAACCGAATGGACCACTTAGCATCAACTGGAATCCCTGTCAATCCTTACTAACGTTTTGGCACTAGTCAAGCAACAGCCTCACATAGTCATACTCATGGGAACATTACTGATAATCTCCCAGATACCACCACCACTGAAAGGACAGATCACCAGCAGATATAACAGTTGCCCTGGGAGTCCTCAAAATCGATTCCAGTCTCACCGCATCTGGTCAACCATGGTCAAGGAAACCCCCTGCAGATTAAACATAGTGACGCCCACTATCCACTCTTCAGCTCATGAAGCAATACTCGTCCACGTTGAACACCACTTGGAGGACGCACTGAGGATGGCAAGGGCACAGAACGCAAGCTGGGTGGGTCCATCACCAAAAATATCCTTGTAGCATCACCGCAGACCGTGTCTGCAGCAGATGGTGAGGAGAAAAACATTGTTGAACTCATCCTCAACGACCTGCCTGCGGCAGGTGTATCTGTCCATGGCAGGAGCGGTAGGAGTAAACACCGCACAGTCCCTATGGAGATGAAGACACATCTTTACATCGATGATACACTCCATTGTGTTGTGTGGCACTACCACCGTGCTAAATGGAATATATTTCAAACAGATCTATCACCTCTAGTCTTGGCATCCATGAGGTGCTGTGGGTCATCAGCTGCAGAATTGTACTTAGCCACAATCTGTAACCTCATGGCCCGGCATATTCTCCACTCTACCCTTACCATCAAGTCAGGGGATCAACCCTGGTTTAATGAAGAGGGCAGGAGGGCATTCCAGGAACAGCACCAGGCATAACTACAATGGAGGTGTCAACCTGCTGAAGCCACAAAACAAGACTAATTTCGTGCCAAACAACATAAGCAGCAAGTGATAGTCCGAGTTGAGCAATTCCACAACCAACGGGTCAGATCTAACTGTGCAGTCCTGCCACTTTCAATCAAGAATGGAGGCTTCACAAATAGCCCCATTGTCAAAGTTTGAGGAGCCCGGCACATCAGTGCAAAAGATAAGGCTGAAGCATTCGCAACAACCTTCATGCAGATGTGCTGAGTGGCTGATCCATGTCGGCCTCGTTCGGAGGTCCCCAGCATCACAGATGCCAATCTTCAGTTCATTTGATTCACTTCACATGATACGAAGAAACGTCTGAAGGCACTGGGCACTGCAAAGGCTATGAGCCCTGACAATACTCCAGCAATAGCACTGTAGGCATGTGATCCAGAACTTGCTGTGCCCCTGGCCAAGCTGTTCCAATATGGCTACTACACTAGTATCTATCCAGCGATGTTGATATTCAGGCCTGTCCTCTATAAAAAAAGTAAGACAGATCCAACCTGGCCAATTACTGCCCCATCAGTCTACTCTCGATCATTAGTAAGGTGATAGAATGGGTCATCAACAGTGCTAACAAGTGGCAATAACCTACTCACTGGCGCTCAATTTGGATTCCACCGGGGCCACTCAACTCCTGACCTCATTGCAACCTTGGTTCAAACATGAACTGAAGAACTGAACTCCAAAGGGGAGGCGAGATGGATTGCCCTTGACATCAAGGCAGCATTTGAAAGAGTGTGGCATCAAGGAGCCTTAGCAACACTGGAGCGAATGGGAATCAGGGGGAAAGCTCTCCGCTGGCTGGAGTCATTTCTAGCACAAAGGAAGGTGGTTGTGATCGTTGGAGATCAATCATCTGAGTCCCAGGATGTCAGTTATCCAGGGGAATATCCAAGGCCCAATCAACTTCATCTGCTTTAGCAATGACTTTTGTCCATCAACTGTGGGAAATGGGCATGTTTGCTGATGATTGCACAATGGTCAGAACCATTCGCAACTCCTCAGGTACTGAAGCAGTCCATGTCCAAATACAGCAAGACCTGGACATTAACCAAATTTGGCCTGACAAGTGGAAATTATCATTCGCACCACAGAAGAGCCAGGCAACGACCATCTCCAACAAGAAGGAAACTAATCATCGCTCTTTGACATTCAATGGCATTGCCATTGCTGAATTCCCAACTGTCAACATCCTGGTGGTTACCATTGACCCGAAACTGAACTGGACTAGGCATATAGATACAGTGGCTACAAGCACAGGTCAGAGGCTAGGAATCCTGCGGCAAGTAACAAACCTCCTGGCTCTCCAAAGCCTACCCACCATCTGTAAGGCACATGTCAAGAGTGTGATGGAATTCTCTCCACTTGCCTGGATGAGTGCAGCTCCAATCACACTCAAGCAGCGAGACACCACCCAAAACAAAGCAGCCCACTTAATTGGCAACCCATTCAAAAACATTCGCTCCATCCACCACCGATGCACAGTCGCAGCAGTGTGTACTATCTGCAAGATGCACTTCAGAAACTCACCATTCCTCCTGAAACAGCACCATCCAAACCCAAGACAACCAGTTTTTAGAAGGACAAAGGCAGCAGGCATATAGGAACCTGGAAGTTTCCCTCGAAGCTACTCACCACCCTGACTTGGAAATATACCGCAATTCCTTCACAGTTGCTGGGTCAAAATCCTGACATTCCTTCCCTTAACAGCACTGTGGGTGTACCTACACCACATGGACTGCAGCGGTTCAAGAAAGCAGCTCACCACCACCTACTCAAGGGAAACTAGAAATGACCAATAAATGCTGGCCTAGCCAGCGATGCCCACATCCCATGAATGAATATAGGGAGAAAAAAAAACAGCTGCATCTTTCAGGATCTGGCACAGAATGTGTGTTGAGAATTCTTGTCTATCTGTCAGTCTCTGTCACTCAGTGTATGTGACTGAGTATGGGATTCATTGTATAACATTCAGTCTCTGGGATTGTTTACGTTTTGATTCATTCGATGCAAATTTTCAGCTCAGTTACAGACCACTGATGTGGTAGCTATTAAGCAAACAATATTTGTAAGTTATGGTCCAGTGTTAAATGGCTGTCACTGTGAACACATTTGTGAAAGATAATGTATCTTTCAACCTGCTACTCACTTGGGATGCGGGTGTAACTCAGGTGATACTGATCGATTTGATCTGTGACACTCAGTCTGATTCTGAGTGAGAATTTTGACATGGATGTAAAATGGAGATCAGTCTGGAACTGGCAGCAGTATTCTCAGTCTGACATTGAAAATTTAGGATTAGTATGAAAGTTACAGCTCAGTTCATACTCATCGAACTGATATTGTATCTTTTAGTTTCATAAAACTGGAATCAACGTTACAATAACTCCATCTCCTGACAGTGAGCAGCCCTTTCAGTGATCCTGTGAGTGGCTCTGAAAAGAGCCTTTGGGTTATTAGATTAAAGAATGGTCGCTTCATTTGGTCTTCGAGGCCGCAGCGGCGCTGGTTTTCTTGGGCAGCAGCACGGCCTGGATATTAGGCAGCACCCCGCCCTGAGCGATGGTCACCCCACCAAGCAGCTTGTTGAGCTCCTCGTCGTTGCGGACGGCCAGCTGCAGGTGTCTGGGGATGATGCGGGTCTTCTTGTTGTCCCGGGCCGCGTTACCGGCCAGCTCGAGGATTTCAGCCGTCAGATACTCGAGCACAGCAGCCAGATAGACCGGGGCTCCGGCACCCACACGCTCAGCATAGTTGCCCTTTCTCAGGTGCCTGTGAACACGGCCCACCGGGAACTGCAGTCCAGCCCGGGAGGAACGAGACTTGGGCTTGGAGCGAGCTTTACCGCTGGTCTTTCCTCTTCCAGACATTTCCACAACCTCACAAACTCTTCCACAGAGAATGAGGAAATCCTCTCACATTCGCTTTTCTTATAGCTTCGGGAGGAATGGTGCTGCGGGCATTGCTGATTGGTCACTTTGTGCTGCGTCTCATAATGTTGTTCATATCACCAATCAGATATCTACTGAACTCACCAATCCGGAGACTCCACGGAGTGAGGGCGGAAAATAACGGCGCTAAATTTTGATATTTCAACTGTTCTTTTTTCAAATTTTAAAAGCCCGCCAAATTTTTAAAAAGAAATGAAAAAGAACGGACTTCTTAGAACATAGTACGAATTGGAAGTTTTAAAAATACGCGTCCCTGATGGGACTATTTCACATTTTATCCAATGTTCCAAATCGCTTTTAGAATCCGTGATCCGGGGGTCAATCTCGATCCTTTATGAAACCCTGTCAGCAGCCGCAGAAAGTCCCATTTACATCGTTCTACAAACGGACGGTATATTGTAGATATTTATGACAGACAAAACTGAAAATTTTTGCCAGCGTTGAGACTGAAGGTTGCTGCACAACCGGGGCTGATAGGAAATGAACTGATCGATTATTGACACCAAACTTGACCAGATCTGAAGACTGACGCATTTGCTTCTATTCTCTCTCTCTCTCCAAAACCAGGGAAAAGGGGCCGAATATTAACGCGTCTTAAAGCAAAGCGCCGAGGGTAATCGGCAAGTCATTAATTGATGAGGCATTATTAACAAGACTCAATAATTGAACGAGAGTTAAATCTACATTACCGAAAATTGCTGTGATTGAAACAAAAAGAAAATAACAATTAGATAATTCAAAATTCTTCACAGTAAATATCATAACTTTAGAAGTGGAGCAATCGTACAGCTTTTTCAGAGAGTTTGTGGGTGGCTCTTAAAAGAGCCGTTGTGTTTCGGGTGTTGTTCAGTCCGTTGTGGGGTTTTACTTGGAGCTGGTGTACTTGGTCACCGCCTTTGTCCCTTCCGACACGGCGTGCTTGGCCAGTTCCCCGGGCAGCAGCAGGCGCACGGCGGTCTGGATCTCCCGGGAGCTGATGGTGCTGCGCTTGTTGTAATGGGCCAGGCGGGAAGCCTCACCCGCGATGCGCTCGAAAATATCGTTCACGAACGAGTTCATGATGCTCATGGCCTTGGAGGAGATGCCGGTGTCGGGGTGAACCTGCTTCATCACTTTGTAGATGTAGATGGAGTAACTCTCCTTCCTTGACTTTCGCCGCTTCTTGCCGCCCTTTCCTGCCGGTTTACTCACCGCTTTCTTGGCGCCCTTCTTAGCAACTGGCTTCTTCTTCTCATCAACCATCTTCAATCTCAATTTCACACAGAAATAAACCAAACCCCTTCCGTCCGCTCATTATATAGACAGTATGACAGATATATGCTAATGAGGAATGGGAGAACAATGATTCTGATTGGACATAATTAAAACAAAATACGTATTCTATTTTTGTGATTTTGTGAATGAATAGATCAATGGACCAATCATATTTAGCTTTCTCCACCAATCATAAGCCTCCTTACTACAATCAGGAAATACATTTTACAAAGACCCTCTCCGGCCGGAGTTTCTCAGTGTGTAAAGGGACACCGGGAAATGTCGCCTGGCTGTCGGTGCGAGGGACTGTATAGGAATGTGGGGTTCCTTCAGGAATTGTGAGGCTCTGGTAATGTGCGTGATTTACTCACTGTCTGATGCTGTGTGTGAGTGTGGGGTTCCTTCACTGTTTGGAAGGCCGTGGTACAGTGTGCGAGGCCTGGCTTTATTCTGTATCTGTGACTTGATGGGACTATGTCTTAATGTTGGATTAATTTGATATCCTGAGGCTCATTGTGCATCTGTCCGTTATTGATGCATGTAAATGAAATAATTCGCTTCTTGGGACTACACGCCAGTACGAAATTAAATCAGTATGTGTTTCTCTCCGCCACGAAAATTATTGGATTTATTCTGTACCTGTCAGTCTCTGTAACTGTATGTTAATGATTTTTTTTATTTGTCAGTATCTGGCATTGTAGGTCAGAGTTGTATTGATTCGATGTCTTTCAGTCTGTGGTACTATCTCTGAGTCTGAACTTCTCATTCACTGTCAATGTCTGATAATGTGTGTGAATGTGAGATTAACTCTGTACCTGTCAACATCCGTTGCTGAATGGGAGTGTGAAATTCAGTCTGTATCGGTCAGTCTCTGGTACTGATTCAGAGTGTGTGATTCATTCTCAACAGCCCCATCAGTTGCAATTTTTGACAGAAGTAATCCCACTGTCACATAGATCACCAAAGACTGTTAAATGTAGAATTTGCCTCAATGGATAGTATTAGATATGAGTGGGATCAATTCTCTCTCAATCAGTGGCACTGTACGGGAGCTTGCAATTCATTTTGTTTCTGTTGGACTCTGGTACCCTGTGTAAGCTTTGATGCCATTTTGTAACTCAGTGCCTGATGTCTTCAGAAATCAAGGATTCATTTTGTCTCTATTAGTCCTCGGCTCTGAGATTCCTCTGTGTTTCTTAGTCTGTGACATTGTGTGAATGTCAGATTCATTCTGTATCTCTACATCTCTGGGACAATTTGAGAATCACCCTGTATCTATCATGAGTGTGCTTTGTGTGATGTGGGATTCTTCTGTATCTGTCACTCTCTGGCACTGTGGTGAATGTGGGATTATTTTTTTTTATGTCTTTCAATCTCCAGTACATTGTGACTGTGGAATTCATTCTGTATCTGATAGTCTCTGGCATGGTGTGCATGCTGGGATTCATTCTGTGATAGTCTCTTTTTTACTGTGCATGTATTGGTCTTCATACTGTATGTCTCAGTGTCTGGTATTGTGTAAGATTTGCTGAGTAGTCTCTGGTGCTGTATTTTTTTTTTATTCATGGGATCTGGGCTACGGTGGCTGGGCCAGCATTTATTGCCCATCCCTTGTTGCCCTTGAGAAGGTGGTGGTGAGCTGCCTTCTTGAACTGTTGCAGTGCATGTGTTGTGGGTGCACCCACAGTGCGGTTAGGAAGGGAGTTCCAGGATTCTGACCCAGCAACAGTGAAGGAAGAATGATATAATTCCAATTCAGGATGGTGAGTGACTTGACTGTATGTGAGAGAGACAGTTATTGTTTAGTTTTCAGTCTTTGATGCTGCATGTGACTCTGGGATTGATTGTGTATCTGTATCTAATATTTATCTCAGGAATAGCGTTCAAAATGCTAAGTTTAACACCTTCAAATATTTAGGAAAGTAGATTTATCATCCCCATCCTTACCTGGTCTGGCATATATTGGATCCTAGGACCAAGCACAGCAATGAAGTTGACTCTGAACTGCCATCTACAATTGCCGAGTAAACCACACAGTTGTATTCAAAAAGGCAGCTCAACACTACCTACCCCAGGGCAATTAGGAATGGGCCCATATCGCATGAATGAATAAAAAAGCTCACATCTCCTACAGTAACCAGTTATCACTAACACTCTAGATGATTGTCAGAATTGGGCCTACCTGAAAATATCTCCACTTCAGAGTTAAGTTCACATTTTCATATCAGGCTGGCTATCTTTATTTTTAATCGAACAGTCTTATCAAGTGGCCTTTATATGCATAAATGTTAAAAAGTGTCAGAATTATCAACTGCTATTTAGACCTGTAATTATATGACCTTGTGTTGTGAGTGAGGAGATTCCCCACTGGGTCGTGCAAAACAGGAATCTGGATGGAAATTAATTCCAATGCCTGGAAATCAGGTAGAATACAAGTCTGAATTTCTGGTTTACATCCTCAGTAGATCAGGCTTCTCGCTGGGAGTATGAATTTGCAAAGTGATGTTTAAAACCGAACAAACCACGGTAGATCCCTCCTCATTTGCTAAGGTAAATCCAATGAAAGCAGTTATACTTCAGTCAGAGAATTGAGATGGGTACCAGACACAGCTCAGGGCAACTAAACCTGCTATCAGAGAGTGTAAAGGGTAATGGCGAAGAATATGGCAGATAAGTGAATCCCAATATGGAGTTATTCATATTGCAGTTGAAACCTCATCAGTAATAAGCGTTGCCTTAGAATAGCTGTGACTATTAACCTTGGGAAAGGATGGATATTGAGTGGATATGGTCGATGTCTATAAAGAGAAGCGATTGTGTCCATGTGAATAGATAATTTAAGCTCATTGGACAAGAGAGAAATAGAAAAAGAACAGAAGGAAAATTAAACAGGCCTGTGGGGAAGAATATGTCAGTGGGTGCAGCTCAGCTGCTCTCGCAGAGAGCTGGCACAGATACTATGGGCCGAATGGCCTCCCTCTGCTGTATCAATTGTGAGATTCCGTTCTATGTATTATGAGTGTAAGACTGACCTATGTTTAACATAAAATATGTTTTAACTGAAGCTAATGGAGATGCGGGTATTAATCAGCTATTATCTCAGAGTTTTGGATTAAAATTCCATTTCTGTGAACACAATCCTGAATGTCTGTATATCATACAATCTGATACATTGGCCGGTGTGTAAGATCTGCTTCATCTAGCTTGTTGATACTCTGAGGTTTGGGGAATGATCTGCAATGCATAGTTCAATCTGCAGTCTGGGTACAATATTGGGAGTCATGCAATATCTTCCAAGCAGGTACTGTTTGCCTGTTCTCTTTGTCATTTAATGTGAATTTAAGGTTCTCCCCTTGTTTTGGTAACACAGGGCCTTGTAATCTGAGGGGGTGTGTAATTATGCTCAGCGATTTGCAAAGGTCCCACACAGGAGTTTATTACACAAAATTAGAACTTGTGATTGGGGATCATACATATGCATGGATCAAGGATTAGTTAATGGGCAGAAAACAGTGTAGGAATGAACAGGACACTTTTGGATTGGCAGGCTCTAACTTACTCTTGATAATACATGACCATCAGTTACTTACAATATATATTGATGACTTAGATGGGTACTGAATGGAACATATTCAATTTTGTTGATGATACAAAATTAGGTGGAAAATTAATCTGTGAGGAGGACACAAAAAAGCTGCTAAGGCATTTAGACAGGTTGTCTGAGTTGGCAAGAACATTGCAGATAGAATACAATATGGTGGTGTGAATGTGCCCAGTTTGTATAGGGAAAAAAGAACATGTGTGAATGTGAGAGACTGGAATATGTTTGCACTCAGAGGGAGCTGGGTGTCCGTGCACACGAATTACAGAAAGTTAATCTGCAGGTTCAGCAAGCAGATAGGAAGGGAAGTGTTATGTTCATGTTTGTTACAAAGGATTGGATTATAGAAGTGAAAAATATTCCAATTATACAGGACACTAGTGAGACTACACCTGGAGTAGTGTGTGCAATTTGGTCTCCTTACATAAGGAAGGGCATGGTTGCTCTTGAGGGAGGGCAATAATTGTTCACGAGATTGGTTCCTGTGAGAAGTGGATTTTTTAATGAGGAGATAGAGTATACTAGCTCTATATTCCCTGGAATTTAGAAGAATGAGCGGTAATCTAAATGAAACATTTTAAACTGTTAAGCGGATTGTCAGGGTATATGCTGAGAAAATGGTTCTCCTGGCTCTGGAATCTAGAACATGTGGTCACCATCTCAGATCACAGCATTGGCTATTTTGGAATGATATGAGGAGAAATGTCTTCACTGAAAGTGTTGGGAATCTCTGGAATTCTCCACGCCAGAGAGATTTGGAAGCTCAGCCATTGAGTATGTTCCAGACAGAGGTCAATAGATTTTGGATGCTCGGGATATAAGGAGAGTGCAGCAAAGTGGAGTTGAGGTTGAACATCAGTCTTAATGAATGATGGAGTAGGTCAAATGGCCAAATAGCCAACCCCAGCTCCTATTTCTGAAGGTTTTATGCATCAGTCCATCTATTCTGCTCGATTTGAGATTCAGGTTCATTCCGTACCAGTCAGCCTCTGGTTCTATATGTAAAGGTGGGAGCAATTGTATGTCTGTCGGCACCTGGCACAGGATGTGAATGTGTTATTCAATCTGCATCTGTGAGTCATTCTCAATTTGCCATTCTATTAGTATTCAATTTGAATGTGTCATTTGTATCTGTCAGCATTTGGTACTGTACATGTGAGAGATTAATTCCATAGCTCTTGGACTTTGTAACGTGTGACTGTGGAATTTACTCCATATTTACCACTCCATGATACTGTGAGTGTTTTCTCCTTATGTAACTGCCAGTCTTTGGTAATTGGTGTCTGATTATGTAACTGTTAACCTTTGGTCTGTTTGTGTGTGTTTGTGTTTGATGTGAGTTTGTAACTATCTTTCACTGCCAGTGGTACTTTATGTCTGTGTCAGATAAATGGAATATTATTCAGACTCAGGAATTTTGAGTGTAGTATTTAGTATGTATCTGCCAGTTTATGGTACTGGACATGTCGTTGATAATCATTCTGAATCTGTCAGTCTCTGCTACTCTGACAGTGTGGGATTCATTGCATAACCTTCAGTTTCTGAGACTGTTTACAAGTCTAGGTTCAGTCCATGTTGAAATTTCAGAACAGAAACAGGCCACTGAGGCTGTAGGTTTTAATAAAGTAATTGTGAGTTTGACCTAGTATTAAATCCCTTTCTGTGTGAACACACTTGTGAAAGCTCAGGTATCTTTGGATCTAACACTCCATTGCTGTGTCAGTGTAATTCACTTTTTAATAATCAAATTGATACATTTTCATTCAAGCAGCCTGTGAGAATTTTAAACTTGCCTGTTTACTCAGTTTGCTCTGTGAGACAGAATACAGTATCTGCCATTCTGATACTCTCAGCTTTTCAGACAGGTATGTGGTCTCTATCTCAGTCTGTACGAATCAAATTGTTATTGTATCCTTGAGGTTAATGGTCTAGGTGAGTTTCAAACTGGAATCTGAGTTTGCAGCTGAGGTTATACTATATTTCAATGGCATTTCAACACTCCACCCTGCTCTCATGCCCACATGTCCGTCCTTGCCCTTCTGCATTGTTCCAGTGAAGCTCAACACAAACTGAAGGAACAGCACCTCATCTTCCGACTAGGCACTTTACAGCCTTCCAGACTGAACATGGAGTTCAACAATTTTAGATCATGAACTCTCTCCTCCATCCCCACCCCCTTTCCGATCCCCCTTTTTTCCAAAAATTTATATAGATTTTACTTTTCCCACCTATTTCCATTATTTTTAAATGTATTTCCATCCATTGTTTTATCTCTACCTTTTAGCCTATTTTGATCCCTTCCTCCCACCCCACCCCCACCTAGGGCTATCTGTACCTTGCTCGTCCTGCTTTCTGCCCTTAATGACACCTATTAGCACATTCCTTAGATAATATCACCACCTTCAACACCTCTTTGGCCTTTTGTCTATGACACCTTTTGGCTATCTCCACCTATCACTGGCCCTCTATCCAGCTCTACTTGTCCCACCCCCCTTAACCAGCTTTTATTTCACCTCTTTTCTATTTTTCCTTAGTTCTGTTGAAGAGTCGTATGGACTCGAAACGTTAAGTGTGTTCCTCTCCGCAGATGCTGTCAGACCTGCTGAGTTTTTCCAGGTATTTTTATTTTTGTTTTGGATTTCCAGCATCTGCAGTTTTTTGCTTTTATCCAAGGCCTTTCTGTTGTTTGCAGGCCCTTAAGGCTGTGCAAGGTTCATCTGGTAACCTTCTACTGCCAATGTGCTTGGAGATTTTAAGTAATTCATTCCCTTTCAATAAGTACTTACTGTACCCCTAGTATCCCCCTAATAATTACTGTATCCCTTTATTTCCCCCTAACATCCCAGTTAACACATCCTTTAGATAATATCACTACCGTCAACACCCCTTTATCCGTTTGTCTATGACATCTTTGCCAATCTCTTCTTGGCCTCCACCTATCACTGGCCCCCTATCGAGCTCTACCCTGTCCAGCCCCCTCAACCAGCTTATATTTCATCTCATTTCTCTATTTTTTAGTTCTGATGAAGGTTCATACGGACTCGAAACGTCAACTGTATCCCTCTCCGCAGATGCTGTCAGACCTGCTGAGTTTTTCCAGGTATTTTTGTTTTTGTTCTAGATTTCCAGCATCCGCAGTATTTTGCTTTTATCAGAAATGTTCATTGTTGTTTTGTGGAGAGAAAGCAGCAATGATTTTCAATAACAGCTTCTTGCCATTCTGTCTCCCTCCTCCCAGGAGGCTGCTGTTTGTTCCCTTCCCCCGGGAGCGGGATCTCTCCATTGGCGGCTGTTTGAAATCATCTTCTTCCAGTCCCAGGCAGAGCTGGGGGAGAGCAGCGCATCACTGCCTTTAACAAACACTTGGATCCGCACTGAGCTGCTGGGACCGACAGGACTCACGGAGCAAGAGCTGGAAAGTGACGTGAGGCTGGATCAAACTATTTTGGGGCTGGAGCAGACAAGATGGGCCGAATGGCCTCGTTCTGTGCCGGAA
This sequence comes from Cetorhinus maximus, assembly GCF_964194155.1. Taxonomy (NCBI): domain Eukaryota; kingdom Metazoa; phylum Chordata; class Chondrichthyes; order Lamniformes; family Cetorhinidae; genus Cetorhinus; species Cetorhinus maximus. Next base: position 20,048,658 of record NC_135909.1, read on the forward strand.
ATTTTCAATATTTGTGTGTCCTGAGTTTGTGCAGCATTCTGCGCATGCGCGCTGCCCTCCCCAGCACTGCCTGTGAGTGGAAGAAGATGGTTTAAAACAGCCGCTAATGCAGAGACACATTTTAAACAGCGGCTGTTTGCTTTCACTTGAACGGTTAGTCCATGGGAGCGGCAGTTAGAAATCTGACCTACACAATAGTCCCTGCTCCGTCACTCGTTCCCACTCCTGGAGCAGTGGATTGTTTCTGGATGGCAGGAAATTGTTGTAACAGGAACAAAGTCCTTGGTCTTTAGCAGCTGAGTGCTGCAGCACTGCAGTGGATTCAGACACTGACTCTGTTTGTCTTACCTTTTTTATTCATTCACGGGATGTGGGCTTCTCTGGCTGGGCCAGCATTTATTGCCCATCCCGAGTTGCCCTTGGGAAGGTGGTGGTGAGCTGCCTTCTTGAACAGCTGACTTGCAGTTGTTCGGAATGATTATTAATTTAATAATTGTTTTGGTTTCTTTGTATCTTCGACCTCACCTCTTCTTAAATTATAATAAACACTTTTTCTTCCGATAGGCAAACACTTGAAAGCAGCAGAATAAATTATGTGATTCTACAACACAAGGGGAAGTGCAGTCAGCTCCTCACACACAGTAAGTACAGTGTCACTCACAGGGAGCAGAGGTGGCCAAGAAGTTAACTTGTTGGAGTTCTGATCCATTGTACTTTGCAAGCACGGGCACCAAGTTCAATTTTAGTTTATGGTTTACTAATCTGGTTGGTGAATATTTAATTTAAATTGGCATGGGGCTTGGTCATCAATTTACAGCAGAACCAGAAAGTAATAAGGACAGAGAGGAGGGAGAGTGATGGATAATACTGGAGAAGGAAGCAATGCCATATTAGATAGGGGCAGATTAAGAAGCACAATGAGGAATGCAACGTTTACACTGCATGTATGTAAACACACTGAATAGTGGAAAGGATCACATTTTCAAAGAGTAGAGACAAGGCAAGAAAGAAAGGTATTAATATGGGAAGTGATAAACAGAACACGACAGGAAGGGAGAGATAGCATAAATCGAAGAGTAAATCAGCAGATAAGCCTTGTAGCTACAGAATAAAAGGACAAAACTAAAGGCTCTGTATGTAAACACATGTAGCATTTGAAATGTAACAAATTAACTGATAATATAAATAAATAAGAATGATCTGATAGCCATCAGAGAGGCACGGCTACAGGGTGACATAGTTTGGGACCTGAATATTGAAGGGTGTGTGATATTTAGGAATGAAATATGTCAGGAAAAGGTGTAGGGGTGGCTCTGTTAATTAATGACGATATTAGCACATTAGAGAGGGATGACCTAAATTCAGAAATCCAGGATGATTCAGGTTTGGGTTGAGACGTGAAATGACAAAGGCAAGAAGTCACTTGTGGGCCAGACTATTTAACGGCACGGTAGAACAGAGTATAAAAGAAGAGATCATGGGAGCTTGTCAGACAGGTACAGCAATAATAATGGGGGATTTCAATCTACATATCGACTGGGAAAATCAGATGGACAAACGTAACATAGATGAGGAGTTCATAGAGTGTTTCTGGGATACTTTCTTAAAACAGCACATTCTGGAGCCAACCAGAGAGCAGGGTATTCGAGACCTGGTATTGAGCAACGAGACAGGATTAATTGAGAGCCTCATAGTGAAGGTACCTCTAGGTAACAGCGTTCATGATGTGATTGAATTTTACACTCATTTTGGATGGAGAAATGAGTGTATCCATGATGAGTATTTTCAACTTAAATGAGGGCGTGAAAGCAGAGCGAGCTAAAGTGATCCTCACCCCCACATTCCTGTCTGCCCCCAATAGCCTTTCACCCCCTTGCTAATCGAGAATCCATGCAGCTCTACCTTAAAAATATTCAAAGACTCTGCGTCCACTGCCTTTTGAGGAAGAGTTCCAAGACTCACTGTGCTCAGAGAAATAAATTCTCCTCATCAATGTCTTAAATGAGTGACTCCTTATTTTTAAACAATGACCCCCTAGTTCTAGCTTCTCCCACAAGAGGAAACATCATCTCCACATCTATCCTGTTAAGACTCCTCAGGGTCTTAAAGGTTTCAATATAATCCCCTCTTACTCTTCTAAATTCCAGTCACAAAGATAGGCTAACCCGTCCAATCTTTCTTCATAAGACAACCGGCCCATTCCTGGTATTAGTCTAATAAATATTCCCTGAACTGCTTCAAACACATTTAAATGTTTCCTTTAAATAAAGAGACCAATACTGTACACAGGGCTCCAGATGTGGTCTCACCAGTGCCCTGTATAACTGATGTAGAACCTCCCTCTTTTTGAAATCAATTCCCCTCACAATAAATGCTAACATTGTGTTAGTTCTCCTAATTACCTACTGTACATGCATTCTAACCTTTTGTGATTTATGCTCTAGCACACCCAAATCCCTCTGAATCGCAGAGCTCTGCAATATCTCACCAGTTAGATAAGGAGCTTCGTTTTTATTCTTCCTGCCAAAATGAACAATTTCACATTTCCCCACGTTATACTCCATTTGCCAGAGCTTTGCCCACTCAAACTTTCTATGTCCCTTTGTAGCCTCTTTAAGTCCTCTTCACAATTTACTTTCTACCTATCATTGTGCCATCATTAAATTTAGTAACCATTCCTTCAGTCCCTTCATCGAGTCATTTATATACATTATAAAAAGTTGAGGTCCCAGCAATGATTTGATGGCTGGCATGGGCATGATTGGCTGAAGAGTCTGTTTCTGTGCTAGTTAACTCTATGACACTGATCACTCTGGCACACTACTCACCATATCCTGCCAACCAAAAAAGGACCCATTTATGTCAACTCTCTGCTTCCTATTAGCTCACCAATCTTCCATCCATGCCAATATGTTAGCCCCTACACTGTGATCTTTTTATTTTCCACAATTACCTTTGATGTGGAGCTTTATCAATTGCCTTCTGGAAATCTAAGTACAGTGCATCCACCGGTTCCCCTTTATCCACAGCACATGTGACTCCATCAAAGAACTCCAGTAAATTGGTTAAATATGATTTTCCTTTCACAAAGCCATGTTGACTCTGCCAGATTGCCTTGAATTTTTCTAAGTGCCCTGCTATATTTAATAATAGCTTGTAACATTTTCCCTTTGACAGATGTTCTGCTAACTGGCCTTTAGCTTTCTAATTTCTGTCGCCCTCCCTTTTTGAATGAAAGAGTTACGTTCGCTATTTTCCAATCTAATTGAACCTTCCCCATATCTGGGGAAAATTAAAACAAATGCACCAACAATCTCACTAGCCACTTCTTTCAAGAATTTGGGGTGAAATCCATCCATCCAGACCTGGACCGAAGCCCCAACAATTTTCTCAATACCACTTCCCTGGTGATTGTAATTTTCCACGAGTTCCTCCCTCCCTTCCATTTCCTGATTTACAGTTTTTTCCAGCGTATTACTTGTGTCGTCTATGGTGAAGACTGAAGCAAGATATCTGTTTAGTTCATCCGCCATCTCCCTATTTTGCATTTTCAATTCCCGAAATGCCTTTTCTATAGGACTATTTTCATTTCTTATTTAAACATCTACATAAACTCTTCCTATCCATCTTTATATTAATAGCTAGCTTTCTCTCGTACTCCATTTTTTCCCTTATTAATATTGTTGTCATCTTTGCTGCTCGTTATAGTCTTCACAATCTTCTGACCTGCGACCCATCTTTGATTTTACTTTAAGTTTGATACTGTCTTTAACTTTCTTAGTAATCACGGATGGTAGGCCCTCCCTTTGGAATTGTTGGTTCTGATTGGAATGCATGTATTTTGTGTATTCTGAAATATCCCTTTAAATATTTGCCACTGCCTATCCCTCGGCCATGATCTAATTGAATGGCAGAACAGGCTCGAGCTGCTGAGGGGCCTACTCCTGCTCCTGGTTCGTATGTTCATATCTATTTTAGTACCACCGACTGAAAGAATTAATCCCACTCTCACATACAGCACCACCGAATGACTGAATTAATCCCACTCTCACATACAGCATCACCGAATGACTGAATTAATCCCACTCTCACAAACAGCACCACCGACTGAAAGAATTAATCCCACTCTCACATAAAGCATCACCGAATGACTGAATTAATCCCACTCTCACACACAGCACCACCGAATGACTGAATTAATCCCACTCTCACACACAGCACCACCGAATGACTGAATTAATCCCACTCTCACACACAGCACCACCGAATGACTGAATTAATCCCACTCTTACACACAGTATCACTGACAGAATTAATCCCACAGTCACAAACAGTATCACTGACTGATTGAAGTAATCTCACATTCAGCACTGAAGACAAACAGATGCAGAATATGTTCAAAAGATTCCCAGATATTGACAATGACTCACATTCCCATTCAATACCAGAAACTGACAGATACAGACTGAATTCCACACTCACATTGCGGATCATATGCTGGCATGTCCAGCACTAATCTCACATTCAAACACAGTCCCAGGCTCTGAGAGTGAATGAAAAGTGCACAGTCGGATAGTAGCACAGGCTGAAAGATATACAATCAATGCTACACTGATCTACAGTGTCAGAGACTGAGAAACACGGTGTGAATCTCATTTGTAGTTCAATGAACTGACAGGTACAGAATAAATCCTGCACTCATATTTAAGCCGCAGGTGACAGATACGGAGTTCATCCAAAATAGCATATATTCCCAAATTGAGAATGGATCCCCCGCTCACTCACATTCATCCTGAACTGACAAACGCACAATGAGTCTTAAACGCTCCCAAAGACAGGTACAGAATAAATTCTACACTCACACGGCGTACCACAGCCTCAACCCACTACCACTCACACACACTTACTCACACAATATCTCAGTAATTCGCACACGTTACAAGAGTTCCAGGAGGAATCCCGCATTTCCGTTCAGTCCCTCTGTGGAGAAGGGCCCCTCGCACGAACAACCAGTCGACAATTCCCGGTGTATCTTCACAAACTGGGACTGGAGAGAATCCTGATAAAATTTATTTCGTGATTGTAGTAAAAGGGCTAATGATTGGTGGAGAATTCGAAATTTGATTTGTGTCTTTAAACATCCAATCAGAGAAAAGTACAAAATAAGTGGCTGTTGTATTTTTTTAACTGTCCAATCAAAATCATTGTTTCCCCATTCCTCATTAGCATAGGTCTGTCAGACTGTCTATTTAATCGGCGCTCGGAAGGGGTTTGTTTTATTCTGTGTGTGACAGTAACAATGGTTGATGAGAAGAAACCAGTTCCCAAGAAGGGAGGCAAGAAAGCCTTAAAGAAACCGGTAGCAAAGGGCGGCAAGAAGCGGCGAAAGTCGAGGAAGGAGAGTTACGCCATCTACATCTACAAAGTGATGAAGCAGGTTCACCCCGACACCGGCATCTCCTCCAAGGCCATGAGCATCATGAACTCGTTCGTGAGCGATATTTTCGAGCGCATCGCGGGTGAGGCTTCCCGCCTGGCCCATTACAACAAGCGCAGCACCATCAGCTCCCGGGAGATCCAGACCGCCGTGCGCCTGCTGCTGCCCGGGGAACTGGCCAAGCACGCCGTGTCGGAAGGGACAAAGGCGGTGACCAAGTACACCAGCTCCAAGTAAAACCCCACAACGGACTGAAAAACACATTCACAACACAACGGCTCTTTTAAGAGCCACTCACAATCTCTCTGAAAAAGCTATATGATTTCTTTACTTATAACTTATGATTTTACTACGAAGCATTTCGAATTGTGAAATTGTTATTTTGATCACGTTTCAATCAGAGATTCAAGGCAATGTAAATTTAACTCTCGTTCAATTGTTGGGGCTCGTTAATGTTACCCCATAAATTAATGACTTGCCGCTCACCCTCTACACTTTGTTTTAAGACGCGTCATATTCGACCCCTTTCCCTGGTTTTGGAGAGAGAGCGAATAGAATGCGAATTCGGTTCAAGTTTGGCCTCAATAATCGATCAGTTCATTTCCTGTAAGCACCGGTTGTGCAGCAACCTTCAGCCTCAACTCTGGCAAATTTACTCCAAGTATGTTCAATTTTGGTTGTCCCAAATATCTACAATTTCCCGTCTATCAGCAGAACGATGTAAATGGCACTTTCAGCCGGCTGCTAAGAAGGTTTCATGACGGATCGAGATAACCTTGAATTGATGCCGGATTCTTAAAGCGAATCTGGAATTTAGGATAAAATGTGAATAGTCCCATCAGAGACGGACATTTGTAAAACTTTGTCGTCAGACCGTGTTCACTATTAACTGGATTTTCTCTATGAAATGTATTTCTTGTTTTATATCGGCGGTAATTTCGATGTCGAATAAAAAAATACATTCCGTAAGTTTGCGCCGTTATTTTCGACTTGTTTTCAGATACACATAAACCCAGAGAGAAAATCAGAAACTGAAATATACGAAAAACTGTAGTTTTTCTGAGAGAGAGATCCAGTGAATGTAACATTCAAATACTAAATACTGAGTAAGCATTTCCAATTAGAACTCGAAACGTCAACTTTGTTCCTCTCCGCAGATGAATTTTTCCAGGTATTTTTGTTTTTGTTTCAGATTTCCAGCATCACCAGTATTTTGCTTTTATCCAATTAGTACTATGTTCGATCCGTTCTTTCTTGGCTTTTTTTTTACAAATTTGGCGGGCTTTTAAAATTTCAAAGAAAAATCAGTTGGAATCTTAAAATTTGGCGCCGGTATTTTCCGCCCTCTTGCGTGGAGTCTCCGGATTGGTGAGTTCAGTAGATATCTGATTGGTGATATGAACAACGTTATGTGACGCAAAACAAAATGACCAATCAGCAATTCCCGCAGCACCATTCCTCCCGAAGCTATAAGAGAAGCGAATGCGAAAGCATTTCCTCATTCACTGTGAAAGTGTTAGTGAGATTGTGAAATGTCTGGAAGAGGAAAGACTGGCGGTAAAGTTCGCTCCAAGGCCAGATCTCGCTCCTCCCGGGCTGGACTGCAGTTCCCGGTGGGCCGTGTTCACAGGCTCCTGAGAAAGGGCAACTATGCTGAGCGTGTGGGTGCCGGAGCCCCGGTCTATCTGGCTGCTGTGCTCGAGTATCTGACGGCTGAAATCCTCGAGCTGGCCGGTAACGCGGCCCGGGACAACAAGAAGACCCGCATCATCCCCAGACACCTGCAGCTGGCCGTCCGCAACGACGAGGAGCTCAACAAGCTTCTGGGAGGAGTGACCATCGCTCAGGGCGGGGTGCTGCCTAATATCCAGGCCGTGCTGCTGCCCAAGAAAACCGGCGCCGCTGCGGCCTCGAAGACCAAATGAAGCGGCCATTCTTTAATCTAATAACCCAAAGGCTCTTTTCAGAGCCACTCACAGAGTCTGTGAAAGGGCTGCTCGCTGTCTGAACTCATTTCATTCTGGTTCTGATGAAGCGTAATGCCGATTCGGGACGGTCACTCTGTCCCCACACCGATGCTGCCAGACCTGTGCAGGGATGGGGCGGGGGGAAGCATTAGGTCGTAACACTCATTTGGAGAGCAAATGTAGACACGAAAGGACTGAATGGTCTCCAGTGCTATGCAAATTCTTTGATATTCTATGATATATCTGTGCACCGGAGGGATACACGTTTGTTGCTCAGGGAGTTGTATTTATTGACTTCATGAGCACTGACTTGGAACCCGCAGCTCACCCTTTGCCCGGGATTGATGTCTGCTCGCAGTATTTAATACATTATCAGCGCCGCCATTTATTGGAAGTATCCTAGAGCACTAAGGTGACCGCAGTCCCAATTTTCTGCTGAAATTAAGACACCATTTGCGCTACAATTTACAACTGCATTGTCTGTGATTATCAATCCCACAAGAGGTTTGTAGACAAGAAAAAATAAACTGATGCAACTTAGACATTGCCTAGATACAGTGTACTAAGTGCTGGAGTGGTAAACAGGATATCGCAGCTCTTTCATGTGTCGATTTAGTGGCTCTTAAAAGAGCCGTTGTTGTACTTGGTGCTGAAGCCGGGTTTTAGGCGCGTTCCCCCCGGATGCGGCGGGCCAGCTGGATGTCTTTGGGCATGATGGTGACTCGCTTGGCGTGGATGGCGCACAGGTTGGTGTCCTCAAAGAGCCCCACCAGGTAAGCCTCGCTGGCCTCCTGCAGGGCCATGACAGCCGAGCTCTGGAAGCGCAGGTCTGTCTTGAAGTCCTGAGCGATCTCTCGCACCAGGCGCTGGAAGGGCAGTTTGCGGATGAGCAGCTCGGTGGATTTCTGGTAGCGGCGGATCTCCCTCAGAGCCACAGTGCCGGGTCTGTAGCGATGAGGCTTCTTCACTCCGCCCGTGGCTGGAGCGCTCTTCCGGGCCGCTTTGGTAGCCAGCTGTTTGCGGGGAGCTTTCCCTCCGGTCGATTTGCGCGCTGTCTGCTTGGTCCTGGCCATTTTCTGAACAGACTCGCAACAGTCTGAGATGCAAGAACTATTAATACAATTTGCTCTACAACCCGTCTTTTTAAACTCTATGAGGAACCGCTCCGAACAGTAATTGGTTGCAGCCTTACACCCAGGCAGTTTTATCCTAAATCTAACCAATGAATTAACCCCTGGCAACTCAGGTCCCCATTGGTCGAGTTGTTTTTAATCGATCATTTCAAAGATTCCGCCTTTATTTCGAGCCGTTTCCCGTCTCGACATCAGAATACTTTGTTCCTCCATTTTTTTAAATTAAAAATACCATTTTCACTGCAATTCAATATTTCCTAACCCGAATGAAATTCCAGTTCATTTAACCTATTCCGACAATTTTTAAACCCGGCATCATTCTGGTGAACCTGCTCATTTTTGGACAGGAGCACCAGTCTGTTGTTTGAACTGTGTAAAGTCAGTGCTGGATTTCGCAGGCAAAAATGGAAGGACTGTCCATTGCTCCCTACAGCACAACCAACCCTTAAAATCGCCGCTCGCTTAGAGGTCTGAAGTGGGTAATAAAATGGAACCGGTACTGGGGGCTTCAGACCCCTTCCCATTACCCTCATTCTGGGCAGTTCATGACGATAAAGAGCGGGGAAAGGGACCGGCTCGATTCTCCCGCTGTTCCCGGTCTGACAGATCACGGTCGCTGAAAGGAAATTGACAAATTCAGACTGTTCCTAAAATAGCGCCAAGATTTTGTGACAGGGAGTGCAATATAACAGATCATAAAGAGAGAGATTAAAAATTGTTGCCTGAAAATTAAGGTTATGTTGCATTTTCCAACACTGGAATTAGCAGCTTTTCGAATTCAGGTCAGTGCTCTTAATGTGACGTTTTGGGTGGCTCTTAAAAGAGCCTTTGTTCTGTGTTTGGTAGAAAGGGTCGAGTTGTTCAGCCGCCGAATCCATAGAGAGTGCGGCCCTGGCGTTTCAGAGCGTACACCACATCCATGGCAGTGACCGTCTTGCGCTTGGCGTGTTCAGTGTAGGTGACCGCATCCCTGATCACATTCTCCAGGAAAACCTTCAGCACCCCGCGAGTCTCCTCATAGATCAAACCCGAGATCCGCTTGACACCGCCACGGCGAGCCAGGCGGCGGATTGCTGGTTTGGTGATGCCCTGGATATTATCACGAAGCACTTTGCGGTGCCGCTTTGCTCCGCCTTTCCCCAGTCCTTTGCCTCCTTTCCCTCTGCCAGACATGATGATTCTTCACTCAGATCGCTGCAGAATATGAGACACGAACTGCTTCACGTTCCTCTTTAATACAGCTCGCCCGGACCTGACTGTAAAAGGCGGAGTGAGAGCAGGGAGGGGAGGAGACGGAGTGAAGATTAAACAGAGAGCGGGAGGCGGGGGGGAGAGCCGGAGTGACAGACAGAGAGAGAACAGCCCCTGATCTTTCAGCTCCTCCTCCAGTTTCTGCAACCGCCATTTTGAACCCGTTTATTACCAATGGAACCGAGACACAAACCCGGACAGACCCGGGCTTCACAGTCAGGAGTTTCAGCAAACCCGGAGCTTTGAAATATGCTCTCGTTATAATTAACACTCAGTAATATTCCGACCTAAACACAGTCTATTCTAAAACAGGAATCATCCTCAGTAACATCACCATCCTCATACACACACGGTTCCAGCATTTTACAAGCTGTTTGGGGGAATCTCCTGTGTTAAAATTGATGTTGTAAAGCGGCCTTTACCCACCAGTGTGCCACCGCCACACGTCCACTCGCACCCAACGCCCCTTGCCCCCCGCGCCGACACAGGTTCGGAGATTTTGTTCTCTCTGTGATGAGAGTGAAATGGGAAAAATTGCCATTGATTTTAGCGTTTGAATTGTCGCCGCGGAGATCTGCGCATGCGCTGTTTAAACCCGTCCCCGGTGTCGTCACCATGAGGATAACAGCGCATGCGCAAGTACTCCACCAACAATGGCTGAGAGCGTCATTCACTCAGTGAGCGGAATAGGGTTTAATTCAGCAGCGATCGGAGACATCACCGCCCCAGAGGGAAGTGAACAAACAGCATCTGCTTAAAGCAGCGCATCGGTTTGGAGCCGCGTCCGCAGATATGCTCAGAGATTGGCATTGAGTGTCCGGGCAGCTGAGGCGGAGGCGGCGGCTGTTTTTAATGGGCTCCCTGGAACACGAGCTGCTCCCGGAACATGGAGTGAGCGGGGGGAAGGGAGAGGCCATTCTCGAGCAGTGTCTGGACAGAGTGAGAAGAACTCGCCATTGAAGATCATTGCTGCTTTCTCTCCCCAAACCCGAGTGAAGCTTCCTGGCTTAGTCCCGGCTCCCACTGTCCCTTGTTATTGGACAGAGAATGGCGGGGGAAATAGCCGCACAGTAACAATGTTTCCAGTTACACAAAGAAGATCAATTTCAGGCACCAGGTGAGAAGTGTGAAAGAGACAATTTAAACAGTACCTGCTTGTTTCCGGGTGTACTGTTAGTTGAAATGGAGCAGCAAATAGAAATCTGACCCTTGCGAAAGTCACTCCTCCATCGCATAGTCTAATTCAAGGAGCAGTGCACAGGACGGGTTGTTTCTGAATGTCATAAAATTGTTGTAAAATCGCTCAAAATAGCAGATGAGCAAAAACAAATTGCTCCAGTAATGTGGTGGGGTCAGACACTGAGGTGCTGCTAGTTTTCCTTTGTTGATTGTTCATTATAATAACAGTTATTTATAAAATATATTGATCACTTTTGTATCTTCTACTTCACCTATTCTTCGGGTAATGGAGTTATGTTTTCTGTGTGTACGGAAAGAATTGAAGGAACCGGATGATTCCTCGAAACAAGGAAAAGTGCAGCGTGATGATTCCAACTCACAGTAAGTACAATATCACTCACAAAGCACAGAGATACTCCCAGGTCTTTAGGCCAACATATATCATATAGAGACCGACATAGACCCCAAGGTTGAGAGTCGCCCTTTCAATATAAGAGTCAAACAGATAATTGGTTGGATAAGTTGTTTCCATTTCCCTCCAACCCAGTACACCTGAGGACTAGGTACATCAATCCCAGGACAAAAGCACAGCCACTATTTGATTTAAATACACGGTGGCACTTTGGCCACAAATTAAATACCAGTTATTAACCACATCAGACAACATTTACCTTATTGTAAGATGCAGGATGTATTGCTACTAAGCATCACAGAATGTAGAGTGAGTTACACATTAAATACCAGTTCCAAAATCTGATGAAGCGTTAGACTAGAATGTACAATTAAAGTATGAATTCCGTTTTTTCAAACTGCAGGAATTACATAACGGACCATGCATCAGATTGATGCGTATATTATCACTTCAATTTGTTCTCACAGATACAAATTTAATACCACTACACAACTCGCACAGAAATACTGAACGTAGCCTGTAGATCATGCCTGAGATGCAGGTTAAGTACCAATACAGAAAACTCCCACACTTGCATTCAATGGCAGAGACACATAGATCGAGGATGAACCCCACACACACATGAAAGTCTAGAAACAGACATAAGAACAACAAATTCCAAATACAAATTCATTCCAGGGATTGACAAATTCAGAATTAAAGCTACTTTCATTTCCATTGCCATTGAGTGAAAGATGTAGAATGTAGCACACTGTCACATACCCAACCAGAGACTGGCAAAGGTATAATAAATTCCAGAGTCTCTTATTGTACCTGAGACTGACGGCCAAAAATAAACACATTCACATCGAGCAGTAGAGATTGAAAAATACAGAATGAAACTCATAATCCCATTCGGTATTGCACAGTGACAGGTAGAAATAAACCCCTCACTCACACCCTTTACAAGGTAATGACACAGAATGAGCAGCACATTCACATACAATACCAGAAACTGACAGATGTTGGATGATTCCCACCCTCAGTGTGGGCCAGATGCTGATGAAAACTGAATTAATGCACACTCACATTCAGTTTGAGAGATTGACTAATACACAGGTATGTCCACACTCACCAGAAACTGACATACACTGCATTAATCCCACTTTATACAGAGGACCAAACCCTGAAATGCAGAAAAGAAACCCCACAGGACGACACACAGAAAAAGACAATAAGGCAGAGACCAAAAGCAGTCATTTAAATTGCCACCGACTGACAGGCAGAAGACAAATCTCATTCACAGACATTAACAGATGAAGAAAAAAGTAAAATCAACATCAGTGACACAATTATTTCCAGATATGGACAGCAAAAGCCTGAGTGCCACATTCACAGATGTTACGGTTAGAATTAATCTCCCTCTCATGTAAATTACCCTGGACCTACTGATACAGAAAGAATAATAAATCCACATGCAAGACAAGACTTGGACACATACAGATTGAATGCAACAATATTGCACTTTACACGTAACTGAAAGGAAGCACGGAATAGAACACTTTTTATTTCACAAGTGATATATTGAAGCAAATCGAATCCCACACTCACATAGTATCAGAGAATGACATTCATATAATTTATCCTGCACTCATACACAGTCCCACAACTGACAGATACAGAGAGAAATCAACATTTGGTTACAGGCCCAGAGACTGTTACATACAGAATGAATGAAGCACACATGTAGTCAAAGACAGATGACTGCAGAACTGACCTCAAACTCACACTCACTTCCAGATATTGGCAGCTACCGAATGAGCTCCACATTCACTTGTAATTCTGGGGACTGACAGATGGAATGGGTCACAAAATCACATTCAGTTCCATGACTGACAGGTACATAATTCATCCCATGCTCACATACAGTACCATAGACAGACAGATACACAATTACAAATTATTTTGCATTAAGACTGACAGATAGAAAGTTAAATTGATTGTCACATTCAGCACCAGAGTCTGTCAGATATGGAATATGTCCTAAATCCACATCCCAAACCAGAGGCTAACAGATGCAGAATTAAGGCCATAACAACACAGCTCCAATGAATGTCAGTTACAGAATTAACCTGACAATGGATGAGAGATGGAGAGATGCAGACTGACTCTCACACTGGCTGAGTCCCAAGGGCTGATGATCACAGAATGAATCCCACAGTCACACACAACAATGACAGACAGTGAATGTGACCACACTCACAGAGCAGAGCAGAGACTGGGCAGTACAGGTTGATATCAGCACTTGCATACAGAAACAGAGACTGACAGATACATAATAAATCCCTCACACACATGCAGTTCAGCAAGTGACAGATACAGAGAGAATCCTATAGTCTCACATGGTACAAGATTAGCAGATAGAGAATGAATTCCACCATCACAAAAAGAAAAATGGAGATTGACAGATACAGAACAAACCTCTCTCATGTACAAGTCACAGAATTAGAAGGTACAGCATGAATCCCAAAGTTTCATTCATTACCAGAAATTACTGGAAATAGAATTATCCCCACATGATCTGAAATTGGCAGGCTTTTCAAATATGAAAATATAAGCCAGTCAGAACTTACAGTTTCTTCTACCTGGCTCTCTGATTAGTTGAGAATTGGATCGAGAAGGGTCTGTCCAATCAGAGCTAGAATCTGGCTACAGCCTCTCAAACCATTCATAAGAACATAAGAACAAGAAGCAGGAGTAGGCAATTCAGCCCCTCGAGCCTGCCCCGCCATTCAATACGATCATAGCTGATCTCATTTCGGCCTCAACTCCAATTTCCCGCCCTCTCCCCATAACCTTTCAACCCGTTACTAATTAAAAATCTGTTTATCTCCTCCTTAAATTTATTCAGCTGTTTCACAACCCTTTGAGAAAAGTAATTCTTCCTCATCCCTGATTTAAATCTATCACCCCTCAGCCTAAAACTATGGCCTCTCGTTCTAGAATGCCCCACAAGGGGAAACATGCGCTCCATGTCTACTTTGTCTATCCCTTTTAGTATCTTATATACCTCAATTAGGTCTCCTCTCACACTTCTAAACTCCAGCGAGTATAGGCCTAAACTGCTCAATCTCTCCTCTTATGACAAGACCCGCATCTCTGGAATCAATCTAGTGAACCACCTCTGAACTGCTTCCAATGCAAATACATCCTTCATCAAGTAAGGGGACCAAGACAGTGCACAGTACTCCAGGTGCAGTCTCACCAATGCCTTGTAAAGTTGCCACAACAATTCCCTATTCTTATACCCTATTCCTTTAGCAATAAATGCCACAAATCCATTTGCCTTTCTTATTACCTGCTGTGCCTGTATACTAGCTTTCAGAAATTCATGCATGAAATCTTATTTCTACGCACACTGACTCTACATCTTGCTCTCCAGTGCCTATTTGATTCCTCACTATAGCACTGTTCTCTTCCTTTACTAACAAAGCTACATCACCTCCTTTTCCTTCCTGCCTATCCTTCTGAAACACTGAGTACCCTTGGATATTCAGCTCACATACCTGTTCTCTCTGTAACCACGTCTCAGTAATCGCCACCAAGTCAAACCTATTTATCTCTATTTGTGCTTTTAACTCATTAGTTTTATTCTGAATGCTACACACATTCAGATACAAAGCCTTTAAGTTTGCCCCGTTCTCAATTGTCCCTATGCTTTTATGATTCTTTGGTGCAATATGGTGTTCACACACTCTGTCCATTCCTTTCACTTCTTGGGAACAATCAGCCTCGTCACTAACCTGCACTCTTACCCTCTCCTTAAACTTTGTTTTTTCTCTTTCCATGCAACTGAACCCCAGCCCCCGCCACTATTTAGTTTAAAACCCTATCTACAACCCTAGTTATACAATTCGCCAGGACACTGGTCCCAGCCTGATTAAAGTGGAGCTGATCCGAATGGAATAGCTCCCTCTTTCCCCAGTACTAGTGCCAATGTCCCATGAATTTGAACCCATTTCTCCCACACCAAACTTTGAGCCACACATTCACCTCTTTAATCTTATTGACCCGATACCAATTAGCTTGTGGCTCAGGTAGGAGATTATTACCTTGTTGGTTCTGCTTTTAAATTTAGCCCCTAGCCCCTAGCTGCTTGTATTCCCTCAGCAGAACCTCTTTCCTTGTTCTACCTCTATCGTTGGTGTCTCCGTGGACCACGACAACTGGATCTTTCCCCACCCACTCCAAGTTCCTCTGCAGCCCAGATGAGATATCCCTAACTCTAGCACCAGGTAGGGAACACAGCCTTCTGGACTCTCAATCCTGGCTACAGAGAACAGTATCATTCCCCTAACTATACTATCCCCGAGTACAGCTACATTTCTCTTTTCTCTCCCCACTTGAATGGCTCCCTGTGCCATGGTGCTATGGTCAGTTTGCTCATCCTCCCTAGAGTCCCCGCTCTTGTCCACACAGGGAGCAAGAATCTCGAACCTGTTGGTTAATGGCAAGGACTGAGTCTCCTGCAGTGCTACTTCCTGGATTCCTCTACCTGTGCCACTCATAGTCACACCCTCCTGTCCCTGACCACTGACCGAATTTAAGGAAACTCTTCCGAGACTGCTTCATGGCGACGGTAATTGCAGAGGGCACTCTTCCCAGACTTCCCAGACCATTCATAATGATTATTGATCGAGGGATTAAACTCATGGAATCAGTATCTTATACCTCACCTGTAGATGAATTCTAAAATATCCTTTTTTCCAGCAGGCAAATAATTGAAGGAACCAGAATAAATGAGATGTTTCCTCCAGCCAAATTGGAATGAAGATTCCCGCCAGCTCCTTCTCACACACAGTATGTACATTATCACTGACAGAGCACAGAGACACAGACAGGTCATCAGTTTCACAGTCTCAGGCAGCATAAATACTTCCAGAGTCATTTTCCATCCACGAATCAAACAGAGCAGGAGAGATAGGCGTAGTATCCATTTCACCCGCAGACTGGAGTGTCCATAAATCCCAGTCCAAATTCTCACCCACTATCAAATTCTCACTGGGTCAATCCCACAATAGTGCTGCCTTCGCTACAAGTTAAATATCAGGTGAAACTGACATGTTTCCAGTTACAAGCTCACAGGCTTAACGTTAATGATGCATGCTGAGATTCATGTTAATTACCAGTCCAGTATTCGCACATGCCATGAGTTTATAAATTGCACTATTCATTCCCATAATGTGTTGTGACATATATCTGAGATACAAGTTCAAATCTCAAGTACATTATCAGTTTGAGATATCCTGAAAGCTAGTATAACCTGAGACAGAAATTCAGTTTCTAGTTTAAAACTCACCCTGATTATGAAACTAAAAGATACAATATCAATTTGATGAATATGAACTGAGCTATAGATTACATACTAATCCTCCATCCTCACACAGTGTCAAATGGAAATACTGTAACAATTCCAGATTCAGCTCCATTTTACCTTCATGTCAAAGTTCTTACTCAGAATCAGACTGAATGTCACAGATCAAATCGATTAGTACAACTTGAGTTACACTTGCACACCCATCCAGTATCAGATTGAAGGATGCATTATCTTTCCCAATTGTGTTCAAAGTGACAGAGATTTAATACTGCGCCAAACTCACACATATAGTTTGCTTAAGCCGACCACATTAGTGGCCTGTGGCTGTGCTGGAAATTTATATACAATTAACCCAATCTTACAAACAATCCCAGACACTGAAGGTTACATGATAAATCCCATTCCCACCCAGAGTACCAGAGACTGACAGATAGAGAATAATTCTCAAACACATGTTCAGTGCCAGATGCTGAGAGACACAAGCTGTTCACTGCACTCACTCACAATATTTGAGTGTGCATGATACAAAATTTTTCTGACACACCAATGATACCACTGAGAGACTGTAGAAAGGGTCCGAGAGTCACATAGAGTAACAAGTGCTGACAGAAACAAATAAAAGTCCACACGCACACACACACAGACACACACACACACACAGACACACGCACAAACTCACAATAAATCCACTTCCACATACAATACTAGTGAATGAAATATACCAATTGAATCGCACAATTTCATACAGTAGCAGACACTGACAGATACAGAATTAATCCCACTGACAGATATAGAATGAATCTCATGCTCACAAACAACACGAGGGAATGAAAGACACATATGATTCCCAACCTACATAACAATACCACAGACATAGAATGCCATTGACAGATCCAGAATTAAACCCACACATTAGGAGAGCCTGACAGATATATATGATTGTCATGCTCAAAAACAACACCAGAGACATTCAGGTACAAAATCATCCCCAGTTCCTATAGATTGCCAGACAATGAAATTTGGAATATGAATCCTACACTCACCTACTCCCCTAGTGACAGATCAGAATGCCTGCCAAACTCATACACAGTTCCAGGGAATAACAAATGCAGTCTGAAACTTCACTCCCAGGAATACCAGAGACAATCAGATTCCGAATGGTTTCCACATTCACATACAATAGCAGTGACTGGCAAAGAGTGAAACACATGCACACTCACAAACCACCACCACCATTAAGAAATTCAGAGTGAGTACCGAGCTCACTTGCAATACCAGAAAGTGACTGATAGAACACATCCATTGCACACGTACCATTCCACTGTCAGGCTCAAAACGTGACCCAACACTCATGCAGCACCTGGAAATGCAAGATACAGACTGACTGTGACTCAGATATATTGTACCAGATATCAACAGAAGCAGAATGAATTCAACATTCACCTACAGTTCCACAGAGAATGTATCCACACTCACATACGGTAAACAAGACTGACAGGTTCAGAGTGTCTTTCACAAAGCACCAGTGAGTGACAGATACAGAATAAATCCCTTCCCCTCCCAATATAATGTGAACAATTCTTGCCTGTTGTGTCCATCCCTGATCTGTAAACTTCGACCTAGCAGAGTGTGCTGACCTCTACTGGCCAGAACCGAGAACTGCAACATAGCGGAGGGAACTCACATGAACTGTTGGTGTTGCAGAAACAGGCCAATGTGAGGAATAAGTGATGGGATGTGATAGGGTCGACACAGAGATATGAGTATTAAATCCGATTAAAAAATTCAATATAATTTATGGAATCTGTAGAATTTGGAAGTTGTTGTCGTCTTGAGCAGTTGAGTCGATTAGCGCAGCTGTATTTAAGAGAAAGCTAGGTAAGTATAGGAGGAAGAATGGATTTCATGGATCAGCAGATAATGGTACATGAAGTATTCTGGGTGGAGTATCTTGTGGAATAATGTACCAATTCGACCAGATGGCCCAATGAAGTATATTCACCTCACACTCACACAGTGTACCAGAGACAGCAATACAGAGTGAAACATACACACACATCCCTAGAGACTGACAGATACATAATGAATCAGACACTCAAATCCTTTACCAGAGAGGTAGTGAGACAGAATGAATCCTACAATTAAATACATACACGCTTAGAATACTTACAGCACAGCAAGAGGCCATTTGGCCCTTCGTGTCTGTTGTTGTTCTCCACCAGAGCCACTCAGCTACTTCTGATCCCCAGCCCTCTCACCACAGCCTGGCAAACCTTTTCCCTTCAGGTGCTTATCCAATTCCCTTTTGACAACCCCACTTTCTCCTGTCTCTAGCACATTCTCAGGCAGTGAGTTGCAGATCCTAATGACTTCCTGCATGAAAAGATTTTTCCTGATTCCTCCATTAGTACTTTTGCCAACCACCATAAATCGATGCCTACTGCCCACAGGACCATTTTATCATTATCTACTATGTCTAGAACACTCATTATTTTGAACATTTCTACCAAACCTCCTCACAGCTTTCTCTTTTTGAAGGAGAGTAACCACATCTTCTCGAATCTCTCCATGTAACTAAAGCCCCTCACCCTTACAACCATTCTTATAAAGCTTTTCTGCACTCTTTCTAAAACCCTCACGTATTTCCAACGGTTTGGTGCCCAAAATTAGACTAATGCTAGTGTCTGTGTGACATCTTTCTGTATCTGTGCAAGGGAGCCTGTATCTGTCTGATCTCACTTGGTGTGAGAGGAGTTGTAAGGATCAGGGTAGAAACTGTCTGCACAGGCAGTCCTTTTCCATAGGCACACATGTATGTTAGAGACCGACATGTACACCTCATATCCGACACAGACACAGTGCAAGGGCCAGGCAGATATAAAATTTATCCCACAGTAACAACCGATAAAAAAATGGAAATATAGAAGCAAAATA
Source organism: Cetorhinus maximus (assembly GCF_964194155.1). Classification (NCBI taxonomy): domain Eukaryota; kingdom Metazoa; phylum Chordata; class Chondrichthyes; order Lamniformes; family Cetorhinidae; genus Cetorhinus; species Cetorhinus maximus. The sequence continues at coordinate 20,068,327 of NC_135909.1, forward strand.
TTCTGGATGCTGGGAATCTGAAATAAACACAGGAAATGCTGGAAATACACAGCAGATCTGGAAGCACCTGTGGCTTCAGGTCATGACATTTTATTGGAACTGGGAACGGTTAGAAATGTAACAGATTTATGTAGAAATTGTCACTTAGGAATGCAGAACGTGAGAGTTCCTGAAAAAAGGGACATGATGTTGAAAATTTTTGTCTTTCCCTCTTCAGTGTTAATGGGATCCAAACCAGTTGGTGAAGCTGAGCCAAGACACAGAGATTGTATTGATCGAGAGATTTTATTTACTTGTTTAGTCTCACACCTCTGCTGCTTCACAACCCTATTTCCCAGCTAACCTCTATGTATATGTGCTCAACAACAAATAATACCGTCTTTTCCTAAGCTAAGTAATGTAATTAATATTATGTTAACAAACCTTAAATAACTCATTGAAAAGACATTAACTTTCAGAACAGATACAAGTATACCAAATCTCAAAGGGAACAAAACTTTATACTGCATGAGAAGGGGGTGCTGATTGGATGACAAATATTTGCTGATTGGTAGAGGCATTGCCATGGGAATGCAACAGGGAAGAGTTAACTGCCAAGCATTTGTCTTATTTCAAACAGCCAAGTAGACTCTGATTGCTCCAGGCATTTCCCTGGGAAGGAATCAGGGAATGATTGTCCACCAAGTTTTTCTTAGGCTACTGGGACAATAGTTAACTGCAGAGTCAGTTATAGGACTCATTGTCGTGATCAGTTCGGTGGTGTTGCTACTGAAACAGTGAGTATAAAGTGCAGTTATTTTGGGTGAGATAAGTTTTGGTTGAGAAGGATCAAGTGAATGCTCAAGAATGCACCAGAAGAAAACGGTTTGCACATGTGCCAGTCCCAAGAAAGAAGCCTTTGTGACAAGCCCGTGGTAACTCTTCACTGGTTTATCCATCTGTAAAGATATTGTTGGGCAAAGGAATGTTGGGAAATTGAATCACCTTCTTTTGTTTGTATTGAGATCTTTCTGACTGTTTTGTCTGGTTAATGTAGTTTCTTTTTCTTGTTTTAATAAATATTTTATTTTTTGTGTTCAAAGTTCATGAGCAAACACCTGTGAATTTCTTCTCTTTTCTCACATCCTACACATGTTGGGTTCTATCAAACCAGGTTTCACTCTGGGAACTTATCCAGTTTTACCATCAGCCGGGATCATAACAGATGTTCGTGTAATTCTTAGCACAATCGGGATTGGTCAGTAAGTATTCTCCTTCTGTGAAATCACATCCAATGTTGGATACTATGTTCTGAGCTTTTCAAGCTGGATCTTGGTGAGTATGCTCAGTACTTTGCCTGTTGTGAACAGCTGAAGGCCTAAGCTGTTTGATATGATCCAACAGTCATTGGGTCATATGGCCACAGACCTCACATCACACTGACACTGAAATTCATATACAACATTAATTATTTGACTTGTTGGCAGAACATTGTTTTAGTCTTGACAGCAGCATCCCGTTAGTGGAGAATGCCACTCGTGTTGCTACTGCATAGTAGCATTGTGAAACGGGTTGTTTTATTAGTTGTTCACGTTTTTGAGATACCGTAACCATTCCAGTGTTATCTGAGGTAGACTGGACACTATTCAGAAAATGAAGTGGCGGGCTTAGGCCCATTGTTGAGTTTGTGTTGTATACAGTGAGCAATTATTTGATCGAGTGAGCCATTATCCGGCAGGATAGCTTTGAAGTGCCTGATTTTGGCATCATGTTGCATGATTAGCAAATGGCCTGGTCCCTACCTATCAGTTTGGCGATAAGACCTACCTTATACCGCATGGAACTGTAGGAATCCCAACAGTGGCGGTGGGCTAGCAGTAGACAGTAGTAGAGAACGCATTGGCAGATTTCTCAAGTAGTACATTGAGGAAAGGGGGCTCATTTGACTGGTCAATTTCAATGAGAAGAGAGCAAGTTAGAGCACATTAAGGTATCACAGGATTTTTTTTTACATGTAGCTACAGATGCAGATATAGAAAATGTGTAACTAATGTATCAGAGACATGAAAGGGATAGGATGTTAGGGGTCATTTCATTGGAGACACGTTTCTCGTGGAAATGGGCAAAGATATTTACAAGAGCTGGGCCTAGACGGTATCCCATGGCAACATCATCTCTTTGGGCATACACGGTGTCATTAAAACTGAAAGCAACTGCATGAGTTGCTGAGTTCATATGTTCAATGAATACAAATTCAGACAATGGCAGTGAGACTAGATCATCATGAATTAATGACGTGGTTCAAATGTGAATGGCTTCCTTGAATGGCACCTTAATCAAGAGGCTAGCAATGTCAAACAAGCAACACGCTCATGCACACACCATTGCTATTGATATGCAAGTCCTGTATGGACTTCACAAAGGAGAAGGAACCCTTCACCATGTATGGGGAAAACTCGCTCAGAACTGTTTGTAGCAACTCACTCAACCATTTGGCCAATTCATTTTGTGAAGAATCAGTCAGAGATGAGATAGGATGTAAAGGGACATCTCTTTTCTGAGTCTTTGGTAGCCCATGTATACGTGGACACAGTGAACCATGAGGGCAAACCCTACTATATACTCCACCAGGCAGTTCATTATGCCACACTCTCATTCCACAATTGGACAACACTTAATAAACAATCCCAATTGTGCTAAGAATTACAATTGCAGTGTGAACTAGGGCGCATAGTTTATAAAATAATGGGTCCCCTATTTACGATGGAGATGAGTAATTTATTTTCAAAGGATCGTTAGTCATTGAATTATCTTCCCGAGAGAGCGGTGGAGGCTGAATCATTAAATATATTGAAGGCTGAGTTAGATTCTACGAGGGAGTCAAGGGTTGTGGGAGACAGACAGGAAAATGGAGTTGAGGCCACAATCAGATCAGCCATGATCGTGTTTAATGGCAGAATAGGCTCGAAGGGCTGAATGGCCTACTGCTGCTCCAATCTCTAACGTTCTTTGTACTGTAACCTCTGTCCCTATTTTGATTATTTTTTCACATTTGGTTTAAAATCACTTTTCTGTCATTTTTTTTGCTTTCGGATGGCATCTGCTCCTCATTTTTCCATTTGCACCACTTTTCTGCACATCTCTTCTTTTGTTACATGTTCCTTTACCTCTCCCTTTTGCCTTGCAGCAGCAATTCTTTCGTCATTTAATCTCTCCTGCCACGTAGAGCTTCAGCCATCTCCTCTGCCCCCACAGCCTCCCTTTCATTGACTGCCCATTTCTTGGTAATAGTCTTCAGTGTCACCTGCTAATCTTTTTTCATACACTCCCTCTGCTGTTCGAGTTTCCTTTTTGAGCTCTCCTCTGTACTTTCTGTATTCTGCTTGGTTCTTTAATTTATTATGAATCTGACATTTATTATTAGCCTGTTTTCGGATTTTCCACAAAGCACAGGATGTGTAGGCAACAGCTCTCAGTTTTCCCAAAATTACACTGAAATGATCTGCCTGTTTAATTAAAGTTTTCGTTATTTAGAATGTTCCCCTCCTTCTGGCTTGTATCTTTGCTGTTGTCTAACGGTTTAATTTACACAGCAGCTCTTTCCCCCTCTGCACCTAATTCCCACTTTCAACAAATCCACATTATAAAATCTTCACTCTGCAATTTACTTTTTCTGTGTTTGAGCTCGCAGGTCAATCGAGTTCTTGGATGTAATTTATTTGTGCTACTTAACTTACCTGAAAGTAACCTTTGTGTTTGAATTATCAACTCATTTGTACTGTAATTACAATTTATATGGATTCCATCTTTCAACAAACTGGAAGTTTTCAAGTAAAAACCTAGAGATAATTGAGTTGATCTGCAAAGATCTGTCTATTCCACTCAGTTCAATAAACCCTGTCAGAATACTTTATCCAGGCAACATCTCTACTTGGTCAACTGATGCTGCACTGAAGTCTCAGCTTTTACTCATTCATCTTCACGGGAATTGATCCAGTTTTGATGTCAACTTGTTTGCTGGTGTCGATTTCCTCGGATTCTTCGCCTGATTTCTCTCCTGTCCAATGAAGCTCTCTGAGCGGAGTTCTTAATAATAACTTCACTTTTCCTCACAGGATTTCAATCTAAGTGGTTTTTTGAACTATTTTATTAAAGGATTTAGTTTTGTGCATGTCTCCCTAGCTCTCCTCATGGTCATGCAGAAGGTGTTACTGCTGTGTTGTCAAGCAGATGACAGATTTATTTGAACGTTATTGTGATAGTATTTTGGGTTTCAATCAAGTCACAAACCTGGTGGTGATGCATTGTGGCCTCATCTGTCACGTGACCTGCTAGGCGATGACCTCATAATTGCCCCAGTCCTGTAGCTGTGGATTGGGCGATTTGTTAAAAACTTTCAGCTGGGCTGATTTGGTCGCATTTGGCTTTGAAAGATAAGTGTATGTCCCCAAAACCCGTGCCAGAATTTGTGTGTAACAAGGAAGTTTGACACTCCAGTACTGTATTGAAGGAGGGCTGCACTATTGTAGGTGCTGTCCTCAAATAATGATGATAAACCGAGGTCCTGCCCAACCTCTTATTTTATCATAAGTAACCCCATTGCACTGTGCCGAAGACACACGAGCAGTGGAGTTCTGCCCCTGAGCACTCAAACATCAGCCCAAAGCATGTTCACATTGTTGTTTGTAGGTGTTTCCTGTGCAGAAATTAGCTGCCCCTTTCTGACAGAAAGTGTCTGTTCATTTTTCCTGAATCAGTTTCATTTTCCAGAAAACATGAAATCTGACTTAAAACTCAACTCAGGTGGGATTCAAAATGACAAGAAATCCATCAGCAATAAAGGGTACAACGTTAATTGATCGGAGTGTGTGAGGGACTGTTATGACGTGGCAGATGATGTGTACCAGGTGGACCAAATCCACGAGGGATGCTTGGTCGTGTTATCTCAAGGGTTTTGCAATTTGTATTCATTACGAGATGTGTGCACTGAATTCAGGAGCAATAGGTCTGACAGGACATTTAGAAATTTTAAAAATTAAATTAATATGTTTATTAAAAGTAAAAGATGTCAAGCACATACATAAGACTACAAATGGTACCATAATAACTCCTCACGTTACTCATTAACCTGACCCCCCAGTTACACTCCTTTTAAGGTCTGAAATAGATTTTAGAATTAAAGCAGGCTCAGCAAGTTAACACAATACCCTGGAGAGTGGAATGCCTTATGGCTTTTCTCCAACTCCCAATTAGTTAGACAGCAGACTTACGCAAAAATGCTGGAGGCTTCATTAAGGCCATTTCACACACTCCTGTTAGGTTTTAAATGGCCTTTTCCAACATAACCTTTCATTCTCCTTTATGTATGTTTCTCTCTTAATATGTAAATTCTAAAGTCTCATATGTCGTTGAAATTGTATCTTCTTCACAATATAGAAAAAACTTCCATGTCGCCAATATTTCCAGTAACCTTTGGGAAAAATAAACATATTCCTTAGCCTTGCTTATCTGGCTAGTTGTAAACTGACTGAGATCCCTTTGAAATCCAAATATCCCTTCATTTATCCAAAAATGCAAATTCCCTTCACACCTTACATGCTAACCCAGCTTCCGTGTTTACTCATTCGCATGTCAAGCATCTAACTTCTTGGATGAGTTTAAACTATCAGTCTACTTGACTCCAAATGTAATTACATAACACACGGAAAGACCCAACTATACTTACCCCAAAAAATTAGTTCACAATAAGCCAGAAAAATATTATGAAAACTATAATACTCTCATGGCAAGAAGTAATTCATTCTGTGTAAAGTAATGATTTCAGCAAGTAAATATCCTCGGTGTACCACTTCTGTGTAATCCTGACCAATAACTGGTGGCAGGTTTTTAAAGCAATGAAAAATTGCCTAGCGCTATTGAGGAAGCTGCTGCCCTGACCAACATTCCTGACTCAGTAACACCACCAGAAACAGCTACACACAAAGAACTTACTGAAGGGCCAAAGTTTAATATAGAAAACCAAACCCCTCCCGGGCTTCAAAAAGTAACCCACTGATCTTCAGAAAACCTTCATCAACTCCAATGTCTGATCATTGAGAAACAGGTATCTCCTCCCGCTTGGCTTCATTATGTGCAGAAATTGGAATTTTCTTGTTTCACAAGCTCATGATAGTACCTGGGAGCAGTTTGAACAGCATTTCCTGTATTTCAATGAGGAATTGTCACCTGATATTTTTTTTAAATCACAGAAAATGCTTGTAACACGGAGCAGGTTTGTTCATCACAGGATTAATACACCCAGTACTTCGTATTCTATTAGCCTTAGGCATTATTTTTGCCTTCCTGTCCATTAGCTTTTAATGATGTCTGTACTTCTCTCTCGGCTCCTCCACAGTTTCAAGCATCTCACCACAAAAATAAACAACCTTTTCTATATATTATAGGTTTAATTAGATGACCCTTCATATTAAACGTCATTTGCTAAAACTTACTCACTCACTGAACTTATCAAGGAAATGTCAAACTAAATGTTTTCGGCAAGGACAATGTTATTTTTTTCCTGCTCCTTCACCATTAACTTTTTCAGTTGCTCTTTCAGCCACTGTAAATCCGGAGAATGAAAGAGAAGGAAAAGTCCTGCTCCCTTTCCTGAATCCTATTTGTTCATCAATCCAATAAAATCTGGGGAAAGGACTGTAATAGCTCAGTATCAATTTTGATTAAGTCTGAAAATTTCCAATTAAAAAAAATTCATTCCAGGGATGTGAGTTTCGCTGGTTTGGACAGCATTTATTGCCCATCCCTAATTGCCCTTGAGAATGTGGTGGTGACCTGGCTTCTTGAACCGCTGCAGTCATTGTGGTGTAGGTACGCCCACAGTACTAGCAGGAAGGGAGTCCCAGGATTTTTACCATCGACAATGGAGGAACGGCGGTATGATTCCAAGTCAAGGTGTTGTGTGGCTTGGAGGTGAATTTCCAGGTGATAGTGTTCCCATCTATCTGCTGACTTTGCCCTTCTACATGGCAGTGGTTGAGGGTGTGGAAGGTGCTGCCGAAGGAGCCTTGGTGAGTTTCTGCAGTGCACCTTGTAGATGGTACACGCTGCTGCTACTGTGCGTCGGCGGCGGAGGGAGTGAATGTTTGTGAAATTGGTTTGTATCATGCGAGCTGCTTTGTCTTGGACAGTGTCCAGCTTCTTGAGTGTTGTGGGAGCTGCACTTATCCAGGCAAGTGGTAAGTGTTCCATCACACTCCTGATTTGTGCCCTGTAAATGGTGGACAGGGTTTGGGGAATCAGGAGGTGAGTTACTCACCTCACGATTCCTAGCCTCTGACCTTGCATTATAGCAATTATGGCTATTCCAGTTCAGTTTCTGGTCAATGGTAACCCCCAGGATGTTGATAGTGGGGGATTCAGTTATGGTAATGCCATTGAACATCAAGACAATGTTTGGATTCTCACTTCTTGGAGATGATTATTGCCTGACACTTGTGTGGCGCGAATGTTACTTGCCACTTGTCATCTCCAGTGAGACATTGACAAGCATCCGATTCCAGCCCTTTTTTATGCAAAACCTACCTAAACAGGAAGAAGCAATTTACTAAAAATATCCAATAACTTGATTCGAACCCACGTGTGAAAAGCACAACTGTTTCACTTTCCCTCCCCTCAGCACCGATCTCAGCTTTAAGTCATGGTCTCATATCTTTTTTTCCAGCCGTGAAGAGTTGGCAAGAAGTTTCTGAAAGTGCAGCCAGGTGTGCAATGTTGGAAATGCGGCTCCTGTAAACAAAACTAAAAATCTATCACGTCAAGTCAGGAACTGTTTGGAATGGAACAGTGACATTTGGTGACGAATTATTTTTTTTAATCTATTCATTTGTTTTCAAACGTTCCATCAATGGGAAAAAATATTGTTCAATGAGTATAAGAAACAAAGACCTGGGCTGATCTTAAATACTTGGACTGATCTTAAATACCTGTACTAAAACTCCCCTTAACATTCTCTCTGATAAGTGCATCTCCAGTTTTTATTTTTCAGTCCACCCACATACCGAATCCCTCACCACTGATCCCATTCCAGTAAATTTCCACTGAAAGCTCTCCAGGGTCTTTGTGTTCTTCCTAAAGGTTTTCCCGAGCCCTCACCAAGATCTTATATTCCACATTACAACGTGATAACCCTCAAATTCTTTGAATCCCATCTATCCGCGTTATTTTTATAAACTAAGCTAATAATTCCTTATAGATGAGAGCTTCCTTCAACATTAGTCTCCATAAGGACGTGGAAAAATGGCCTTATAATCTCCAATGAATAAGCCCTAATGAAATTCTCCAATCAGCCCATGAACAGCCCACCCTCTTAATTCCACTTATTGTTATTTTTATTTTCACAATCATACTTCTTCAGCACAAATGCTTCGCTCCTCTCCATTAAACCCTCTGCAATAAAAGTGCCAATCCCTCCATCGACAATTTGCAAATTACTTATTTTACATGTAACCCGTGTTAAAGAAGAGGTACTAGAAGGTCTGGCTGTGCTTAATGTTGATAAGTCAGTGGGACCAAATGGAATGCATCTGATAATCTAGTGAGTTGTATTAGTGGAAATTGTGAAGGTACTGGTCTGAACCTTCTGAATTTGATTTTTTTTACAGTTACAAACCACTTTGTTACTCCAGGATGCAGAAATGAATAAAAGCGAATCAGTGTTGAACAGATTCTGACATCCCTCAACTCCATTTTATTCTAAAAGGAACAACTTCTCCTCGATGTAACTGTTCCTCTAAGAATGAGATCACCACGTCCTGGGAATATAGCAGCAATCCCGCCAAGGTCTGATCTGCAACATTGAACCTCAGTGAAATGTAGTCACCCTCCCCTCCGAATCTGATCGCCACCTCAAGCCCAACGTTCAGCTTGGGTGGGCAAACAAAACAACCTGATTCCCCTCGTCCTCCAGCGCAAACTGAACTCCAGTGGTGAGTTGAGAGTGACTGCCCTTGACATCAAGGCAGCATTTGACTGTGTGGCATTATGGAGCCCCAGCAAAACTGGAGACAATGGGAATCGTCGGGCGGGGGCTGGGAGGGGCGGGGCTGGTGATGGGCCGGGGGGTGAGGAGCTCTCTGCTGGTTGGAGTCATGCCCAGCACAAAGAAAGATGATTGTGGTTGTGGAGATCAATTATCTCATTTCCAGGACATAACTGCGGGAGTTCCTCGGTGTGGTGTCCTAGGCCCAACCATCTTCAGCTGCTTCACCATTGACCTTCCTTCCAGCAGAATTGGGAATGTTCGCTGATGATTGCTCAATGTTCGGCACCATTTTCAACACCTCCGATACTGAAGCAGTCCATGTCTAAATCATCACCCACCCTCTGTCCAGAAGACACGGGACTGCAAAGAACTCTAAGAAATCTCCTCTCAGATTCCTCGTCTCCAAGGTAAATATCCCCTACCGCTACAATGTACCGAGGTAATTTAAGCTCCTCGCCATAAAGCCGAGGATATTGTATGCTTCATGAACAATTCTTTCAGCCTGCACTGCCTCCTTCAATGATTTATGCAGATGTACATCATTTCCCGCTGTTCCGGCACCGTCTTTGGAACTGTAAACTTTATTTTCTCTTTTCTCCCCGTGTTCTTCCGACCAAAATGAATCACTTCACCCTTCTCTGCAAAAAAATTCAGCCACCACTTGTCCCCCCTGCTTTCCAAACTATGTCTCTTTGAAGGAAATTGATATTTCTTTCGAACTTCTATAGCTCTGTTCACAGCCACAGGGCGTACAAAACACTTCACAGGTAACGAGTGCTTTTGAAATGTCGTCTTTGTTCAAATGTAGGAAATTACTGACCGTTTGAACCTTGTGTTCTGCACTGTCAGAAATTCCCTTGTGTCGAATGGCAAATAGGACCTCCATGTCTCTGGCTCTGTGGCGCCACGGATAGCGTGTTGGACTTCTAGCTGCTGTTATATAAGAGGTTCGAGTCCCACCAGAGTCGATTTTTAGTTAAAGGTTTGAAGCAAATCAGCAACTGGTTCATCCATGTTCTCAGTTGCCGTCACCAACCTCCTTCTGTACAGGTAAATCCAGAAACTCTCCACTTTCCAACCTTAACCATTTAACAAGAAAATTCGCCACCTAACAGTGAAACAGGTGGCAAAAGGAGTAGAGTCGCTTCATCGTTACAAGGATGCAGATTTGGCTGAGTGGCAGGGAACAGAGGTTGGTGGTAAATGGATTTTCGTCCTGGCGGAAGGGTTGGGACCTTTGTTTTTCCTGATAAATATCAATGACCGAGACCTTTGTGCCCAGGACAAAATTTCAACATTTGCGGAGGATACAAAGCTTGGAAGCATTGTGGAGAGTGTGGAGGATAGTGTAGAACTTCAAATGGACTTGGACCGTTTGGTGGAAATGGAGAGACAGGTGGCAGATGAAGTTCAATGGAGAGAGGTTTGGTTGGTAGAACATGGAGAGACAACATAAAATGAAGGGTACAACTCTAAGGGAGGTGGAGAAGCAGAGGGACTTGGATGTTTATCTACCTAAATTAGTGAAGGTGGCAGGACAGGTTGAGAGAGTTTTTCCATCAACCATACAGTATCCTGGGCTTTATGGACAAAAGGATAGAGTGCAAGAGTAAGAGGCTATGCTGAATATGTATAATTCATGAGTTCAGCCTCAACAAGAGTATTGCGTCCGGTTCCGGGCGCCACTCTTTAGGGAGGATGTGAATGTGCTGGAGAGATTGCAGAAAAGATTCACGTGAATGGTTCCAGGGACGAGTAGCTTCGGTTATGAGGATATGTTGGAGAAGATAGGGCTGTTTTCCTCAGAGAAAAAAAAGGTTAGGAGGAGATTTGATAGAGGTGTTCAAAATCATTAGAAGTCTGGACAGAGTAGATAGGGAGAAATTATTTTCACTCGTGAGAGGATCGAAAATGATATTTGATTAGTAAAAAAAAGCGGACTGTTTTCAGAAGTTTTTTTTAAAATTAGTATTTTGATCCGAGTGATTAGGGCCTGGAATGCATTGTCTATGTGTATGATGGAGGCAGGGTCAACTGAATCATTCAAAAAGGAATTATAATGTTATCTGAAAATGAAGAATATGTAAGGTTACGGGGAGAAGGTGGGGGAATGGTTCAAGAGTTGTTCATTCGGAGAGCCTGTGAAGACATGATGGGCCAAATGTCCTCTTTCTGTGCCGTAACGATACAGTTTTTCGGTGATATGCAGCCAACGACCATCAGTGACATGCAGCATAACACTACTTCCCATAACTGCTCCATCATCTTTCCAAACTGTTTCTGACAGACAGCTCGAAAAAAGAATGATGTGAGTCTACACCTCTGAACATCAAGGCCAACACGATTATCACAGCTGGAATGAACAGTTCATGTTGCAGCTTCAGATCAGACACTGGATTATCACATGCGCTCTGTCAGACTGCATGTGCCTTCAGTCAAGTTTCCAATTGGACACTTGGAATGAGCAGCTGTGTGAATATTAATGGTCCAGGGGTAGATTTCACTTTTGCCAGACTGGATTCTCAGTTCCATTCCCAGACATTTCCCTTTCTCTTTCTGAATCCAAACTTGGTCCCTTATTCATTTCCGCTTTTGATTGTTTCACCGGCGGCCACGTTTCTATCTGTCTGAGCCTTTCACTCTGCAATTCCTTCTAGAAACGCCCCCAATTGCCAACCACCACCCCCCCCCCCCCCCACCCCGCTTAAGACCCTCGTAAAATCCATCCCTTTGACCAAGGTTTTGTTCAGCTTCCCAAATTTATGACTCAGTGTCGAATGTTGCTTGACTGAGCTCCTTTGAAGAGCTTTGGGAAGTTTTATTCAATTGCGGTGCTGTTGTTGAAATTGTTCAAATTTGGATAAATTAAATTTCGTAATCAATTTTGTTAAAATTTTCCTCGAATTTTCTCCAATTGTTTCACGTTGCGAAACTTCCGCCATGAGGTGGTCACATGATGACCAGTTTGATAGAGTAAATCAGGAGAAACTGTTCCCACTGACGGAAGGGCCGCTAACCAGAGGGCACAGTTTGACGCTGATTAGGAAATGAGTCAGGAGAGAGATGAGGAGAATGTATTTTATACAGAGTGTTGTTGTGAAATGGAAGCTATCTGGACGGGTGTTGGAAGCAGATTCAATAATAACTTGCAAAATACATTTGGAGAAATATCTGAAAGGAAAAACAATACAGGAATATGGGGAAAGAGCTTGGATGTGGGAGTAATTATATCGCTCAACCAAACACCCAGCACAGGCGGAATGAGCTGTGCCTGTCCTGTATCATTCTATGATTCATGGATAGAAATCAGTCCTACATCCTGTGGGGCATGAAGGGTGTGAGAAGCTGGCATGAGAATTGATCCCGCGGGCACGGAATGGAGACGGTAAAATATTGTCATCTTTCAGAAAATCGAAATTGAATTGCAGGTATGACTATGTCTGTTTAAATGTGGTTTGTTACCAGTTCCAGATTATTGAATTTAACGGGTTGTGTTATCAGGCAAGGAGCTTACTATGATATAAAAACAGGAAATGCTGGAAACACTTAGCAGCAACTGTAATTGGAAAACGAATTAATGTTTCAAGTTAACGATACTCCAGCAGAACTGAGGAAAGAGAGAAATGTAATAGGTTTTGAGCAAGTGAAAGAGTCGGAGGCTGGGAAGAGGTTGAAGAAAAACGGAGGTCTGTGATGGTGTGGGTGCCCGAGAGATGAAATTACAAAAAAAAAGTATCACGGGGCAAATGCCAAAGGGAACAGACACAGAAACAAACGATTGGCCCAGATGAGGTGTGAATGGTGGATAGCAGCGTCCATTGACCTATTTCCATTATTTTTAAATGTATTCCACCCATCGTTTATTTCACCTCACCTCCACTAGAGCTACCTTGCTTGTCCTGCTCTCCACTCTTAATTAGCACATTCCTTTAGATAATATCACCACCTTCGACACCTCTTTGTTCTTTTGTCTGTCACATCTTTGGTTATCTCCTCCTGTCACTGCTTGCTTCTCCCAACAACATCTCCCCCCCAACCTTCTCCCCCCCACCCCCCCCCCCCCCCCCCCACCACCACTTTAACCAGCTTATATTTCACCCCTTTCCTATTTTTACTTAGTTCTGTTGAAGGGTCATGAGGACTTGAAACGTCTTCTCCGCCGATGCTGCCAGACCTGCTGAGTTTTTCCTGGTATTTCTGTTTTTGTTTTGCATTTCAGCATCCCCAGTTTTTTGTTTTTATCTTTGGTCGCTTTAGAATGGTGAGTGTGGAGGAGAAGGGAGGGTGTTTTTGATGGTCATATCATGCTGGCTGTGGTGGAAATGTTGGAGGATAATGTGTCGACTATGGAAACGGGCGGGTTGGACGGTGAAAACAAGTGCCTTTGAATCAGCTCCGCTCAACATACACAGGACACAATGGTCCACATTTCCCAGTCAGCAGCAATTACCAATTCACACAAAGATTTTGCCTCCCCGATGCTCCTGCACATTTCTCCAGGGATCTTGCCGTCCTGATGTCAGTGAAATGTACAGCACCGCCACCATCTAACTCCCCCATCTAAACCCAACGGCAGAGTCATGGAACAAAAGGACGTGGCCCCTTTTTACAGCTTTAGCTGCCATATTCTGGTAGTTTAAATATCGAGTCATTGACTGTGGGTGAGCGAATACATGACTGACTGGGTGAGTTGGTGAAGCAGGTGGACTGTGTACAGTTTTAGTCTCCTTAGTTAAGAAAGGATATAATTGCATTACAGCAGGTCAGAGAAGATTCAATCGACTGATTCCTGGAATGGAAGGGTTTTCTTATGAGGAAAGGTTGAGGAGGTTGGGCCTATACCCATTGGAGTTTAGAGGAATTGGAGGTGATCTCATTGAAACATATAAAATCCTGAGGGGACTTGACAGGGTGGCTGCTGAGACTGTTTCCTTTTATGGGGGACTCTACAATCAGGTGACTCAGTTTAAAAATATCGGGCTCTCCTATTTCAGACTGACAGAAGATAATTTGTTTTTTCTCTCTCTCAGTGGGATATTAATCTGTGGATTTCTCTTCCCCAGAGAGCAGTGGAGGCTGGGTCATTGAAAATGTTCAAGGCTGAGTTGGAGAGATTTTTTGACAAAAGAATGAGTAAAGAATTATGGGGGGCAGACAGGAAAGTGGAGTTGCGGCCACATTCAGATCAGCCATGCTGGAGCAGCTTCGAGGGGCTGAATGGCCTGTTACTGCTCCTGATTTGCGTGTTCTTGTTCTTGTGTGCCTCTCTCGGCACTGCTGTCCCTGTCCTGCTCACCGTCTCGCTTGCCGGACTGCTCGGCGCCTCAGTAACCACCCGCTCCTCCGCCTGCTCCCTACCCCTCACCGCCTCACTTGCTGTTCTGCTTGTCACCATCTCCTCAGTTCTTGTGGTGAGATGGGCGGCGACAGGGGTCAGGAGGGAGGTGCCGAGTGGGAGGTGAGCGGCTTGGTAGTGGGGTAGCGAGCGGTGTGGCAAGAGGGTCGGCGTGTAGCGCAGCGAGAGAGGCGGGGAGGGCCTGGGGTCTGTGCACCTGACATTCGGGAACAGGGTAGTGAGTGGGAGGCAGCAAGTGGGCGACGGTCAATGGCTGAACAACGAGGACGGCAGCGGTGGGAGGAACGGCGCACGTACCGGCAGACTGAGTGAGTGCCGAGTTCCTGTTCCAGCTCGGTGTCAGGAGTTACAGTGTAAAACTGATCACAATTCTAGCATTGCTGAGTTCTGATGAAATGTCATCGACCTGAAACGTGAACACCCTTTCACTGTCCACACTGCTGCCTGCCATGAGGTGTAATTCTTAATTGTTTTCTGGTGTTACGACAGAAACCCAAAAGGAGGGTTGACGCACTCTGGAGGACAAGGAATGCACATAGCGGTTATCTCACTTACCTGTGGAAGGCTCGTTGGTCTAGAGGTATGAGTCGCGCTTCGAGATTTTTGTTAAATGATCATGCTAGAGGTCGTGGCTTCAAATCCCAGATGATACTTCGTATATCACCGCTTGAAATCCAAATTTCTTGGCGAGCGAAAAGGCGGATTTTACTTAAACCGGGGCGAGGTTTCAGAACCTGAGAAGCCATTACAGCGAAATTATCACTGCAAAATACGTGGAGTAAATGAAGGAACTGTTGCTCATGTAATTGGACGGTTAATTTATCCTAATAAGAGAAGTTTAAGAGTTAATTTATCCCAAGAAGAGGATGAGTGTAACTGAAGCTTGAGTTTTCTTACCGTCTCCATGGACACTGTCTGGCCTAGACACTGCCTGGTGTATTTCTTCAATGTTCTCTTTTACCTATAGCGCTCTGAAATAATGGCTGATCTGTTTTGGGTGCCAATGAAAGTCAATATTGGCTGCGTTATATACATGCAGTTACATTATTGGTCTCGCGGTGTGATTCTCGCAATGGGACGTTTCATAAGTGAGAATGTGAGCGGTCTCTGTTTCAAATCTCAAGCGAGCTCTCACGTGATGTTATTTGTCCTGTAAGCCGCTCAGTGCACTTTCGAAAACTCTTTGCGGTCTAGGTGGATCGGTTTGCTTATATTAGCGAACTGAGCCCATCATTGCAGAGAATTCATCAATGAATCACACATGAAGGAAATGAAGACAATTTGAAAAAAAAAAACAATCGCACTGAATTGTTACCCGAACACGCCAATGACACAAATCCATTTTCTGGATGAATGCATTGGACTGTCGTATTCTTTGAGAGAATTGTAGTCTTCACTAAGAGAATTGTAACCTTCTCTGAGAGAACTGTAATCCTCTCTGAGAGAATTGTCACATTCTCTAAGAGAATTGCAAACTTCACTGATAGAATTGTAGCCTTCACTGAGAGAATTGTAATCTCCCCTGAGAGAATTGCTATCTTCACTGAGAGAATTGTAACCCTCTCTGAGAGAATTGAAATCTTCTCTGAGTCAACTGTAATCGTCTCTGAGAGAACTGTAACCTTCTCTGAGAGAATTGCTATCTTCACTGAGAGAATTGTAATCTTCTCTGAGAGAATTGTAATCTTCACTGACAGAATTGTAATCTTCTCTGAGAGAACTGTAATCGTCTCTGAGAGAATTGTAATTTTCTCTCTGAGAGATTTGTAACCTTCTCTGAGGGAATTCTAATCTTCTCTGTGAGAATTGTAATCTTCTCTCTGAGAGATTTGTAACATTCTCTGAGGGAATTCTAATCTTCTCTGTGAGAATTGTAATCTTCTCTGAGAGAATTGTAATATTCTCTGATGGAACTGTAACTTCTCTGAGACTGCCAGATCTGGTAGCCCCATAGTTTGATTTTGATGTGATCATATTTTGTTTGTATCCTAGGAGTTGCACTGAGCAGAAAGTGAACCATTTCACCTCGATCGATATTTTAGTGTAAAGGTAATAAACAATTTCAGGAGAAGGTATTTGATAGGCTTTGTGTGCTTAACGTTGATTAGGACCAGACATAGGCGAGATGCATCCAGAATACTGAGGGAGGAGAGCAGGAATTGCAGGGACGCAGGCCACAATTTTCCAATATTCCTTAGACTCGGGGTGGTGACAGCAGATTGGAGAATTGCTATTGTTGCATCTATGTTCAAACAAATGTGTAAGGATAAGCCCAGAAACTACAGGGCAGCCAGTTTAACCTGGGTGGTGAGCTACCTTTCAGAAAGTAAAATTCCTGACAACATGAAAATTACCTCGGGAAAATGCACATTAATAAGTAAAAGCAGCATGGATTATGTTATGGTTCCAGCTGAGATTACCCCTGGACAATCCTAAATCCAGAGTGGAACCCAGCTTGATAGATCCTAACTTTTATTTTTTTTGTTTAAATACGTAGAAAGTAGCTACTGAACAGAGTCACAGGAGTCATCTGATCACCTTTTAACAAAAAATAAATAAAACATTTATTCAAAGAGAAAAAATGAACTATCTTCCAAAACTCTTTCACCCACAACTATACCTTTACAGATCTATACAGATTTGTAAGGATAACATAAGGTACAAAAGCTATCTTATACTTTAATTTCCACACTAATTACACAGTCTATTTATCAATAGGCACCCTGTGGTCAGGCATGCCAGACTCTGAAACCAAGTGACAGATGCCAACTTAACCAGATGCAATGGATCTCTCCTCAACTCCCTCCAGGTGCTTTGCAAACCGTGAGTCAACCAGTTTCACTGCACTCCGTCTTTCACACGAGGATTTCCAATCTCTGCGCTCCACACTTCACCTTGGAACCTTTTCCCAAACCAATGCTTTCATTCAGACGCCTTCTGCAAGAATTCAGCTGCAGGATTTAGAACTGTCCTTGCAATGTTCCTCTCCCCTGGGTCACCACATACATACAAGCTATCTTCCACGCTCTCTCTCTCATCGACTCAGCTGTTAACAGTACGCTTCTGCTTCACCTGCCCATGGCAAAATTTAAAGACCTTCAGTTGTCTCTTTGGGCCTTCTTGACCCTTGCCAATTGTTCTCGCTTTAAATCTGTTTCCTGCAGCTTCTGACTCTTTAACTCTGAAACTTGGAGCCTTTCCCTCTGCCCCTCACTCTTAAATTCATTAACAGGACATTATCCAGGTTCTCATCCTTCCTTTCACCAGAAGGTCTGCTTTGAACTTTCCCCTCTTCCACTTTCCTGGAATTTGGGATTTTTCTTTCGCTTGGGACTAACTATCTGCCCCCTTTTCCAGTCTCTCTTGGCAGCAAGTTTCAAAAACCAACTGAGGTCCGCAGCTTCCTAATCAAAACTGCTGTTTGTCTTCTGCGTGTGTGTCTGTGGGAGGGACCTGCCTCTCAGCTTCCCTGTTGCTAGGCAACAGGCCAAATTGATGTGTTTGCTTAACTTCCTAAGTCGTAAACCTCATTAGAAATGCAAGAACCTTTTTAAAACGAAACTAAAACTCCATTTGACCTTTCTTAACACACATACAGAAATACAAATCAAACTTAAACTTTAAAGCTAAAACTCATTCCTAACAACTACAAATACCAATATAACTTACTTAAACCGCTCTATTTCCTAACAATTTGATAAGAACAAATCGTGTTACTTAACTTTGGTTAATTTTTGATGCAAAAACAAAGAGTTTTGATGAGGGTGAAGCCGTTGATGTGATTTACATGGACTTGCAAAAGGCATTTGATAAAGTGCCGGACAAAAGACTTCTGAGGTAAGATAGAACTCATTGAATAGAAGGGATAGTAGCAGCACAGATACAAAATGAGCTGAGTGACGGTAACCAAAGATTTGTGGTGAACTGTTGCATTTTGGACTGGAGAAAGTTATCTTGTGGAGCTCCCCAGGTCTCTCGGGGACTTGCGGGATATGGGGATCTGGCAGAAAAATAGAGTTGAGGCCCAAGGTCAACCATGATGGCGTTGAATGGCAGAGTAGACGCGATGGGCCATGTGGTCTTCTGCTGTTCCTATTTCTTGTGTTGTTGTGTCCAGTCTTAGGGCTCCTGTTTTTCCAGTTATTTATTAATCATCCAGACCTTGTTGCAACCTCACAATTCCAAAATTTGCCGATGATACAAAAGTTAGAAGCATTGCCAACTGTGAGGAGGACAGAGTAGAACTCCAAAAGGATCTAGATATGTTGATGGAATGGGCGGACAATTACCAGATGAAATTTATTGCCGAGTAACCTAGTGTCATTCGTTTTGGGAGGAAGAACAGAGAGAGACAACACGAAATAAAGGTTACAATTCTAAAGGGATTGTGGGAACAGAGGGATGTGGGCGCATATGTTCATAAATCATTTATCGTTACAGGACAGGTTGAGAGAATAGCCAGTAAAGCGTAGAACGTCATTGGCTTCATCAATATGGCATAGAGTAAAAAAACAATAAGTTACGTGAAGCCTGTAGAAAACACTGTTTCGATCTCACCTGGAGTATTGTATCTAATTCTGTGCAACACAATTTAGCAAGGTTGTGAAGGCATTAGTGAGATTGCAGAAAAAATTGACAAGACAGATTCCAGGCATGAGGAACTTCATTCACATTGATTGATTGTAGATGTTGGAATATGTTTCATGAAGTGAGGAAGTTTGAGAGGAGATTTGATAGAGGTATTCAAAATCACGAGTGGTCTGGACAGTGTAAATATGGGTTAATTGTTGGATTCATGGAATGATCCAGAACAAGAGGACACAGATTTAAGTTAATTTACAAAATAAGAAATTACAACATAAGGATTTTTTTTTCATGCAGCATGTGTTTAGGATGCGGAATGTATTGCCTGAGTGTGTGGTAGAGGCAGGACAATTGAAGTTTTCAAAAGGGAGTTGGATCTTGATCTGAAAATTAGAATGTGCAGTGTTAGAGGGAAAAGGCTGTGGAGTTCAGTAGGTGAGCTGCTCGTTCAGAGGGTCAGCAGAGTCCAGACGGGCCGAGTGTTCTCATTATGTGCTGTAACATGATTTCAGCATGATTGGCGATTCAGGAGTGGAAATATTATTTATCATCACAGAAACCTGGGTTCGATTGCAATGAATGTATAACTCAATGTCTTCCATAATATTACAAGGAGCAAATTTCAGATACAGATAAATACCCATTTTCTCACTGATCCATCATATATTTGATGAATACAAATCTATCAAACTGAGATTTAAAATTAAAGTGCTGTTTCCCGATGGGATCTCTGAAATTCCAGTCCCCTTTGCTGAGAGAGAAGTTTCCTAATTTCACTCCGGAAAAGTCATGTTTTTTGACTGCGCCCCAACGCCCCCACACCCCTACCCCTCCCCCAATTCCAAAATTCGCGGAAGTTTCTCTCTCTGACACTATCGTCTTAACATGTCGGAAACATTGATAAAATTGCTCATTAATTCGTGAAGAACGGCTTCCTTTGGTAATGGTTTATATGAAGAGGCTGTTCTGTGGTTTATTTTCTGCAATTTAGCAACGCTAGAGGGGAGGCCACACGGTAGAGACTAAGCGATGGCCGCGTGGCCTAATGGATAAGGCGTCTGACTTCGGTGGTGTTGGCTGAGGTTATCAGAAGATTGCAGGTTCGAGTCCTGCCGCGGTCGTTTTATACAGCAATCTGTTTAACTTCCTGAAAACCGCCGTCTCATTCGTCAGCTGAAGGTTCTGCGTTACCTTCCAAACATTTCAGGGCTCTTTCTCACACTCTCTGCTCTTGTTAATTTGTGCATTAATTTCTAACTCATCTTTGTATTTTGTGTAGTTCCGAACAGACCCACAATATCTGATCAGGTTCGTTAAGTTATTGATTTATCCAACTGGAACAAAAATCTTTGCATCAATCGGTTTAATAAAATGCCTTGGGATAATTCCAATTTTCGCATGAATCTGAATTACCTGAATCTGATGTCACTGGACTAACAATACAGAGGACCAGGTTAATCTCTGCGGGCACGGGTCTAAATCCCACCAGAGCAGATTTAAATTAAAATATTTCCTAAATTTGGAATTGAAACCTAGGCTCAGTAATGGCGGCTATGAAACTATCATCGATTGTAGTAAAAACCCACCCGGTTCACGAATGCCCTTTAGGGAAATAAATCATCCACCCTTCCCTTGCCTGCCCTACATGTGACTCCAGACACACAGCAATTTGCTTCACTCGTAACTTCGAGGATAATGTGAGATGCTCAACAAATGCTGAGCTTGCAAAAAGCGCCCATATTCCTTGAAAAAGGAAGGCTGAGGGGTGGTCTCATACAGGTCTTTAAACTTATGAAAGATTTTGGGAGGCTGAATGAAGCAATAATGGAGTAGAGAAGGGACGATAAGCCTGTATCTCGCTCTCACACACAAGACAACGGCTGATGGGTCGTATACAACGTTATAATTACTTAACTGTGCATCGGCGACTCATAAGAGTGTTGGATAAGTTCCATCCGCAATGTCTCCGCGGCACTCTCCAGATTCCATGGGAGCGCTGCCGAATAAACTGGAGTGGCGTTCTTGAAGGTAGCTCATCAATCATTCAGGCCAAACTCCTGAAACATTAACTTGGATGGACTGCACGCTGTGTCCGGATGGTCGAAAAGTGTCGCACCCTCCAGGTCCTGTTTTCTCAATTCTCCAATGGCCAACATTCTAGGGGAGGACAAAGAAAACGCATCAGTGATTCTCTGAAATGTTCATTCAAGCGCTGCAGCATTCATATTAATGACTGCGAGGAGCTTGCTTCTCATCACTCAAAATGACCAAAACTCATCCCACAAGCTGCAGCACACTCTGAGTCACAAGGTCTCAATGATGAGGCAGAACGGCGGCTGAGGAGAAGTGACAGGAAGCAAATCCTGCACTCCGGATCTCACTACCTCTTGGGACATCCTGTCCCATGTGTCCAAAGATCTGTGGACCGAGAATTGACCTGTTCACTCACATGAAGACCCATGGCAGAAACTCACGGCCCTGAGTGGATGTCATCATCGTATCGAGGAACAGACGATAACTATTGGTTGTTACAAAATGCATATAAGAAAAGGTCAACTCCACTCTCCTAGTATTTCTAAAACTGTCCCTTTCCAAATAATGTGAACAAGTCTTCTCGATTGTCTATGATCTGTCAACATCACTATATCAGAATGTGCTGCCATCTACTGGCCGCAACAGAGCGGAAGAAATTCACATTGTCGGTGTCGCGGAAACAGGTCAATGTGAGGAATTTGTGATGTGATGTGATGGGGCAGACATAGGAATGAAAATATGAAATACAATTTAGAAAACATGATTAATTAATTTATTCCCATTGAATCGGCAGCAGTTACAGGCCAACTATCGCCTGGAGCAACTGAGACGATTAGATAAACTGCATTTAAAGGAAGTCTAGGTAAGTCTAGGAGGAGAATGAATTTCAGCGATAAACAGATAATGTTACATGAAGTATTCTAGGTGGAGGATCTTGTCGGGCAGTTTACCTGTTAGAACAAATGGCCCACTTTCAGTGAGGTATATTCTGGGTTGAATGAATCCTGATTTGTAAAGTGTCTCAGGGACTGACAGACACGTAATGAATCCCACACTCAAACTGAGAGTAAAAGACAGAGAGACCCAGAATGAATCATTAACTCAGGCGTGGCACGAGACACTGACTGATACACATTGAATCGCACACTCTCACGGTGTACAAGAGACAGAGCGATACAGAATGAATCATACACACAGGCACATCATCAGAAACTGACAGATCCCCGATAAATCCCGAAATCAAATCCCGTCCCACGGACAAAGCGATAAAGAATTAATCCACTGAGACCGACAGATGGAGAATGAATTCCACACTCAAATCCTGTTCCAGTGACAAAGTGATGCAGAGAGAACCTCACACCCGTACAAGTGGAAAAGTTACAGCAGAGAAGGAGACCATTCGGCCTTTTTTCTGTCCTGAGATTCTTCAACAGGAACTCAGCTATCCCAGTCCCCTGCCCTCTCTCCATAGCCATGTAAACGTTTCTCTTCAGGCAGTTGTCCAGTTCCACTATGATTTTAACCTGCCTCTCCCACTTGCCCCAGACAGTGCATTCCCGATCCTTACCACCCACCATGGAAGATGAATCCTCATGTCCCCACTGATTCGTTTAAAACCAGTGCCTTGCACAAAGAGAAGCTATTTCTCACTGACTAATCTGTCTCATTCTGTCGCTGCCTCGCCGTCCTGTACTCCCGACCGTCAGGCATGATTTCTCAGTCTGACCCCATCCCTGCAACATCGTAAAACTTCTTGGCCGACACCTGCTCCTTGTCCGCATGTTCCATCAAATTACTCGATAAATCGGAACGAAGAACTTCCTTAAAGAAGCAGTCATTGGTTTAAATGAAGGGACCGAGTTGTGATTTAATTTCTGGAACTAAGCAGCTTATGGAGGGAGCCCGAGAGTCAAAGAGAGTTACAGAGAGCAGAACAAATCAGGTGAATGGTGAGGAGAGAGAGCGAGCAATTGGGGCTGAGTTTACGATCCCCATTTCTACAAGACAAAAGGGCCTAACATAAAATTTGAGCTAAGCCGATCAAGGGTGATATCAGGAAGGTTTCTTCACACAAAGGACCGTGCAAATCTGCAACCCTCTCCCGCAATATGCTTTTGAACCTGGAGGTCAATCTGAACATTTAGAAACTGCATCTGATAGTTTTTGTTTGTTTGTTTGTTCAGTAATTATTCTAAGGGTTACAAAAACACGGTGAATGGATAAAGTTCAAATACTGAGCTGAATTGGATTGAGCGGAGAACAGTCTCCGTCCGTTTCTATATTCACATCTTCCTGGACCTAACAAATCATCACCCACTCGTTTTTCTTAACAGTCAAAGTTAATTTCTCCTCCCCATCTTCATAACGAAAAACGAAATCTGGAGGGAACTGAAACGAGGCTCATTCCTTTGTTGAGAACATTTTCCTCTCACGATTAACGATTTCCTGTTGAATACTAGAACCCCATCCACCAGTCAGTTACCAGTATCTGCTGCTGACACAGAGAATCCTGTCACCCCTGCATTCTCTATATTCCCCCAGCTGCAAATTCTTCCATCAGCTTTGGGGAATATTAACCATGAAAAATCAGTCTGATGATGATTTTGTTAACAATAACCAAATCCAATCAACCGGGCTTTCCCCTCTCTGTTAAACCTCTTTCTCGGTGGCTGCATATCTTACTGATTGGACACAGGAGTTGATCTTTCATCAGTCCAGTGGCGGACAGACCAACTGAATATTAGAGCAATTTCTGATGTGGTTAAATTTCAAATGTCGTTCATGAAGTTTGTGTTCCTATTGGATCGATTCCTCTGTGAAGCCGGAAGGGGTTTGTTTTTGCTACCAAATGATGGTCTGTTCCAGTATTTCAACGGTGGGTTTTCACACTGCGCATAGACATTTTGGACATGGTGTTGAAACTATATTTCCATCATTAAACACCAGACTGAATATTTAGGGCCTGTGCCAACAGTTCATGGATGCCAAAGTACATGAGTCGATTTGTTAAATGCCGTAGATTAAAGCAAAATACTGCAGCTGCTGCAAAACTGAAACAAAAACAGAAAATGCTGGAAAATCTCAGCAGGTCTAGCAGCATCTGTGGGGAGAGAAGCAGAGTTAACGTTTCAGGTCCGTGTGACACTTCTTCCGAGCTGAAGAGAAGCGCAAACGTGATGACATTTATATTGTATCAGGTGGTTGGGGGCGGGGGGTTGGGTGGTGGAGCTAAATAAAAGGTGTTGATAGTGGTGTAAAGGAAAGAAAGCAGAGTGTGATCATTGGAAACAAGGGTAGCATTGAGTGAAAGAACAACATGGAACACGTAACAGGTGACACTTTGGGGGATGGGGTGGGGGTGGGGGCGGTGGTGAGGAATTAAAAAATTAGAAAATGGAATAGAAGGGGGGCAAAAAGCGGATTAAACTGTGGATAAATGAATAAAAATAAAACCAAGTGGATAAAAAGTAAAATAAAATAATTTAGTCAAAAAGGGGACTAATAAAGGGGGTGCGGATTGAGGGGAGAGTTCCTGGTCTAAAGTTGTTGAACTCAAGTTAAGTCCAGAAAGCTGTAAAGTGCCTAATCGCAAGATGAGGTGCTGTTCCTCCAGTTTGCATTGAGCTTCACTGAAAAATTGCAGCAGGCCAAGGAGGGTCATGTGGGCATGAGAGCAGGATGGTGTGTTGAAAAGGCAAGCGACAGAAATGTCTGGGTCATGCCTGCAGACAGACAAGAGGTGTTCCGCAAAGCGGTCACACAGTCTGGGTTTGATGTCCCCAATATAGACGAGGCCGCATTGGGAGCAGCGAATGCAGTAGACCAAATTGGAAGAGGTGCAAGTGTAGCACTGCTTCACCTGAAAGGAATGATCTGGCCCTTTGACAGTGAGGAGGGATGAGGTAAAGGAGCAATTGTTGCACCTTCTTCGATTGCATGGGATGGTGCCATGGGATGGGGATGAGGTGTTGGGAGTGATGGAGGAGTGAACCAGGTTGTCCCCGAGGGAACGGTCCCTCTGGGATGCTGACGGGTTGGGGGGGTGGTGGTCGGGGAGGATGAGGGTAAGGTGGTGGAATCATGATTGAGTTGGACGAAATGGCGGAGGATGATCCTTTGAATATGGAAGTTGGTGGGGTGGAAAGTGAGGACAAGGGGGACCCTATCGTGGTTGTGCAAGGGAGAGGAAGTTGTGAGGGTAAAGGCGCGAGAGATGGGAGGGACATGGTTGAGGGCACTGCTAACTACAGTGGGTGGGAAACCTCGGTTAAGGAAGAAAGACGTCATGTCAGAAGCGCCGTTTTGGAAAGTTACCTCATCGGGACACATGCAAAGGCGCTGAAGGAACTGAGAGAATAGGATGGAGCCCTTACAGGAAGCGGGGTGTGAGGAGCTGTAGTCGAGGTAGCTGTGGGGGTCGGTGAGCTTGTATTGAATATTGGTGGGCAGTCTATTACAAGAAATGGAGACAGAGAGGTCAAGGTAGGGAAGGGAAGTATTGGAGATGGACGATGTGAAGGTGATGGAGGGGTGGAAATTGGAAGCAAATTTGATATATTTTTTCAGGTCCGAACAGAGCATGAAGAGTCACCGAAGTGAGTTCACCAGAGTTTGCTGGAAGTTTATCAACATTAATGTACCCATTCAATGCATTTACGTGCTGATTGCCATTACCTTGGCCCTAGAGGTTTTCTTTAGTTTAAACACAGCCTGAGAGTCCCACAGTTTGATTTTCATTTGGCCGGATCAGGGTGCGTTGTCCAAAAGGTTTTTCAAACTTCTTTGCGTTCGAGATGGTGACATTTATTGAAATTAGGAGCATGTTTAAGAGCCCGGGAAATCATTGCAGACAGTATATCACTGCAATACACGTGAAGAAAATGAACGCAAATGTTAAAGAAGGTTTGTCCATGTAACGGGAATCTGGATTGATCCTGATGTTGAAATCAGTCGGTTTCAATCGTGCCTGAAAGAACATAGAAACCGGCAGAACTGGAGTCCCGCAGTTTAATTTGATTTTATCCACACTTTAACTGTATTGTGGTATTTACACTGAGACGAGTTTGAGCCTTTTCTTGTGTTTGAGCAATCCGGTTCAGAGGGAATTAACAATCAGGGATTTGAACAGGAATGAAATAAATTACTCAGCAGAATGTGACTCAGGGACACAGTAGGACAGTAAATGTTGGAGTTGGAGTATCTTTGGACAGAAGGTGTCGGAGTGTCAGCTTCTCGTGACAGAATTGATACCCAAGTTCCGCCGGTAAATCAGCAGGAACTCGATCCAACTCATCCACACAGTCAAGCTGGTGAAACAAAATGACTGGCGGCCTGGCTCTTCCGCAGATCACTCGGCTCTCGGCCTCCTGCAATGTTCCGATGAAGCTCAGGTACGCTCGAAGAACAGCGCCTCATCTTTCAATTAGACACTTTCCAGCTTTCCAGTGAGATCATTGAGATCAACAATATCGCTCTGGAAAAGTGTCCCCAACCCACCCACCCATTCTCCCTCCCTCCCGCGCCCCATTTTGACTTCGCTTTTCCTGTTTACAGAGGTTATTTCGAGATTCCTTTTCCACGTGTTTTTATTTTCGGATGGCAGTTGTTCATCAATCTGCCATTCACTCCTCCTCCAGAAACATCCTTTGTTTCTTTACTTGTTCCATTGATCTTACAGAGAGTTTTCAAGGACACGACGGGCCTCATTTTGTGCTGTTGAAAATCTAAGAGTTTATGTTTCCCTCTCTCTGGCCAAGCAGCATAAACTATTTTCTCATTTTTTAAAACTAATTTCCAACATATCACAGGCTTTCGCTTTTGATTTATTTTCTTGCCTTACATTGACTTACAGCTTATTACAAAACTAACTTTTCCCAGTTCTGGTGAAAGGTCATTGATGTGAGACATGGACCCAGTTTCACATTCCTTGTCAATACCTGAGCTGTGGTGTAACTCTTACATTTTCTGACTTGACAATTGTGATGTGACAGGTTGGTTAAAAGGATTGGGGAGACAATGAAAGTTATCTTTGGTTGATGCAGCGTCCCTGGCTGCCTCGTTGTTCCAGTCTTTAGTGGTATTATTCTCATTTAGGGGTGTTCTTTAAATTAGTTTGCTCGAGTTGTCAGGTTTAATTCCCGGACGAGCCCTCCTGAGATGCTGAAGACATCGGTGCACTTTTCAACCTCAGCGACTCTTCTTCACTCACTCTAAGTTGGACTTTCCATCCCTGCCTGGATCCCTGTGTTAGGCGCAAGTTCAATGTTGATCGTTTTATAAAAACAGTAAAATTCACTCTAATTATAAAACAGGAGTTTTAAAAGTACTACAGCTGAAAATATAGCAATAAAAGCGGGAGAATCCGATCATGTCAGTGATTATTTGTGAAGTGTGATCCTGACACGAGTGCCCGAGTCTAGAATGACGGGGATCCATGGAGAAGAGAGTGTCTGAGCCCAGAGTTCCAGGTCTCTGTGGAGGGACAGGAGAAGGCCATTCAGTCCCTCCTTCCTGTTCCACCACTCAGTTAGACAATGGCTCATCTGTGTCTTAGCTCCATCCAGCTGCCCTGATTCCATATCCTATTATACTGTTGCCTCGCAAAAATCTATCACTCACGGATTTGGAATTTTATTCATTGAGGCAGCATTTACTGCTTATTAGGGAAGACAGTTTCACACCTCTATCTTTGCGTGAAACAATATTTTTAAAGTCTCTCCTGAATGGCCTGGCTTTGTTGACATTCTGAAATAAAAACAAAGAAGCGGTTGAAAATAACTCGGCAGCTCCGGCAGCATCTGCGGCGAGTGAAACAGAGCCTCTCAGAACTGGCGAAGAAGTCACATTGGAATCGAAACGTTCGCCTCGTTCCAGGTCTGGCAGCATCAGTGGAGAGAGGGACAGAGTTAATGTTTGATTCTTCGCGAGAGATACTGTCAGACCTGATTGCAGAGAGCGGGGCCGGGAAATTATTCTGAATAAAAACAAAAAACTACTGCGGATGCTGGAAGTCCAAAACAAAAACAGAATTACCTGGAAAAACTCAGCAGGTCTGGCAGCATCGGCAGGGAAGAAAAGAGTTGACATTTCGAGTCCTCATGACCCTTCAGCAGAACTGAGTAAAATTAGGAGCAGGGTGAAATATAAGTTGGTTTAAGGTGGGGGGTGGGGGGGAGAGAGAAGTTGGGCGGGGTGTGGTAGTAGGGACAAGCAAGCAGTGATAGGAGCAGATAATCAAAAGATGTCACAGACAAAGGAACAAAGACGTGTCAAAGGTGGTGATATTATCTAAGAGAATGTGCTAATTAAGAATGGATGGCAGGACACTCAAGGTACAGCTCTAGTGGGGGTGCAGTGGAAAGACTGACAGGGCATTACAGGTATATATTTAAAATTAATGGAAATAGGTGGGAAAAGAAAAATCTATATATGGAAAAAACAAAAGGTAGTGGGAAGAAACGGAATGGGGGTGGGAATGGGGGAGGGAGTTCAAGATCTAAAGTTGTTGAAATCAATATTCAGTCCAGAAGGCTGTAAAGTGCCCAGTCGGAAGATGAGGTGCTGTTCCTCCAGTTTGCGTTGGGCTTCACTGCAGCAAGCCAAGGACAGACATGTGGGCAAGAGAGCAGGGTGGAATGTTAAAATGGCAAGCGACAGGGAGGTTTGGGTCTTTCTTGCGGACAGACCGCAGGTGTTCTGCAAAGCGGTCGCCCAGTTTGCGTTTGGTCTCTCCAATGTAGAGGAGACCGCAATGGGAGCAACGAATGCAGTAGACTAAGTTAGGGGAAATGCAAGTGAAATGCTGCTTCACATGAAAGGAGTGCTTGGGCCCTTGGACGGTGAGGAGAGAGGAAGTGAAGGGGCAGGTGTTGCAACTTCTGCGTGGGCATGGGGAGGTGCCATAGGTGGGGGTTGAGGATTAGGGGGTGATGGAGGAGTGGATCAGGGTGTCCCAGAGGGACCGATCCCTACGGAATTCCCTCAGGCGGCGTGAAGGGAAGATGTGTTTGGTGGTGGCATCATGATGGAGTTGGCGGAAATGGCGGAGAATGATCCTTTGAATGTGGAGGCTGGTGGGGTGATAAGTGAGGACAAGGGGAACCCTATCATGTTTCTGGGAGGGAGGAGAAGGCATGAGGGTGGATGCACGGGAGATGGGCCGGACATGGTTGAGGGCCCTGTCAACGAGCGTGGGTGGAAAACCTCGGTTAAGGAAGAAGGAGGACATGTCAGAAGAACTGCTTTTGAAGGTAGCATCATCAGAACAGATGCGACGGAGGCGAAGGAACTGAGAGAATGGGATGGAGTCCTTACAGGAAGCGGGGTGTGGGGAGCTGTAGTCGAGATAGCTGTGGGAGTCGGTAGGCTTGTAATGGATATTGGGGGACAGTCCATCAACAGAAATTGAGACAGAGAGGTCAAGGAAGGGAAGGGAAGTGTCAGAGATGGACCATGTGAAAATGATGGAGGGGTGGAGATTGGAAGCAAAATTAATAAATTTTTCCAGTTTCCGACGAGAGCATGAAGCAGCAGCGAAGCAATCATCGATGTACCAGAGAAAGAGTTGTGGGAGGTGGCCGGAGTAGGACTGGAACAAGGAATGTTCCACATATCCCATAAAGAGACAGGCATAGCTGGGGCCCATGCGGGTACCTATAGCCACACCTTTTATTTGGAGGAAGTGAGAGGAGTTAAAGGAGAAAATGTTCAGGGTGAGAACAAGTTCAGCCAGACGGAGGAGAGTAGTGATGGTTGGGGATTGTTCGGGCCTCTTTTCAAGGAAGAAGCTAAGAGCCCTCAGACCATCCTGGTGGGGGATGGAGGTGTAGCGGGATTGGACGTCCATGGTGAAGAGGAAGCGGTTGGGGCAAGGTAACCTGAAATTGTTGATGTGACGTAAGGTGTCAGAGGAATCACGGACGTAGGTGGGAAGGGACTGGACAAGGGGAGAGAGAAGGGAGTCAAGATAACGAGAAATGAGTTCCGTGGGGCAGGAACAGGCTGACATGATCAGTCTGCTGGGACAGTTCTGTTTGTGGATTTTGGGTAGGAGGTAGAAGCGGGCCGTCTGAGGTTGGGCTACTATCAGGTTGGAAGCTGTGGGAGGAAGATCTCCAGAGGAGATGAGGTCAGTGACAGCCCTGGAAACAATGGCTTGATGTTCAGTGGTCGAGTCATGGTCCAGGGAGAGGTAGGAGGAAGTGTCTGCGAGTTGATGTTCAGTCTCTGCGAGGTAGAGGTCAGTGCGCCAGACAACAACAGCACCACCCTTGTCAGAGGGTTTGATGACAATGTTGGGGTTGGACCTGAGAGAATGGAGTGCAGTAAGTTCAGAGAGACAGGTTAGAATTGGTGAGAGGAGCAGAGAAATTGAGACGACTAATGTCACGCCGACAGTTCTCAATGAAAAGATCAAGAGAAGGTAAGAATCCAGAGGGAGGGGTCCAGGTGGAGGGAGATTCCTGGAGGTGGGTGAAAGGATTCGGTGAACGGGGGGAGGACTCCTGCCCAAAGAAGTGAGCATGGAGACGAAGACGGTGGAAGAAGAGTTCATCATCATGCCAAGCCCAAAATTCATTGAGATGAGGGCGTAAGGGTATGAAACTTAGTCCTTTGCTGAGCACTGAACGTTCAGCGTCGGAGAGGGGAAGGTCAGGGGGTATAGTGAATACACGGCCGGGGCTGGGATTGGAAGATGGGGTGGGGACGGAGGGACAGGCAGGGGTGGAGGGTCCTAGATGGGTGTTGGTGTCGATGAACATGGTGAGAGTTATTGCAAAACAGTTTATCAATCAGACACAAAATGCTAAAGATATAGTGTGTTTCGCGGTACTATAAATGCTGACTGTAATTTGAAGAAATGTGCGATGGTGGTATAGTGGTGAGCATAGCTGCCTTCCAAGCAGTTGACCTGGGTTCGATTCGCAGCAGCGGTGCATTTTTTAGCCTTACCCGTGGTCAGACCACAATTCCGGACCCGTGGATTTAATCTCTGTGGTTTCCAAAATGAGATAAAGAACAACAGAAAGAGTGGTGGAATTTCCAACAAGGAAATAAAGGACTAATGAAATGAAATACATCAAACGTTTTCATCACTCACGTTTTTCGAACGTAAAATTCGGGTCTTGGGTGGAAAGACGCCTCACCCCCGCCCTCTCGCATATTTCCGATATGTGGATGATACGTTTGCTATATTTAAATCCGCAGCTGCATGTAACAATTTCCTTACATGTCTTTATGGGCTCCGTCCTGCGCTCAAATTCACCTATGAAATGGAGCAGTCAAAATAACTCCCCTTCCATCACACACTAGTTGAGAAATCTTCCAGAGGATTCTCTAGCAGGTTTACCGCAAGCCGACCTTCACTGGTCAATATACGCGTTGGGATTCTTACAGTCCCACGCTCTGTAAGATTGGTCTTATCGGCAACTTTGTAAATAGGGCCCGAGCCATTTGCTCACCGTGCAAGCTTGATGCTGAAATCGGGCTCATCAAAGGCATCCTGCAGGGTAATGGCTACCCTGATCAGATCATTTCGCGCTGTGTATCACACAAGCTCATGACCGGGCCAAAGACCGTTACTTTCCACCCTGAAGTCTATTCTCTATCAGTATAAATTGTTGTCTTCCCCTTATATTGGTTATCTTGCGAGTGTCCTGCTGAGTGCAGAAGGCAAAGCTTTGACATGTCTCTTTTTTTCAGCCATTCTCAAATACATTGGCGCTAATGTTCAATTTGAAAACCCGTTTCAGCTCTGCCAGTTTGGCTCAGTCAATCTCCGGCCCATTTCCTCATTGACCTTTGAAAGCTGGTGAAATAGGCTGCTCTCTGATTGGTTATAAAAGCCACCCAATGAGATTCCGAACACATTGACCATTCAGAAGGAGGCCGACTGCATTCCCCAGAAGATAGGGGAAGGTTGAGTGCGGGAGGAATTCTTCATTCGTGGTGTAAGTGTGTGTAAGATTGTAGAAAGACCGGCGGTAGAGCCCAGGACAAAGCCAAAGCCAAGTCTCGCTCCTCCCGGGCTGGACTGCAGCTCCCCGCGGGCCCTGTTCACAGGCTCCTGAGAAAGAGCAGCTATGCTGAGCGTGTGGCTGCTGGAGCGCTCCACTCTTCCGATTGTAACATTCCCGGCCGCTTTCAGGGGACAGGATCAGAAATCAGCCGTTTCTCTCTGTCCCGATGAAGCCTGTGTGAAGGAGTCGGTTGGTAATCTGTTATTGCGTTTCCAGTGAGCTGAGATTGGCTCTGTTTTAAATCGCTGCTTTGTTACCGCCGGTTACAGATAAGAGATTGACAAATTTAACCTGTTCCTAAAATAGCGCCAGGATTCTGTGACGCAAAATGCAATATTACAGCTCCTAAAGTGTGAGATTAAAATTGCCTGGAAATTAAGCCGTTCGGCTGTTGTCTTTTTTTCCGTCAAATTGGCGGGCTTTTCGAGTTTGAAAATATAAGCCAATCGGCACTTCCAATTCCTGCTACCTGGCTCTCCGATTGGTTGAAGATTTGGAATGAGAATGGACTGACCAATCAGAGCTAGAGCCTGGCTAAAGCCTCTCAAACCATTCACAATGGTTAATTATAGAAGTTAGACTGACGGAATCCGTATCTTTCACCCCACCTGTACTTGAGTCCTAAAATATACTTTTTTCCAACAGGCAAATAATTGAAGGAAGCAGAATAAATATGGTGTTTCCTCCAGCCAAGCTAGAATGAAGATTCCCACCTGCTCCTCCCACACAGTACGTATATTATCACTGACAGAGCGCAGAGACACAGACAGGTCATCAATTTCACTATCCGAGACAGCAGAAATAATTCCAGAGTCACACTTTCCATCCATCAATCAAACTGTGCAGGAGAGATAGATGTTGTTTCCATGTTACCTCGACTCAGTACCACAGACGGGTAGTCCACATTCTCACCCACGATCCAATTTTCACCAGGTCAATTCCACAATAGTACAGCCTCAGCTACAAACTAAATGTCAAATAAAACTGATCCATGTTTCCAGTTTCAAGTTTACAGGCTTAACCTTAATAATGTACACTGAGATCCATGTTTGCAGCAGTCCAATATTTGCACACATCACTAGTTTATAAATTGCAGTATTAATTCCCACATTGTGTCCTGACACATACATTAGATGCAAACCCAAATCTCAATTACATTATCAGTTTGAGATATTCTGAAAGTGAGTATAACCTGAGATCCAAACTCAGATTCTAGTTAAAACTCACCCTGATTATGAAACTAGGATACAAAATTAATTTGATGACTATGGATTGAGCTATAAACTCCATGCTAATTCTAAATCCTCACACAGTGTCAAATTAAAGATACTTTACCAATTCAGGACTGAGCTCCATTTTGCATTTGTGTGGAAAGTCTGACTCAGAATCAGACTGAATGCCACATATCAAATTGTTTCGTACAAGCTGGAGTTACACTTGCGGACCAATCCAGGATCAGATTGAAGGATACATTATCTTTCACAATTGTGTTCACAGTGACAAAGGTTTAATACTCAGCCAAAGCTGACACACATTGTTTTCTTTAAACCTACCATATCAGTGGCTTGTTGTTCTGCTGGAAATGTATGTGGAATGAATCAAAACATATAATTAGTCCCAGAGACTGAAGGTTATATAATGAATCCCACACTCACACAGAAGCAGAGAATAATTCTCAAGCACATTTTCAGTGCCAGATGTTGAAAGATACAGGCTGTTCACTGCACTCACTCACAATAGCTGAATCTGAGTGATACTAAAGAAATATGACACACCAATTGTACCACTGAGAGATTTAGAAAGAGTCCAAGCATCACATAGAGTAACAGATGCTGACGGATACAAATGGAAGACCACACACTAACACACACACACTGTAAATTCCACTTTCACATACAATACCGATGATTAAAAAACACCAATTGAATCTCACAATTTTTTATAATACCAAAGTTTGACAGACATAAAATTAATCCCACTGACAGATACAGAATGAATCTCATGCACACAAACACAACCAAGTGATGAAAGAAACATATGAATCCCACACTTCCTTTACAATATCACAGATACAGAGTGCCATTGACAAATCTGCTTTGAATGCTACGCTCACACACGTTACGAGAGTCTGACATGTATGTAATGGATAAAGAATGGATACTACACTCAAAATTCTGACTTGGAAATATATTGCTGTTCCTTCACTGTCGCTGGGTCAAAATCCTGGAACTCCCTTCTGAATAGTACTGAGGATGTACCTGCACCACATGCACTGCAGTGGTTCAAGAAGGTATCTCACCACCACCTTCTCAAGGGCAACTAAGGATGGACAATAACTGCTGGCATAGCCAGCGAAGCCAACATCCCACGAATGAATAAAAAAAGGGCACCAAAGACTTCAGATTCAGAATGATTTCCATGTTCACATACAGAAGTACTGTCTGATAGAGTTAAACACACACACACACCATTAAGAGATTCAGAATGAGTCCCTAACTCATTTGCATTACCAGAAAGTGACTGAGCATAAAACACTTCCACACCTACAGTTCAACTGGCAAGTCAAAAAGTGTCCAGACACTCACACAATACCAGAAAATGCAATATGCAGTCTGAATATGACACAGGTATATTGTACCAGAGAATGAGAGACACAGAATGACTCCAACACTCACTTTCAGCACCAGAAGCTGACTGATAGAGCAAAATCCTTCCACACATACAGTTCCACTGACAGTTTCACAATGTAACCCACCTCTCTCAGTCTCAGAAAACAATGATACAGATAGGAATGGAATATAACACAAATATACTGTCCAAGAGAGTGACTGTCAGGATAAATTCAAACACATTGGCAGTTCCACTGACAATGTCTCCACACTTACATACAGTAACCAAGACTGACAGCTTCAGAATGTCTCTCAGTTTCATACAGTACCAGTAAGTGACATAGATATTGAATCCCACGTTCACAGAATTGGCCAGAAAAGGGCAGTGAAGAATGTATCTCACTCTCAAATACAAAACAACAATCTGACGGTTTCAGCACAACTTCTGTTTGGTATAACAAAGTATTATGAAATGTCATCTCCACCGTTAGTAATTCCAGATATCCCCCTTCGCCGTCCAATAAAATGTGAACGGTTCTTGTCTGTTCTGTCGCTCTCTGAGTGTGCTGACATCTACTGGCCAGAGCTGAGAAGTGCAACAGAGCGGAACTTTTTTAAAAATTCAATGGATATGAGATTCGCTGGCTCGGCCATCATATTTATACAACCGGAACACGTTTGTACTGCAGGGAAGAATTTTACACAACAACAAAGAACATTTCTCAACACCAGAGAGCACAATTCCACAGCAGGAAATGTATTCTAAACATGTGAAACACTTTAAAACCATAATGGAACAGCAGACGTTAAACACCAAGCAGCAGAGTGGCGCAGCGGAAGCGTGCTGGGCCCATAACCCAGAGGTCGATGGATCGAAACCAACCTCTGCTATTTACATTCTCATTAATGCCAAAAGGGAGTATTTCCTGTTGCCCACAATCATGTCTGTTATTTGCATCAGTTTCTTGCTTCCAGTGCAAAAATTCAATCTTCAACAAATCTCTGGTATGGTGTTTATTCACAGATGGATACAAACTGTAAATGCTGCAAACGCATCGCAGCCAATGCATTCCCCTTTCCCTCAGCCCATTCCTCCCAAAGAACTGGCACAGGCACAATGTCCTGAGTGGCCACCTCCTCTTCACTATCACTGTTTCATTATCTGAATGGAAAAAAACATCCTCTTAGATGGAAACAATATCGTGAAAGTCATATTTTTTAAAGTTAATTCACGGGATGTTGGCTTCGCTGACTGGGCCGGAATTATTTGCCCATCCCGAGTTACCCTTGAAAAGGTGGTGGTGGGCTGATTTCTTGAACCGCTGCATTCCGTGTGGTGTAGGTACACCCACAGTGCTGTTAGGAAGGAAGTTCCAGGATTTTAACCCAGCGACAGTGATGGAACGGCGATATATTTACAAGTCAGGATGATGAGTGACTCGGAGGGGAACTTAGCCGCAGGTTTTCCGATCTATAGGACACCCTGCAGTAATTCGCCATCTTTATTTGAACAGCAGCGTCCTCCCTGTGACATGAACCACCGAGAAGGACAAAACTATCAGCATAGCGGAGACAGCATCGCACCAAATACACAGTTCATCATTATCTGGACAGTAATTGTTATTCCTTCTTAATCACTGGTTTAATTTATGGAATTCCGTCCCCATGATTAATAATATTAACCATAATAATAGGTAACCATAATTATCATAAACATTTCATTCCTTCGGGATTGTATTAAATGCAGATTACAGTGAATTATTATTTGAGTGCCTCTGATTGTTTCCTGTCTTGTTTTACCTGTTAGTGCTGATGGGAATTTAACGTGCTCAGTTTACCACTCATTCCGTCCTTATTGGCCTCACTTGAGGTGATAACCAGCATGTATGTGACCTTTCTGCTCGAACTGAATGTCTGTCTCTCACATATTTTGGTCACTCATTGCCAGATGCTCATTCACTATCATATAGTTAAGTCATTCGAAACTCCAATGAGTCTAGATCCAACCTGATCAACCCTTCCTCATTAGAAAACCCCCTCAGTCGAGGGAATATCCCAGTCACCTTTCTTGGGAACTGTCTTCAATGCAAGTAATGTCCATCCTTCAGTAATCAGACCAAATCAGCACCCATTATTCTAGGTTTCGTCTCGCCAATGCCCTGTACAGTTGCAGCAAGGGTTTTCCGCTTTTCTATTCCAGTGCCCTTGCAATTAAGACCAACATTCCGCATGCCCCCCTAAGTATTTGATGCACCTGCATGCTAACTTTTTTTCAATGATTCTTATACAGTGGCACCCATATCCATCTGTACTGCAGCATTCTGCAATGTCATCTAAACATTTTTTGTAATTCTTGTACAAGGATCCCTCTGTACCACAGGATTCTGCAGTCTCTCTCCATGTAAGTAATATTCCTCTCTCCTATGCTTCTTGCAGAAGTGGGCAACCTGTCATTTTACTACATTGTACTACATCTGCCATTTTATCCCCACTCACTTGAACATCTACATATCTATGCAGACTCTCTGTATCCACCTTACAACATGATTTGATTCCTATAATTGCGTCGTCAACAAATTTTGCTACAATACAGTGGATCCCATCATTCAAATCATTAACATCGATCATAAATAGTAGAGGCCCCAACACTGAACTCTGTATCTGTCTACTAGTTATAGTTTGCCAACCTCAAAATGACCCATTTATCCTGACCCTCTGTTTCCTGTTAGTTAGCCAGTTCTCAATCCATGGTAATATATGAACCATAACAACATGTACTCTTATCTTGTGTCGTGACATTTTATGTGGCACCTTATAGAATGTCTTTTGGAATACAACTGGCTACCCTTTATCATCCCTGCTGCTTACATTCTGGAGGAGCTCTAAAACAATAATCTAACATGATTTCCCTATCTATATCCCCTTCTTAGAATCTTTGAATTACACTCACCATTTGCCTTCACACTTGACGATAGTATATTAATTTCCCTCATCCAAACCTTCCTGGCACTTGGTGATGGACTGCTTCAGTATCCAAAGAGACGTGAATGGTGCTGAACTTTGTGCAGTCATCAGGTTTCTGACCTTATTTTGGAAGGATGGTCATTGATGAAGCAGCTGAAGATAGTTGGGCCGAGGACACTCCCCTGAGGAACTCCTGCAATGATGTCCTGGAGCTGAGGTGATTGACCTCCAGCAACCACTAACATCTTCCTCTGTGGTAGGTATGACTCCAAGCAGCAGAGTATTTTCCCCATGATTATCATTGAGTCCAGTTATCACACTCGCACTTACTGTTATACTTACCCTGATTGATTTTTTAAAAAATTCTCATCTCCTAGTTTCAATCAATGTCCAAGTTTAGAAAGAGAAAAACAGAGAAATCGGCACAAACTAACCAGTTACCTCCTTTCCTGTGATATCAAGCATTGAATATTTTGAACATGTCCGGTTTGCTCCAGCCCCTTCCTCTCCGCTCTTTATCCCCCACCACTCTCACTCTTCTCTCCTTCTCTCTCCTTCGCGGCTGCTCTCGGGCAGCTCTGCCGCTGTTCTTTCTCCACCCTCCGGTCTCACTCAGCTTTCAGTCTCAGCTCCTCCGGCATAGTCCCAAGTTTCTGACTGTTTAGGAAATTCTCGGATCTTTCTTTAGTTCAAGGTGGATGACCTCACTCTTCCCAGTGTTGACCACCACCGGCCACAGCTTTATTCTCTCACTGAATCTGTCAATGACCCTTTGAAAATTGCTGCTCCCACAGACGCTACTAACCATGTCACCAACCTATTGTTATCAGCAAACTTGAATATAGGCTGGAAGTTATTAAAATTTACAATAAAACAGAAAATGCTGTAAAAACTCAGCAGCCCTGGCAGCATCTGTGCAGAGAGAAACAGAGTTAACGTTTGAGTCCGTATGACTCTTCTTCAGAGCTCGCCACTACTTTACCCTTTCTGTCCCTTATTCAATTTTGTATCCATGCTGTCGCTGCCCCTTTAATCCCAGCTGCTGGAATTTTGCCAAGTTCATTATGTGGGACTTTTTCAAATCCCTTTGGAAGTCCAGACACACATCATCATCCTCGCTCCCCTGGTCAATGTTCTCTGACACGTCATCAAAGAGCTTTATTAAGTATTTCAGTGCTGGTTTTCTGTTAACCAATCTGTGCTGGTTATCATTTATCATCTCATGTTCTACCGAGCGACAATGAATTTTGTTCTGGATTATTGTCTTTAAACGTTTCCCCACCACCGGCATGAGACTAACTGCTCTGTAGTTACTAGGTTTATCCCTCTCCATTTTAAACACGGATGTAACATGAACAACCTGCAGTCGTCTGGCTTCACTCCCATATCCAAGGAGGATTGAAAGATTGTGGCTCGAATCCCCGCTATTTCCACCCTTCATTCCCTCAGTAATCCAAGGTGTATCCGATGCGGATTGAGCAGCTTTTCTACTGTGAGCGGTGCCAGTCTTGTGATAGCTTCCACTTCATCTATTTTCATCCTATCCAATTTCCCCACGAATGACATTAGCAGCATCCGCTTATTTTGCGATGACAGGTTTAGTGCAAAGTTTACGAGGCGAATACCAGGGATGGGCCGGTTGTCTTATGAGGTGAGGTTGAAAAGGTTAGGCTTGTATCGCCTGGAGTTCAGGAGAGTAAGAGGCAACTAGATTCAAACCTTTAAGATCCTGAGGGTCTTGACAGGGTGGAGGTGGCGAGCACGTTTCCTCTTGTAGCAAAATCTGGAACTAGGGGTCACTGTTTAGAAATAAGGGGACTCTCATTTCAGACAGAGTTAAGAATTTCTTTTCTAGCCGAGGGTCGAGCGTCTTTGGAGCTTTCTTCCTCAAAAGCTGGTGGAAGCAGAGACTTTGAATATTTTTAAGACAGAGTTAGATAGATTCTTGATTAACAAGGAGGGGTGAAAGGTTATTGGGGGGAGGCAGGAATGTGAGGTTGAGGTTACAGTCAGATCAGGCAGGGTCTTGCTGAATGGCGGAGCAGGCTCGAGGGGCTGAGTGGCCTACTCCTGCTGCTAATTGGTTTGTTTGTATGTTCCCATTTAGTACGTCAGCCATGCCCTCTCCCCGCACAGGATCTCCAAATCTGCCCCCCCTTTCAGTGACTGCCCTTATGCTGGTAAAAATCTTCTGTGTTTTCGGTTGTTACCTGCAAATCTTTTCTCATACACTCTCTCTTCTGATCTAATTTCCTTTTTACCATCTCTCCTCTGCACTTTCTGTGGTCTGCTTGGTTCGCTAATGTATTATGAATCTGACTATTATCATCAGTCTTATTTGGAGTTCCCACAGAGCACAGGATGTGTAGGCAACAGCTCTCAGCTGTCCCAACATTTCACTGAAATGAGTTGTCTATTTAATTAAAGTTCTCGTTATTTAGAGAGTTCCACTCCTTCCCTCTTGTACTTTTGCTGCAGTATCTCGGTTAAAATTACACAGCAGCTCCTTCCTCCTCTGCACTTAACCCTCACTTGCAAAAAATTGAAATTTTTAAGTCTTCACTCTGAAATTTACTCTCTCTGTGTTTGAGCTCACAGGTCACTTGAGTTCTTGTTTGTAATTTAATTGTTCCACGTAATTTACCTGAAAGTAAGATTTGATTTTGAATATGAATTCATTTGCACTGTAATTCCAGTTTATTTCAATTCAATATATCAACAAACTGGAAGTTTGCTCCTAGTTTCTATGTTTTCAAAGGAAAATCTAGAAGTGACTTATTTGTTCTGCAATAACGTGCCTCAGTTCAGTAAATCCTGTTCTAAACAGAACGCTTTATCCAGACAATACATCTACTTGATGAGCTGATGGTGCACGGAGCACTCAGCTTTTACAGAAGTAAAGTATTCTTCCCTCATGCCTGTTCTGCCATTTAATGAACACATGACTGGTCTGTATTTTAGCTCCGTCTATCCCTCTTTGTTTTGTAATTCTTAAAGTTCTTACCAAACAAAAGCCATCAGTTTCAGTTTGGAAATTTTTGATTGACTCCCAGCTTTAACGCTTGATTGAGGGAGAGAATTCATTATTTCCACCACCCTTTGTGTGAAGAAGTGCTTCGTGAAATTACCCCCGAAAGGCTTCGTTTTAATTTGAAGGTTATGTCCCCTTCTCCTGGTCTTCCCCCGCCAGAGGTAATAGTTCCTCCCGATCTACCCTGTCAAATCATTTAATCATCATATCTATCTCAGTTAGGTCGCCCCTTAATCTTCGATATTCAAGGCTCTACGAGACTAGTCTTTGAAATCCGTCATCATTTGAGGCTGGTATCACTCTTGTGAAATTCTGCTGCTCCCACGCGGAGGCCAATCTCTCTTTCCTGAAGTGTGTTGTCCGGAACTGAACACAGTGATCTAAATGGGATCTAAACAGAGTTTTATAAAGCTGCAGCATGAGCTCCAATCCTTTGTATTCTACTAGCATTATTACAGTATTTTTACCTTCCTGTCCACTAGCTTTTAATGATGTCTGTATATAGCTTCATGCTCCTCCACCTTTTCCCACATCTCACCACAAAAACAAACAGTCCGCTCTATCCTTCATAGGATTAATTAGACAGCCCATCACTTTAAAGTTCATTTGATCAAACTTGCTCACTCACTGAACTCATCAAGCAAATTTCAACTTAAATGTGTTCCCCAAGGATAATGTTATGTTTCTGCTCCATCGTCATTAACTTTTTCCGTTGCCTCCTTTCATGAATCCTGTCTGATAATCATTCCAGTATAATTTGGGTGAAGAACTGTAATTGTCAGTCTCAGTTTTGATGAAGTCTGAACAAATCCGTGATCTCCAGTGAGATATTGACAAGCAACGGATTTCAGTTCTATTTTATTCAAAATGTAACAAAACAGGAAGCAACAATTAATTAATAATATCCACAAACTAGCAGCAAGGATTGGATTGGAACCTATGTATGCAGAACACAATAGATTAGCAATCCAGCACCTTAAACTCTCAGTCACCTGGTCACCTGTCTGAGTTTTAGAACACAGTCTCACACCCTTTTTCCATCCATGAAAAGTTGGCAGGAAGGTTCTGAATGAGCAGACTGGTGCGCAATGTTGGAAATGCAGCTTCTGTAAGTGAAAGGAATTTCTATCACATCAGGTCAGGGACTGTATGGAATGGACCAATGTGAGACATTTCCTCACAAATTAAATTATGACAATAGCAAAATCTTACAGAGTGTATGTACTCTTCATTGGTTGTCAAACATTCTGTTAATTGCTAAACCGAATTGTACGAGAAAGAAAATAGTTGGGATGATTTTAAATACCTATATTAAATCTCCCCTTAACGTTCCCTGTGATAAGAAGAACACTGGCAGTTATTTTCCCCAGTCCATCCACATACGGGATCCCTCACTGCTCACACCATTCCAGTAAATCTCCACTGTACGCTCTCCAAGGTCTTGCTGTTCTTCCCAAAACTTTTCCCTAGCCCTCATCAGGATCTTATAATCATCATTATAATGGGATATGCCTCCAATTCTTTAAATCCCATCTACCCACATGATACTTGTTAAATAAGATATGATGCATTATAGATGAGGATAGGCTTCCATCAATGTTAATTTCCTTAAAGGCGTCGAAAAATGGATTTTCAATCTCTATTAAAAGAATCTTTGAGAAATTCGGCAATCAGCCATGAAAACCCCGCTTCCTTCATTCCACTTATTGTTATTTTTATTTCTGCTAATCCTACTTCTTTATCACAAAGGTTTCTCTCTTCTCCTTTAAATCCTCTTTAACAGAAGTGCTCATTTTCTCCATCCACACTTTACAACTGCCTTCTTTTATATTTAACTCTTGTTTAAAAAGAGGTACTGGACGGACTGGCTGAACTTTATGTTGGTAAGTCTCAAGGACTTCATGGGATGCAGCTGACGATGCTGAGAGATGTAATAGTGGAAATTGTGAAGTTACTGGCCAGAACCTTCAGAATTCTATTTGTTTTTGTAATGGACAGCAACAAACCACTTATTTATCCCAGGACACAATATTGAGTTAATGTGAATCGGTGCTGAGCAGGTTCTAACGTCCCGCGTCTCCAATTCTTTTTTACTTCAGTGACCGGTCCTTGATGTAAGCTTTTTGCTTCACAACTCTTGTTTATTCCGGAAAACAAAGATGAATAGAATTTAATCAGTGCAGAGCA
Source organism: Cetorhinus maximus (assembly GCF_964194155.1). Classification (NCBI taxonomy): domain Eukaryota; kingdom Metazoa; phylum Chordata; class Chondrichthyes; order Lamniformes; family Cetorhinidae; genus Cetorhinus; species Cetorhinus maximus. The sequence goes on from NC_135909.1 coordinate 20,111,129, forward strand.
GATTCCAACGCCCTACATCTCAGTTTTGATTTAAGTTTTTTCCTCTAAAAATGAGACCCCACCTCCCGGGATCACAGCAGCAATACTTCCAGGATCTGATTTACAACCTTGAAATTCAGTGAAAGGCTTTCACCCTCCCCTCCGGATCTGAAAGCCGCTCTACCCCCAACATTCCGCTTGGATAAGCAGACAAAACAACTTCCTTCCCAGCAGTCCCCCAGCATAGACTGGATAATGTCCCAAGCTCGTATCCCGCTAATCTCACATTGTTCCACCGAGTTATGCTATTCCCCCCAGCTCCGGGAATCTCGGACCAAACCCCGAGACCTTTCATTATCTCCTCAACCAACATTTTCTCCCCTGATTAAGTCCACCCTGAGAAGAGGGGTACGGCATTCCGAGTTCCTCTGCAGACATCCGGTGGTTGCGAAGGGACCAAAAGAGGCCTAAAACCTGAAAGAAACCCTCTGGCACAGCCCTCTGAACATGTCTCCATTAGACCGTATGTCTCCATTAGATCGTGCAGTCACTCACCTTTCCAGAGCCGCTTCATCCAATTCAGGAACGCGGGGAGTCCGAGACCATCCGGACAGGCAATAGGCGTTGGCGGAGTTCACCCAGGACGTGGACTCTAGTCTATCACAGGCACAAACTCACACACACAGACACACACTGAGGGGCAATTTACCGTAGCCAATCTACCTAACCGGAGAAAATCTACGCGGACACGGGGAGAAAGTGCAAACTCCACTCGGACAGACACCCGACCGAACCCGGATCGCTGAAGCTGTGAGGCAGCAGCGCCTCCGCCCACCGCGCAGAAAATACCTGCTTCATAGACAACAACAGCGCGAAGTATGAGCCATTTCAGTGCCAGCATCCCGTGGAAATAGAGAATTCAACATAAAACAAAATTAAAAATACTGAAGAGATCCTCAGGGAGCAGGACTCAAGTCAAAGTGGAAAAACCCAGTGGATTTGTCGTCGAAACTATTCACCATTGGACAATGGCAACTGAAATCATTCCCCACTCCCCCCCCCCCTCCCCCCTCCTCCCCCCACGTACCCCACCCCCGCTTTCATACAGACCAAAAATGCTCCTGCACTGATTCACTTTTGCTCAAGTTGTTTACAATCAAATGAAGAAAATAAGCTGTTGGAGGGAATTTCCATGATTTATGGAAACACCAACAACCGCCAGTTGTCAATCACTCAGCCCCATCAGACCCACCCACACTGACGGGAGCTTCCTGCATCCAGCACTGGCCCTGTCGCACTCACCAGCTGCTCATCCAGACCCCACTCTCACAAACACTGAACATTTTTACCCAGACCCTTCAAATTATTTTTAACAATGAGAAGAAATGTTCACATTTTATCGCAGTTTGGTTGAATGGAACAAATGTTCAACTTTTCACCGTCACTCGGTAACCACGCTCGACATTCCTTCAATCAGTTGTATAAATTATCGGCTGTAAGGATTTATTTCACTGGTTTAAATAATTTCCATGTGAGGAATGTTCCAGCGTGAGAATGGAGGGGGCCGGGCTGACTGAGCTGTGTCTTCACCGCTTCTGGGCAGTGGGAATGTTCACCCTTCATTCTGCTCCCATTCACTTTCCCAAAGGGAATCTACAGATTTTCCAATCTGGGTCCTGGGGTTTATTCATTGGTTCCTTTCAATCTGTCTCATTTTTCCGAATGACGATGTTTTCCGAACTTCGGGGAAACCCTCCCCCTTACATCCTGCCCCAGTCTAGGGTGGAACAGGCCGATAGCGACCCCAAACTGGTCACCTCCACACTGACAGATACAACACGGTCACACTCTGCTTCAGTGAGATGAATGTCGAGAGCGGTTTCTTTGGAAGAAATTGTGGCTGATTGAGGTGCTTAGAAAGTCCTGATTATTTGTAATGAATCCGTTCCAAATCCATTGGAATGTCCGTGGAGTGATACCTAATATCCCTCTTTGTGAAAGGATATTTAAGATAAATGATAATTTCTTTCGGTGAAACGTGTTGAGCAGGTTGTGAGGAGAACTCATTGAAATGTTCACGTGCTGCCACGTTAACAACATGTAAACAATTGACACTTTTTCACAAATAAATTTAAACTAAATATCCACCTACATGTAGACTCAGAATGTTCAGCATTTTAAACGGAGTGGAAAACAGGTTCATTGCACATCTTCAGTGAGGTCTCGGAAAGCAGAATTTGCCAACTGCTTGTTACAGCGTTCACACAGTAAACTATTGTTCACTTCTCTTCCTCTTATTTCCGGTGATGAAGTTTGAATCCTATCGCTGACCCAGTGAGTTTTACCTTGCTCTGTTGTCTTGTTCTTCCAAAATCTGGATGTCAGTGTTCTGAACTTCAACTGTTAAATAGAATAGCGCCCATCTCTTCCGGTGGAGTCACACGAGGGAGAGTTTCTCAGTGTGAGTGGCCACTTTCCACAAATCTCTTCTTCAGTTGTGTTGAAATGTTAGAAGAAAACCTGCTGTACAAGGGAGGGCAATTTGAGCTAGCAATTTGGAAATACTCATCAGAACCAAGAAATGTTTTGCACTGTTACGAAGTATTTGCTCAAATCAGCTCAAAACTTGTAAACTGAAGCGAGGCTCCGCTAGGACTTGAACCCAGGGTCTCCTGTTTATTAAACAGGCGCTTTAACCAACTCAGGCACAGCGCCCAAGGCCGGTTTAGATGTCTCAATGACAGTTAGTTATATGTCGCAGATCTGGCACGACTTCGGTCCAGAAAACTGGGGTAAAGTATAAAATGAGTGTAGCGCCTTTCATGATGTGGTAAAGAGACACTTCACACAAAGGGTGGTGAAAAATTAGAACTTTCCTCCCAAAAAGCGAACGAAACTTAGAGTCAAATGGCAATTTTAAAAATGAGATGGATCGAGGTTTTTTTTTTGAATCAGCACTGGTATGATTGTCTGTGAAATCCTGCCAGGAAGCTGGAGCTCAGATACAGATGATCCAGGATCCAGTTGAAGGGCGGAACAGGATTTTGACCCAGCGACAGGGAAGGGGTGGCGATATTTTTCTAAGTCAGGGCGGTGTGTGTCTCCACTGAATGGGGAGCTCACCATACTGAAGGGACAATTCCCTCCGCGGCCGCTGCTCTACCGCCAATATCCCCTCCCCTTTTAACCGCACCTTTCTGTGCTAATGCAGGGGATACAACGGCAGCTTTTTATCTCCTCAAAACCCAAACACCTCTTCCAAGTGAAGCAGTGATACACTTGTCCTATTTTTCAGTTTAATGTCGTGTGTTTGCAGGTGATGGTGTTCCCATGCGTCTGCTGCCCTTGTCCTTCTTGCCGGCAGTGGTCGCGGGTTTGGAATGAGCTGTGGAAGGAAAGTTAATGTCAGGAGGGGGATTCGTCACCCACGCTTCCAGAAGAATAGGGCAATATAAACACAGCACTTCAGACCACTCGGCCATCAGAAATCGCAGCTGTGATGTACTGGGACACTAACCCATTGAACTTTGCACAAATGTTTTGAATTCTATTTTCATCTTCATTGCATTTGAAACTCGATGTGATTTTCCTGTTTTCAGCACCTGTCAGGGTCCTGTATCTGAGTCCCATCCTTCCCCAAGCCGCCGGGGGGTGAGGAGCTTCTCATTGCTGCATTGCTCTGTTTGCTCAAATCAACAAAGACCCAATTCCCGCCCGACCTGTTCCTCACACGAAGGTGATGAGAGTGTAAGATCTGAGCGACGTGAAGTGTCCAATTGGAAAGTTACATCCGGGCGACAGGAATACCTCTCCACAGCTGCTTTCGGACCTGCTGAATATTCCCCGCATTTCCTGTTTCTGATTTTGTGCCTTCATTACAGGAGTTTTTTTTTTCACTGATAACCCAAAACTTGTCTCTCCAGCCATAACTTTTCTGTGATCTCCTCAGATACATGTTCTCTCTTCACTTTCCTACACACATGTTTTAAAGACGGCTGTTTTCACATTCATCATCCTGCGCCATGGATTTCAATCCCTCCCTCCCCGTCGCACCTCTCCCTACCCCACCCCCCGCCACGCAATTCCGCCTCACGCAGTCTAAGCATTTCTTAGGAACTGGCAAAGACGAGGGGAGAATTAAGCCACACTCACTTTCAGTAGCACTGAGTGATAATGAGTTAATCACACAGACACACACACGTACAACCACACACACCCCAGCCCCTACCCGCCACCCGCCAACAAACACACACACACAGACACACACAGCGCCATTGTGAGATTCAGGATGAGGAGATTCAGAAAGTTGCTTACAATACCCAAGACTAACAAATGCAGAATAAATCCGGTCATTTACAGCACCGGAAGCTGACTGTCAGGCAAATCAATTGCACACGTACGGCTCCACTGACAGACTCAACTAATGACCCAAACCTCATAAAGTATCAGAAAATGCAAGATACATACTGAATATGACGAAGATATATTGTGTCAGGGAATGACAGATGCAGAAATCTGATCCTGTCACTGGAAGAGTAATCCAGCGATCCCAGGCTCATGCTCTGAGAGCCATCAGCAGCAGCAGAATTGTATTCGACCATAATTGATACACTCCTGGCCCAGCACATCACCCACCCTGACATTCCCATCAAACGGCGGTATCAACCTGGATACCGAGGCTCTGGCGAATGTCACGACTCACTGGGGATAGTTCGCTGCAATATCAAACCCCACTGCTCCCCGAGCCACGATAAATGTGAAAAAGTTTGATCAAACCACCATATTGCCCCAATTCTACCTAACTGTTTAATTTGGGTTACAGGATATGAGCACCAGGTTTGTAAACTTAATGCGTAAATAATTGTTTTTGATCTAATTGCCTTTAACAAATGGCAAAAGAAAAAAAAATGCCTGCTAACTTCTTACACTATAACTTAAACTCCACCCCTTCTTAAACCCCTATATATACACACACACACATAAGGCACACAAAACAGGCATTATAGTGGTGTGGTAAAACAGTTCATTAGCACCAATCTGGAGTACAGGGTTGGAAGGGTTGACTTTGATTGATGTCTTCCAAATTCCTTTCAGATCTTGATGATGACCCGAGGTGGCCTTCCAGCACTTTCAGAATTTAGTTCATTGGATGATAACTTGCCTTTCAAATTCTCTAACAATCGTTTCCCCTTTCCCTTTTCACACGGGTTTCCTCGGAGAGAGAGCTGGTTATAGAGTTATGAGGAAAGAGATTTTAGATGTTTTCTCTTTGCAGGCCAAGAGATTTCTGCTGTACCGCTCTTCACACAAAACCTTGGTCACCTGGTCGTGAGCCAATGAAAATGACAGCTCCCTTGGTCCAGAAATTCTTCCTAGCACCATCCTGTCTTTCATGACACACTCTGTTCCAGGATTGCAGCATTGTATATATCTCTCATTATGTTCCAATGAGCATGTCTTTCAACATGCAGCCATTGTAATTCTAACCCACAGCCCAACAGGAAATAAAGAAACAGCCCAACAGAAATGAGAAGATATGTTTCTTACACTGTGATTAAGAAAATACCAGAGACATTTAGCCAACGAATTAATCCCAATTTCCCTAACAGTAATGATGGCTGATAGATACAGAATGACTCCCACTGACTGATACAAAATTAATCCCACCCTCACTTACAGTACAAGACATTGACCCATAAAGAAGGAATTCTACTCTCAGAAACGGTCCCAGAGTTGGGGATACAGAATGAAACCTATACTCACAAACACTGCCTGTGACCGACAGATACAGAACAAAGCTCATTGAGGTACAGAAGCAGAGTTTTATGGATGCGACATGAATCCCATAATCAAATTTACTCACAGCGATTAACAGATGCAGTCGAGACTTGATGACATTAATCCCATTGTCGTTTAACCAGATTTGTACACAAGAACTGGAACATTTTTTTTTGCACGAGATGTCGGCGTCGCTGGCGAGGCCAGCAGGTGTGCCCTGTCCACAAAAAAAAGCAGAATAAATCCAACTCGGCCAATTAGTCTACTCCTGATCAAAAAAAATGTGATGGTTGGGGACTTTGACAGCGCCATCAAGCAACAGTTACTCAGCAATAACCTGTTCATTGATGCTTGGTTTGAGATACACCAGGGCCATTCAGCTCCTGACTGCACTGCAGCCTTGGCCCAAACATGGACACAAGAACTGAGCTCAACGGGTGAGGTAACAGCGACTGCCCTTGATATCAAGGAGGCATTTGAATTGAAGACTTACCTTTTTAAAGCTGTTGTCACAACCACAAGGGGTCTCAATACGCGTTACAATGAAGGAAACACTTTTCAAGTCTAATCAATGGTCTAATGTTGGAAATTGCTGAACTTTGGAACAATTATACATTGTTGGAAATCCGAAAGGAACACGCGCAAACCGAAGGGGTTCTGCGGCGCAATGGAAAGCGGGTTGAACTTCTTGGCAGTGATAATTAAGGTTTTCAAAGGTTGTGGTCTAGAGTCCCACTGGAGCCAGACTTTCGATCAGGTTACAAGCAAAACAATGAGTCCATCATTCGTGTGAGTAGAAATAAAACACTGCGGATGCTGGCAATCAGAAAGACAAACAGTAAGTGCTGGAAAAAGTCAGCAGGTCTCGCAGCGTCTGTGGAGGGAGAATAGGGTTAATGTTTCGATTCCGATATCACTGCCCTTTGGCACTTTGCAATAGTGGACACGAAGCGTTAACTCTGTTTCATTCTCCACAGGTGCCGCCAGACCGGCAGAATTTTTAACATTTTCTGTTTTTCTCACTCTTTCATTCAAGGCTTTCAGTGAAGGGGAGCTGTTTCACCGACATCTCCAGTTATACACCGGCTCCTGTCCGCCCCCACTTTCTATCTGAACCACTGGCCAGAAGAAACTCACCTTCTCACGGCAACTTTTCATGAAACTAGAAAACACCAGGCCAGGCCAGAATCAGCCTGTTCATTCTTCAAACAGTTTCCAAAGTTGACATATGCAGACAGCGGGAACAGTGGCACGCAGCACAACACGATCTTTCCAAAACTGCTCAGTCATCTCACCGTGCTGTTTCTGGCAGAGAGCGTGGATACAAAATTGTCAATGAACAGTTGTTTTCCAGACTTCACCGGAGCGGACAGTAATGTCCCCAGGATTCAGTGTTAGAGCCACTTCTCTTCTGGATAAACTTTAATAGCCTACACTTGTGTTTATTGCGTACAATTACAAAGTCCAAAATCACACTAAACTCAGATGTGAACTAAACAATGTGAACGATAGCAACAGATTTCAGGAGGACATTAAAAAAACACTGGCGAAATGGTGGAGTCCAGGACTAAAGGACATAAATTTCAAACAGAGACAGGCCATTCAGGGAAGGCGTTAATAATTATTTCTTCGCGCAAAGATTGAGATGTGAAGCAATCTTCCCTCGTAAGCAGTAAATGCTGCCTTAATTAATAATTCAATAACTGCGAGTGATAGATTATTGCTAGGCAACCGCCTAACAGGATTGGAAATCACGGCATCTGGATGGAGCTAAGATACAGACCAACCATTGTGTAAATGAGTGTGGAAACAGCCTGAAGGGACAGAATGGCCCCCTCCTGTACCTTCAAAATACCCAAACCCTGGGTTTAGACAGTCGCTTCAGGACCTCTCTCCATAGATCCCGCCACTCTGAGCTCGAACGCTCTCTTGAGAATTTCTCCCTATTGATCCCATCATTCCAGTCTCGGGCACTCTCGACAGGCTCACACCTCACAAATTATCACTGACACGATCGGATTTTCCAGCCTTTATTCCTGATTTTTTCAGCTTTACAACATTTTAAAGCTGCTGCGTTATAATTAGGGTGAAATTTACTCGTTTATAAATTGAACAATACTTAACTTGTGCGTAACACAGCGATCCAGGCGGAGATCGGAAGTCTAACTTAGAGTGAGTGAAGAGTTTCTGAGGAATCTGTACAGCTCAAGAAAAAGGGCAGAAATAGCAGGTATGGACCCGACACAGGGCTGACAGGAAGGAGATGGAGGTTGAGTTCATAGTTCCATGCTAGAATCTGGGAAATCTGGAAAATCAGCGGCGATTCTTACAATATCCCTGCAACCTATTCTTTAAAAAGCCGAGGTTGTGGGCCGCCAGATCCAGGGAGTTCATCAAATTTTAAACCATTTTTTTCCAAGAAGCACAACATCCTATCTTCAAATTTCCGTCTGCACTCTCTGAAAAGGAAATTACATTTGCTTGGCGAAATATGGAAAGTGTTTTCTGTCGATGGCTGATTTTCCTTAAGAATAACGGGAAAGAGGGATCGGAATCCATTCAGCCTTCTGTTACCTTTTCTGATCGAGAGGGAAGGAGAGAGCGAGATTTAAGGGAGGGATAGTCACAGAAACAGACAGATGAACAGAGGGAGAGCGATGGAACTGCGCTTTTGACGAACACATGACGTTCCAATCCGTTTGACCAGCAATGAAGTCGTTTTGAAACGTTGTTAATATTCTAATTTCAGAAATGCTGAAATTTGCAGCTCTCAGCTCGTCCTACATTGTCAGAAATCCTCATGAGGCAAAGAGAAATGCTGCCACATGTGAGACTCTGCAGTGCAATGGATCGTGTGTTTATTGCTTAAAACAAGGACAAAAAGGACATTCAAAAGTTGTGAGTGCGAGTCCCCTCGAAGTTAGTTTTTAATTGATGTGTGAGCAGCTCCTTGTAGGATAATCTACATCATCGCAGTGGGAGGCATTCAAAAATGAAATGATAAGAGTGTAGCCCAACATGTTCCCGTAAAGGTGAAGGGTGGGACCATCAAGTCCGGAGAACCCTGGGTGTCAAGAAAATTACTGGATTGTAAAAGGAGAATAAGTGGAAGCTTAGGGTAGACACCGAGGGCTCAAAATAGCGGAAGCCTCCGCGGAGTATAGAAAGTGCAGGGAATTACTTTAAAAAGAAATTAGGGGAGCGAAGAGCGGGCATGAAAATACGCTGGCAGGTAAAATAAACGAAAATTCGAAGGCGCTTATAAGGATATTAGGGGCAAGGCGATAACTAGGGAAAGATAGGGCCAATAGGTACCAATGTGACAGCCTGTGTGAGGAACCAGAAGACGTCGGTGAGGTTTTATTTGAACACTTTGCATCTGTATTCACTATAGAGAAGGACGGTGTAGGCATAGAAATCAGGGAAGAGGACTGTGATACACTTAAACAAATTAGCATTGAGAGGGAAGAGGTATTAGCGGTTTTAGCAGGCGTAATAGTGGATAAATCGTCAGGCCCAGATGAGATGCATCCCAGGCTGCTGTTGGAGGCAAGGGAGGAGATTTCTGGGGCGCTGATATTAATTTTCAAATCCTCTCTGGCCACAGGAGCAGTGCCAGAGGACTGGAGAACACCATTATTCAAGAAGAGTGGTAGGGATAAACCAGGGGACTATAGGCCAGTGAGTCTAACATCAGCGGTAGGGAAACTTCTGGAAAAAATCTGAGCGAAGAGTTAATCTCCACTTGGAGGGGCAAGGATTAATGAAGGATATTCAGCAAGGCTTTGCCAGGGGGATATTATGCCTAACAAATTTGATTGATTTTTTGGAGGAGGTGACAAGGTGTATAGGCGAGGGTAATGCAAATGACATAGTCGACATGGACTTCCATAAGGTGTTTGACAATGTCTCACATGCGAGACTGGTCAAGATGGTAAGAGCACATGGGACCAGAGAAATTTGGCATATTAGATCCAAAATTGACTTAGTGGCAGGAGGCAGAGCGTGATGGTCAAAGGTTGTTTTTGTGACAGGAAGCCTGTGTCCAGTGGCATACTGCAGTGCTCAGTGCTGGTCGCTTGCTATTTGTAGTGTACATTAATGATCTAGACATGGATGTAGGAGGTATGCTCAGTAAGTTCACAAATGACAAGCAAATTGGTGGTGTGGTAAACAGTGCGGAGCGAAGCTTTAGACCACAGGATAACACAGGCAGACTGGCCAGATGGGCAGAACAATGGTAAGTGGAATTTAATCCTAAAAAGTGTGATGTGAAGTATTTTTTGAGCATTAACAAGGTAAGGGATCACACGATGAATGGCAGGTCCTTAGGAAGCACAAAGGATCAGAGGGACCTTGTTGTGCATTTCCAATGATCTTTGAAGGCAGTAGGACAGGTCGATGAGGTGGTTTAGAAGGCAGATGGGATGCTTGCATTCATTAGTCGAGGCTTTGACTATCCGAGCAGCGAGGTTATGTTGGAACTGTATAAAATGTTAGTTAAGCCACAGCTGGAGTACTGTGTGCAGTTATGCTCGCCATAATATAGGAAGGATGTGATTGCACTAGAAGGGGTGCAGAGGAGTCTCACCTATGTTGCCTAGGCTGGAGCCTTTCAGCTATGAAGAGAGACTGGATCGGATAGGGTTGTTTTCCTGAGAGCAGAGGAGGCTGAGGGGGCGACCTGTTGGGGTGCTCAAAGTTATGAGGGACATAGGTAGTCTAGTTAGGAGGAAGTTCTTTCCTTTTTTGAGAGGTCAATACCAGGGGGCATAGGTTTAAGGTAAGGGAAAAGTGGTACAGAGGGGATTTGAGGATTTTTGTTTCATCCAGAGTGTGGAGAGCATTTGGAGCTCACTGCCTAAAATGGTGGTAGAGGCGGGAACCCTCACGACATTTGGGAAGCACCTAGATGAACACTTGAAACGACGTAGCATACAGGACAAAAGCAAAATACTGTGGATGCTGGAAATCCGAATGAAAACAAAAAATACCTGGAAAAACTCAGCATGTCTGACAGCATCAGTGCAGAGGAATACAGCTGTCGTTCGAATGACTCTTCATCAGAAATAAGGAAATAGAGAAATGAGGTGAAAGATAAGCTGTTAGAGGGGAGTGGGACAGGTGGAGCTGGATAGGGGGCCAGTGATAGATGGAGGCAGAGAAGAGATTGCCAAAGGTGTCATAGACAAAAGGACAAAGGGGTGTTGACGGTGGTAATATTATCTAAGGAATGTGCTAATGGGGGCATTAAGGGCAGCAAGCAGGCTAGTGGCAGATGGCCCTAGTGGGGGTGGTGGGGTGGGGAGGTATCGAACTGGGCTGAAAGATGGAGATAAAATAATAGATGGAAATAAATTTAAAAATAGGTGGAAAAATAAAGATATATGTATTTTTTAAATTATAAATTGATGGAAAAAGGGAGATTGGAAAGGGGGTGCGGATGGAGGAAAGTGTTCATGATCTGAAATTGTTGAACTCAATATTAAGCCCGGAAGGCTGTAAAGTGCCTAGTCAGAAGATGAGGTGCTGTTCCTCCAGTTTACGTTGAGTTTCACTGGAACATTGCAGCAGTCGAAAGACGGAAATGTGGGCATGAGAACAGGGTGGCAAGCGACAGGGAGGTCTGGGTCCTGCTTGCAGACAGACCAAAGGTGTTCCGCAAAGTGGTCACCCAGTCAGCGTTTGGTCTTTCGAATGTACAGGAGGCCACATTGAGAACAGAGAATGCAGTAGACTAAAGTGAGGGAAGTGCAAGTGAAGCGCTGCTTCACCTTAAAGAAGTGTTTGGGACCTTGGATGGTGAGGAGGGGGGAAGGAAAGGGGCAGGTGTTGCACCTTCCGCGGTTGCACGGGAAGGTGCCATGGGAGGGGGTTGAGGTGAAGAGGGTGATGGAGGAGTCGACCAGTGTGTCCCGAAGGGAACGTTTCCTGCGGAAAGCCACCAGGGGGTTTGAAGGGAAGATGTGTTTGGTGGTGGCATCATGCTGGAGTTGGTGGAAATGGCGGAGGATGATTCTTTGAATGCGCAGGCTGATGGGGTGATAAGTGAGGACAAGGGGGACCCTATCATGGTTCTAGTAGGGAGAGGAATGTGCGAGGGCGGATGCGCGGGAGATGAGTCGGACAGGGTTGAGGGCCCTGTCAACCACCGTGGGTGGAAAACCTCAGTTAAGAAAGAAGGAAGACATGTCAGAGGAACTGTTTTGGAAAGTGGCATCATCAGAACAGATGTGATGGAGGCGAAGGAACTGAGAGAGAATGGGATGGAGTCCTTACAGGAAACGGGGCGTGAGGAGTTGTATTCGAGGTAGCTGTGGGAGTCGGTAGGCTTGTAATGAATATAGGTGGACAGTCTATCACCAGAAATTGAAACTGAGAGGTCAGGCAAGGGAAGGGAAGTGTCAGTGATGGACCACGTGAAAATGATGGAGGGGTGGAAATTGGAAGCAAAATTAATAAATTTTTCCAGATCCAGACGAGAGCATGAAGCAGCACCGAAGCAGTCATCGATGTACCGGAGAAAGGGCAAGTGCTGGAGAATGGGATTGGAGTAGATAGGGGATTGATGACCGACACGGGCATGATGGGCCGAAGGGCCCCTTTCCCTGCTGTAAAACTCTATAACTCTATGACTGTGGTTTAAATGAGAAACTGGTTCGTTAATGCCTGTTGGCGATGGTGACTCAAGTCCCTGTTCGCTTTCCCTCCGAACCACTGAGCAGAATCATCAAATTCTCAGGGCAACTCCTCCAATACACATTGAGAATTGCTCGAACGCAGTCGGTTTGCTCAGCCCTCAGGCAGACTCCAACCTGTCCATAAGCAGCCAGTTGGTAATAGTGACATGCAGCATGACACTGCCTCTCAGAACTGCCCTGTCATCTCTCCAGACTGTTTCTGGGAGACACCTTTAAACAATAACATGATGAGGCCGATGTGAACCTACACCACTGGATGTCAGGACCAACACCATCACCACGCGGCTCCCACAGTTGTAATGAGCACCTCCTGTTGCAGTTTTCGGTTAGACAGTGGAGCCTTATCCCGGGTTCCCTGTCAGATTACATGCTGCTTCAGAATGTTTTCCAACTAGACACATGGGGTGAGCGGCAGTGAGAATATTGGAGGGCTGGGGGTAATTTTCTCACTTGTCAGGCTGGAGTTTCGCGTCCGTTTCCAGACAATCCCCTTACTCGTTCTGAGTCTAATTCTGGTCCCTTGATGATTCGCGCATTTCCTTGTTCCACCATTGGAGGCCGTGCCTTCAGCTGTCGGAACCATCAGCTCTTCAATTCTTTCCCTAAACCTCCCAGCCCTCCTTTCTCCTTTAACGATCTCTTTAAAATCTACCTCTTTGATGAAGTGTTTGGCCACCTGGCCTAATACATGGCTCGGTATCAAATGCTGCTTGTTACTTCTCCTGTAAAGCTCTTTGGTCGGGTTTACGATTGCACGGTGTTGAAATAGCCTGAATGTGGATAAACACATATTCTGCTTCAATCTTAAAGTGTCCCCTGCATTTTCCTGATGTCGCCTATGTCGACAAAACAGTGATGAGTTGCACAAAACGATGAATGATTTTGATAGACTAAATAAGGAGAACGTTTTTTTTTAATCCAGTCACAGAAGGATCAGTAACTACAGGACCCAGTTTTAAGGTAAATAGCCACTTGGTGGCACAGAACTTGAGCGTTTCTGTTATAAAAAAGAGACATGCTGTCGAAGTTTTTCATCCTGCACTTATCAGCACAGACACACGAACGCCAAATTTCAAAGGGAACAACATTGAAAACTACGTGATAAACAGGGTGCTGATTGGTTGGTATGTGGAATCTGAATGGCTAAGGCGTTGCCATGGACAATGCACCAAGAAACGGTTAAACCAAAGCTCTTATTTTAATTTAAAAAAAAGGCAAGTCACCTCTGATTGGTCAAACATATCAACATGTGAGCTTACGAAATAGGAGCAGGTGTCGGCCATTCAGCCCCTCAAGCCTGCTCCGTCATTCAATAAGATCATGGCTGCTCTGCGTGTGTTTCGATTTTCTCATTCCCATCTACCTCCGATAACCTTTGATTCTCTTACCTAACATGAAAATTTCTACCTTCGCCTTGAACGGTTTCAGTGATTCCTCCTCTACCACTTTCTGAGACAGGGAATTCCAAAGTCACACAACCGTCTTAGAGAAAACAAATTCTCCTAATCTCTGTCCTAAAATGGCAACCCCTAATTTTAAAACAGTGACTCCTCGTTCGGGACTCACCCACAAGAGTAACATCATTTCCACGTCCGCCTTGTCAAGACCATCCAGGATCTTATATGCTTCAACCAAGTCACCCCTCAATCTCCTTATCTCCAGTGGAAACAAGCCCAGTCTGTACAACATTTCCTCATAAGGCAGCCCGCTCATTGCAGTTATTAATCCAGTCAACCTCCTCTGTCCCACCTCCAACCCATTTACCTGCTTCCTTAAATGAGACCAAAACTGCACAAAGTGTTGGAGATATGCTCTCATCAATACCATTTATAACTGAAGCATAACATTGTTACTTTTATGCTCAATTTGTATCGTAACAAAGGGTAGCATTCCACGAGCCTTTTCAATTACTTGCTGTATCTGCACTAACTTTCTGTGAATCGAGAACTAGAACACCTAGATCCTTCAGCACCTCGGAATTCTGCAGGCCTACCCCGTTAAATAATCCTCTACTTTTTTTAAATCTTTAAGCCAAACCGAAAAACTTCATATTTTCGCACATTATACACCATCTGCCAAATGTTTGTCCATTCATTCAAATTATCTGTACCGTCTGCAGCCTTCTTATGTCCTCTTCGCAACAGACTTCGCTACCTATGTTTGTTTCTTCTGCAATTTTAACTACTATGCCTTGCCTACCCTCATCTAAGTCATTGAAATAAAGTGTAAAAAGTTGAGACCCCAGCACAAACCCCTGCGCGACCCCATTCGTCACATCCTGCCAAACAGAAAAAAAATAACCCATTTATGTCTACTCTCTGTTTTCTGCCAGCTGCCAATTTTCTACCCACGCTAATCTGAACAGTGATGTTCGGCTTGAAGTAGACAGAAGCAGAGAACTCAGTTAGCGGATTTCTCAAATAGCACATCGAGGAAAGGGAGCTGGTTACACTGTTCATTTTCAAATGTGAATATGAGCGCGGGATGGAACACGTTAATGTCTGCAAGGAAATGCTTACTTACAGCGACATGTTGGTTGTTAATTCCCTCTGAACGAGATTGCGAAACCACATAAAGGCCCATTTTCTCCTCAGTGAAACTCCTGGAATACAGTGTAAATGCCGTCAAATAAAAACCAAGCTGCGGGGTCACCAGCTCTGTCAGTTCTTTCAGATAATATTACAACAGAATTCATCAGCCTGCAACCTGAAGCCACAATCATGGGGTTACCTGAATTGCTGCTTTGGGATAATTTCAGAGTCAGATTACATAGGCAAACATTTATAAGGCCTGTGTTTATTTTCCCCACATGTGCAGCGTGGATAAATTCTAAGCAATAACGACCCGGATTCTCAAACCTGCTCCCGATTTCAGTAAATCCCACCTTCTAGAGCACAGCTCTTCATTGTTTTCCTTACGCGGCCCACATCTTGGACCAAAAGCCACAAACAATGATGTTTGGCTGGGGGTTGAACCCTTCACTTCTCGCAAACCAATTCAACAAAAATCCCTAACTAAGGATCGCATTCCTAGACCAAAGAGCCAGCGGAGATGACCTGCTTCAATGAATATAGATGTTGATTGCCATCAAAGTGCTTCAGTCACCCTTTTACATTGTTATAGTGAAAAGACAGCAATTAACAATTCCAGCTCAGCTCCGGCTGTAATACGGGGAGTGAAGCACTTTGCTGCTCCACAATTTTACTCCTGCCCAGATATCCTGATTGTTAATCCGCCCTGAACCGGATTGCTGAAACGCTCACTTTCTGCTCAATGCAAATACTAGAAAATAGCTCAAATATCGAAAAAATAAATCAAATTATGCCATTCTGTGTGTTCGTTCGGGCAAAATTGCAAGTGACTGCATTGGGCATCCTGCCTGCATCCGCAAGGAGGGAGTTGCTGCATTTGGTGCAGTGGGATGAATTCAGAGTCCCATGACACGAGGAGGCTTTGCGTTCATTTTCTTCCCGTCCGCTGAAGTGAAGTATTCTCAGCGATAAACTTCCAGGGTGTTTCAATGTCGATCTGATTTCCGCAATTAGAATTTGAAAAAAAAGCAGGGCTCGTCCGGGATTTGAACCCGGGACCTCTCGCAAGTTCACACGATGAAGATCCCTAAGCGAGAATCATACCCCTAGACCAACGAGCCAGCCGGGAACATGCACCCGGTGCAACTAAGGAATCGTTTCAATGACACCTAGAGTCGACCAAACTTCTTGGACATCTTGATTGGGAAATCAGACATTTTGGCAATTACTCCGCATCTCAGGCAGTAATCGATTACCTTTGATCAACACTGGAAAAAGTTACTGTTGTCATTAGTTTTAATCCAGTGAAACGCAGGAAAAAAGCAAAAGCGGTAGCCTATGGTGTATTGGAAATCAGTAAAGATAAAAGGAGAATAAAGTTTGTGCAGTTTGGCCAGAGAGAGGGAAACATAAACTCTTAGATTTACAACAGCGCAGAATGAGGCCCGTCCTGTCCGTGAAAACGGATCCGACTGTGCAGCCAGATGTGCAATGTTGGAAATGTGGTTTCTGTTTTTCACCTTCACCAGAACAGACAGTAAGATGTAACATTGATCATCATACAAACCGCGAGAGATTAAATCACAATAAAACACAGAGAGCGATAAATAACCTGAAACAACAAATCTATTGGATTGAAATGTTGAATTTCGATTGAAAAATCGGAAACAGCCAATTGAATTGGATCTTCGTCGTTTTATAGATCCGGAAGAGAAAAGAGAAACTGATGAAAAATGAAAAAAATAGAACGATAAGAAATGAAAACTAAAACTGCTGCCTTATTATCTGTTTCTTCACTCACCCTTCAATACTGGATAAAACAGAACTGAAATAACTGGGTCAATTTAACCAAACGGATCCCGACCTGAAACGTTCACTCTGTTTGTCCCGCCACAAACGCTCCCAGTTCTGCCGCGTATTTCCAGCTTTTTCTGAGTTTTCTTCAGATTTGCAGCACCTTCATTATTTCGCTTTTGGAATGTATGAGAAACCTCGGTGAACACTCGCCCTTCCCCCTTGCGTCGTGCCCCACTCTCATTTTAAGTGGCCAAAAGGGACCCTAACACCGTCACCTCCACGCTGACAGATACAAGGTGGTCACGCACTGGTTCAGTGAGATTAATGCCGAGAGCGGTTTCCAGGTCCAATGCAATCGCAAAAAGAATCGTTGATGGAAGTTGTGGGGGATTGCGGCAACTTTGAATTGTGAATTTGTGCAGCGAATTACTTTCTGAGAAGGGACAATTTCAAACAGCCATTCTGAAAACCTTTCTGAAAAGAAAATGATTCGGCCCTCTTTTGCTCAACTTCACAAGTTAACCCAAATGTTAGTTTCTTCGACAGGGATTTAACCACAGCATGTTTGTTAGGAGGATATTTTAACTAAACTCTCATGGAATCAGAGCAGAGGAGCTTGATGACTTGATCTGAGGGGCCTTGGGGTGTATTTGATGTGTTTCGCTCTGAATTTTCCGTCTCTGGGTATGTTACGATTCCGTGAGTTTGCTGTTCTGTGTGATTGAGAGTGAGGAAAGCAGGAAGATCTGTGAAGAAGTTTTCCCTTTAAATATTTCACAGCTCCGCCGTCTACTTTTTTTTATTCGTTCATAGGATGTTGACATCGCTGGATAGGCCAGCATTTTTTGCCATCCTGGATTGCCCTTGAGAAGATGGGGGTGTGTTGCCTTCTTAATCCGCTACTGTTATGACGCAGCAGATGGTGTGAGCCAAGCGGATCAAATCCACAAAGGAAACTTGATCACTCGGTCACAACGATTTGGCAATTTGTATTTTATTTCAAGGTGCGTGCCCTGAATTCAGTAGTATTACATCTACCAAGACTCTAAAGGTGTTTTCAAAACTAAATTAAACATTTATTAGCAAAATCAAATATTTCAAGCACATACATAGGTCTACAAATTACTGCTACAATAACTTGTAAATCCGCTAATTAATCTGGCTTCCAGTTATACCCCCGTTAAGGCAGCGTTAAAAAATAGATTTAAACTGATCCAGCCAAGTCAAACACAATACCCTGAACAGTAGAATTCAAAGGGGCTTTTCCCAGCCTCGGTTTCTATGGACAGCACCTTATTGAACAAACACTGGAGGCTTTTCACACTTCTGGTGGATCTTGCAATGCCTTCCCTTACGCAGAACTTCTATCTCCTTTAGACAAGTTTCTCCCTTTTAATGTATATTCCATTTTTCCCATATGCCTTCGGAACTTTACTTTTCTCATAATATAAATCTTTGCATGGTGCTTATATTATCAGAAACCTCTGGGGAAAAAATAATAACAGTGCTTGGCCTAGCTTCTCTGGCAAGGTGTAACATTCCACCATCTTTTTGAAATTCATGCTACCCTGATTTATCTAAAAATGCAAATTCTCCTCACCTCACATTCTAAAATTTCAGCCATGTTTACGCAGATTTTCTGGCTTCTTGCAAGCCCATCTCGTCCTAAGTCTGCTCCGCGCGGCTTTGACTCTACTCCTCAGTCTTCACTGAACAGGATCTGTTTCAGATTCCTGTCCTCATCCTTCAACTTCCTGAGACCCCTTTTTGTACCAGTCCCTGGTTTGGGACTGTTCCTTTGTTTTGGGACCTGCTCCATGTACCTAGACTGTGTCCAGCTTTTTCTGGCACTTTTTTCAGAATGGAGCTCTCAATCACCTGCGCCCCTTTTCACGCTGTTTTGCTTTTGGACCTTCTTTCACTTCTGCGCAGGCGCAGAGGTAAATTCCAACCTGAAAGAAAGGAAACCAACTAGGCATGTGTGCAAGGCCGTGTCCCGGCCTGAGGCCGAGATAATGCGCAAAATGCGCATGTGCAAGTTTTTTTTTTTGCCGACCAGCACATGCGCAGTACTAACAACGTCGCTAAAAGAACAACCTTCTCATGTGCGACCATTTCAGAACCAGCCGCTGCGACCCCCTGGGAACTGTAGTTCCCAACATCCGAGGGCTCAATCACCATTTTGAAAGGTAAATTTTAGCTTGTTCCTTTTTGGGTTCATCACAGAACGCTGAGGAGTGGCGCCTCGTTTCAGTTCCCTCCAGATTAAGTTTTGCTTTCTGAAAAGGGGGTGGAATAATTAACTTTAAGAGGCAACGATTACAGACTGGGTGATAATTTGAAAACCTGTTCAGGCCAATATTATGAAAATTGAAACATAGGAACAGAAGTAAACGTTACTTCCCTCATGCCTGCCCTGCCATTTAATGAACTCACGACTGGCCTGTATTTTAGCTCAATCTATCTCTCTCGTTCTAATTTTAATGCTGTGTACCTTTGGCCTGGCTTCCCCCCACCTGACGTCATAGCCTCTACTTACCTACCATGTCAAATTATTGAATCATCATAAACATTTCAGGCAGATTACCCCTTACTCTTCGAATTTCAAGGCATTACAAGACTAGGCTTTGCAATCTGTCCTCACCATTTGAGTCTGAAAACACAGCTGAAAATCTGCTGCACCCACTTCAAGGCCAAGCTGACCTTCATGAGGTTTGTTGTCCAGAATTGAACGCAATGATCTGAATGGGGTCTTAACAGTATCTTACATAACTGTAGAATAAGTTCAATCAGTTGTATTCTATTAGCCTTGTTTTTTTTTCACCTTCCTGTCCAATAGCTTTTAATGTACATGGCTCCCTGTTCTTCCACAGCTGCTACCATCTCACCACAAAAATAACACCCTGCTCTAAGTTTCATATGTTTATTTAAAAGGGCCCTAACTTTAAACTTATTTTGCTAAAACTTGCTCACTCACTTAACTTATCAAGTAAATTCTAAATTAAATGTGTTCCCCAAGGATAATGTTGTGTTTCAGCTCCATTACCATTAACTTTTTCTGTTGCTCTTTCAGCTGGTGTAAATCCAGAGAATGGAATGGAGGGAGGAAAATATCTTGCCGTCTTTCATGAATCCTATTTTATCATCATTCCAGTAAAATTTGGGTGAAAAACTGAAACTCTCAATCTTAGTGTTTTTATGGCCTGAACAGACCCGGAATCTCCATTGAGATATTAGCAAGGATAGGATTCCAGGCCTATTTGATTCAAAATGTTGGCAAACAGGAAGAAGCAATTAATTGATAATATCTACAAACTAGCAACAAGGATCCAAATCAGAATGGATCATCGGTCCATCACCTTGACCTCTCTGTCACCTCGTCACCTGTCTGAGTTTCAGAACACAGTCTCATACACTTTTTCCATCCAGGAACGTTGACAAGAAGGTTCTGAATAGGCAGGCAGGTGTGCAATGTTGGACATTCAGCTTCTGTGAGCAAAATAACCTTCCATCACTTCAGGTCAAGGATTGTTTTTAATTTACAAACGCGAAACTTTTCCTGACAAATTTATTTCGGACAAAAGCAAAACCCTGCAGATTATGTTGAATGTGTTCATTGGTTACCTAATATTCAGTCAATGGGAAAAATATGTAATAATGTGTATAAGAAAATCATATGCCTGGGATGAATTTAAATACCTGCACTGAATGTCCCCTTAACATTCTCTGTTGTAAGAAGAAAATCCCTAGTTGTTGTTTCTTTGTCCAGCCACATACAGAATCCCTCACCGCTGATACCATTCCAGTACATCCCCACTGTACGCTCTCCAAGGCCTTGCCGTCTTTGCTAAAACTTGTCCCTAGCCCTCACCAGGATTTTATAATCCACATTATAATCTGATTCTTTGAATCACGTCGTTCTGCATTATTTTGATAAACTAAGATTTCAATACATTTTCGATCACGATTGAGCTTTTTCAATGTTAATTTCCTAAAAGATGTAGAAGAAATAGACTTAAAATCTCTCGAAATAAACCTTCATGAAAATCTGCAATCAACTCATGGACAACCCACCTCCTTCATTCCACTTATTGCTATTTTTTTTTCCGCTAACTCTACTTCTTTACCACAAAGGCCTCTTAAAACCCTCTTCAAGAAAGGTTCTCACTTTTTTCCATCGACAATTTGCAAATGTTTTTGTTGTTCCCATAAATCTTGTGAAAGAAGAGGCCCGAGCAGGATTGGCTGCAATGAATGTTAATAAGTCACGAGGTCCAGATGTGATGCAGCTGACGATGCTGTCGGATGCAACAGCGGAAACCCTGAAGGTACTGGCCAGAATCTTCCGAATACTGTTTGTTATTTTTAATGGACAGCTACACACCACAGGAAACAAAAATGAGTAAAAGTGAATCAGAGATGAGCGGATTCTAACGTCCTACATCTCCAGATTTTTTATTTGGTGATGAACAACCCATCCTCGATGTCAGGTTTTTGCATTAAGAATGAGACCCCGCCTCCAGGGAACACTGCAGCGATACCACCAAGATCAGATCTGCAACCTTGAAACTCAGTGAAAGGCTTTCACACTCCCCTCGGGATCTGTGGCAGAGTGTGCGGAGCCAGCATTGGATCTTTAGTCACCTTAGAACTCACAGCCCCGGAGTGGAAGGAAGTCATTCTCATTCAGGAGGTACTGTCTAAGACAGGAGACTAAATTCTTCTGTGAGTGTCTCTGGGTGATGAGCTGATGGTGCTCGGAGCTCTCAGCTTTTACTCATTGATTTCACAGGAGTTGATTCAGTTTTGACGTTGATTGGTTCTCTGGTGTCGATTCCTCGTATTCTTCGCCTGATTTTCTGTCCAATGTAGCTCTCTCAGCAGAATTCTCATTAACGCCTTGTCTTTTCCTTGCAGCGTTTCAATCACGATGTTTTTTGAACTATATTATTAAAGGGTTTGCAACAGCCAGCTTCCAGGAACAGCAATGTGATGAAGGCAGGAGAATCTGTTTTGAAGTGGTGTTAATTGAGGGGCAAATGTTGGCTCCGACACGATGGAATAACTCCCGTGCCACTGTCCGAAATTGTGCCATGGTAATTTTACATGTGAAGGCAGATGGCACCTCAGTTTGCCATAGCATCTCAAAACTGGCAACTGTAACAGTGAAACTTTGGCTCAGCGCAGCACTGAAGTGTCAGCCTGACTTTCTGCTCAGAATTCTGGAGAGATTTTGAACTCACAACCCTCTGCCTGTAAAAACTTGAGAGCAACTGACTGAATCATAGTTCACAGAATAGGGCAAAGACAGGGGACATTGTACTGAGAGCAGAAGCAGCACTAGATTGTTATTTAGAGAGGTGTTACAAATAATGAGAGATAAACACTCACAGTTGAAAGAGGTGGACTTTTTAGCAGGGCAGGGGAAGAGAGGTTGCAGGAATTTCGATTCGAGTGTCGAAATCAGAAAACGTTAAATTTGTTTTAAAGATTGGATGTGATAAGGCGTCAGAGGCGGAGAGAAATTAATGATAAAAACTCTTATCAGTCGGATCCACATAGGGAGGAAGTGATGGTTTCTGATTCCCACATTTGTCCCGGGAATGGAGCAGACACCATTACAACATTGAGAAGTTCAACGAAACAAGGAGGGAAACTCTTCAATCGACTGTCTTTGAAGACAATGGGCAACATCTGCTGTGGTGTGTGAGCATTATTCTGAGGTATGTCTACATCACATCTCCACCGACTGGAAGAGGTTATGTTTTATTATCAGAGGCCACGTGAGTTAGTAATGACAGGACGAGCAGTTTCTCAGTGTTTCCAACTCCTTGACCTTCTCGAAGAGGTAAATTGTTTACCACGATGTACTGTAATACCACAGAGGGGTAACAAGGATATATGACACTATCCAGTAATAAACCACATTTAAAACCGAGATCTCATCTTCCCCACTGGAAGGGATGTGAACAATCCAAACAGACTATTTACAGCAAGAGAAGAGGAGTTTTAGCCGGAGTCCTGGGATCACTAATAATCCCTCATCCAGGATCACTGAAACAGGAGATCCTAATATTGATCAGGTTACTGCCTGTGGGATCATGCTGTGCACATTCAAGCACGAATCTCAATTACCAAGACCCCCCAGCAACCCCCTTGTCCAAAATGCCCACCCATTGGCTGTGAGATTTTGGATCTTTCTGCAGTTGCAAAATGTGCTGGCGAAATGCAAGTTCCTCCTCATTCCCGCCCTCCCTTCAGCTCCCTCCCTCTTTTCCTCCGTCGCTCTCTTCCTTGTTCTGACAGATGCTGTCCCCCACAACCCCTCCCCTTTTCTCCCCCGTTTGCATTCCTCCCGTCGCCAACCATTCAGTCCCCTCAACCCCGCAATAACCTTCCTTCTCTCTAATCTCATTCCCTTTCCCTGGGATCTGTCCTCTCCCCAGGCTCCCACTGACACCGGGCTCGGGGACTCTCAGGCCGGCCCGGGCTCTTTGACCGGCTCCATTCACAGGAAAAGTGGCTTCAGTTTCCACAAAAAGATCCGCTCTCTCTCAAATCCCAAAACTGAAATTCAGGCTGCCGGTTAATGTGAAGAGGCGGGTGTCGGACTGCGGTTTCCACTCCTGCTGTTTAATGCAGGTCGCTATAACTGGATGCCGTGAACAGAACGAAATTGCTTCTGTTTTTAAACATCTGTTTTAACTGAACTCACTGTCGCTCTGATTTAAAAGGACGAGTTTGAATCTCCTGATTTATAGATAAAATAAAGTCGGGTGATTATAGCTTACATAACCTACTCCAGCTAACGGAATTAAGCAGCTGTATGGACGGAAGCGGCTGTGGGTTTAAACCCCATGATGGACACTTTGTGTTTTCCTTCTCATGCTGGGTAACAGAACAATTGCAAAAACAGTAGATACCCCACATCGCTGAAACGTTGTTCCAATGTAAAACTGTGTAAAATGAAAACTAAGCCGGAAATTCGGAAGAGATGACTTTCATCATGGTTCTGAAATTCAACATTACGGCAGAATCCAGGCACAAGGAAATTTGTGTCCAGACGAAAGCTTCAGGTACAGTGAAGAGCCATGAGCCTGACGTGATTTGAACACGCAATCTTCTGATCTGGAGTCAGACGCGCTACCGTTGCGCCACAAGCCCAGCTACAAGAAGCTAGCAGTTGCTTGTCCTAGATTCACTTCCTTAGACCTTGATCATATTCAGTGCATTGAAAATCAAACAGGGATCATGAAAGGGAACATGATTTTCCCTCCTTTCCTCGTGGCCTTCTTTGCTTTCTGTGGATTTACATCACAAGGACGAGTAACAGGAAAAGCAAAGAACGAGAGAGAAAACGCACAACAATAAGCCGTGGGAGAAGTTTATTTTCAAATTTCATAAATCGTTTAAATGAGTGAGAAATACTTTGACAGTTGGATTCACAATGAACCATAATCTGATTGAGGCCACGAATGCACGAGTTTCGCTTCGTTTTGTTTTTAATTGGTGAGATGTTGCAAACGATGGAGGAGCAGAGACCCAAATTATACAACTGAAAATTAGCGGACAGGGAGAAAGAAATAACGATGCAAGATTTCAAGGAGTCACATCATCACACAGTGCAGAACAGCACCTTCAGCACATCGAGTCTGCACCGACACGAGACCTACCAACCTAATCCCGTTTACCAGCACTTGGCCCACAGCCGTGAACGTTAAGAAAGTGACGACGAAGGTGGGATTCGAACCCACGCGTGCAAAGCACAATGGATTAGCAGTCCATCGCCTTAACCTCTCGGCCACCTCGTCACGCATCTGCGATTTATTAAACCTCCTTCTATGCTTTTTGCATTCACGATCTGTTGAAATAAATGATCCTCTTTCGTACAGGTCCTGAATATTCGGCCAGGTGTCTAAAGATGGAAATGTATTTTCTGTCCATAAAATGCATTTCCACCACATCAGATCAGATGCTGTTGTAAATGCGCTGATGTGAATCGTTTCAACACTTCAACATGATATCCAACATGTTTCTGCACAGTGTGAAAACCCATCGCGGAAAGACCGGAACATGCAAGCATTTGGCAGCAAGAAGAAACCCTTCCCAGCTCACTGCCAGTGCCCGATCACGGCTAAAGTGTGGGAAATGAAAATAAATCTTTGGAGATCCCACCTCTGCTTGGCCTTTCAGTCAAGATTTTCACTGAGTTCAATCAGCCTCCCACCTGAATCCAGAAGTAGGCAGCTCCCCTTATTTGATGCATTCGGATAATTTCAGAGTCCCATAACACGGAGAAACGTTCTTTAAACCCTGTGTTCATTTTCTTCACGTGTGTTGAGGTGATGCATTCTCTGCAATGACTTCCTGGGTGTTCAAACTTGGTCCTGATTTCCGGAACTGCCACCACCTCGAGCGCGAAAAAATACTGCATTAAAATGCTTGCTGGGCTCGTCCTGGAGATGAAAGTGGGACCTCTTGCATACGAACTCATTGAAAAGCCCAAAGCGAGAATCGAAGCCCAAGAACAACCAGCCACCTGCACGAAAAACTGCTCTCAATGGATCCTTTCATTGCCACCCACAGTGTATCAACCAAAAGCGAATTCCTGTTAAGGCTGGAAATCTTTTAGAATGTATTGGAACCCCCGGGGACGACTCCAACCAGTGGAGAGTTTCCTGCCTTATTTCTATTGACTTCAGTTTTGCGAGTGTTCCTTGATGCCACACTCGGTCAAAAGCTTCTTTGGTCTCAAGTGCAGTCACTTGCACCTCAGGTATTAAGTTCAGCTGCTTCCTCCATGTTTGGACCAAGGCTGCAATGAGGTCAGGTGCTGAGTGACCCTGGCAGATACCAAACTGAGCTTCAGTGAGCGGGTTATTGCTGAGTAAGTGTCACTTGATCGCGCTGTCGAAGAAATTTCCACCCCTTTTCTTGATGAACGAGAGGAGACTGATCGGGCGCTTTTCGCCGGTTGGGTTTTCCTGTTTTTTGTGGACAAGACAGACCTGAGCAATTTCCCACATTGCCGGGTAGATGCCAGTCTTGTAGCTGCACTGGAACAACTTGGCGAGGAGCGAGGCTATTTCTGGAGCACAGGTTTTCAGTACTGCTGCAGGAATGTTGGCCGGGCCCAAAGCCTTTGCATTTTCCCGTGCCTTCAGCCATCTATTGATTTCACTTGGAGTGAATGGAGCTGGCTGAAGACTGACATCTGTGATGCATTTCCCCAGCTTTGTGCAAAAGCGGAACTGAGGGAATCACATTTGTGGCTCCATGAAACTCACCTGCTAAACAGTGAAAGATGACAGTGTTTATCACAAGTGGGTCCCATTAATTCAGAAACAGGTTTGCTGCAAAAGTAGCCATGACCATGTGCGACACACAGTTTTCTTATCTGCAATTAGATGTGCTCCCGCTGTGACACTTACTTACGCGTGAGTTGAGAAGGTTTAGGCGCTATCTGGTTGAGGTAATTGAGATGATTAATAGGTTTTAATGTGGAGAAACAATTTCCTCTTTTGGGGGAATACAGAACAAATGTATATAACCTTAAACTTAGAGTTAAGATATTTAACGGTGACATCAGCAAACAATTCACTGAAAGGATGAAGAAAGCTGTTTGTAGGACAATTCCAATGTAGCGATTGGCCGAGAGCTTATGGCAATGAACTGATGCTTCGTTGGGCTATGGACCCCCTCTTTGTCAAGAAAAACATCGAAATCTGGAGGGAACTGAAACGAGGTGATGGCTGTCCTTTGTCATTATGCGATCATGTTCTCTAATATAAGCGGAGGACAGTCGGTGACTGTAAAACTGGTATCCTGGTCGCTGTTTAAATTCTGGCTCGAAGCATCACTTCTGTCAGTTGGAATAGCTCGTTTGGGAGAGCTTTAAACTGAAGATCTAAAAATCAGTCGTTTAATCCCGGGTTTCGGCAAAGAGTTGCAAATCGACTCTCCTGAGCATCTCCGGTTTCGTGTTTCCCGGTCGCTGAGTGAGGGTGTCTGTCTCTTTTGGGGAGACGCAGTCCCATTTCTGAGGGCAGCGGATACTTGCCCTTCCCGCTTGCACGTGTCCAGCTCTGTTCCCGCTGGTCCACGTTACTGGAATAAAGATCGGTTTAACTTCTAAAAAAATTTGAAAAAGCGCTGGTCAACTTATCCCCCATTAAACTATCGTAACCAACCTACAAATCTCAGACGCAGCAGCGTATGCGTGCTAGGCCCATAACCCAAAGGTCGATGGATCGAACCCATCCTCTGCTATTTGTATTGGCACGGCAATAATTCATTCCGAGGAGGAAGCATACGAAAGGGAGGACGAGGCAACCATGGCTGACAAGGGAAGTCGGACAGCAGAAGAGCGAATGAGAAAGTATACAATGCGGCGAAGAACAGGGGAAACCAAAGGATTGGGAAGCCTACAGAGGACAACTAAAAAAGAAATAAGGAGTGAGAAGAGTAAATATGAGGGTAAACTAGCCAGTAATGTAAAAGAAGATTGCAAGAGTTTTTTTTTATATATAAAGGGTAAGAGAGAGGCAAAGGTCGACATTGGGCCGCTGGAAAATGACGCTGGAGAAGTAGTAGTGGGGAACAAAGAAATGGCGGAGGAACTGAATAGGTACTTTGCGTCAGTCTTCACGGTGGAAGACACGAGTAACATCCCCAAAGTTCAAGACAGTCGAGGGGCAGAGCTGAGTATGGTGGCCATTACCAAGGAGAAGGTGCTAGGAAAACTGAAAGGTCTGAAGGTGGATAAATCACCTGGACCAAGTGGATTATACCCCACGGTTCTGAAGGAGATAGCTGAAGAGATAGTGGAGGCGTTAGTGGTGATCTTTCAGGAATCACTGGAGTCAGGGAGGGTCACAGAGGAGTGGAAAATCTCTAATGTAACCCCCTCTGTTTAAGAAGGGAGTGAGGCAGAAGATGGGAAATTACAGGCCGATTAGCCTGACCTCGGTCTTTGGTAAGATTTTAGAGTCCGTTATTAAGGATGAGATTTCAGAATACTAGGAAGTGCATGGTAAAATAGGGCAAAGTCAGCATGGTTTCATCAAGGGGAGGTCATGCCTGACAAATCTGTTAGAATTCTTTGAGGAGCTAACGAGTTGGTTAGACACAGGAGAGCCAATGGATGTTATCTACTTGGACTTCCAGAAGGCCTTTGACAAGGTGCCGCACAGGAGGCTGCTCAGTAAGGTAAGAGCCCATGGTGTTAGAGGCAAGGTACTAGCATGGAGAGAAGATTGGCTGTCTGGCAGGAGGCAGAGAGTGGGGATAAGGGGGTCCTTCTCAGGATGGCGGCTGGTGACTAGTGGCGTTCTGCAGGGGTCAGTGTTGGGACCACAACTTTTCACTTTATACATTAATGATTTAGATGAAGGAACTGAGGGCATTCTGGCTAAGTTTGCAGATGATACAAAGATAGGTGGAGGGACAGGTAGTATTGAGGAGGCTGGGAGGCTGCAGAATGATTTAGACAGGTTAGGAGAATGGGCAAAGAAGTGGCAGATGGAATATAACGTGGGGAAGTGTGAGCTCATGCACTTTGGTAGGAAGGATAGAGGCATAGACTATTTTCTAAATGGGAAGAGAATTCAAAAATCTGGAGTGCAAAGGGACTTGGAAGTCCCAGTCCAGGATTCTCTTAAGGTTAACTTGTATGTTGAGTCGGTAGTTAGGAAGGCAAATGCAATGTTGGCATTTATTTCTGGAGGACTGGAATATAAAAGAGGGGATGTGCTGCTGAGGCTTTATAAGGCTCTGGTCAGACCACATTTAGAATATTGTGAGCAATTTTGGGCCCCGTATCTCAGGAAAGTTGTGCTGGCCCTGGAGATGGTCCAGAGGAGGTTCAAGAGAACGATCCCAGGAATGAAAGGCTTAACATATGAGGAACGTTTGAGGACTCTGGGTCTATACTATGGAGTTTAGAAGGATGAGGGGGGATCTGATTGAAACTAACAGAATACTGAAAGGCCTGGATAGAGTGGACGTGGGGAAGATGTTTCCATTAGTAGGGGAGACTAGGACCCGAGGGCACAGCCTCAGAGTAAAGGGACCAACTTTTAGAACAGAGATGAGGAGAAACTTCTTTAGCCAGAGAGTGGTGAATCTATGGAATTCATTGCCACAGAAGGCTGTGTAGACAGGTCATTGAGTGTATTTAAGACCGATATAGATAGGTTCTTGATTGGTAAGGTGGTCAAAGGTTATGGGGAGAAGGCGGGAGAATGGGGTTGAGAGACTTATCAGCCATGATTGAATGGTGGAGCAGACTCGATGGGCCGAATGGCCTAATTTCTGCTCCTATGTCTTATGGTCTTATATGTTCCCAGCTGCTGATTCGTTGATCAACCACTGGGAATGTAAATCCTGAAAAATCCGCCGATTGATCCATTTCATTGGTGCTTTGGTTAACATTAATCGGGGGGAGCGGAATTTTAATCTATCGTTTCCCACTCGTTTATTATGCTTTATTGGTGTTTGTATCTGTCAGTGATGAGATCGAGAAGTGAGCTCGCCTCAGTCATGCGGCGGACGGATCTTATGAGTATGACAAATATTTACCCTTTCCTTTTAAATTCAGATCAGAATGTATCACTGAAACACAGGAAATGCTGCTTAATCTGCCCGAAGGAGGCTTTAATGACTCTCTCAAACAATGTAATTTGACCTTTCACTAAGCGCTTTGTGTGCAGCAGTTACTGGTCGTTTTCCTCAGTCACAGAATTCCACAGAATCACAGTGCAGAAGAGGCCCTTCAGCCCATTGCGTCTGCACCGACACATGAGAAACACCTGACCTACCTACCTAATCCCATTTACCAGCAATTAGCCCATAGCCTTGAATGTTGTGACGTGCCAAGTGCTCATCCAGGTAATTTGTAAAGGATGTGAGGCAACCCGCCTCCACCCCCCTCCCAGGAAGTGCATTCCAGACCGTCACCACCCTGTGGGTAAAAAGGTTTTTCCTCACGTACCACCTAAACCTCCTGCCCCTCACCTTCAACTTATGCCCCCTTGTGACTAACCCTTCAACTAAGGGGAACAGCTGCTCCCTATCCACTCCGTCCATGCCCCTCATTATCTTGTACACTTCTAACAGGTCGCCCCTCAGTATTCTCTGCTCCAAGGAAAACAACCCAAGTCTATCCAACCTCTCTTCCTAACTGAAATGTTTCATCCCAGGCAACATCCTGGTGAATCTCCTCTGCACCCCCTCCAGTGCAATCACATCCTTCCTATAATGTGGCGACCAGAACTGCACACAGTACTCCAGCTGTGGCCTCAATAAGGTTCTATACAACTCCAACATGACCTCCCTAATTTTGTAATCTATGCCTCGATTGATAAAGGCAAGTGTCCCAAATGCCTTTTTCACCACCCCACTAACCTGCCCCTCTGCCTTCAGAGATCTATGGAAACGCACACCAAGGTCCCTTTGTTCCTCAGAATCTCCTAGTGTCATGCCATTCATTCAATAGCTCTTTGTCAAATTTCTCCTTCCAAAGTGTATCACCTCACACTTTACAGGGTTAAATCCCATCTGCCACTTATCTGCCCATTTGACCATCCCGTCTATAACTTCCTGTAGCCCAAGACACTCAACCTCACTGTTAACCACCCGGCCAATCTTTGTGTTATCCGCAAATTTACTAACCCAGGATGTAACTCTCCAATTGGACACTTCACGTCGCTCAGATCTTACACTCTGAACACCTTCGTGTGAGGAACAGGTCGGGCGGGAATTGGGTCTTTGTTGATTTGAGGAAACGGAGCAATGTAGCAATGAGAAGCTCCTCACCCCCCAGCGGCTTGGGGAAGGATGGCACTCAGATACAGGAAGCTGACAGGTGCTGAAAAAAGGAAAATCACATCGAGTGTTTTAAAGCAGTGTCGATGAATTTGTACCATTTGTACAGAACCATTTGTACAGAATTCAATGGATTTAGTGTCCGAGGAAACGCTACCAAAGCGTCAGGATGGCCGAGCGGTCTAAGGCGCTGCGTTCAGGTCGCAGTCTCCTCTGGAGGCGTGGGTTCGAATCCCACTCCTGACACTAATTTTCCTTCAGCAACTTCCAAACCTAAGGCCTCCAGCACTTGGAAGGAAAAGGGCAGCAGATGCATGAGAACACCACCAGCAGCAAGCTCCCCTCCGAGCCACAAACCATCCTGACTTGGAACTGGATCGCCGTCCCTTCACTGTCGCTGGGGCAAAACCCTGGAACCCCCTCCCTAACAGCACTGTGGGTGTACCTACACCACATGGACTGTAGCGGTTCAAGATGGCAGCTGATCGCCAGCTTCTCAAGGACAATTTCAGTTGGGTAATAAATGCTGGCCGAGCCATCGACGCCCACACCCCGTGAAAGAATAAAGCAGAAGCTCTTGGTCACCGGAACACAGCTCATTTCACTGATCGATTTCAGCAACAGCTCCGAGATTTAATAAAACTACCCAAAGCGCTTCAAAGGAGTTTTATCAAGCAACATTCGACATCGAGTCACATATTTGGACAACTGAACAAAACCTTCGTAAAACTGTTAGATTTTAAGGGGGCGTTAAGGGGGAGAGTGAACTGCGGACGTTTCTAGAAGGAATTGCAGAGCTAAAGGCTCAGACAGCTGAAGACGTGGCCGCTAATGATGAAACAATGCAAAGTGTAAATGAGCAAGAGGACAGAGATAGATTCAGAAAGAGAAAGGGAGATGTCTGGGAATGGAACTGGAACTCCAGTTCAGCCAATGAGAAATCTCCACCTCAACCACTAATGCTCACACAGCCGCTCATTCCATGTGTCCAGTTGGAAGCCTGTCTGAAGGAACATGCAGTCTGACAGAGCGCCTGTGATAATCCTCCACTGCCTGATCTAAAGCTGTAACAGGAGCTGTTCATTACAGCTGTCTAAACCGTGATGACCTTGATATTCAGTGGTGCAGATTCACATCATCATTTGAAATCTTTCTGAAAGCTGAGCAGACTGACTCTGGTCAGCATCTTTAAAGGTTTTGGTTTTCTCCTGCAATAACCCTCAGTGCAGGAAAGGCAGCTCATTGTCCTTTGGTACAAAAACAAAATACTGCGGATGCTGGAAATCTGAAACAACGCCAGAAAATGCTGCAAATGCTCAACACATCTGGCAGCATCTATAGAGAGTGAAACAGATTCACGTTTGAGATCTTTTTGGTGCAAGTTCGAGCCCTGAAATTTAAACTGTTTCATTCTTCACAAATACTACCAGATCTGAGAAGGATTTCTAGCAATTCCTTGCGGGTAATTAAGCATCGTTAGGTTCTGTGGCTTAATTGGTAAAACACCTGCCGAGTAAACAGGAGATCCTGGGTCCAAATCCCAGCAGAACCTGACTTCCTTGGATTTCATCTGGGCAGTTGGGCGCTTACTTTATAACAGGGCCAAATCTGGAATTTAAGGTTAAAATGGTCTCTCCTTTTACAGTGGACTATCTGCAAAGGCTTTAACAATGACAGGTTTTCCTTTCTGTGACCGTCGAAGATGAGACCTTGTGGAAGTTACCACACACAATGAGAAACTCTCCCCAGTGTGCCGCTACTGGAAGAGCTGGGCTCTATTCTATTTAACAATTGGTGCCCGGAACACGAACATCAAGATTTTGAAAAGACAAGGGGATCATCACTCGGTCGGTGACAGAATTCAAACATCATCCTGGGAAATAAGAGGAAGAGAGATCAAAGCAGATTACTGTATGAACGTTGGAACAAGCAGTTTCTAAATCCTGTTTTCCGGGAACTCACTGAATATCTGTGGCTAACCTGTTTCCCACTCCGGTTAAAATACTGAATATTCTGCAATTACATCGGGACGGAAATTTGGTTTATAATTCATTTGTGAACAAAAGTATCAAGTGTTTAGGTGTTGTTGAGCTGGCAGCGCGTAACAATTTCAAGAAGTTATCCTCATGACCTGGTCAACACGTTCCAATTAACTTTAATCTTTCCCAAAGAGGGATATTAGGAATCATTCCAGGGAAATCCCATAGCATTTGGGATGGATGCACTACAAAATATCAGGACTTTCAAAACACCTTAACCACCCACAATTCCTTCAAATGAAATGTGTTCACTGTTGCATTGGACCTAGAAACCGCTCTCGGCATTAATCTCGGTGAAGCAGTGTGTGACCGTGTTGTATCTGTCAGTGTGGAGGTGACCAGTTCGGGGTCACTATGGGCCGCTTCCAGCCGAGACTAAGGCACGATGCAAGGGGGATGTTTACCCCGAGCTTAGGAAGATATTGTCAGTCTGGAAAAGGGACAAATCAAAACGAACCAAAGAGTAAACCCCAGGGCCCAGATTGGAGAATCTGTAAATTCCCTTTGGGAAAGTGAATGGGAGCAGAATGAAGGGTGAACATTCCCACTGCCCAGAAGCGGTGAAGACAAAGCTCAGTCAGCCCGGCCCTCTCCATTCTCACGCTGGGACATTCCTCACATGGAAATTATTTAACCCAGTGAAATAAATCCTTACAGCCGATAATTTATACAACTGATTGAAGGAATGTCGAGCGTGGTTACCGAGTGACGGTGAAAAGTTGAACATTTGTTCCGTTCAAACAAACTGCGATGAAATCTGAACATTTTTTTCTCATTGTTAAAAATAATTTGAAGGGTCTGGATGAAAATGTTCAGTGTTTGTGAGAGTGGGGTCTGGGTGAGCAGCTGGTGAGTGCGACAGGGCCAGTGCTGGATGCAGGAAGCTCCCATCAGTGTGGGTGGGTCTCATGGGGCTGAGTGATTGACAACTGGCGGTTGTTGGTGTTTCCATAAATCATGGAAATTCCCTCCAACAGTTTATTTTCTTCATTTGATTGTAAACAACTTGAAATAAAGGGAATAAATGCAGGAACTTTTTTGGTCTGTATTTCAGCTGCCATTGTCCAGTGGTTAAATTTTCCTCTAAAAATCCACTGGGTTTTTCGACTTTGACTTGAGTCATAGAAACATAGAAACTAGGAACAGGAGTAGGCCATTCGGCCTTTCGAGCCTGCTCCGACATTCATTATGATCATGTCTGATCATCCAACTCAATAGCCTGCTCCCGCTTTCTCCCCATACTCTTTGATCCCTTTCGCCCCAAGAGCTATACCTAACTCCTTCTTGAAAGCATGCAATGTTTTAGTCTCAACTACTTTCTGTGGTAACGAATTCCACAGGCTCACCACTCTCTGGGTGAAAAAATTTCTCCTCATCTCAGTCTCCTCATATGTCAGTCCCGCCATCCCAGGAACCAGTCAGGTAAACCTTCGTTACACTCCCTCTATAGCAAGTTCATCCTTCCTCCGATAGGGAGACCAAAACTGCACACAATATTCCAGATGTGGTCTCACCAAGGTCCGGTACAATTGCAGCAAGACATCCCTGTTCCTGTACTCGAATCCTCTGGCTCTGAAGGCCAACATACCATTTGCCTTCTTTAACACTTGCTGCACCTGCATGGTTACCTTCAGCGACTGGTGTGCAAGGACACCCAGGTCTCGTTGCACATTCCCCTCTCTCAATTTATAGCCATTCAGATAATAATCTGCCTTCCTGTTTTTGCTACCAAAATGGATAACCTCACATTTATCCACATTATACTGCATCTGCCATGCATTTACCCACTCAGTCAGCTTGTCCAAATCACACTGAAGCATCTCTGCATACTCCTCACAGCTCACCCTCCCACCTAGCTTTGTGTCATCTGAAAATTTGGAGATATTACGTTTAATTCCCTCATCTAAATCATTAATATGTATTGTGAATAACTGGGGTCCCAGCAACGATCCCTGCGGTACCCCACTAGTCACTGCCTACCATTTGGAAAAAGACCCATTTGTTCCTACTCTTTGTTTCCTGGCTGCCAAACTGTTTTCTATCCATCTCAATACACTGCCCCCAATCCCATGTGCTTTAATTTTACATGCCAACCTCTAACGTGGGATTTTGTGGAAAGCCTTCTGGAAGTCCAAATAAACCACATCCACTGGCTCCCCCTCATCAACTCTACTAGTTACATCCTCGAAAGATACCAGTAGATTTCTCAAGCATGATTTCCCTTTCATAAATCCTTGCTGACTCTGTCCGATTCTGCCACTGTTTTTCACGTGCTCAGCTATTAAATCTTTTATAATGAACTCTAGAATGTTTGCCACAACCAACATCAGACTGACTGGTCTATAATTCCCTGTTTTCTCTCTGCCTCTCTTTTTAAGTAGTGGGGTTACATTAGCTACCCTCCAATCTGTAGGAACTATTCTAGAGTCTATAGAATCTCGGAAGATGACCACCAATGCATCCACTATTTCCAGGGCCACTTCCTTAAGTACTCTGGGATGTAGATGATCAGGCCGTGGGGAATTATCGGCTTTCAATCCCATCAATTTCCCAAACACCATTTCCCAACTAATACTGATTTCTTTCAGTTCCTCCCTCTCACTAACCCTGTGTTCCCCAACATTTCTGGTATGTTATTAGTGTCCTCCTGTGTGAAGACAGAACAAAAGTATTTATTTAGTTGGTCAGCCATTTCTTTGTTCCCCATTATAAGTTCCCCTGTTTCTGACTGTAAGTGACCTACATTTGTCTTCACCAATCTTTTTCTCTTCACACACCTATAGAAACGTTTACAGTCGGTTTTTATGTTCCCTGCAAGCTTACACTTGTACTCTGTTTTCCTCTTCTTAATCAAACCCTTGGTCCTCTATTGCTGAATTCTAAACTGCTCCCAATCCTCAGGTCTGTTGTTTTTTTCTGGCTAATTGTATGCCACTTCCTTGCATCTAATACTATCTCTAATTCCCATTGTAAGCCATGGTTTGGACATCTTTCCTGTTTTACTTTTGCGCCAGACAGGAATAAACAATTGTTGCAGTTCACCCATCCGCTCTTTGAATGATTGCCATCGCCTACCCACCATCATCCCTTTAAGTAATGTTTCCCAATCCATCATAGCCAACTCGCGCCTCATACCATCATAGTTTCCTTTGTTAAGATTCAACACCCAAGTCTCAGAATCAACTACGTCACTCTCCATCTTGATGAAGAATTCTATCATATTATGGTCGCTCATCCCCAAGGGGCCTCGCACAACTAGATTGCCAATTATTTCTTTCTCATTACACAATACCCAGTCGAGGATGGCCTGTTCTCTCGTTGGTTCTTCAATGTATTGGTCCAGAAAAACATGCCATATACACTCCAGGAATTCGTGCTATACGGCCCTGCTCCCAGAGGATCTGTCCAGCGTTTTTAATTCTGTTTTATCTTGTAGCCTCTATTCCCACAGAATGCCGACAGAGAAATTGCTCATACTTCCCGCCATTGTTCTCTATGAAGCAGGTATTGTCTGCACGGTCTAATGGAGACATGCTCAGAGGGCTCTACCAGAGGGTTTCTTTCAAGTTTTAGGCCTCTTTTGGTCCATTAGCAGCAACCGGATGTCTGCAGAAGAACTCGGAATGCCGAACCGCTCTTCTTGTTGTTAGTTTGTGGATATTATTAATTAATTGCTTCGTTCCGTTTCATTACATTTTGCAGAAAATAGACCTGGAATCTGATGCTCGTCAATACCTCACTGGAGATCCCGGATTTGTTCAGACTTCCTCAAAATTGAGACTGGTAATTACAGGTCTTCAGCAAAATTTTTCTAGAATGATTATAAAATAGGATTCATAAAAGGCAGCGAGATTTTCCGTTCTCTGGGTTTACACTGGCTGAAAGAGCAATGGGAAAAGTTAATGGTGATGGAGCAATAACATAACATTATGCTTGGGGAACACATTTAGTTTGAAATTTTCTTGGTAAGTTTAGTGAGTGAGCAAATTTTAGCAAATGGACTTTAAAGTGAGGGGCCGTCCAATTAAACCTATGAAAAATAGAGCAGGTTGTTTAATTTTGTGGTGAGATGCTCAAAACTGTGGAGGAGCAGAGAGCCATTCACAGATATCATTAAAAGGGAGGTAAAAAAAAATCTAACAAGGCTAATAGAATATAAAGGGTTGGAACTCATGCTACAGTTATATAAAATCTGTTTAGAGCCCATTTAGATCACTGCGGTCAGTTCTGGACATCACGCCTCAGGAAGGTTAGATTGCCCTTGGTGTGGGAACAGCAGAGTTTCACCACAGTGATACCAGGCTCAAATTGATGAGGAGAGATTGCAAAGACTAGCCTTGCAACGCCTTGAGTCTCGAATGTTGAGGGGTGATCTAACTGAGATGTTTACGATGATTGAATGATTTGACAGTTCAGATAGAGAATTCCAGGGAACCCTCAATGTTAAGGGATATAGAGGATTGGATAAGGAAATAAAGGCTCGTGGCAGGTACAGAGGGCAGAACACAGCAGGAGCTCTGGAAGAGTATAGAAAGTGTAGGGGGTACTTAAAAAAGTAATTAGGTTGATGAAGAGGGGGCATCAAAAACACTGGCGGGCAAAATAAAGGAAGACCCTAAGTCTTTTTCTAAATATAATTATATTTTATATAATTTATATATTATAATTTATAAGTATCATTTATAAGACCATAAGACATAGGGGCAGAAATTAGGCCATTCGGCCCATAGAGTTTGCTCCGCCATTCAATCATGGCTGATAAGTTTCTCAACCCCATTCTCCTGTCTTCTCCCCATAACCTTTGATCCCCTCACCAATCAAGAACCTATCTATCTCGGTCTTAAATACACTCAATGACCAGGCCTCCACAGCCTTCTGTGGCAATGAATTAAATGTAATCAAATATAAATATAAATATTTCCAAAGGTCTTGCATGGCAGAATGGTCAAGAAGGTAAGAGTCCATGGGGTCCAGGGCAATTTGGCAAATTGGATCCAAAATTGGCTCAG
Source organism: Cetorhinus maximus (assembly GCF_964194155.1). NCBI lineage: Eukaryota > Metazoa > Chordata > Chondrichthyes > Lamniformes > Cetorhinidae > Cetorhinus > Cetorhinus maximus. The sequence goes on from NC_135909.1 coordinate 20,148,787, forward strand.
TGGCAGCAAGCAGAGGGTGATGGTCGAAGGTTGATTTTGCAATTGGAAGTCGGTGAAGAGTGGTGCTGGGACCTTTGCTATTTGTAGTGTACATTAATGATTTAGAGGTGAATACAGGGGTCTGCGCTGGAGTGCTGCTTTGGGCTGCAGCAGAGTGCTTAAGTTGGAGTTTGATGACTGAGGGAATTTGAGGGTTAATTTCTATCTAAAGTCTAGTCTATCTTTAATTTAGTAATAAACTAAAAGTTGCTATTTGGGTTGGAAGAAGGTGAGTTTTTAGGCCAGCTTTAAAACAGGGTTTATACAGTCTCTGCTTGCAGCTACTAGTTAATTAGATAACTGGCTTCAACAGGTTTTCAGAGGCTGAGTTCAGAGGGTATAAAAACAGGCCATGTTACATTGCTGACTTTGCACTGCACAGCAGTGCTGCTTTGGGCTGCAGTAGAGTGCTTAAGTTAGAGTTTGGTGACTGAGAGAGTTCAGTGAGGAGGGAGCAAGATGATCCTTGAATACCGTGAGTAGGGTCGGGTAAGTGTTTACTACTTTTATCGCTTATAGTTTTCAAAGTCTTATTTTGTGGTTAATCGTTTGTAAGAGCAATATTCTGTAATAATGAGCTGCAGGGAAGAAGGGCCCTAGAGTAATTGATATTATTTGATACTAAGTATCTTCCAAAAGGTTTAAATTAATTTAAAGGGGTAAGTTATGGCAGAAGAGCTCAAAGCCGTGGTGTGCTCCTCCTGCTCTATGTGGGAAGCTGGGAAAATGTCCAGTGCCCGAGGCTAGCACGTGTGTGGGAAGTCTCTCCAGCTGCAGCTCCTGGAAGCCCGGGTTTCAGAGTAGGAGCGGCAGCAGGGGACATTGTGGAGCATCTGCAAGGTGGAGAGTATCGTGGATAGCACTTATAGAGAGGTGGTCACACCGCAGGCTAAGAGTCCGCAGGCAGGAAGGGAATGGGTGACCACCAGGAAGAGCAAGAGGACTAGGCAGGCAGTGCAGGAATCTCCTGTGGCTATTGCCCTGCAAAACAGATATACCGCTTTGGATACTGTTGGGGGGGGAATGGCCTCTCAGGGGAAAGCAGCAACAGCCAAATTCGTTGCACCACAATTGGCTCTGCTGCACAGGCGAGGAGAAAAAAGTGTAGTAATGCAATGGTTATAGTGGATTCAATTGTAAGGGGAATAGATAGGCGTTTATCTGGCCACAAACGAGACTCCAGGATGGTATGTTGCCTCCCTGGTGCGAGGGTCAAGGATGCCTCAGAGCGGCTACAGATGTTATGAAGGCGGAGGGTGAACAGCCAGTGGTCGTGGTACACATTGGTACAAACGACATAGGTAAAAAAAGTGATGAGGTCCTAAAAGCAGAATATAGGGAGTTAGAAAGTAAGTTGAAAAGTAGGGCCTCAAAGATAGTGATCTCAGGGTGACTACCAGTGCAATGTACTGGTTAGAGTAGAAATAGCAGGATACATCGGATAAATATGTGGCTGAAGAGATGGTTTGAGGGGGGGTTCAGATTCCGGGAACATTGGGACCCGTTCTGGGGGAGGTGGGACCAGTACAAACTGGACAATTTACTCCTGGGCAGGACAGTGACTGATGTCCTAGGAGGAATATTTGCTAGAGTGGTTGGGGAGGGTTTAAACTAAAATGGCAGGGGGATGGGAACCTATGCAAGGAGTCAGAGAATGGGGAATCACGGACAGGAACAGAAGATAGAAAGGGGAATATGAAAACTGATCGGCAGCGCAAGCAAGGGCAAGAATCAAACAGGACCTCAGTGAAAAATAGTGGGAACAGGACAAGTAATGTTAAAAAGACAAGCCTTAAGGCTTCGTGCCTTAACGCGGGGAGCATTCACAACAAAGTAGATGAATTAACCGCGCAAATAGATGTAAACAGGTATGATATAGTCGGGATTGTGGAGACATGGCTGCAGGGTGACCATGGATGGGAACTGAACATCCAAGGGTATTCAGCATTTAGGAAGGATAGACAAAAAGGAAAGGGCGATGGAATTGCATTGCTGGTTAAAGAGGAAATTAACGCAATAGTGAGGAAAGATATTAGCTCCGATGATGTGGAACCTGTATGGGTAGAGCTGAGAAATGCTAAGGGGCAAAAGATGTTAGTGGAGGTTGTATATAGACACAAACTGTAGTGGTGACTTTGGGAATGACATTAAACAGGAAATTAGAGATGCATGCAATAAAGGCACATGTGTAATTATGGGTGACTTTAATCTGCATATAGATTGGCCAAATCAAATTAGTAACAATACCATAGAGGAATTATTCCTGGAGTGTATACGGAATGGTTTCCTTCAGCAATACGTTGAGGAACCAACTAGAGAACAAGCCATCCTAGACTGAGTATTATTTAATGAGAAAGGAATAATTGGCAATCTAGTTGTGCGAGGCCCTTTGGGGATGGGCAACCATAATATGACAGAATTCTTCATCAAAATGGAGAGTGAAGTAGTTGATTCTGAGAAAAGGGCTCTGAATATTAATAAAGGAAACTGCGATGGTATGAGGTGCGAGTGGGCTATGATGGATTGGGAAACGTTACTTTAAGGGATAACAGTGGATAGGCAATGGCAAACATTGAAAAAGTGTATGGGTGAACTGCAACAATTGTTTAGCAACAATTGTTTATGACTGTCTGGCACAAAAGTAAAACAGGAAAGGTGACCAAATCATGGCTTACAAGGGAAATTAGAGATAGTATGAAACACAAGGAAGAGGTATATAAATTAGCCAGAAAAAACAACAGGCCTGAGGATTGGGAGCAGTTCAGAATTCAGCAAAGGAAGAGAAAGGGATTGATTAAGAAGGGGAAAATCGAGTACGAGAGTAAGCCTGCGGGGAACATAAAAACTGACTGTAAATTTTCTATAGGCATGTGAAGATAAAAAGATTGGTAAAGACAAATTTAGGTCTTACAGACAGAAACAGGGGACTTTATAATGAGGAACAAAGAAATAGTTGTGCAACAAAATACATACTTCTGACTGTTCTGTCTTCACAAAGGAAGACACAAATAACATACCAGAAATGTTGGGGAACACAGGGTTTAGTGAGAGGGAGGAGCTGAAAGAAAGCAGTATTAGTAGGGAAATGAAGTTGGATAAATTGATGGGATTGAAGGCCGATAAATCCCCACTGCCTGATCATCTACATCCCAGAGTACATAAGGAAGTGTCCCTAGAAATAGTGGATGCATTGGTGGTCATCTTCCGAGATTCCATAGACTCTAGAACAGTTCCTACAGATTGGAGGGTACCTAAGGTAACCCCACTAACTAAAAAGGGAGGTAGAGAGAAAACAGGGAATTATAGACCAGTCAGCCTGATGTCAGTAGTGGGGAAAATTCTAGAGTCCATTATAAAGGATTTAATAGCTGAGCACTTGGAAAACAGTGGGAGAAACAGAGACAGTCAGCATGGATTTACGAAAGGGAAATCTTGCTTGACAAATCTACTGGAATTTTTTGAGGATGTAAAAAGTAGAGTTGATGAGGGGGAGCCAGTGGATGTGGTTTATTTGGACTTTCAGAAGGCTTTTGACAAAGTCCCACATAAGAGATTAGCGTGTAAAATTAAAGCACATGGGATTGGGGGTAGTGTATTGAGATGGATAGAAAACTGGTTGGCAGACAAGAAACAAAGGGTAGGAATAAATGGGTGTTTTTCCGAATGGCAGGCAGTGACTAGTGGGGTACCACAGGGATCGGTGCTGGGACCACAGCTATTGACAATGTATATTAATGATTTAGATGAGGGAACTAAATGTAGTTTCTCTAAGTGTGCAGATGAGACAAAGGTGAGTGGGAGGGTGAGCTGTGAGGAGTATGCAGAGATGCTTCAGTATAATTTGGGCAAGCTGGCTGAGAGGGCAAATGCATGGCAGATGCATTATAATGTGGATAAATGTGAGATTATCCACTTTGGTAGCAAAAACAGGAAGGAACATTATCTGGATGGCTGTAAATTGAGAGAGGGGAATGTGCAACGAGACCTGGGTGTCCTTGTACACCAGTCGCTGAAGGTAAGCATGCAGGTGCAGCAGGCGGTAACGAAGGCAAATGGTATGTTGGTCTTCATAGGGAGAGGATTCGAGTACAGGAGCGGAGATGTCTTGCTGCAATTATACCGGGCCTTGGTGAGACCACACCTGGAATATTGTCTGCAGTTTTGGTCTGCTTATCTGAGGAAGGAAGTTATTGCTTTAGTGGGAGTGCAGCGAAGGTTTACCAGATTGATTCCTGGGATGGCGGGACTGACATATGAGGAGAGATCGAGACGGTTAGGATTATATTCGCTGAAGTTCAGAAGAATGAGGTGGGGATCTCATAGAAACGTATAAAATTCTAACAGGACTAGACAGGGTAGATGCAGGAAGGATGTTCCGATGGTGGGGGAGTCCAGAACCAGGGGTCACAGTTTGAGGATATGGGGTAGACCATTTAGGACAAAGATGAGGAGGAATTTCTTCAACCCAAGAGCGGGGAGCCTGTGGAATTCGCTACCACAGAAAGTAGTTGAGGCCAAAACATTGTATGTTTTCAAGGAGTTAGATATAGCCCTTGGGGAGAAAGGGATCAAAGGATATGGGGAGAAAGCGGGAGCAAGCTATTGAGTTGGATGATCAGCCATGATCATAAAGAATGGCAGGGCGTGCTAGAAGGGCCGAATTGCCTACTCCTAGTTCCTATGTATCATCAGTAAGTTCACAGATGACATGAAAATTTGTGGCGTTGTAAATAGTGAGGTGGAAGCCTTAGATTATGGACAATATAGATGGGCTGGGAAGGCGGGGAGAGCAGTGACAAAAGGAATTTAATTGGGTTGAGGTGATGCATTTTGGGAGGGCTAATACAGCAAGGGAATACACAATGAATAGTCGGACCCTAGGGAGCACAGAGGGACCTTGGTTTAAATGTCCATCGATCCCTGAAGGGAGCAGCACCTGTAAATAAGGTGATTAAGAAGGCATATGGGATACTTGCCTTTATTAGCTGAGGCATAGAGTATAAGATCAGGGAGGTTGTGTTGGAGTTGTATAAAATGCTAGTTAGGCAACAATTGGAGTCCTGTGTGCAGTTCTGGTTGTCACACTATAGGAAGGATGTGATTGCACTGGAGATGGTGCAGAGGAGATTCGCCAGGATATTGCCTGGGCTGGAGCGTTTCAGCTAGGAAGAGAGACTGTATAGGCTAGAGTTGCTTTCCTTAGAGCGGAGAAGGATGAGGGGGGACCTGAGAGAGGTATACAAAATTATGAGGGACATAGACGGGGTAGATATGAAGAAAAGTTTTCCCTTAATGGAGGTGTCAATAACCAGGGGACACAGATTTAAGCTCAGGGGCAGGAGGTTTAGAGGGAATTTGAGGAAAGAAGTTTTTACCTAGAGGGTGGTTGGAATCTGGAACACACTGAGGGGGAGGTAGAGGCAGGAAATCTCACAACATTTAATAAGTATTGAGATAAGAACTTGGAATGCCATAGCACACAGGCTATGGTCCAAGTGCTGGAAAATGGGATTAGAATAGATTGGTGCTTGATGGCCAGCATGGACACGATGGGCCGAAGGGCCTGTTTCTGTGCCGTATAACTCTATGACTCTATGAGAGACACTATTGCCTCTGGTGCAGGGTGTTCTCACCAAGGAGGCATAACCTTAAAATTAGAACAAGGCCTTTCAGGGGTAATTTCAGGAAGAACTTCTTCATACAAATAATGGTGGAAATTTTGAACTGTTAAGACTGGGGGTCAACCGAAAATTTCCAAACTGAAGCTGGTAGCTTCTGTCTGGTAAGTGCTTTAAGGATTTCAAAACCAAGCTGGGTAGATTGAGTTAAAATAAAAATGACTCATTAAATGGCACAGCAGACATGAGGAAGAATAGTTTATTTCTGTTACTATATCCTGGTCTTCATAATCCTGGACCAAGCAGGATTTCAAATTACCAGCCAGTCTGAACACGTTGCCTGTTAAAATTAATTCCTCCACCCCCTCTTCAGAAAGAAAAAGACTAAATCTGGAGGAAACTGAAATGGGGAGTCATGTACAACGAGGGAGACATTTACAAAACTAAATCCGTTAATAAAATAGTTTGTCATGAAAATATAATATTTTTCATAATGTTATTGTGATTTATTGTAAAGGTAGGTTAATAGTGGGGTTTGGATTAGTTTCTCTGATTGAGTTTGTGTGTGTGGGAGGGGTTTCAATTTAATTCCAAACAGCTAGTCTGGAGTTTTTGTGTTATCTAGGTGTTACTCGGTTTGAAATGCTAAATATGTAAACATGGCTGAAGTTTTAGAATGTGAGGAGTGAAGAACATTTGTGTTTTTAGATAAAGCAGAGTAGTGAATTTCAAAGAGATAGTAAGGTGTTACACCTAACCATATGGAGGCTAAGACAAACAGTGTGTTTATTTTTTCCAAAGATTACTGATAGCATGAGCGCTATGAAAGGTTTATATTATGGAGAAAGTAAAGTTTCAAATACATATTGGAACAATGGGATTTTTATTAAAAACGGAGAAACATATATAAAGGAACTGAGTTTATGTGTAAGCAAAAGGCATGGTAAGATCCAACAAGTGTGAAAAGCCTCCAACTACAAAGTACCAAGATGCTGTCTACAGGAACTGAAGCTGAGAAAACTCATTGTGAATCTCCCTGTCAAGGGTATTTTGTGCTTTGTCTGGGTCTGTTGAATCTATTTTGTATTACTGTTACCTTAATGGAGGTGTAACTGGGAGATAGATTAATTAGGAGATTTAGCAGTTATTATTGTAGAAATTTGAAGGCCCATACATGTGCTTAAAATCTTTTCTTCTATTAATAAATGTTTACTTTAGTTTTGTAAAAAAACCTCTAAGTCTTAGTGGGCTCACTACTACTGAATTCAAGGCATGAAATAAAGTACAAATTGCAAACAGTCATGGCAGCTGTTTTAAGTTTCCCTCTGGGATTTGAGCAGCTCAGCACTTGCTATCCACTGTGCCATAAAAAGTTCAAAAACCATCAAGATTGGAATCCTGTGAGGAAAAGTCAAGTTATTATTGAGAACTCTGCTGAGAGAACTTCATTGGGCAGCAGAGAAATCTGGTGAAGAATCCGAGAAAATCGATATCAGCGAACAAGTCAACATTCAAAACTGGATCAACTCGTGTGAAGATCAATGAGTAAAAGCCGAGAGCCCCGTGAATCCTCAGATCATCAAGTAGAGATATTGTCTGGATAAAGCATTTTGTTTAGGACAGGATTCACTGAACTGGGTGGAGCAGACAGCTTATTGCAGAACAAGTAAGTCATGTCTAGATTTTCCTTAGTAAACTTCCAGTTTGTTGAGACATTGAATTCAAATAAACTAGAATTACAGTGCAAATGAATTGACAATTCAAAAACAATCTTAACTTTGCGATAAATGAATTGTAACAATTAAATTACAAACAAGAAATTGAGTATCCTGCAAGCTCAAACACAGTGGGAATAGGAGTGATAACTTTAAAACATGGATAAAAGCAAAATACTGTGGATGCTGGAAATCTGAAACAAAGTCAAAAATCACTGGAAAAACTCAGCAGGTCTGACAGCATCTGTGCAGAGGAAGACAGAGTTAAAAGCATTTGTTGAGAGTGGGGATTAGGTGCATCTTATGTCTGTGCGTACGCCAAAACAGGCTGATGATAAATGTCAGATGATTAATACATTAGAGAGCCAAGCAGCATACAGAAAGTACAGAGGAGAGCTGAAAAAGGTAATTAGATCAGCAGAGTGAGAGTGTATGAGAAAGGGTTAGAGGGTAACACAAGGGAAAACACTGCAGGATGTTACCAACATATGGACAGTCATTGAAAGGGTCGGCTGATTAGGAGATCCTGTGGAGGCAGAGAGCATGGCTGAGGGATTAAATGGGAACATTACATCTGTCATCACAAAACAAGTGGATGCCGCTAATGTCAGAGTGAAGGAGGAGCTGGTGGAGAAATGAGATGGGGTAAAAAAAGATAGAGAAGGCAATTACAAGGTTGGTAGCGCTTACAGTAGAAAAGTCACCCGATTCGGATGAGATACACTGAGGGAAGGGTGGAAATAGCAGAGACTCGAGCCAGAATCTTTCAATCCTCCTCGGATATGGGAGTGAAGCCACAGAACTGCAGGATGTTAATGTTACATCCGTGTTTAAAATGGAGAGGGATAAGCCCAGTAACTACAGACCAGTTAGTCTAATGCTGGTCGTGGGGAAAGGTTTAGAGACAATGATCCAGGACAAAATTCATTATCGTTTCGTAGAACATGGGTTGATAAATAACAACCTGTACAGATTGGTTAACAGAAAATCAGGACTGAAATAGTTAATGAAGTTCTCTGATGAAGTTTTAGAGAACATTGACCAGGGGAGTGAGGTTGATTGTGTGTGTCTGGGCTTCCACAGGGGTTTGAAACAGTTCCACATAATAGAGAAGTTAGTAAAATTCAAGCAGATGGGATCAAAGGGGCAGTGGCAGCATGGACACAAAATTGAATAAAGGGACAGAAAGGATAAAGTAGTGGTGAGCGGTTGTTTTTCAGGCTGGGGGGATTGAGACAGATCTGATGCTCTGTCAGATCAGTCGGCTGTTCTATTCCCATTCCCAGAGCTCTTGTAAATTTCAATAACTTCCAGCCTATATCCAAGTTTGCTGATGACACTAGGTTAGGTTACATGGTTAGTAGTGTAGGTGGGAGCAGCAGGTTTCAAAGGGTCATTGACAGATTCCGTGGGTGAACAAAACTGGCTGAAGATGTTCAACATGGGGAAGTGTGAGATTATCCATCTTGGAGTAAAGAAAGATCTGAGAATTTCCTAAACAGTCAGAAACTTGGGAGTGTGGAGGAGCCAAGAGTGAGTGAGAGTGAGAGCTGAGTGAGGCTGAGGGGTGGATAAAGAGCAGCGGCAGAGCAGCCCGAGAGCAGCAGTGGGAGAGAGAAGGAGAGAAGAGTGAGAGCGGTGGGGGGGATAAAGAGCTGTGAGGGAGGGGTTAGAGCAAACCGGCCATGTTTATAATAAATAGTCAAAGCATGATATCAGGGGAAAGAAGGGAGCTGGTTGGTTTGTGCCGATTTCTCTAAATTAGGGCATTGATTTAAACAAGGAGCTGGAAAATTAAACATTTCAATCAGGGTAAGTATAACAGTAAGTATAAGTGTAATAAGAGTATTAGTGCAGGGCAGGTCAAGAGGCCTTAAATAAAATTAATAATTTAAACAAAGTACTGATTAGATTCTAAAAGAGGGAATAGGGGTTTATTTAGATCATGGATGGGCAGCTGTGACCTGTTGTTTGCAGTTCCTGCCCCATGTGGGAACCTCAAGACACTTCATGTGTCTAGGGGCCAATTGCATACAAGTGTCTCCAGCTGCTTGAGTTCGAGCTCAGGATTTCTGAGCTTGAGGGGCAGTTGGAGTCACTGCAGAGGATCAGGGAGGATGAGAGTTTCCTGGATCGTATGTTCCAGGTGGTGAACACCCCAAAGGGAAAGAGGGAGTTCAGGATCGAAGATGGGTGGCCATCCAGAAGAGTAGGAACAGGCAGGAAATGCAGGAGTCTGCGGGGTGGGTGCCACTGTCAAACCGGTACTCAGCACTGGAGACTGCTGGGAATGGGGACACCCTGAAGAACTGCAGTCAATGGGCAAGAAACTGCACAGGAGGGAAAAGTGAAGAGTAGAAATGCAGTTGTTAAAGCAGATCCCATAGTCAGGGGGACAGACAGGCATTTCTGTATCGGTCAATGTGAGTCCCACATGGTGTGCTGTCTCCTTGGTGCCAGGGTAAAGGACATCACGGGGAGGGTACAGAATATTCTGCAGGCAGAAGGGAGTGAGCCAGAGGTTGTCGTACACGTCAGTATCAATGACACAGGGAGGACAGGTATTGAGGTCCCTCAGTCAGAATTTCAGCAGCTAGGGAGGTTGTTAAAAAGTAGGACCTCAAAGGCAGTAATCTCTGGATTACTACTACTGTGGCATGTGCTAGTGGGAGTAGAAATGTAAATATGTAAATGTCAATATGTGGCTTGCGGCCAGTGCAGGAGGTGGGAGGGCTTCAGATTCGTGGGACATTGGGGCCAATTCTGGAAGAGGAAACAACTATTTAAAAGGAACAGGTTGCACCTTAACAAGACTGGGACCAATGTCCATGTGGGGAGGGTCACTCGTGTGGTTGGGGAGGGTTTTAATTAAGCTCACAGGGGCTGGGAATCAGTATATAGAAGTAGAAAAGAGGAATAACTAGAGAAGGAAGTAGGAGCATATAAGATAGGAGTAGATGAAGAAGAATCTAAGAGGAATACAAGGAACTGTTTGGATTGTATGTTTGTAATCGCATAATGTGTAGTGAATAACGTTGGTGATCTCAAAGCACAAATAGCCATGTGGGAAAATGATGTAGTGGTAATGATTAAAACGCAGTTTAAAAATGGTGAGGATCGGGTTCATATTCAAGGATACAAAGTGTTCAGAACAGAGAGAGAAGGAAAAAAGGGAGGTGTAGTGAGAGGGATAGAGAAGCAAATCTGCAGGAAAATCACAGATGTATAAGAACGATAGAGTGGTGATATCTGGGGATTTCTGAAATGTGTTCAGAGGCACTTCCTGGACCAGAATGTTCTCAGTCCAGTTAGGAAGGAGGCATTGCTGGATCTGGTGCTGGGGAATGAGGTGGGCCAAGGTTGGCCACGTGAACCAAGTGTCTGTGGGTGGACCCTTGGTTAAGAGTGATTGGTAGAGGGTTAACTTCAATGGGGGGAGAGGGGATTTAGCCAGGGTGAAATGGAAGCAGAGGCTGAAAGGAAAAACTGTAACAGAGCAACGGATGATCTTTCAGGAGGAGATGTTTCAGGTACAGACTAGGTACATTCCAATAAGGGAGAAGGGAGGGAAACCAAAGCCAGGGCTCCTTGGATGATGAGGAAGATAGAAAATATGATGAAACAATGAAGAGGCCGTGTGACGCAAGCCAGATGAATTATTCAAGTGTGAACCAGGTCACTGTTATTGTACGAGAGTGTGGAATTTACTCCCTCCCTGTCCATCTCTGTTACTGTATGGGGATGTAGAATTAACTAATCCCTGGTATTTGTCAATCTGTATGTGAGTGCATGATTAACTCTCTATCTTGCAGTCTCTGTTACTGTGTTTCAGGGCAGAATTATGGTAACTTTCTACCTATCTGTCTCCATTAGTCTATTTGAGAATGGAATTAATTTTGTATCTGCCAGCCTTTATTACTGCAAGTGAGTCTGGAATTAACTCTCCCTCAATCTCTGTTAGTGTGATTGAGTGCACAAATAACTCTTTGTTAGTCGATCTGTGCTCCTGTGTTTCAGTGCAGAATTACCGCTCTGTCCATCTTCATTAGTGTGAGAGAGGGTGGGATTAATTCTGTATCTGGTGTTCTCTATTAGTGTATGTGAGTGGGGCATAAATCCTTTGTTCATCGCTGTTATTGCATGTGATAGTGTAATCAACTGTCAATCTTTGTTACTGCATATGAGGGCAGCATTAATCATTCTCCATCTCTAATTGAAAGTAGATTTAATTCTCTCTCCGTCGTCTCCGTTACTTTGTGAGTGTGAATTAATTCTATATCCTGTAGTCTCCAATAATGTATTTTAGTATGGTAATTACACACTGTAAATCTCTGTTACTGTATGAGTGCAGAATTCACTCTGTCAAGCTATAATAAGGTGTAATTAACTCTCTGTCCATCAGTCTCTGTTCTTGTTTGCAAGTGTAAGCTTTCAGGTAAGCAAACTGCAACTAGTAGAGTGCCACAGGGAACAGTGCTGGGTTCTCAGCTTTTTACAATCTATATTAATGACTCAGATGAAGGGACAGACCATCAACAAATTTTCAAACAACACATAGATAGGTGGAAAAGCAGGTGGTGAGGAGGACAACAAGTGTCTGCAAGAGGATATAGATAGTTTAAGTGAGTGGCAATCATTTGCAATACAATGTGGGAAAATGTGAGTTTTCCACTTTGATGGGAAGAATAGAAAAACAAAACATTGTTTAAAAGATATATATTAATGACCTAGACTGTGGGTGTGCTGGGTATGATTTCAAAATTTGCATACGATACAAAGATTGGAAATATTGTCAACTGTGAACTTAAAAAGGACATAGACATGTTGGCGGAATGGGCAGACAAGTGGCAGATGAAGTTCAAAGCAGAAAAGTGTGAGCTGATTCATTTTGGCAGGAACAATCTGCTGAGACAGTATAAAATAAAGGGAGAGCCTCTAAAGGAGGTGCAGGAACAGAAAGACCTCTGTGTGTACGTACATACGTCATTGAACATGGCAGGGCATGTTGAAGAGCAGTTAATAAAGCAAATAGTATCATAGGCTTTAATTACAGGGTCATTGAGTATAAGAGTAAGGAGGTTATGTTGAATTTGTATAAAACACTCGTTAGGCCTCATCTGCAGTACTGAGTCCAGTTCTGGGCACTACACTTGAGGAAGGATGTGAAGGTATTAGAGAGAGTACAGAGGCGATTCACAAGAATAATTAGAGTGGTAAAGAACTGTAGCTGTGAGGACAGATTGGAGAGGTTGGGACTCTTTGCCCTGGAGAAAAGAATGCTGAGAGGTGTTCAAGATCTTGAGGGGTCTGGACAGGGCAAATAGAGATAAACTGTTACCACTCAAGAGAACATCAAGAACTAGAGGGCACAGATTCAAAATAATTGGCGAAAGGAGAAAATGTGATGAGAAGATTTTTTTTTCACCCAGAGGGTGGTTGGAGACTGGAACAAACTTCGTGAAAGTGTGGTGGAGGCAGGTTTGATCGCGGTATTCTAAAGCGAATTGGACTGCTGCCTGAAAAGAAAGAACGTGCAAGGATACAGGGATAAGGCAGGGAAGTGGGACTAGATGGAATGCTCTTTCAGAGACCCACTGCAGACTTGAGGAGCTGAATGGTTTTCTTCTGCACTGTAAAGATACTGTGATACCGTGGAGAGAGACTACACAATGTTGCAGTACAAAGGGATCTGGGTGTCTTTGTACATGAATCACAAGAAGTTAATGTGCAGCTGCAGCAAGTAATTAGGAAGGCGAATGGAGTGTTGGCCTTTATTCCAAGGCGGGGTGGAATATAAAAGTAGGTAAGTCTTGCTACGACAACAGGTCATTGGTGAGACGACATGTGAAGCGCTGTGTAAAGTTTTGGTCTCCTTATTTAAGGAGGGATATACTTGCATTGAGGACAGTTCAGAGAAGTTTGACTAGACTGATTCCTGACATGAAGAAGTTGTCTTATGAGGAATGTTTAAGCAGGTTGGGCCAATCACCATTGGAGTTTCGAAGAAGGAGAGGTGATCTCATTGAAATATATAAGATTCTGAGGGTAGATGTTGAGGGGAATGTTTCCATTTATGGGGAAACTAGAACCAGAGGGCACAGTTTAAAAATGAACATCTCCCATTGAAGATGGGGATGAGAAGGAATTTATTTCCTTTGTAATTCAGAACCCTAGAGTGCAGTGGAGGGTGGGTCGGATCATTGAATATATTCAAGTGGAGTGGACATATTTTTGATCTACAGGAGAGTCAAGGATTATAGGGTGGATGGTAAAGTGGAGTTGAGGCCACAATCAGATCAGCCATGGTCTTATTGAATGGCTATGCTGGCCTGATGGGCTGAATGGCCTACTCCTGCTTCTCTTTCTTATATTTTTAATTTGTCATTGTGGGATTGATCCTGTCTTTTAGTCTCTTTTGCTCTATTTCAGTGTGGAACTAACTCAGTCTGATCTACATGTGAGTGTGGAATTCATTCTCTGTCTATCACTTACTGAATGTGAGTGTGCAATTTAAATCTCAGTCAATCTCTGTTACAGTGTGAGAATGTGCAATTAAATCTTTATATCAGTCCCTGTTAATGTATGTGAATGCAGGATTAACTCTCTGTTGGTCAGTCTCTGTTACTGTATGAGAATGTGCAATTAAATCTTTATATCAATCCCTGTTAATGAATGTAAATGCAGGATTAACTCTCTATTGGTCAGTCTCTGTTACTGAACGTGAGTGTGGAATTAACTACAATCAGTCAGTCTCTGTTACTGTAGGTGAGTGTGGATCAAAGTCTCCATGGGTCAGTCTGAGTTACTGTATGTGAGTGCGGAATTAACTCTCTATCGGTCGGTCTTAGTTACTGTAAGTGTGGAATTCTCTTTCACAGTCTTTGTTAGGATATCTGTGAGTGGAATTAAGGACCTGTCAATTTCCATTAACGTTTTAGTGAGGAATTAACCTACAATAACAGAGACTGAGAGTAATTAAGACAGTTATTTCACACTCTCATATTAGTCTATGTTAATCTATGTGAGTGAGGAGTAAACAAACTACTTGTCAGCCTCTGTTACTTAGAGTGTGCAATTAATTCTCTGCAAATCACTCTTATTACATATGAGTGTGAATCTCTGTCATGTGTGCAAGTGCTGATTTAGCTTTCTATTCTGACCATGCTGGTTGCTGTACAAGAGTGTGAAATTAACTCTTTGCATGATAACCTGTTACTTTCGGTGAATAAAATTAAGTTTGTCAGTTACCGTATTGGAGTGTAGAATTAATTCTGTGTCTGTCAGTCTCTGTTACTGTATAGGCCTATGGAAGTAACTCTCTTTCAGGCTCTGTCACTTCAAAAAAGTTAATTCCACATTCATCGTCTGTCAATCTGTGTTACTATATATGAGTGTGACATTAACGCTCTGTCTCTGTTGTGTGTGAGTGAGGAATTAACTCTCTTTCGCTTAGTTTCTGGTACTGTCTGTGGGTGTGGAATTCATACCTTACATGTCAAGCTCTGTTACTGTACATAGATGTGGAATTAATTCCATGTCTGTCAGTCTCAGTCATGCAGTGAGTGTGCTCTTCACTCTGTGTGAATCTCAGTTACTGTGAGTGAGTGTGAAATTAAATTTCAGTCAAACTTGGTTGCTATGTGTGATTCTGGAATTACCTGGTGAGGCCACAACTGGAGTATTGTGTGCAGTTCTGGTCACCACATTACAGGAAGGACATAATAGCTCTGGAGAGAGTGCAGGGGAGGTTTAGAAAAATGTTGTCAGGGTTAGAAAAGTGTAGCTACGAGGAGAGATTGGATAGGTTGGGGTAATTTTCCTTTGAACAAAGAAGGCTGAGAGGTGACTTGATTGAGGTGTATAACATTATGAGGGGAATAGATAGAGTGGACAGGATAAAATTGTTTCCCTTGGTGGAGAATTCTAGAACAAGGGGACACAGATTCAAGATAAATGGCAGAAGGTGTAGGGGGAACATGAGGAAGAACTTTTTTACGCAGAGGGTAGTGGGTGGCTGGAATTCGCTGCCCAAGTTGGCGGTAGAGGCAGAAACTTGAAACTCTTTTTAGAAGTGCCTGGATCTGCACCTAAAGTGCTGTAAGCTACAGGGCTATGGGCCAGTTGCAGGAAGGTGGGATTAGAAAGGACACCTGGGTGTCCTCGGGCTGGCATGGACAAGATGGGGTGAATGGCCTCGTTCTGTGCTGTAACTTTTCTAGGTCCTATGGTTCTACCTTCCAGCCAAAGTCTGGTATTGGAAGTGATGTGAAACTAATTCTTTGTCTGAGTCCATTACCGTACATGAGTTTGAATCAAAACTCTAATAATCTGCATTACTCTATGTATTTGGAATTAATTTTCTGTCAGTTTCTGTTACTGTGAGTGTGGCAGAGTAGACATGAAAAATTTTTCCCTCGCATTGTTAGAAAGAAATAGGACCAGAGGGCACAGATTGAAGGTAATTGGCAAAATAAGCAATGGTAACATGAGGACAAACCTTGTCATGCAGCGAGCAGCTGGGGAATATGACTGAGAATGTGGGGGAGGCAGGTTCAATCGAAGCACTCGAGAGAGAATTGGATTATTATCCAAAAAGGAACAAAGTGCAGGTCTATGGGGAACAGGCAGTGAAGTGGCATGAGGTGAATTGCTCCTTCAGATGGCCAGCATAGTCATAATGGACTGAATGGCCTCCAATTGTGCTGTAATCATTCTATGATTCAATGAATTAA
Source organism: Cetorhinus maximus (assembly GCF_964194155.1). Lineage (NCBI taxonomy): Eukaryota > Metazoa > Chordata > Chondrichthyes > Lamniformes > Cetorhinidae > Cetorhinus > Cetorhinus maximus. The sequence continues at coordinate 20,164,891 of NC_135909.1, forward strand.
CACTATCAACCTCTTTTACACTAAGTGTGGGTGGAACTAACTCTGTCACTCTTTGTTCATGTATGTAAATGTGAAATTCACTTCCTGTCAGTCTCTGTTACTGTACAAGAAACAGTTAATGACCTTTTATCAGAAATGGTTGGGCCCTCCTGTACTTAAAAGTTCTCGTGGTTAAACCCATCAATGTCTCCTCTCTCTGCTCCGCAATTCAAAGTCAGCCAACAAGAACATACCTTCAAAGAAAGTGAGGAACGACTTCCACTTCCAACATCCACCCTTACGCAAAAGGGATCTGCATTTGTCAGTTTGTGTTTCTGGCCTCGGTTTTGTGAGCAACACCAGCAATAATTCACGTGCAAAATCAGGTGGATACTGGGAATCTGAAATGAGGAGAGAAAATGCTCAAAAGACATGGCACGTCAGGTAGCATCTGTGGAAAGAGAAACAGAGATCACATTTCAGGTCACTGACAGTAAGCCTGCAAAAAAACACTTACTAACATCTGCTCATGGTGGCTGCAGTTCCCACAATTCCCTGCATCTCGGAAACCGCTCTATTTAATGCACTGACTTCCCCAGGCATTGAGAGTGTGCATGCTCCCCACAGCCGGTCCTGTGAAATTCCGAGGTAGACCTTTTACCTCCTCACAGTTCACAATACCACCAAGTTTAATCTCATCCGCAAATTTTGAAATGGTGCCCCGTGCACCAACATTAACATCAGGTAGAGCAGGGGTCCTAACACCGACGCCTGGGTAACTCCACTATAAACATTCCTCCGGTCTGAAAAACAACCATTCACCGCTACCCTCTGTTTCCAGTCACTCAGCCAATCCCATATCCATGTTGCTCTGTCCCTTTTATTCCATGAGCTGTAACTTTGTTGACAAGTCTGTTGTGTGAGACTTTATCAAATGCCTTTTGGAAATCCATGTAAACCACATGAACAGCATCACCCTCCCCAACCCTCTCTGTTACCGCATCAAAGACTCGGTGCAAACGGGGGAAGAAATCGGGAAGCGGCGGCTGGGATGGGGGAGGCGCTGCACCATCGGCTTCATGGTGAAGTCCCCCGGGTCCCTCTCCGCACGTCCGCCGGACACGGCGGCTCTGATTCGGGCTCTGAGAGCCGCTGAGACTCGGCGTTACTGAGGCTGCGCTCGGCCAACCTCAGGTTCTGGGAGCTGTGACGCGCGACTGCCCGGGGCAGGCAGGATTTCCGGTGTACGACCTATTGCACCTGCGCAGTGCCTATCTGATAGAGATAGGCCGTTATACATCACCCCGAGCATTCTGGGAAGGGCTGTCCGCCATTTCCTAATAAACTGCAAAACAAGAGGATGTGTTTGTGTTAATCGTATCAGAGCAAGCTCATTTGTCCCAAATCAGCCCCACTCCTCTGTCCTTTCCAATAGCCCTAAAATATTTTTCCATCCCGTATTTTTCGTTTCACTCATGTAAGTTTATATCGAATCTGCTTCCACCTCATTTCCCGGCTGAATATTCAGGTCACAACAACTGGCTGCCTTGTTAAGAAATGACAAGTGATGATCCATTCAATGTGGAGGATGGTGGAGAGGAGGGTGAAGACAAGGGAAAAGCCAGAATTAACCCCGCCCTCACATGCAGTACTAGACATTGACCGATAAAGAAGGAATCGCATCTCACAAGCCGTTCGACAGACTGAGATACAGAATAAATCTTACACTCGCAAGCATTACCTGTGTAGTGACTGACAGATACAGAACAAATCTCATTCAGGTATAGTAGCAGAGTTTTATAGATGCCTCATGTATCCCACAATCACATGTTCTCCCAAGGTTTAACAGCCACAGTCGAGGTTTGATGACAGTAATCCCATTCCGGTTTAACGAGAGCTTTGCACAAGATCCAGAATATCCCCTCCCCCCCCAATCCCCCCGACGAGTCGCTGGCTATGCCAACAGGCATGTCATGTCCACAAAAAATAAGCAGGACAAATGCAACCAGGCGAGGTACCACCGCATTATTGTCCTCCCTATCAAAATAAAGAAATGATGCATGGGGTCTTTGACAGTGGTATCCAGCAGCAGTTACTTAGCAATAACCTGTTCATTGACGCTTAGTTTGGGATCCACCAGGACCATTCAGCTCCTGACTGCACTGCAGCCTTGGCCCAAACATAGACAAAACTGCTGAACTCAATGGGCGAAGTGACAGCGACTGCCCTTGATATCAAGGCAGCACTTGACAAGGAAGACCATGACATCAGGAAGAACATATTTTCCCACAGAAAACCTCCTCACAGAACAGAAAACATCTTTAAACTAGAGGAAATATCTTTATCGAACAGAAATTTTTTTTGCGCACAACGGATCATATTTAGGCAGCCGGGAGCACATTTGCACAGCAGGGAAGCATTTTACACAACGACAGTGAGGATGTTTCAACGGCAGAATCACAGTTTCACCACAGAGGGATCAGTTTTACAGCAGGAAGCACAGTTACACAATAGGAACTACTTTTAAAACAGGCCCAATCTTTATGCAGCAGGAAATACCTTTTCGTAAATTATCAGTTTCTCCATTGTAATATCTTGCTGGTTTGTTCAGCACCTTTTCCTGTCAGCGATTGTGTTTACCCTGATAGTCTCTTGCTACTTTCCTGTGTATCTTTCTCTGTCTGGTATATTTGTGGTAGCGTAAGTGGATTTGCGGAGCTTGGGTGAGCTTCCCAATAGTTGTGCTCTTGTTTAAAATGTAATGAGGAAGTGAATAGGTGTTTGGCTACCAAACAACGGTAATAGGCAGTAGAAAAATGTTGCTTCGGAGGAGACTGGTGTGCAAAAGCGTGCTGGCCTCCTGACCCAGCGATCGATGGATTGAAACCATACTCAGTTTATTTAAATTCTCATTAACACTAAAAAAAACCACATTTGGCTGCGACACAAGATCACCTCTGAATTTGTTTCATAGTAAATTTACATCAGCTTCTTGCTTCCAGTTAACACTTCAATCTGTAACCAATCTCTCAAATCGTTTTAATTTACACATGGACGCAGCAGAAGTGCTGCAACAATACACCAGCCGAGGATTTCCCCTTTCTCTCAGCCCATTTCAGGCCATGGTCCGAACGGCCTTCCCTTGCTCTCTATCACTCTATGATTATCTGAGTAACAAAAAAGAAAACAAATATCTTATTTGGACACGATATAATGAAGTTTATACATATTAGCTTCAGTATGTCCGATCTACAGGACACCCTGCAGTAATTTCCATGCTTATTTGGACAGCAACGTCCACCCTGAGACATTGACCATCGAGAAGGACAAGATTATCAGCATAGCGGAAACAGCATCACGTCAAAGACACAGATAATTATTGTTTTGACAGATATAATTGTTCATTCTTTATCACTTATTTAAAATATGGAATTCCATCCCCAATATCACCTTGAACTTGGAAGCTTTCATTCCTTCAGGTTTGCATTAGAGACACATTGTACAAAGTACAACTGTGAGTGTCTCTGGTCAATGAACTGATGATGTGCGGAGATCTCAGCTTTTACTCATTGATCTTCACAAGAGATGATCCAGTTTTGACGTTGACTTTTCCTCTGGTGTCGATTTACTCGAATTCCTCACCTGATTTCTCTGCTGTCCAATGAAGCTCACTCAGCAGAGTTTTCAATAATAATTTGATTTTTTCCTCACAGGATTTCAATCACCATGTTTTTGAACAATTTGTTAAAAAAATGCTTCCAGGAGCAGCAATGTGATAAAGAAAATATAATCTGTTATAAAGTGCTTTTAATTGAGGGATGAATGTGGGCTCCGACACCATGGGATAACCCCCCCGCCCCTCTCCGAAATGGTGCTTGGTATACTGTACCTGAGAAGGCAGAGGGCACCTCAATTTACCATATCATCTAAAAGCTGGCACCACTTACAGTGAAACATTCACTGATTACTGCACTAGAGCGTCAGCCTGAATTTGTGCTCAGGATTCTGGAGTGAGTTTTGAACTCACAACTTCCTGATTGTAAAAAGCAAGAGAACAACTGACTGAATAGTAATTCACAACAAAGGAAAGACGACAGAAGACATTTCACTCCAAGGAGAGGCTGAAGTAGATTGTTAATTGAAGAAATGTCACAGGCAATGAGAGATAAACACCCACAGTTGAAAGAGACCGACATTTTCTCACGGCACGGAGAGAGATTGTTGCAGGAATTTCGATTCCCAATGCTTCTTGTCAACACCCCAGTACAAGCTAAATGGTTTGCACACTGCCCGCTAGACTAAAAAACGAAGCTAGAATGCTATTTAATCATCGTAAAATTTTCAATCATATCGGCCTTGAAACATTGATATTCACGGTATTACAGGAAACGCCATAACTTGGGTCTGATGGTAATTTCAGATTTCCTTTCTGCATAACGCCGTCCCATACAAAAACAGGATTTAAACTCACGAGTGAGAAGCACAGTGGATGATCAGCCTTAAATTCAGATAATCATGGAGTGATGAACGACATTATCCCGACGTAAAACAGGCCTCGGAACGATTACATCAGTGATTTCAGACATGTCTTCCGAAAAAAGCACCGCGGTCACGAAGAACCCGTTAGTAAAAGTGACGACGAAGGTGGGATTTGAACCCACGCGAGCAAAGCACAATGGATTAGCAATCCATCGCCTTAACCTCTCGACCACCTCGTCACATGCGGTCTCCTTATTAAACCTCCTTCCGTACTTTTTTGCATTCATGAACTGCTTGTTTCAGGTCCTGAATAACCATCCAGGTGTCTCATGTCGTTTGTCAATAAAATACATTTCCATCACATCAGGTAGGAACTGTTGTAAATCGACTAATGTGAATCACTTCAACACTTCAACATGTTTCTAGACAGTGTGAAAACCCACCGCGGAAAGACCGAAACATACATTCATCTGGAAGAATAAAGAAACTCCTTCCGACTCACTGCAAGTACCGGAACACAACTGAAATGTGGTTTGTCACTCAAGACTGTAACTGACTGTAATCAGCCTCCGACTGAACCCACAAGGAGAGAGTTGCCGTATTCGATGCATTAGCAGAAACTTTGCGTTGGTTTTCTGTGTTGTGATTTATTCTCCGTAATGATTTCCCGGATGTTCAAACCTGGTCCTGATTTCCCCAACTGGCACCGGCTCGAGCACACGAATTAATGTATTAAAATGCTGGCTGGGCTCGTCCGGGAATTGAACCCGGGATCTCTCGCATATTAATTCACCACAAATCCCAAAGCGAGAATCATACCCCTGGACCAACGAGCCAGCTGCCACAATAAACGCATTCAACATATCCTTTCATTGCCACCCACAGGAAATTAACAAAATGCGAAATACTGTGGATGCTGGAAATCTTTTGGAATGTATTAGAAATCCCGGGGCCGACTCCAACCAGTGGAGAGTTTCCCTCCTTGTATAATTTGACTTCAGTTTTGTTGGGTTTCTCAGTGCCACACTCTGCCAAATGCTTCTGTATGGCCAACTGTAGTCACTGGCAACTCACACGCCTTGAGTTCAGCTCTTTTGTCCATATTTGGACCAAGGCTGCAATGAGGTCGGGAGCTGAGTGGCCCTGGCGGAAACCAAACTGAGCTTCAGTGAGCAGGTGATTGGTGAGTTAGCGCCACTTGATCGCACTGTCGAAGACACAGCAATGTGGTTGACTCTGAAATGCCCTCTGAAATGGCCTACCAAGCCTCTCAGTTGTAACAAACCACGACAATGTCACAAAAAAGGGAATGAAACCGGACGGACCACGCGGCATTGATATCGGCACCGTCAATCTCAGCCCTGTCCACCCTGCAAAGTCCTCGTTAGTAACATCAGGGTGTTAGTGCCGAAATTGGGAGAGCTGCTTCACAGACTTGGCAAGCAACAGCCTGACACAGTCATCCTCACAGATAATGTCCCAGACTCCACCATCACTATTCCTGGATATGCCCTATCCCACCGGCAGGACAGGCCCAGCAGAGGTGGCGGCACAGTGGTATACAGACGGGAGGCAGTAGCCCTGGGAGTCCTCAACATCGCCTCCGGACCTGATGAAGTTTCATGGCATCAGGTCAAAATGGGCAAGGAAACCAGCTGATTAACACGTACCGCCCTCCCTCAGCTGATGAACCAGTGCTCCTCCATTTTGAACACCACTTGGAGGAAGAACTGAGGGTGCCAAGGGCACAGAATGGCCTCCGGGTGGAGGGATTCAACGTGCATCACCAAAAGTGACTCGGTAGCACCACTACTGACCCAGCTGGACGAGTCCTAAATGACATCGCTGCTAGACTGGGTCTGTGGCAGGTGCTGAGTGAACCAATAAGAGGGCAAATCATAGTTGAGCTCATCCTCACCAATCTGGCTCCCGCAGATGCATCTGTCCACAACAGTATTGGTAGAAGTGACTATCGCATAGAAGTTGCAGAGACAAAGTCCCGCCTTCACATTGAGGATAGTCTCCATCGTGTTGTGTGGCACTACCACCATGCTAAATGGGATAGGTTTCGAACAGATCTATCAACTCAAAACAGGGCATCCATGAAGCACTGGGAGCCATCAGCATCAGCAGAATTCTACTCAAACACAATCTGTAACCTCATGGGCTGGCATATCCCCCACTATATCATTACCATCAAGCCAGGTTATCAACCCTGGTTCAATGAAGAGTGAAGAGGGCATTCCAGGAGCTGCACCAGAATTACCTAATAATGAGTTGTCAGCCTGGTGAAGCTATGACACAGGACTACTTGCGTGCCAAACAGCATCTGCATCAAATGATAGACAAAGCTAAGCGATCGCACAACCAACGGGCAGACATTAACTCTGCAGCCCTGCCACATCCAGTTGGGAATGGTGGTGGACAATTAAAGAAGTCACTGGAAGAGGAAGAGACGCCACAAATATCCCCATCCACAATAATGGAGGACCTCAGCACATCAGCACAAATGATAAGCATTTGCTACAAGAAGTGCCGAGTGGATGATCCATCTCAGCCTCCTCCAGAGGTCCCCAGCATCACAGATGCCAGTCTTCAGCTAATTCGATTCACTCCACGTGATATCAAGAAACAGCTGAAGGCACTGGTTAGTGCAAAGGCTATGGGCCCTGACAATATTCTGAAAATAGTACTGAAGACTTGTGCCCCAGAACTTGTCACGGCCCTAGCCAAGATTTTCCAGTGCAGATACAACACTGGTATCTACCTAGTTATGTGGAAAATTGCCCAGGTATTTCCTGTACACAGAAAGCAGGCCAAATCCAACCCGGCCAATTACTTCCCAATCAGTCTACTCTCGATCATCAGTAACGTAATGGAAGGTGTCATCAATAGTGTTATCAAGCGGTACTTGGTTAACAATAACCCGCTCACTGACTCACAGTTTGGGTTCCGCCAGGGCCACTCAGCAATTACATCGTTACAGCCTTGGTTCAAACATAGGCAAAAGAGCTGAACTCCTGAGGAGAGGGGAGAGTAACTGCCCTTAACATCAAGGTCGGATTTGTCTGAGTGTGGCATCAAGGAGCGCTAGGAAAACTGGAGTCAATGGGAATCAGGTGGAAAACTCCATTAGTTTGGTATCATGCCTAAGGCGTTCAGTCATCTCAGCTCGAGGATATCACTGCAGGAGTTCCTCAGGGTAATGTGCTCGGTCCAACCATCTTCCGCTGCTTCATCAATGACCTTTATTCCATGAAAAGGTCAGAGGTGGGGATGTTCGCTTATAATTTCACAAAGTTCAGCACCATTCGTGACTCCTCAGATACTGATGCAGTCCATATCCAAATGCAGCAAGACCTGGACAATATCCAAACTTGGGATGAAAAATGACAAGTAACAATCGCGCCACATAAGTGCCAGGCAATAGCCATCTACAACAAGAAAGAATCTAATCACTGGCCCTTGACGTTTAGCGTTACCACCACTGAATCGCCCATTCTCAACATTCTGAGGGTTACTGATGAACAAAAACTGAACTGGGCTAGCCTTATAAACACTGTCGTTAAAAGGGCAGGTCAGAGACGAGGGATTGTGCGATGAGTAACTCACCTCCTGACTCTACAAAGCTTGTCCAGAATCTATAAGGCACAAGTCAGGAGTGTGATGGAATGGTCGCCAATTGCCTGGTGGAGTGCAGCACCCGCAACACTCAGGAAGCTTGGCATCATCCAGGAGAAAGCTTGAATTGCAACACATCCACTCCCTCCACCACTGACGCACAGTCGAGGAGTGCGTAGCATCTACAAGATGCATACAGGAATTCACCAAGCCTCTTTAAACTGAAGGGTTCTGCTGAAGAGTCATGAGGACTCGAAACATCAACTCTTTTCTTCTCCGCCGATGCTGCCAGACCTGCTGAGTTTTTCCAGGTAATTCTGTTTTTGTTTTGGATTTCAAGCATCCGCAGTAGTTTTTTGTTTTTATCACTTTAAACAACACTTTACAAATCCACGACCACTACGGTCGAGAAGGGCAAGGGAAGCAGCTACATGGGAACATCGCCACCTGAGAGTTGCCCTCCAAGTCACACGCCATCTTGGCTACGGAATATATCACCTTTCCTTCACTGTCGCTCGGTCAAAATCCTGGCATTCCCTTCCCAGCAACACTGTGGGTGTACCTACACCACATGGACTGCAGCGGCTCAAGAAAGCAGCTGACCACCACCTTCTCAAAGGAAACTAGGGATGGGCAATAAATGCTGGCCCAGCCAGTGAAGCGCACATCCTGTGAATGAATAAAAGTTTTCCTGTCACCTTCAATCATTTATGAACATGCCCACAATTTCCTCCTGCTCTTGCACGCCCTTTGGGTGCACACGCTTTATTTTATGTTGCCTCTTTGCTTTCTTCGACCACAATTAATCTTTTCACATTTCCCTGGAAAAGGAAATCAACTGCAAAAGCGCTGGTTAGTCCACAGCTGGAATTTTGTGCACAGTTCTAGTCACCACCTTACAGGAAGGAGATAATTTCACTGTAGAGAGCACAGAGAGGATTTACAAGAATACTGCCAAAGCTTGAAAATTGCAGATACGAGGAAGGATTGGTTAGGCTATTGTAGTTTTCCTTAGAACAGAGGAGGCTGAGGGGTGACCTAATTGAGATGTACAAAATGATGAGGGGCATGGATAGGGTGGACAACAAATACTTGTTTCCCCTAGCTGAGGGGTCAATTGTCAGGGAGCGTAGATTTGAGGTCATTGTTAAAAGGATTAAAGGGGAGACGAGGAAAAGCTTTTTCACGCAGTGGATGGCGAGCATTTGGATTTCACTGCCTGAACCGGTTCAACTCATTTAAAATGTACTTAGATCTGCACCAGGAGCCCTGTAACCTGCAAGCTTCCGGGTCAGGTGCTGTGAAGTGGGTTCAGAATAAACGGCTAGTTTCTTCTTCTTCATTTTTCTATCCAGTACAGACATGATGGGCTGAATCACCTCTTTCTGCGCCGTCACTTTTTCAGGGTTCTGTGGTTCTCTCTGCCGCTTAACCGCCCATTCCACCAACCTGCCCACGTCGTTTTGAAGTTCTACTGACTTTCTATAGCTCTTCACGCAACCACAGGACGTCCAAAAACATTTTACAGGCGGTGAGCACTTTTGAAATGAAGTCACTGTTCAAATTGATGAAATTTTGAACCGTCTGTTCGTCAATGTCAGAAATTCCCATATTGGGATTGGAAACAAGTATCATTGGTGTAGATCTGTGGCGCAACCGATAACGCGTTGGACTTGCAGTTGGTATAAACAGATACATTTAAACGTTGTGGGTTGGAATGCTTTAGATAAGTATTGAAGAAAGTCAGCAAGAGGTTTATCAATATTCTCAGAAAAGGGAAACTGCCGTCCCGAACTTCCTTCTATACAGGTCACTCCCCACTTTCCCATCTGAACCACTGAACAGCCGAAATCTCATCACCGTCTCAGGACAAAACAAAAACCTTTGAAAGATGCTGACCAGAGTCAGTCTGCTCAGCCCTCAGAATGGTTTAAAATTGGACATATACAGCCACCGCGGAAACTGCTTCCCATTACTGCTCAGTCATCTTTCCAGACTGTTCCTGACAGACAGCTCGAAACAAGGATGATGTGAACCTGCACCACTGAATACCAAGACCAACACGGTTATCACAGCTGTAATGAACAGCTCCTGTTGCAGCTTTAGATCAGACAGTGGAGGATTATCACAGGCGCTCTGTCAGACTGCATGTTCCTTCAGGCAGGTTTCCAACTGGACACATGGAATGAGCGGCTGTGTGAACATTCGTGGTTCAGGGGGGGATTTCTCACTGGCCGGACTGGAGTTCCCGTTCCATTCCCAGACATTACTCTCTCTGAATCCATTTCTGTCCTCTTGCTCATTTACACTTTGCATTGTTTCATCATTGGCGGCCACGTTTTCAGCTGTCTGAGCCTTTAGCGCTGCAATTCCTTCTAGAAACATCCCCACTTCACTCTCCCCCTTAATACCCTCTTAAAATCTATCAGTTTTACTAAGGTTTTGTTCATCTGGCCAAATATCTGACTCGATGTCGAATGTTGCTTGATCAAGCTCCTTTGAAGCGCTTTGGGGAGTTTTGTTAAATCACGGCGCTGCTGCTGGAATGGCTCGAATTTGGAGAAATTCACATACAGCTTCAATCTTCTTAAAGATTCACCTTTATTCTCTCCACTTGCTTTGCATCGAAAAAACATCTCCTATGAGGTGTTCAAAATGATGACCAGTTTACTAGAGTAAATAAGGAGAAACTGTTTCCACTGACAGGAGGGTCGCTAACCAGAGGACACAGTTTGAAGCTGATTGGGAAAAGAACCAGGAGCGGGATGAGTAGAATGTATTTTACACAGTGAGCTCATTGTGAAATGGAAGCTACCTGGGAGGCTGATGGAAGCAGATTAATTATTACCTTTCAAAAGATAGTTGGAGAGAAAAAAAACTTGAAGGAAGGGAATACTGGACAATGGGAACAGATCCCGGATCTAGGAGTAATTATATCGCTCAACCAAAGAACCAACGCAGGCGGAATGAGCTCCTTCTGTCCTTTATCATTCTATGATTTATGGATTAGAAATCAGTCCTACATTCTGTAGAGCAGGAAGGGTGTGAGAAGCCGGCATGGGAATTGATCCCCTGGGCACAGAATGGAATCGGTATAATTCTGTATTTTGTCAGGGATTCGAAACGGTGTAAATATGACTCTGTCTGTTTAAAAGTGGCTTGTTACCAATTCCAGATAATTGACGCTTTTCTTAAAAGGGATGTGTTATCAGTCAATGAAAAGGCTTATAATATAAAAACGGAAAATGCTGATAATACTCAGCAGCAACTGTGGAGAGAAAAGGAATTAATGTTTCAGGTTGGTGGCCCTTCATCTGAACTGAGGGAATATAGGAATGTAATAGGCTTGGAGCAAGGGACCAGTCCGGGCTTTGGGAAGAGGTTGAACAAAAGCGCAGGTTTGTAATGGTTTGGGGGCCCGGAGAGATTAAATTACAAAAGGTTTCACGGCGCCAAAGCCAAAGGACTGGAATAGGCAAAAAACAAAATGTGGCTCCAAATGAGGTGGGAATGGCTAAAGATCAGCCGCCCAATTGCAAAGTGAAGGAATTAAATAAGAAACAAAAAATAAAATGATAAACCTGAAAGAAACACATGAAACAAGAGGGAGGCTGAGTTTATAATTTAAAAATATTGAAGTCGACGTTGAGGCCAGAAATATGCAGGGTGAGGTGTTCTTCCTCGAACTTATGTTATTCTTCACTGGAACACTGCAGCAGACCAAGGACAGAAAGGTCAGAGTGGGAGCAAGGTGGGGAATTGAAATGACAAGTGACAGGAAGCTCAGAGTCAGGCTTGCGGATTGAACGGAGATTCCTCAAAGCGCTCACCCACCTGAAGCAGTTGAGAACATATTGCGGCAGCAAATACTGTACATTAAACTGAAAGAAGAACAAGTGCATCACTGTTTCACTTGGAAGGTGTATTTGAAGCCTTGGATAGGAAGGTGTCATTAAAAGGGGAGGGGATATTAACTGAGTCAAGGATTTCACACTGAGAGAGAAGGAAATGATGATCTCACCGGCCTGAAATGCTAGTTCTATATTTCTCTCCACAGATGCTGTATAATTGTTGTGTTTTTCCAGCACTTTCTGATTGTTACTATTTCTGATTTTCAGCATTCGCAGTATGTTGCTTTTGTATCCAGTTTACTTTATGAGCTGTTTTCAGGGGATCCGGTTGCCTCGAGTCTTGCTCGGCCGACCGAAATTCCCCTTGAGAAGCTGGCAGTGAGCTGCCTTCTTGAAATGCTGCAGCCCATATGGTGTAAGTAGGTCCACAGCGCTGTTAGGAAGGGAGTTCCAGGATTTGAGAGGGCGATACAGTTCCAAGTCAGGATGGTGTGTAGCTCGGAGGGGAGCTTGCTGCTGTTCTCATGCATCTGCTGCCTTTTTCCTTCCAGGTGGTGGAGATCTCGGGTTTGGCAGGTGCTGAAGGAAAATATAATGTCAGGAGTGGGATTCGAACCCACGCCTCCGGAGGAGACTGCGACCTTAACGCAGCGCCTTAGACCGCTCGGCCATCCTGACTATGCCGCTCTGTTCTGCATAAATGGTTTTGAATTTCACATTCATCGCCACTGCTTTCAAAAACTTGATGTGATATTCCTTTTTTCAGCACCTATCAGGTTCCTGTATCTGAGTCCCATCCTTCCCCAATCCGCCGGGGGCTGAGGAGCTTCTCATTGCTGCATTGCTCTGTTTGCTCAAATCAACAAAGACCCAATTCCCGCCCGACCCATTCCTCACACGAATGTGATGAGAGTGTGAGATCTGAGCGACGTGAATTGTCCAAATGGAGAGTTACATCCTGGCGACAGGAATACCTCTCCACAGCTGCTTTCGGACCTGCTGAATATTTCCAGCATTTCCTGTTTCTGATTTTGTGCCTTCATTACAGGAGATCTTTTTACTGACAACCCAAAGCTTGTCTCTCGGGGCAGCTCCAGGCACCGCTTTCCTGTGACCTTTAAAGTCGGCTGTTTTCACACTCATCACTCTGCGCCATGGCTTTCAACCCCCGCGCAACTCACCCCATCCCGACCCTCACTCCCGCCCCCAGCCCCATCCACGCTCCCGCCCCTCACCCTCACCCTCACTCCCACCCCTCACCCCCATCCCCACTCCTGCCCCTCACTCCCATCCCCACTCCCGCCCCCCACCCCATCCCCACTCCCGCCCATCATCCTCATCCCTACTCCGGCCCCCCACCCCCATCCCTACTCCCGCCTGCTCAGGTCTCAGGTTTTATTCGTAATTCGCAAAGGCCCGGGGATCACAGAGTCTGTGAGGGAATATAAGGTGTTGATCCACATTCACATACAGGGAACTGTGACTCACTTAAGATGGACGGAAGTTGGTGTCCCTTCCAGATCCACTAGGAGGTCTAGTTACTGGAGCTGGGGGAATTTTTGCCATTTCTATCCCACAGGGTGTCGCGCCTCCCCGTTTGTCCCGCTGGGATGGTGATGGCTAAAGTGAGTGGCTGAGAAAGCGGGTGGTCCCCATGTCTCTCTTGGGCTTGTTTCCCCTCATCCAGCTGTGAGGGGGCGGGGGGTTGAGTTTGTGGGGTGGGGGCGGGATCTTGCTGGTTTGCGCACCTTTTCCTGTCTGTCACTGTGTGTGTCCTGATCGTCTCTACTGCTTTTCTGTGTTTTTTCTCTGTCTGTTGCATTCGGAGTGGTGTGAAGTACAATTGCGCAGCCAGGGTGAGCTTCCCAACACGTGTGCTCTTGATTAAAAATTAGTAAGAAGTGAATATTTGTTTGGCTACCGTAAAGTATTCAGCGGCAGGAAGGAATTACGGCTCCGTCGCAGGGCGGTGCAGCGAAGCCCACAGCACAGAGGCCGATGAATCCAAACCATCTTCTGCTCTTTTTGTTCTTATTCACACCAAAATAACCAGCGGTCTGTGACCGAAAAACATACCTGGCTTTGTCTGTACAGTGAATTTGTATCAACTTCTTACTTCCAGTAAACACTTCAATCTGCAACCAACCTCTCAAATCGTTTTTATTCACACTCGGACAGAAATAGTAAATGCTACAAAAATATACCAGCCCAGTATTTCCTCTTTCTCTCAGCCCGTTTCAGGCCATGGTCCGAATGGCCTTTCCTTGGTCTCAATCACCCCAAGATGATCTGAATCGAAAAAAATAACAAAACAAATCTCTTAGGCGGAAACATTGTTGCGGAGATTATACATATTAGCTGCAGTATGTCCGATCTACAGGACACCCTGCATTAACTCCTATGCGTATTTGGACAGCAGCGTCCTCCCTGATACATGTATCATCGAGAAGGACAAGATTATCAGTATAACGGGAAAAGCATCACGTCAAAGACACAGATAATCATTATTTGGAGTTTATTCATTCTTGCTCACTTATTAAATATACGGAGATCCATTCCCAATATCACCATGAACTGGTAAGGCTTCGTTCCTTCAGGTTTGCATTAGAGACACATTGTACAAAACACTCTGTGAGTGTCTCTGGTTAATGATCTGATGATGCGCGGAACTCTCAGCTTTTACTCATTGATCTTCGCAAGAGTTGATCCAGTCTTGACGGTGACATGTTCTCTGGTGTCGATTTACTCGAATTCCTCACCTGATTTCTCTGCTGCCCAATGAAGTTCACACAGCAGAATTTTCAATAATAGCTTGACTTTTCCTAACAGGAATTCAGTCATCATATTTTTGAACAATTTTTCAAAGGATTTGCACACAGTCAGCTTCCAAGAACAGCAATGTGATGAAGGCAATATGATCTGTTTTGAAGTGATATTAATTGAGGGACAAATTCTGGCTCCGACATCATGGAATAACTCCCCCGCCCATCTCCGAAATTGTGCCATGGTATATTTTACGTGAGAAAGCAGATGGCAGCTCAGTTCAACATATCGTCTAAAAGCTGGCACCAGGAACAGCAAAGAATTCACTAGAGCGTGAGCCTGAATTTGTGGTCAGGATTCGGGAATGAGTTTTGAACTCACAACTTCCTCATCGTAAAAACCAAGGGAGCAGCTGACTGAATCATAGGTCACTGCAAAAGGTAAAAAGACAGAAGAGATTACACTCTGTAAGGAGAGCAGAAGTAGATTGTTAATTGAAGAGGTGTCACAGACAATGAGAGATAGACACCCACAGTTGAAAGAGACGGATTTTTTTTATCACGGCAGGGATAGAGAGTGCAGCAGGAATTTCGATTCCCAGTGTAGATAACAGAAAACGTTAACTTTGGGTCAAATATTGAACCTGATAAGGGGTCAGAGGCTGACTGACCTTAATGATAACAACTGTATCAGTCGGAGTCACACAGGGAGGGAGTGATCATTTCTGATTCCCACTTGTCTCCCAGGAATGAAGCAGACAGCATTACAACATTGAGAAGCTCAGAGTAACAAAAAAGGGAAACTCTTCAACCGAGGCTCCCTGGGAAAAATAAAACAACATCCGCTGTGATGTGTGAGTATTTTTGGTGCCTATATTATATCTCCACTGCCTGGAAGATGTTATATTTCATTATCACAGTTCACGTGAATTAGTAAAGATAGAACCAGGACTTCTTCAGTGCTTCCAACTGCTTGAAATTCTAGAAGAGGCAAATATGTTTCACAAATTGTGTAATGCCCCACAGAGTGGCAATAAAGATACATGACTATTTCACTCATAAACCACAATTTAAACCGAAACCCCATTTCCCCTATCGGACGGATGTGAACAATCCGACCAGACTATTTACAACAAGAGAAGCGGAGTCTTACCCGGAGTCCTGGGATCAATACTAATCCCTCAAACAGGGTCTCTGAACCAGATTATATAGTCATTGATCAGGTTGCTGCGGTGGGATGTTGTTGTGCACTTTCAAACAGCAATCTCACTTACCAAGACACAGCTCTGCTCCCGCACCATTGGCCGTGAGGTTTTAGGTCTTCCTGAGGTTGTAAAATGTGGTGGAAAAATTCAAGTTCCTCCCTCCCACCCGCCCGCTGGCCTCTCTTCCTCCAGCTCCGCCCTTCTCTAACTCCCTCCCTCTCTTCCTCGCTGTCTCCCTCCCTATCTCCCTCCCCGGCTCTCCCTCCCCCTCCCCGCATCACCCCGTCCCGCCCCACCCCGCCCGCACCCCCTCTCTCTTTCAAATCTAATTTCCTGTCTCTCGGGTCTGTTTTATCCCCAGGCTACCCGATGACCCCGCCCTCTGGGACTCTCAGGCCGGCCCGAGCTCTTTATCCGGCTCCATTCACAGGAAAAGTGACTTCAGTTCCCACAATTACATCTGTGCTCTCTGTACCCCTCTACCCACAAAACTGAAATTCAGGTCAATGCTAACATGAAGACTGCGGGCTGCGGTTTCCGCTCCTGCTGTGTGAAACAATTCGCTATATGTGTGTACTGTGAGCAGAAAGAAATTGCTGTACTTTGTAAACATTTCTTACTGAACTCACTGTCATTCTGCTTTAACAGGACTAGTTTGAATCTCTTGATATATTAGCAAAATGCTAAATGAACTGCATTTGAAATTTAACCGTATCAGAAATTGCACTAATATTCAGTTGGTCTGTACTCCACTGGACTGATGAAAGATCAACTCCTGTGTCCAATCAGTAATATATGCAGCCACCGAGAAAGAGGTTTAACAGAGAGGGAAAAGCCCGGTTGATTGGATTTGGTTATTGTTAACAAAACCATCATAGGACTGATTTTTCAGGATTAATATTCCCCAAAACTGATGGAAGAATTTGGGGAAATATAGAGAATGCATGGGGTGACAGGATTCTCTGTGTATCAACAGCAGTTACTGGTAACTGACCGGTGGATGGGGTACTAGTATTCAACAGGAAATCGTTAATCGTGAGAGGAAAATGTTCTCAATAAAGGAATGAGCCTCGTTTCAGTTCCCTTCAGGATTCGTTTTTCGTTATGAAGATTGGGAGGAGAAATTAACTTTGACTGTTAAGAAAAAGTAGAGTGGGTGATGATTTGTTTGGTCCAGGATTAGGAAGATGTGAATATAGGAACGGACGGAGACTGTTCTCCACTCAATCCTGTTCAGCTCATGACTGGTCTGTATTTGAACTTTATCCATCCACCGTGTTTTTATAAACCTTAAAATAATTGCGAAACAAACAAACAATCAAAAAATATCAGATGCAGTTCCTAAATGTTCGAATTGACGCCCAGGTTCAAAACCACTTTGCGGGAGAGGGTTGCAGATTTGCACGGTCCTTTGTGTGAAGAAACCTTCCTGATATCACCCTAGATCGGTTTAGCTCAAATTTTAAATTAGGCCCTATTGTCTTGTAGAAATGGAGATCGGAAACTCAGCCCCTATTGCTCGCTCTCTCTCAGCACCATTCCCCTGAATTTTTCTGCTCTCTGTAACTCTTGTTGGCCCTTGAGCTCCCTCCAGGAGCTGGTTAGTTCCAGAAATTAAATCACAACTCGGTCCCTTCATTTAAACCAATGACTGCTTCTTTAAGGAAGTTCTTCATCCCGATTTATCGAGTAATTTGATGGAACATACGAACAAAGAGCAGGGATTGGCCAGGAAGTTTTCCGAAGTTGTAGGTATGGGGTCAGACTGAGAAACAATGCTTGACGATCGGGAATACAGGATGACGAGGCCGCGACAGATTGAGACAAATTAGACACTGAGAAACAGTTTCTATTGGTGCAAGGCACCGGCTTTAAACGAACCAATGTGGACATGAGGATTCATCTTCCCTGGTGAGTGGTGAGGGTCTGGAATGCACTGTATGAGATATGTGGTAGAGGCAAAATAAAATCGGGGCTTTCATAGTGGAACTGGACAGCCACCTGAAGATAAAAGTTTACATGGCTATGGAGACAGGGCTGGGGACTGGGATAGCTGAGTTTCTGCTGAAGCATCTCAGGAGAGACAGAGGGCCGAATAGTCCCCTTCTCTGTTGTAGCTATTCTATGTGTATGTGTGTGAGGTTCATTCAGGACCACTTTGTCTCTGGAACAGGGTTTGAATGTGTAATTCATTCTCCATCTGTCGGTCTCTGTGGATTAATTCTTTATCACTTTGTCCCCGGGACAGGATTTGTTTTCGGGATTAATCGGGGATCTGTCAGTTTCTGATGATGTGCCTGTGTGTATGATTCATTCTGTATCATTCTGTCCATTGAATACTGTGAGAGTGTGCGATTCAATAAGTATCAGTCAGTCACTGATGCCAGGCCTGAGTTAATGAGTCATTCTGGGTCTCTCTGTCTCTTGCTCGCAGTTTGAGTGTGGGATTCATTACGTATATGTCAGTCCCTGAGATACTTTGCAAATCTGGATTCATTCAAACCAGAATATACCTCACTGAAACTGGGCCATTTGTTCTAACAGGTAAACTGCCCGACAAGATCCTCCACCTAGAATACTTCATGTAACATTTTCTGTTTATCCCTGAAATTCATTCTCCCTCCTATACTTATCTAAACTTCCCTTAAATGCAGTTTATCTAATCGTCTCAGTAGCTCCAGGCGATAGTTGGCCTGTAACTGCTGCCAATTCAATGGGAATAAATTAATTAATCATGTTTCCTAAATTGTATTTCATATTTGCGTTTCTATGTCTGCCCCATCACATCATAAAATCCTCACATTGACCTGTTTCCGCGACACCGACAATGTGAATTTCTACAGCACATTCTGATATAGTGAAGTTGACAGATCAGAGACAACAGAGGAGACTTGTTCATATTATTCGGGAAGGGGCAGTTGTAGAAATACTATGGACAGAGAAGACCTCTTCTTATATGTATTATGTAACAAGCAGTGGTTATCGTCTGTCCCTCGATACGAGGATGACAACCACTCAGGGCAGTGAGTTTCTGCCATGGGTCTTCATGAGAGTGAACAGGCCGATTCTCGGCCCACAGACCTTTGGACACATGGGGACAGGATGTCCCACGAGGTAGTGAGATCCAGAGTGCAGGATCTGCTTCCTGTTACTTCTTTTAGCCGCCGTTCTGCCTCATCATTGAGACCTGGGGACTCACAGCGCGCTGCAGCTTGGGGGGCAGGTTTTGGTCATTTTGAATGATGAGAAGCAAGTTCCTCGGAGTCATTAATATAAATGCTGCAGCGTTTGAATTAACGTTTCAGAGTGTCTTTGGAGCATTTTCTTTGTCCTCCCCTGGAATGTTGTCCATTTGAGAGTTGAGAAAACAGGACTTGGCGGATGCGACGCTTTTCGATTATCCGGACACAGTGTGCAGTCCATCCAAGTTAATGTTTCAGGAACAGAAACAAAAATACCTGGAAAAGCTCAGCAGGTCTGACAGCATCGGCGGAGGGGAATACAGTTAACGTTTCGAGTCCGAATGACTCTTCATCAGTTGCACCCCTGTATTGTTAGTCCAGTGACAGCAGATTCAGCTAATGATCGAGCCGCTTCATGGGAAGATTGGAATTCACCCAAAGCATTTTATTAAACCGACTGATGCACAGCTTTTGTTCCAGTTGGACACATCAATCATTTAACGAACCTGATCAGAAAAACAAAATTAATTAGAAATTAATGCACAAATTAACAAGAGCAGACATTTTGAGAAAGAGCCCTGCCATGTTCGGAAGGAAACGCAGAACCTTCAGTTGACGTGTGAGACCGCGGTTTTCAGGAAGTTAAACAGATTTCTGTATAAAACGACCACGACAGGACTCGAACCTGCAATTTTCTGATAACCTCTTCAAACACCACCGAAGTCAGACGCCTTATCCTTTAGGCCACGCGGTCAGGTAATATGATACTGGATCTGATGCTAGTGTCATGTAAATAAATATCGTGGTTGTATATTTTTCAGTTTGATGTTTGGATGATCCGCTGAATCCCAGATCCATAGCCTCAGGGTCTGAGTTTGACTCCGTGTCTTTCGTTGGAAAATAAGGATTGGGAGATCGGGAACTCAGTTCCTATTGTCCGCACCCTCTCCTCATCATTCTGCTGCAGTGTTTTGAATCTCACTCATTCTCTGCCTCGTGGCCTCCCCTCAGCCACTGCTAAATTCCAGAAAATAAACCACAGAACAGCCCCTTCATATAAACCACGAACAAAGGAAGCCGTTCTTCCCGAACTAATGAGCAATTTGATCGCGGTTTGCGACATGTTAAGGCGATAGTGTCAGAGAGAGAAACTTCTGCGATGGTGGGAATTTCGGAATTGGGGGAGGGGGAGGGGTGTGGGGGCGTTGGGGTTCAGTCAAAAAACAAGACGTTTCCGGAGTGAAATTAGGAAACATCTCTCTCAGCAAAGGGTCCTGGAATTTCAGAGATCCCATCGGGAAACAGCACTTTACTTTTAAATCTCAGTTTTATAGACTTGTGTTCATCAAATATATGATGGATCAGTGAGAAAATGGGTATTTATCTGTCCCGGTTTATTTGATCCTTGAAACATTATTGAAGACATTGAGTTATGCATTCACTGTAATCGAACCCAGGTTTCTTTGATGAAAAATAAGAATTCTACCCCTGAATCACCAATCCGCCCATCATGCTGAAATCAATTTATTTCCCTAACTACAAGATCACTGCACTAAAACAGAAAGCAAACTGAAAGTCACCTGAAGAAAAGAAAATAATTTAGGGACTGTGACGCTGTTACAGAATCGGCAACTTCGGGAATCTAATCAGAGTTTCCCACGTCCTAGTGACGCATTGTGCTCCTGAACCAGCAATGCACAGGTTTGGACGGATTTCATAACTTTCAAACTATTTCCTAATCTGATTATCAAAGTATCACTTCCCTTATGATTGATCTACAGTCCCTCGTTGTTCAAATCCCACATCTGTCTTTCGGTATTTTTAATCACTCCACAGACAGAACTTTCAAGAGGGTTTAGAGAAAGTAAATAAAGATGAATTGTTCCTACTGGCGCAAGGGTCAGTGACCAACCAGGGCAGATTTTAATTCATTCGAAAAGGAACTAAAGACAACGTTTTGAAAAGATTTTCTCGAAATAAATTTTGAGCATTTGGATGGACTGCCTAATCTGCAGGCAAACGCACGACTGCTATCATATGGAAGTGCAAAGGCAGCAGACACATGGGAACACCAACACGTGGAAGTTCCCCTCCAAGCCGCACATTATCCTGACTTGGAAGTAGATCGCCATTCCTTCACTGTCGCTGGTTCAAAATCTGGGAACTGACTCTCTAACAGCACAGTGGGTGTACCTACACCACAGGGACTGCAGCGGTTCAAGATGGCAGCTCACCGCCAGTTTCTGAAGGGCAATTGTGGATGGGCAATAAACGCTGGCCTAGCCAGCGACGCCCACATTCGGTAAATAAGTAAATCAGCACCCACAATATTTTTGTTGCTGTTGTTATTTCTGTGGAGGTGTTTACCTGGATAAGGAAACAGCTCTGATCAGCCCTTTGACAGAGAGCCGAGATTGCGACTATGAAGCCTGCGAGATCAGACTCCAAAGTGTGCAGGGAATGAGGAAGAGCGAGAAGGAGGGAACATCCTGCGTTGGATAGATTTTCTCGAAAAGAAAACAAAGGTTTGCTTTTCTTCAGCTGTTTTGACAACCACACGATTTCACAACGACGCGTGACAACCACTGGAGAACTTCTCAAGTGTGTTCGGCATTTTAATGTAGGAAATTGGTGAAATTTCCAACCGTTTGTTTCACATTGTCAGGCTGCATGTTCCTTCAGACAGGTTTCCATCTAGACACATGGAGTGAGCGGATTTGTGAACGTCAGTGGTTCAGGGGTAGATTCCTCACTGGCCAGACTGGACTTCTGGTTCCGTTGCTTAACATCACATTTTCGCTTTCTGAATCCAGTTCTGGTCTCTGACTCATTCATGTTTTTAATCGTGAAACTGGGTTTACCTTGGCGTTACAGATCTAAGATAATTGGTAAAAGAATAGCAAATACTGTCTATCTGTCTCCCCTTACACAAGTTTACAATTCATAGTGCTAAAGACCAATAAGTAGGCAAGCAAAATGTGAGCAGAATGTAAAGTGTTTGTAAATGAATAAAGATCGCTTGAGATGGTGGACAGAAGTTTGGTACATACAATAATGTGGGAATATGTGAGGATCACCACTTCGGTGGGATAGATTAAAAAAAAACAATATTCTTTAAATGAAGAGAGATGGCAGAATGCTGTGCTGCAATGACATTGAGACTTGGGTGTCCTTGTACATGTATCACAAAACAAAGCTACATTGCAGGTACAGCAGGCTGTTAGGAAGGCTAATGAGGTGTTGGCCTTTATTGAAAGGGGAATGGAGTATAAACTCGGGCATTCTTGTGATAACTGAAGAGGGCGTTGATGGGACAAAACTTAGAGTATTGAGTCCTGTTTAGGTCTCCTTCTTTAAGGGGGGAGATACTTACATTTGAAAGAGTGCAGATTTGCCCTAAGAAGATGGTGCTGAGCTGCCTTCTCGAGCCACCGCTGGGAGTGTTGACATTGACTTTGGTCCTCAAGCCCTGGATTTATATTTGACTCTATAAACTTGCGGCTCAGAGGTGTGAATGTCACCAACCGAGACACCCTGTGCAGAAGTAATTTATCAGGATGAATAGCTGTTGTTGGTTTGTTAGGAACTAAAAATACAAAGATGACTGAGAACAAAGGTTCAAAACAGCAAGATGAAGCATTTCAATAAATAACTCTGCAATGTTTGCAAATAAAACAGCACTTTCAGCGAATGAGTGGGAACGTGGTTTGATTTCATTGAGTTGAAACTGATTTCTTTGTGAAATGACCATGAATCAATTTCAACATCAGCACTTTGCATGGATCAACCAATGAATCCATGTCTCCCAAGTTCTCTGTCAAGTGATTCTACTGCCTGTCTTATACTATTGACAGAAGATTGAAGGTTGTTGAGTGCACTTGCTAGTTAAACTAGGTAACTACATAGGTTAGGTTCAGATGGATGTTGCAGTATGAGGTGTTAAATAATTGCGTTAAATGATGGCCAATTGCCATAGGAAGGTGGGATTAGAAAGGGCACCTGAGTGTCCTCGGGCTGGCATGGACAAGATGGGCCGAATGGCCTCCTTCTGTGCTGTAACATTTCTATGGTTCTGTTTCGATGAATGTTTTGTTCCAGGAAACTGCCACTTAGTCACATCCTGTCCCAGGAAATTCCAACACTTACTGCCCTGAGAAACTCACTTAGACACTTGATCACCAATTGATCATAGTCTTCACTAACGTCCCCGATTCTTTATGGGATCATTGAATCACAGAACATAATGAGAACATTCGGCCTGTCTGGACTCGGCTGGCCCTCTGAAAGAGCAGCTCACCTGCGGCCACTCCGCACCATTTTCCCTGTAACACTGCTCAATTTTCTTTTCAGATCAAGATCAAATTCACTTTTGAAAACCTCAATTGTCCCTGCCTCCAGCACAATCTCAGACATTGCATGCAACATCCTAAACACATGCTGCAAGAAAAAATAAAATTCCTTATGTGGTAATTGCTTTTTTTGTAAATTAATTTAAATCTGGTCCTCTTGTTTTGGATCATTCCATCAATGGAACAGTAAAACCTTATTTACTCTGTCCACACACCTCGTGATTTTGAATACCTCTATCAAATCTCCTCTCAAACTCCCTCTCTTCAAGAAACACATTCCCAAATTCTCCAATCATTCAATGTGAATTAAGTTCCTCATGCCTGGAATCTGTCTCACTAATGCTTTCACATGCTTGCTAAATTGTGGTGCACAGGATTAGATACGATACTCTAGTTGAGGCCGAAGCAGTGTTTTCTACAGGATTCACATAACTTTATTGTTTTTGTACTACATGCTATATTGATGAAGCCCATGACGTTGGCTGTTTTACTGGTCATTCTCTCAACCTGTCTTGTGACGATAAATGATTTATGCACATATACACCCACATCCATCTGTTCCTGCAATCCCTTTAGATTTGTAACCTTCATTTCGTGTTGCCTCTCCCTGTTCTTTCTACAAAAACAAATGACACCAGGTTAGTCTGCAATAAATTTCACCTGCTAATTATCCGCCCATTCCATCAACATTTCTAGATCCCTTTGGAATTCTACACTATCCTCCTCACAGTTCACAGTGCTTCTAACTTATGTATCATTGGCAAATGTTGGAATTGTGAGCTTACAACAAGATCTGGCTGATGAATTACCGGAAGGGCAGGGGCCCTGACACTGGACACAAGAAATAGGAACAGCAGTAGACCACACGGCCCATCGCACCTACCCTGCCATTCGATGGTATCATGGTTGACCTTGGGCCTCAACTCTATGTTTCCACCATTTCCCGATATCCCACAAGTCCCCGAGAGACCTGGGGAGCTCCACAAGATAACTTTCTTCAGTCCAAAATGCAACAGTTCACCACAAATCTTTGGTTCCCGTCACTCAGCTCATTTCGTATCTGTGCTGCTATTGTCCCTTCTATTCAATGAGCTCTAACTTTCCTCAGAAGTCTTTTGTCCAGCACTTTATCAAATGCCTTTTTCAAGTCCATTTAAATCACGTCAAGGGCTTCACCCTCATCAAAATTCTTTGCTGTCGCATCAAAAAAAAAACTAACTGAAGTTAAGTAACACGATTTGTTCTTACCAAATTGTTAGGAAGTAGAGAGGTTTAAGTAAATTATACTGGTATTTGCAAATGTTAGGAAAGAGTTTTAGCTTTAAAGTTTAAGTTTGATTTGTATTTCTGTATGTGTGTTAAGAAAGGTCAAATGGAGTTTTAGTTTCGTTTTAAAAAAGTGCTTGCATCTCTAATCAGGTTTACGACTTATGAAGTTAAGCAAACACATCAGTAGAAGAATTGGGCTGTTGCCTAGCAACAGGGAGGCAGAGAGGCAGGTCCCTCCCACAGACACACACACAGAAGGAGAGAAACAGCAGTTTTGATTTGGAAGCTGCGGACCTCGGTTGGTTTTTGAAAGTTGCTGCCGGGAGAGACTGGAAAAGGGGGCAGATAGTTAGTCCCAAGCGAAAGAAAAATCCCAAAATCCAGGGGAGTGGAAGAGGGGAAAATACGAAAAAGACCTTCTTGTCAAAGGAAGGATGGGAACCTGGAACAGGTCCTGTTAATGAATTTAAGAGGAGGGGCAGAGGGAATGGCTTCAATCCTCGTGTGAAAGGCGGAGCGCAGTGAAACTGGTTGACTCACGGCTTGACAAGCTTCTGTGGGGAGTTGAGGAGTGATCCATAGCATCTGGTTATGGTGGTATCTGTCACTTGGTTTCAGAGTCTGGTGTGCCTTACCACAGGGTGCCTATTGATACATGGATTGTGTAATTACTGTGGAAATTAAAGAATAAAATAGATTTTGCAACTTGCGTTATCCTTACAAATTTGTCTCCACCTGTAAGGTTATAGTTGTGGATGAAAGTGTATTGTAACATGGTTCATCTTTTCTCATTGAATAAATGTTTTATTTATTTTCTGGTAAAATTTGATCAGCTGACTCCTCTGACTCTTTTCAGTAGTTACTTTCCATGTATTTAAACAAACAAATAAAAGTTAGAATCTATCAAGCTGGGCTCCACTCTGGGTTTAGGATTGTCCAGGGGTAATCACAGCTGGGACCATAACATAATCCATGCTGCTTTTACATATTAATGTGCATTTTCCCGAGGTAATTTTCATGTTGTTGGGAATTTTCCTTTCTGAAAGGTAGCTCACCACCCAGGTTAAACTGGCTGCCCTGTAGTTTCTGGGCTTATCCTTACACATTTGTTTGACAAGGATGTTACAATAGCAATTCTCCACTTCGCTGTCACCAAAGCGAGTCTAAGGAATATTGGAAAATTCTGGCCAGCGTCCCTGCAATTCCTGCTCTCCTCCCTCAGTATTCTGAATGCACCTCGTCTGTGTCTGGTCCTAAACAACTTTAAGCACATACAGCATATCAAATACTTTCTCCTGAAATTGTTTATTACCTTTACACTAAAATATCGATCGAGGTGAAACGGCTCACTTTCTGCTCAGTACAATTCCTAGAACAAAAACAAAATATGATCAAATCAAATTCACACTATGGGGCCACCAGACCTGGCCGTCTCAGAGAAGTTTACAATTCTCTCAGAGAATACAACAGCCGAATGCATTCATCCAGAAAATTGGGTCGTCTAATTAGTGTTTTCGGGTAACATTACAGTGCGATTAAGTGGGCAATTGTGTTTTTTTTCAAATTGCCTTCATGTGTGTTTCATTGATGAGTTCTCTGCAATGGTGGGTCCAGTTCTGAAACTTACCCCTGATATAAGTAAACCGCTCTACCTCGACTCACTGCGAGTTTTATACGATGCACTGGGCTACTGACACGACAAGTAACAACTCGTGAGAGCGCGCATGTAACTTGTAACAGAGACGGCTCACATTCTCCCTTACGAAACGTCCCATAGCGAGAATCACACGGCCATACCAATAATGTAACTGTATGTATATAACTCAGCCAATATAGACATTCATTGGCACCCAAAAGATATCAACCATTCTTTCAGAGCGCTCTAGGTAAAAGAGAACATTGAAGAAATACATCAGGCAGTGTCTAGGCCGGGCAGTATCCATGGAGACGGCAAGAAAACTCAAGTTTCAGTTACACTCATTCTCTTCTTGGGATAAATTAACTCATTCTCTTATTAGGATAAATTAACCGTCTGATTACATGAGCAACAGTTTCTTCATTTACTCCACCTATTTTGCAGTGATAATTTGGTTATAATGACTTCTCAGGTTCTAAAAACTCGCCCGGGTTTAAGTAAAACCCGCCTTTTCGCTCTTAAAAAATATGCATCACAAGTGGTAACACACGAGGGCTCGTCCGGGATTTGAACCCGGGACCTCTCGCACAATCATTTAACGAAATTCCCGAAGCGAGAATCATACCTCTAGACCAACGAGCATTCCACAAGTAAGCGAGATAACCGCTATGTGCATTCATTGTCCTCCAGAGTGCGTGAACCCTCTTTTGGGTTTCTGTCGTAACACCAGAAAACAATTAAGAATTACACCTCATGGCAGGCAGCAGCGTGGACAGTGAAAGGGTGTTCACGTTTCAGGTCGATGACATTTCATCAGAACTCAGCAATGCTAGAATTGTGATCAGTTTTACACTGTAACTCCTGACACCGAGCTGGAACAGGAACTCGGCACCCACTCAGTCTGCCGGTGCGTGCGCCGTTCCTCCCACCGCTGACGACCTCGTTGTTCAGCCGTTGACGGTCGCCCACTTGCTGCCTCCCACTCACTCCCCTGCTCCCGAATGCCAGGTGCACAGACCCGGGGCCCTCGCCACCTCGCTCGCTGCGCTATATGCCAACACTTATGCCGCACCTCTCGCTACCCGACTACCAAGCCGCTCACCTCCCACTCGGCACCTCCCTCCTGACTCTTGTCGCCGCCCATCTCATCACAAGAACTGAGGAGATGGTGACAAGCAGAACAGCAAGTGAGGCGGTGAGGGGTAGGGAGCAGGCCGGAGAGCGGGAGGTTACTGAGGCGCCGAGCAGTCCGGCAAGCGAGACGGTGAGCAGGACAGGGACAGAAGTGCCGAGAGAGGCACACAAGAACAAGAACACGAAAATCAGAAGCAGCAAGAGGCCATTCAGCCCCTCGAAGCTGCTCCAGCATGGCTGATCTGAATGTGGCCTCAACTCCACTTTCCTGTCTGCCCCCCATAATTCTTTACTCATTCCTTTGTCAAAAATATCTCCAACTCAGCCTTGAACATTTTCAATGACCCAGCCTCCACTGCTCTCTGGGGAAGAGAAATCCGCAGATTAATGTCCCACCGAGAGAGAGAGAAAACAAATTACCTTCTGTCAGCCTGAAATGGGAGAGCCCGATATTTTTAAACTGAGTCACCTGATTGTAGAGTCCCCCACAAAAGGAAACATAGTCTCAGCAGCCACCCTGTCAAGTCCCCTCAGGATTTTATATCTTTCAATAAGATCACCTCCCGTTCTTCAAAACTCCAATGGGTATAGGCCCAACCGCCTCAACCTTTCCCCATAAGAAAACCCTTCCATTCCAGGAAGCAGTCGACTGAATCTTCTCTGACCTGCTGTAATGCAATTATATCCTTTCTTAACTAAGGAGACTAAGACAGTCCACAGTCCACCAGATGCTGCCTCACCAACGCCCTGACTGATATAGAGTATAACTGTGGGGAAACTTCCATAATTTTATATTCGATTCCTTCTGTAATAAACACCAACGTTCCATTCGCCTTCTTAATCACTTGCTGCATCTCTATACCAACTTTTTGAGGCTCATGAACCAGGACCCCCAGAACCCTCTGCACTGTAGAGTTCTGCAACATTTCTCCATTCACATGATGTACTGCTTTTAAATTCTTCCTGTCAAAGTGGACAAGTTCACATTTTCCCAAGTTATTCTGCATCTGCCAATTATTGTCTACTCACCAACCAATCTATATCGCTCTGTACACTCTATATGTCTTTCTTCTACAGTGAAGGCAGAAACAAAATACCCGTTCAACAGTTCTGCCAGTTCTTTGCTTTCCATTATTAATTCCCCAGTCTCACTATCTGCGGGACCAACATGCACTTAAAGAAATATTTATAAACATTTATAGACTGAATTCCGGATCGGGAGTGGGCCAGCGAGCGGAACACAGCAAAAACAGTGTTCATTTCGGGCTGAGTTTGATCTGCACCATCTCCGCTGCTGAAAGTGACCTGGAGCGTCACTGGCTTTGACGTCACAGACACGGAAACTCCACGTGTGGAGCGCGTGCTCTCTGCTGTTCCGGTGTCAACAAACTCAGCCAAAAGGCCTTTCCCATGTGGACCAACATGAGAACTTCCCGGGAAGTTTACATTTACCCCTCCTTCATTGGACCGTCCTCGAATGCCTCCGACCCTGAACTAGAGTCAGAAACTTGGAACAGATCCCAAACAATTAGCTTGCTAGATGCCCAGGAAAGGTTAAACAGTTTAACTTCTGGTCTATCACCTGGGTAACTGCGCAACTGAATCCTCAGTCGCCCCGATCCGACCACCTGACCCCTCCGCGGATCTCCTGACTGGCTCCCAACCTGTATGTTGACGCGGTCACGCACTTTAACCATCAGACCCACCTACGCACTCACCCACCAAACTCATTCACTCAGCCAGCTATCTACCTACACACGTCACTCACCTATCCATTCATTCAGTCACTAGCTCACCCAGTCAGTCATCTATTCGCTCCCTCACAGTCAATGACTCGATATTTAAATTACCAGAATATGGCAGTTAATGTTGTAAAAAGGGGCCATGTACTTTCGTTCCATGACTCTGCCGCTGGGTTTAGATGTCCTACCACCTTCAATGATTTACGTACCTAAACATCCAAGTCCCACTGCTTCTCCACCTCCCTTAGAGTTATACCCTTCATTTTATATTGTCTTTCAAAGTTCTTCCTTCCAAACCTCTCTCCATTGAACTTCATCTGCCACCTGTCTCCCCATTTCCACCAACTGGTCCAAGTCCATTTGAAGTTCTACACGATCCTCAACACTCTCCACAATGTTTCCAAGCTTTGTATCCTCCGCAAACGTTGAAATTTTGTCCTGGGCACAAAGGTCTCGGTCATTGATATTTATCAGGAACAGCAAAGGTCCCAACCCTTCCGCCAGGCCGAAAAACATCCATTAACCACCAACCTCTGTTTCCTGCCACTCAGCCAATTCTGTATCCTTGTAGCGGCGAAGCGGCTCTACTCCTTTTGCCAACTGTTTCGCTATTCGGTGGCGAGTTTTCTTCTGTTCAGTGGTTCAGATTGGAAAGTGGGGTGTGACTGGATTCACCTGTACAGAGAGGGGTTGGTGACGGTTTCCCTTCTCCGATGAACCAGTTGCTGATTTGCTTTTATCTAAAAATCGACTCTGGTGGGACTCGAACCCAGAAACTTTGAATCTCTTATACAACAGCAGCTAGAAGTCCAACACGCTACCGTTGCGCCACAGAGCCCAGAACATGTAATGCACATTTCCTATTCCACATAAGGGAATTTCTGACGTTGTAGAACAAAACGTTCAAACGGTCAGCGATTTCCTCCATTTGAACAATGACGACATTTCAAGAGCACTCATTGCCTGTGAAGTGTTTTGGACGTCCTGTGGTTGTGAAAAGAGCGATAGAAATTCGAGTGAAAGAGCGATTTCCTTCAAAAGGACATATTCAGGTTGGAAAATAGGGCGGCTGAATTTTTTTGCAGAGAAGGGTGAAGTGATTCATTTTGGTCGGAAGAACACAGGGAGAAAAGAGAAAATAAAGTTTACAATTCCAAAGACGGTGCCGGAACAGCGGGAAATGATGTACATCTGCATAAATCATTGAAGGAGGCTGTGCAGGCTGAAAGAATAGTTCATGAAGCATACAATATCCTCGGCTTTATGAATGGGAGCATAGATTACAAGAGCAAATCCGTTGTTTTGAACTTGGAAAAGACAGTATTTCGGCCACAGCTGGCGTATTGCGCCCGGTTCCGGACATCACACTTTAGGAAAGATGTGAAGGCATTGAAGAGGAAGCAGTAAAGTTTCACGAGAATATTTGGCGGCGAGGTACTTAAATTACCTCGATACATTGTAGCGGTAGGGGATATTTACCTTGGAGACGAGTAATCTGAGAGGAGATTTCTTAGAGTTCTTTGCAGTCCCGAGTCTTCTGGACAGAGGGTGGGTGATGATTTGGACATGGGCTGCTTCAGTATCGGAGGTGTTGAAAATGGTGCTGAACATTGAGCAATCATCAGCGAACATTCCCAATTCTGCTGGAAGGTCAATGGTGAAGCAGCTGAAGATGGTTGGACCTAGGACACCGCACCGAGGAACTCCCGCAGTGATGTCCTGGAACTGGGATGATTGATCTCCACAACCACAATCATCTTTCTTTGTGCTGGGTATGACTCCAACCAGCAGAGAGCTCCCCATCCCCGCCCCCGATTCCCATTGTCTCCACTTTTGCTGGGGATCCATAATGCCACACAGTCAAAAGCTGCCTTGATGTCAAGGGCAGTCACTCTCACCTCGCCTCCGGAGTTCAGTTTGCCTTGGAGGACGAGGGGAATCAGGTTGTTTTGTTTGGCCACCCAAGCTGAATGTTGGGCTTGAGGTGGCGATCAGATTCGGAGGGGAGGGTGACAACCTTTCACTGAGTTTCAACATTGCAGATCAGACTTTGGAGGGATTTCTGCAATATTCCCAGGACGTGGTGATCTCATTCTTAGAGCAACACACTTACACTGAGGACAAGTTGCACCATGTAAAATAAAATGGAGATGTGGGATGTCAGAATCTGTTCAACACTGATTCACTTTTATTCATTTCTGCATCCTAGAGTATCAAAGTGGTTTGTAACTGTAAAAAAATAAATAAAATTCAGAAGATTCAGTCCAATACCTCCACAGTTTCCACTATTACAGCCCTCAGCATTTTCAGATGCATTCCATCTGGTCCCACTGACTTATCAACATCAAGCACAGCCAGACCTTCTCATATCTCTTCTTTAACACGAGTTATATGTTAAAAAGTCATTTGCAAATTGTCGATGGAGGATTTGTGCCCTCTTATTGAAGAGGGTTTAAAGGAGAGGAGCGAAGCATTTGTGCTGAAGAAGTGGGATCAGTGAAAATAAAAGTAACAATAAGTGGAATGAAGGGGGCGGGCTGTTCATGGGCTGACTGGAGAATTTCATTAGGATTTATTCATTGGAGATTGGAAGGTCATTTTTCCAAATCTTTAAGAAGATTAACGTTGAAGGAAACCTATCTTCATCGATAAGGAATCATTAGCTAAGTTTATAAAAATAACACGGATAGATAGGATTCAAAGAATTGGAGGGGTATCACGTTGTAATGTGGAATATAAGATCTTGGTGAGGGCTTTAGGAAGAACATCAAGTCCTTGGAGAGCGTGCAGTGGAAATTTTCTGGAATGGGATCAGTGGTGAGGGATTCCATATGTGGATGGACTGAAAAATACAAACTGGAGATGCTCTTATCAGAGAGAATGTTAAGGAGAGATTTAGTACAGATATTTAAGATTAGCCGATGTATTTAATATCAGCCCAGGTATTCATTTCTTATACACATTAAGCAATATTTTTCCCATTGATGGAATGTTTGAAAACCAATGATTAGATAAAAAATAAATCGTGGAGAAATGTTTCACACTGCTCCATTCCAAACAGTTCCTAACTTGACGTGATACATTTTGTTCTGCTTACTGGAGCCGCATTTCCAACATTGCACACCAGGCTGCACTTTCAGAACCTTCT
Source organism: Cetorhinus maximus (assembly GCF_964194155.1). Classification (NCBI taxonomy): domain Eukaryota; kingdom Metazoa; phylum Chordata; class Chondrichthyes; order Lamniformes; family Cetorhinidae; genus Cetorhinus; species Cetorhinus maximus. The sequence goes on from NC_135909.1 coordinate 20,197,248, forward strand.
TGCTAACTCTTCACGGCTGGAAAAAAGGATATGAGACCATGACTTAAAGCTAGGATCGGCTCTGAGGGGATGTTAAGATGAGGGATTGTGAAACCATCGTGCTTTTCACACGTGGGTTCGAATCAAGTTATTGGATATTTTTAGTTAATTGCTTCTTCCTGTTTGAGTAGGTTTTGCATAAAAAAGGCCTGGAATCGGATGGTTGTCAATGTCTCACTGGAGATGACAAGTGGCAAGTAACATTCGCGCCACACAAGTGTCAGGCAATAATCATCTCCAAGAAGTAGGAATCCAACTACTACCTTGATGTTCAATTGCATTACCATCACTGAATCCCCCACTATCAACATCCAGGGAGTTACCATTGACAAGAAACTGAACTGGAATAGCCATATAAACATTATGCCTACAATAGCAGGTCAGATGCTAGGAATTGTGCGACGAGTAACTCACGTCCAGGATCCCCAAAGCCTGTCCACCATCTACAAGGCACAAGTCAGGAGTGTGATGGAATGCTCCCCACTTGCCTGGATGAGTGCAGCTCCCACACCACCCAAGAAGCTTTACACCATCCAAAACAAAGCAGCCCCCATGATGGAGACCACATCCAAAAACATTCATTCCCTCCACTGCCTACGCACTTTAGCAGCAGTGTGTACCATGTTCAAGGTGTACCGCAGGAACTCACCAAGGCTCCTTCGACAGCACCATCCAGACCCTGCACCACTACAATGTAGAAGGGCAAGGTCAGCAGATAGATGGGAACACCACCACCTGGAAATTCCCCTTCAAGCCATGAATTGGAAATATATCGCTGTTCCTTCACTGTCGTTGGTAAAAATCCTAGAACTCCCCTCCTGACAGCACTGTGGACGTACCTACACCACATGGACTGCAGAGGTTCAAGAAGGCAGGTCACCACCACATTCTCAAGGGAATTAGGGATGGGCAATAATTGCTGTCCAAACCAGCGAAGGCCAAATACCTGGAATGATTTTTTTTTTAATGGAATATTTCAGACTTAATCAAAATTGATACTGAGCTATTACAGTTCTTTCCCCAGATTTTATTGGATTGATGAACAAATAGGATTCAGGAAAGGGAGCAGGACTTTTCCTTCCCTTTCATTCTCTGGATTTACAGTGGCTGAAAGAGCAGCTGGAAAAGTTAATGGCGATGGAGCAGAAAAAAATAACATTGTCCTTGTGGAACACATTTAGTTTGACATTTTCTTAATAAGTTCAGTGAGTGAGCAAGTTTTAGCAAATGAGCTTTAAAGTGAAGGGCCATCTAATTAAACCTATGAAATATAGAAAAGGTTGTTTATTTTTGTGGTGAGATTCCTGAAACTGTGGAGGAGCAGAGAGAGATGAACAGACATCATTAAAAGCTCGTGGACAGGAAGATAAAAATAATATCTAAGACTAATAGAATACAAAGTATTGGGAATCATATTACAGGTGTATAAAACCCTGTTTAAATCGCTGCGTTCTGTTCCTGACAACAGACCTGAGGGATGTTAGATTGGCCTTGGAGTGGGGGCAGCAGAATTTCATCAGAGTGATACCAGATTCAAATGATGAGGACAGATTGTAAATACTAGTATTGTAATGCCATGAATATCAGAGACTATGGGGTGATCCAACTGAGATGTTTACGGTGTTTGAATGATTTGACAGGGTAGATAGAGAGATACTGTTACCTCTGGTGCGACGGGAGGTGGGGGCCGGGGGTTGGGGTGGTGCCCTCAACAAGGGCGCTTAACCTTTAAATTAGAATGAAGCCTTTCAGAGGTAATTTCAGGAAGTGCATCTTCACACAAAGGATGGTGGAAACTCCCTCCCCCAAACAACTGTAAACGCTGGGGGTCAACCGAAAAGTTCCAAACTGAAATCGATAGCTCTTCTTTGTTAAGTGTTTTAAGGATTACAAAACGAAGAGGGATAAATGGAGCAAAAAGACAGACCAGTCATGAGTTCATTAAATGGTAGGACAAACTTGGGGGAAGAATACGTTACTTCTGTTCCTCCACTCCGAATTCATAAATAAAAACTAAATCTGGGAGGAACTGAAATGAGGTGTCATCACTTGGTGGTCCCATTATTCTCGCAACATTGACAATCTCTAGTGCTGAGCTACAATTCCACACACAACTCGTCTCCCAGGAAATCTGGCAGGAAGAAAATTATCCTCTCCAACCTGCATTTCCCACATTTTACCAGCTGCCAATCCTTTGATCATCATTTGGAAATTGAAATCGGTCTATTGCCCCACTTCCATGGTGATTTCGGGAATAGTCAGCAGGGGAGCAGCATCAGAAAGCAGTTGTTTTCCTCTCTGTTAATATTGTCTCAATGTCGACATGCCTCATTCATTAGATGGGGAAATGAGCTTGTATTAATCCAGTGATGAACAAACCTGTTCCATGTTACAAGCATTTACTGTGTTAATTTTTATAATATCAGATGACAATTTCTCGTTGAAACACAGCAAACTGCTCCCAGGTACTTTTATGAGCTTGTGAAACAAGACAATTCCAGTTTCCACACATAATGAAGCCAAGCGGGAGGAGACAGCTGTTTCACAGTGATCAGATATTGGAGTTGATGAAGAATGTTTTCTGAAGATCAATGTGTCCTTTTGGAAATCTGGAATGGGTATGGTTTTCTATATTAAACTTTGACCTTTCCGTTAGTTCTTTATGTGCAGCTGTTTTTGGTGGTGTTATTGAGACAGGGATATTGGTCAGGGCAGCAAGAGAAATCACTGTGCTTCTTCAATAGCGCTGGGAAATCTTTCATCTCTTTAAAAACCTGCCACCAGTTATTGCTCAGGATTAGCCAGGTGTGGTACACCGAGGATATTCACTTATTGAAATCAATGCTTTTCACAGAAAGCATTAGTTCCTGTCAAGCAAGTATAACAGTTTCATAATATTTTTCTAGTTTATTGCGAAGTAATTTTATGGGGTAAGTATAGTTGGGTCTGTCTGTGTGTAATGTAATTACATCTGGAATCAAGTTTAACTCATCAAAAGAAGCTGGGTGCTTGACATGCTAATGAGTAAACATGGAAGCTGGATTAGCATGTAAGGTGTGAAGGGAATTTGCATTTTTAGATAAATGAAGGGATATTTGGATTTCAACGGTATCTCAGTAAGTTTTCAACTAGCCAGATAAGCAAGGCTAAGGAACATGTTTATTTTTTCCAAAGGTTACTGGAAATAGTGGCGACATGGGAGATTTTTAGATTGTGAAGAAGATACAATTTCATCGACATCTGGGTCTATAGAATTTACATATCAAGAAGAGAGAAACATATATAAAGGAGAATGAAAGGTGATGTTGAAAAAGGGCATGTAAGATCTAACAGGAGTGTGTGAAATGGCCTCAATGAAGCCTCCAGCATTTTTGTGTAAGTCTGCTGTCTAACTAAACGGGAGTTGAAGAAAAGCCATATGGCATTCCATTGTCCAGGATACTGTGTTAACTTGCTGAGTCTGCTTTAATTCTAAAATCTATTTCAGACCTTAAAGGGTGTGTAACTGAGGGGTTCAGGTCAATTAGTAAATTGAGGAGTTATTATAGTGCTATTTGTAGTCTTATGTATGTGCTTGACATCTTTTGCTTTTAATACACATATTAATTTAATTTTTAAAATTTCGAAATGTCCTGTCAGACCCATTGCTCCTGAATTCAGTGCACACATCTCGTAATAAATACAAATGCAAAACCCTTGTGACAACACGACCAACTATCCCTCTTGGATTTGGTCCATATCTTCTGCCACGTCATAACAGTCCCTCACACACTCTGATCAATTAACGCCTGTACCCTTTATTGCTGACGGATTTCTTGTCATTTTGAGTACCCACCTGAGTTGAGTTTTAAGTCAGATTTCATGTTTTCTGGAGCAAAACTGAAACTGATTCAGGAAAAATGAACAGACACTTTCTGTCAGAAAGGGGCAGCTAATTTCTGCACAGGAAACACACACAAACAACAATGTGAATATGCTTTGGGATGATGATTGAGTGCTCGGGGGCATAACTCCACTGTTCGTGTGTCTTCGGCACAGTGCAATGGGGTCACTTTGGATAAAATAAGAGGTTGGGCAGGGCCTTGGTTTATCATCATTATTTAAGGGCTGCACCTACAATAGTGCAGCCCTCCCTCAGTACTGTACTGGAGTGTCAAACTTCCTTGTTACACACAAATTCTGGCACGGGTTTTGGGGACATACACTTATCTTTCAAAGCCAAATGCGACCTAATCAGCCCCACTGAAAGTTTTAACAAATCGCCCAATCCACAGCTACAGGACTGGGGCAATTATGAGGTCATCCCCTGGCAGGTCACGTGACAGATGGGGCCACGATGCATCACCACCAGGTTTGTGACTTGATTCAAACCCAAAATCCTGTCACAATGACTTTTCAAATAAATCTGTCGTCTACTTGCCAACACAGCAGTAACACTTTCTGCCTAACCATGAGGAGAGCTAAGGAGACATGCACAAAACTAAATCCTTTAATAAAATAGTTCAAAAATCATTTAGGCTGAAATTCTGTGAGGGAAAAGTCAAGTTATCATTGAGAACTCTGCTCAGAGAGCTTCATTGGACAGGAGAGAAATTAGGCAAAGAATCCGAGTTTATCGACACCAGCAAACAAGTTGACATCAAAACTGGATCAACTCCCATGAAAATCAATGAGTAAATGCTGAGAGCTCCGAGCACCATCAGTTGACCAAGTAGAGATATTGCCTGGATAAAGCATTCTGTTCAGGACAGGATTTATTGAACTGAATCGAATAGACAGGTCTTTGCACAACAAGTCAGTCATTTCTAGATTTTAATTTGAAAACCTCCAGTTTGTTGCAAGATGGAATTCATATAAATTATAATTACAGTACAAATGAGTTGATAATTCAAACACAAACGTTGCTTTCAGGTAAATTAAGTGGGACAATGAAATTACAACCAAGAACTCAATTGACCTGGGAGCTCAAACACAGAAAAAGTTAATTGCAGAGTGAAGAGTTTATAATGTGGATTTGTTGAAAGTGGAGATTAGGTGTAGAGGGGGAATGAGCTGCTGTGTAAATTAAACCGAGAGACAACAGCAAAGATACAAGCCGGAAGGAGCAGAACATTCTAAATAACGAAAACTTTAATTAAACAGGCAGCTCATTTCAGTGTAATATCGGGACAGCTGAGAGCTGTTGACTACACATCCTCTGCTCTGTTGGAAATCCAAAAACAGGCTGATGATAGACGTCAGATTCATAATAAATTAGGGAACCAAGCAGAATACAGGAAGTACAGAGGAGAGCTCAAAAAGTAAACTTGAACAGCAGAGGGAATGTATGAGAAAAGATTTGCAGGTAACACAAGGTAACACTGAAGGCTATTAACAATAAATGGACTGTTACTGAAAGGGAGGCTGTGCAGGCAGAGGGGATGGCTGAATCTCTACATGGCAGGAGAGATTAAATGATGAAAGAATTGGTGCTGCAAGGAAAAAGGGAGAGGTAAAGGAACAAGTAACAAAAAACTGAGATGTGTCGAAAAGAGGTGTGAATGGAAAAATGAGGAGCAGCTGCCACCCGAAAGCAAACGCAACAGGAAAATGAGGTTAAAACCAAATGTGAAAAAAAGGAGTCAAAATGGGGACAGAAGTTACAGTTTGAAGAATATTAGAGATTTAAGCAGCTGTAGGTCATTCAGCCCTTCGAGCCTATTCTGCCATTAAACACGATCATGGCTGATCTGATTGTACCCTCAACCCCACTTTCCTGCCTGTCTCCCGCAACCCTTGACTCCCTCGTAGAATCTGTGCAACTCAGCCTTGAATATATTCAATTATCGAGCCTGAACTGCTCTCTGGGGAAGATAATTCAAAGGCCAATGATCCACCGAAATCAAATTACTCCTCATCTCCATCGTAAATAGGGGACCAATTATTTTATTAACTGTCTTCCCTAGTTCACACTGCAAGTGTAATCCTTAGCACAATTGGGATTGTTTATTAAGTGTTGTCCAATTGCGGAATGATAGTGTGGAGTAATGAACTGTCTGGTGGAGTATAGGGTAGGATTTGCCCTCATGGTTCACTGTGTGCACGTATACATGGGTTGTCAAAGACACAGAAAAGTGATGTCCCTTTACATTCTATCTCACCTCTGACTGATTCTTCACAACATGAATTGGCCAAATGGCTGAGTGAGTTTCTGCAAACAGTTCTGAGTGAGTTTTCCACATACACGGTGAAGGGATTCTTCTCCTTTGTGAAGCCCATACAGGATTTGCATATCGATAGCAATGGCGTGTGCATGTGCTTGTTGCTTGTTTGACTTTGCTAGCCTCTTGATTAATGTACCACTCAAGGAAGCCATTCACATATGCACCATGTCATTATTTCATGATGATCTAGTCTCACTGCCATTGTCTGAATCTGTATTCATTGAACATATGAACTCAGCAACTCATGCAGTTCATTTCAGTTTTAATGGCACCATGTATGCCCAAAGAGATAATGTTGCCATGGGACACCCTCTAGGCCCAGCTCTTGTAAACATCTTTGCTAAGTTCCACGAGAAATGTATCTTCAGGAAATGACCCCTAACATCCAATCCCTTTCTTTTTTCTGATACACAAATTACGCGTTTTCTATGTCTGCATCAGCAGCTACATGTAAAACATTCCTGTGACACCTTAATGTGCTCTAACCTGCTCTATTCTCATTGAAATTGACCAGTCAAACGAGCCCCCTTTCCTCAATGTACTACTTGAGAAATCTGCCAATGCGTTCTCTACTACTGTCTACTGCTAGCCCAGCACCATTGTTGGGATTCCCACAGTTCCATGCGGTATAAGGTAGGTCTTGTCGGCAAACTGATAGGTGGGGACCAGACCATTTGCTAATCATGCAACATGATGCCAAAACCAGGCACTTCAAAGCTATCCTGCGGAATAATGGCTCCATCGATCAAATAATTGCTCACTGTATATCACACAAACTCATCAATGGGTCTAAGCCCGTTCTGAAAAGTCTGTTCTGAAAAGTGGCCAGTCTACCTCACATAACCCTGGAATGGTTTAGGTATCTCAAAAACGTGAACAACTAATAAAGCTACCCGTTTCACAATGCTACCATGCAGTAGCAACACGAGTGGCATTCTCCACTAACAGGATGCTGCTGTCAAGACTAAAAATATGTTCTGCCAACAACACAAATAACTAATGTTGTATATGAATTTCAGTGCCAGTGTGATGCGAGGTCTGTGGACATTTGCCCCAATGGCTGTTGGATCGTACCAAACAGCTTAGGCCTTCAGCTCTTCACAACAGGCAAAATACTGAGCATACTCACCAAGATTCTGCTTGAAAAGCTCAGAACATAGTGTCCAACATTGGATGTGATTTCACAGAAGGACAATACTTACTGACCAATCCTGATTGTGCTAAGAATTACACGAACATCAGTTATGATCCCGGCTGATGGTAAAACTGGATAAGTCAGTTCCCGGAGTGAAACCTGGCTGGATAGAACCCAACCCAAAGATTCTGAAGAAATTCACAGGTATTTGCTCATGAACTTTGAACACAAAGAATAAAATATTTATCAAAACAAGAAAAAGAAACTACATTAACTGGACAAAACAGTCAGAAAGATCTCAATACAAACAAAAGAAGGTGATTCAATTTCCCAATATTCCTTTGCCCAGCAATATCTTTACAGATGGATAAACCAGTGAAGAGTTACCACGGGTTTGTCACAAAGGCTTCTTGCTTGAGGCTGGCACATGTGCAAACTGTTTTGTTGTGGTGAATTCTTGAGCATTCACTTGACCCTTCTCAACCAAGACTTATCTCACCCAAAATAACTGCACTTTATACTCACTGTTTCAGTAGCAACACCACCGAACTGATCACGACAATGAGTCATATAACTGACTCTGCAGTTAACTATTGTCCTAGTAGCCTTGTACTTTTCTCTTCTCAAGAGCCTAAAACATCCCTGCTTAACTCTTTGATGCACATTGAACTCGTCCCTCTCTTTCTCTGTCTCTGTGTCACTTGAACACTGTCGGTAGGCAGCAACCCAGATTTTTTTTCTATTGTGTGTTTCTTTTTTCCCCAAAATCACTAAACATCTAACCCCTTTACTGACCTGTCAGCCAGGGTACCACCCAGGCTTCTAAGTCCCAAGGCGAATTGAAAAAAAAACTTGTGAAACTGGAATGACTCTACATTTCTGACATAAAAAATACACACACATGTATCTATCTATACACATTATATATATAAATACACACACATTAAAAATTGTACATAGTTCCTAACAACCAATTGAAGATTATCTGTCGCGCTCACTGTGTGCCTCACTTACACATGCTCAGGGATACATTTCTTCACACACAGGGCCACTACCGTTGCAAACAAAATGGACATGTCCACGCATTGCACTTCCTGCAACTGAAGAAAAGCTTGGTGGACAATCATTCCCTGATTCCTTCCCAGGGAAATGCCTGGAGCAATCAGAGTCGACTTGGCTGTTTGAAAAAAGCCAAAGCATGGCAGTTAACTCTTCCCTGTTACATTCCCATGGCAACCCCTCTACCAATCAGCGAATAATTGTCAACCAATCAGCACCCCCTTCTCATGCAGTATAAGTTTTTGTTCCCTTTGAGATTTGGTACAATTGTATCTGCTCTGTAAGTTAAAGTATTTTCAATGAGTTATTTAAGGTTTGTTAACATAATATCAAATACATTACTTAGCTGAAGAAAATAAAATATTATTTGTCGTTGAGCACATATACATAGGGGATAGCTGGGAAATAGGGTTGTGAAGCAGCAGAGCTGTGAGACCAAACAAGTAAATAAAATCTCTCGATAATACAAACTCTGTCTTGCTTTCGGCTTCACCAACTGGTTTGGATCCCATTAACACTGAAGAGGGAAAGACAAAAAAAATCGACATCATGTCTCTTTTTTTCAGGAATACTCAAGTTCTGTATTCCTAAGTGACAATTTCTACATAAATCTGTCACATTTCTCACCGTTCCCAGTTCCAACAAAGTGTCATGACTTGAAGCCACTGGTACTTCCAGATCTGCTGTGTATTTCCAGCATTTCCTGTGTTTATTTCAGATTTCCAGCATCCAGAATATTTTATTTTTATATTTCCATTGTATTATTGGTTGTTACTGTGGGATAAATTTTATATCTGCCTGGCCCTTGCACTGTGTCTGTGTCGGATATGAGGTGCACATGTCAGTCTCTAACAAACATGTGTGCCTATGGAAAAGGATTGCCTGTGCAGACAGTTCCTACCCTGATCCTTACAACTCCTCCCACACCAAGTGAGATCAGACAGATACAGGCCTCCTTGCACAGATACAGAAAGATGTCACACAGACACTAGTATTAGTCTAATTTTCGGCACCAAACCTTTGGAAATACGTGAAGGTTTTATGAAGAGTGCAGAAAGGGTTTACAAGAATGTTTGTAAGGATGAGGGGCTTTAGTTACATGGATAGATTGAAGAAGTTGTGGTTACTCTCCTTCGAAAAGAGAAAGCTGTGAGGAGATTTGGTAGAAGTGTTCAAAATAGTAAGTGTTCTAGACAATGTAGATAATGATAAAATTATCCTGTGGGCAGTGGGCATCGATTTATGGTGGTTGGCAAAAGTACTAATGGAGGCATCAGGATTTTTTTTAATGTAGGAAACCATTAGGATCTGCAATTCACTGCCTGAGAGTACGCTAAAGACAGGAGAATTTGGGGTTGTCAAAAGGGAATTGGATAAGCACCTGAAGGGAAAAGGTTTGCCAGGCTGTGGTGAGAGGCCTGGGGATCAGAAGTAGCTGAGTGGCTCTGGTGGAGAAAGACCACAGACACGAAGGGCCGAATGGCCTCTTGCTGTGCTGTAACTATTCTAAGCTTGTATGTATTTAAGTGTAGGATTCATTCTGTCTCACTATACCTCTGGCAAAGAATTTGAGTGTGTGATTCAATATATATATGTCAGTATCTAGGGATGTGTATGAGTGTATGATTCACTCTGTGTTGCTGTCTGTGGTGCACTATGAGTGTGAGATTCATTATGTATCTGTCAGTCTCTGAGACACTTTGGAAATCGGTATTCATTCTACCCAGAATATACTTCATTAGGTCATCTGGTCTAATTGGTACATTATTCCACAAGATGCTCCACCCAGAATACTCCATGTACAATTATCTGCTGGTCCATGAAATCCATTCTCCCTCCTGTACTTACCTAGCTTTCCCTTAAATACAGCTGTGCTCATTGATTTAAATGCTCAAGACGACAACAAGTCCCACATTCTACAGATTCCATGAGAAATAAGTTATATTGATTTTTTCATTGGATTTAATACTTACAACTCTATGTCGACCCTGTCACATCCCATCACTACTTCCTCACATTGACCTGAATCTGCAACACCAACAGTTCATGTTAATTCCCTCCGCTCTGTTGCAGTTCTCGGCTCTGGCCAGTAGATGTCAGCACACTCTGCTAGGTCGAAGTTTACGGATCAGAGATGGACAAAACAGGCAAGAATTGTTCACATTATATTAAGAGGGGAAGGGAAGGTCTTAGAATTACTAACGGTGGATATGACTTTTATTCTATTTTGCTATACAAGCAGTAATTATAATGTTGTGCTAAAGCCGTCAACATGTTGTGTGTGAATGTGAGATACATTCTTATCGGCCCTTCTCTGATCCAACTTGTGAATGTGGGATTCATTCTGTGTCTGTTACTCACAGGTGCTGTGTGAAAGGCACGCTGGACCTGTCAGTCTTGGTTACTGTATGTGAGTGTGGATACATTCTCCGTGAAACTGTAGGTGAATGTTGCATTCATTCTGCATTTGTCGATACCTGGTACAATATATCTGTGTCATAGTCAGCCTGTATCTTGCATTTCCAGGTACTGCATGAGTGTTGGGTCACGCCTTGAGCCTGACAGGGGAATGGGACGTATGCAACGGAAGTGTTCTATCAGTCACTTTCTGGTATTGAACGGGACTCAATCTGAATTTCTTAATGGTGATGGTGGTTTGTAAGTGTGCCTGTGTTTCACTCTTTGCCAATCAGTGCTACCGTATGTGAATGTGGAAACCATTCTGAATCTGAATGTCTCTTGCATTCCGTGGGAGTGTAGTTTCAGTCTGCATTTGTTATTCTTTGGAGCTGTGTATGAGTTTGACAGGCATTCTGGTCTGTCACTAGGGGAGTAGGTGAGTGTACGGTTCATATTGCACATTTCATTCTCTGGCACTATAAAGAAATTGGGGCTGATTTTATATCTGAATGTCTCTGGTGTTGTTTATGAGCATGGCAATCATATATAGCTGTCAGGCTCTCCTAATGTGTGAGCCTGGGTTTAATTCTGGGTCTGTCGATGGCATTCTATGCCTGTTGTATTGTTATGTAGGTTGGGAATCATATGAATCTTTCAGTCCCTCATGCTGTTTGTGAGCATGAGATTATTCTGTATCTGTCAGTGGGATTAATTCTGTATCTGTCAGTGCCTGCTACTGTATGAAATTTTGGGATTCAATTGGTATATTTCATTCACTGGTATTGTATGTGGAAGTGAATGAAATATACCAATTGAATCCCACAATTTCATACAGTCACTGACAGATACAGAATTAATCCCACTGACAGATACAGAATGAATCTCATGCTCACAAATAGCATGAGGGACTGAAATATACATATGATTCACAATTTACATAACAATGTGCATGTGTGTGTGTGTCTGTGTATGTGCATGTAGACTTGCATTTGTTTCTGTCAGCACCTGTTATCTATGCGGCTCTTGGACCCTTTCGACAATCTCTCAGTGGTATAATTGATGTGTCAGAATAATTTGGTATCACCCACACTGAAATATTGTGAGTGAGTGCAGTAAACAGTCTGTGTCTCTCAACACCTGGCACTGAACATGTGTTTGATAATCGCTCACTGGTACTCTGGGTGAGCAGAGGATTCATTGTGTAACCTTCAGTGTCAGGGACTGTTTGTAAGATTGGGTTAATTGTATATAAATTCCCAGCACAGCCACAGACCACTAATGTGGTCAGCTTAAGCAAACGATATGTGGGAGTTTTGGCCCAATATTAAATCTGTCACTTTGAACACAATTGGGAAAGATAATGAATCCTTTAATCTGATGCTGGATGGGTGTGCAAGTGTAACTCCAGTTATACTAATCGATTTGATCTGTGACATTCAGTCTGATTCTGAGTAAGAACTTTGACATGGATGTAAAATGGTCTGGAATTGTTATAGTATTTCTATTTGACACTGTGTGAGGATGGAGGATTAGTATGTAATCTATAGCTCAGTTCATATTCATCAAATTAATATTGTCTCTTTTAGTTTCATAATAAGGGTGAGTTTTAAACTAGAATCTGAATTTCTGTCTCAGGTTATACTAGCTTTCAGAATATCTCAAACTGATAATGTACTTGAGATTTGAACTTGTATCTCAGGTATATGTCAGGACACACTATGGGAATTAATGGTGCAATTTATAAGTCCATGATGTGTGTGAATACTGGGGTGGCAATTAACATGAATCTCAGTGTACATCATTAAGGTTAAGCCTGTAAGCTTGTAACTGGAAACGTGTCAGTTTTATCAGATGTTTAATTTGTAGTGAAGGCAGCACAACTGGGATTGACCCAGTGAGAATTTAGGAATGGGTGAGAATTTGGACTGGGATTTATGGAGACTCCCATCTGCAGGACTGAGTTTGGGTGACATGGATACAATGTCTATCTCTCCTGCTCTGTTTGATTCATGGATGGAAAATGATTCTGGAAGTATTTATGCTGTGTGAGACTGTGAAACTGATGACCTGTCTGTGTCTCTGTGCTCTGTCAGTGAGAATGTGAATACTGTGTGTGAGAAGGAGCTGGTGGGAACCTTCATTCTAATTTGGCTGGAGGAAACATCTCATTTATTCTGGTTCCTTCAATTATTTGCCTGTTGGAAAAAAGTATATCTTAGAATTTAAGTACAGCTGAGGTAGAAGATACTGATTCTATTAGTTTAATCTTTCTATTAATAATCATTATGAATGATCTGGGAAGTCTGGGAAGAGCGTCCTCTGCAGTCCCAATGGCCGGGAAGCAGTCTGGGAAGAGTGTCCTGTGCAGTCACCGTCGCCGTGAAGCAGTCTGGGAAGAGTGTCCTCTGCAGTCACCGTCACCGGGAAGCAGTCTGGGAAGAGCGTCCTCTGCAGTCACTGTCACCGGGAAGCAGTCTGGGAAGAGTGTCATCTGCAGTCACCATCGCCGGGAAGCAGTCTGGGAAGAGTGCTCTCTGCAGTCACCGTCACCAGGAAGCAGTCTGGGAAGAGTGCCCTCTGCAGTCACCGTCACTGGAAAGCAGTCTGGGAAGAGCGTCCTCTGCAGTCACCGTCGCTGGGAAGCAGTCTGGGAAGAGCGTCCTATGCAGTCACCATCACCGGGAAGCACTCTGGGAAGAGTGTCAACTGCAGTCACCGGGAAGCAGTCTGGGAAGAGTGCCCTCTGCAATCACTGTCACCGGGAAGCAGTCTGGGAAGAATGTCCTCTGCAGTTGCCAGGAAGCAGTCTGGGAAGAGCGTCCTCTACATTCACCGTCACCACGAAGCAGTCTGGGAAGAGTGTCCTCTGCAGTCACCATCGCTGGGAAGCAGTCTGGGAAGAGCGTCCTCTGCAGTCACCGTCACCGGGAAGCAGTCTGGGAAGAGCGTCCTCTGCAGTCACCGTCACCGGGAAGCAGTCTGGGAAGAGCGTTCTCTGCAGTCACCATCATCACGAAGCAGTCTGGGAAGAGCGTCCTCTGCAGTCACCATCGTCGAGTGAAAAAAAAACAAAGAGTGACATCACAGGAAAACCGTAAGTTCATTGGTTGGTGAGTAATTGCTAGTTTGAACTACCTATTCTAAGTTGATTTCAGATCAAAGGTGACTATTGGGGCCCAGGATCGGAGGTCTAACACTTCAGCTTCAACTCAGCAGAGAGAGCGGGTTCCAGTTGATTTTAAAAAGTGTATTTTGATTCTCTATTCTAATTTGCTTACAGGTCAAAGGTAAATAGGAGAAATATTTTACAGATTGATAAATTTAAGACCAGTAGGAAAGTTAACAACAAATTGAAAAACTAATTAAATAAAATAGAGATGCAGTGCCAGGCGATGTGTTGTAGCTGTGTGGTGTGGTTGCTGTTGGACCCCATTGTGGTTCCTCATGACCACATCTGTAGCAAATGTTGGTTGCTCGAGAAACTCCGGCTCAGAGTTGATGAGCTAAAGTCTGGGCCTCAGACACTGCGATACATCAGGGAGGGGGAGAGTTACCTGGACGCACTGTTTCAGGTGACAGTCACAACCCATAGATTAACTACCATAAATTCGGCCAGTGGTCAGGGACAGGAGGGTGTGACTATGAGTGAGGCAGGTCGAGGGGTCCAGGAAGTAGCACTGCAGGAGCCTCAGCCGTTGCCCTTATCCAACAGGTTCGAGATTCTTGCTCCCTGTGTGGATGAGAGTGGGGACTGTAGGGAGGATGAGCAAACTGACCATAGCACCATGGCACAGGGAGCCATTCAAGTGGGGGGAGAAAGGAGAAATGTAGTTGTACTCAGGGATAGTATAGTTAGGGGGATAGATACTGTTCTCTGTAGCCAGGATCGAGAGTCCCAAAGGCTGTGTTGCCTACCTGGTGCCAGGGTTAAGGATATCTGCAGAGGAACATGGAGTGGGAGGGGAAAGATCCAGTTGTTGTGGTCCACGTAGGTGCCAACGATATAGGTAGAACAAGGAAAGAGGTTCTGCTGAGGGAATACAAGCAGCTGGGGCTAAATTAAAAAGCAGAACCAAAAAGGTAATAATCTCCGGATTCCTACCTGAGCCACGAGCTAATTGGTATCGAGTCAATAAGATTAAAGAGGTGAATGTGTGGCTCAAAGATTGATGTGGGAGAAATGGGTTCGAATTCATGAGACATTGGCACTAGTACTGGGGAAAGGGGAAGCTATTCCATTTGGATGGGCTCCACTTTAATCAGGCTGGGACCAGTGTCCTGGCGAATTATATAACCAGGGTTGTAGATAGGGCTTTAAACTAAATAGTGAGGGGGGAGGGTTCAGTTGCATGCAAATATAAAAAATTAAAGTTTAAGGGGAGGGTAAGAGTGCAGGTTAGTGACGAGGCTGATTGTTCCCAAAAAGTGAAAGGAAGGGACAGAGTGTGTGAACACCATATTGCACCAAAGATTCAAATAAAAGTAGGGAAAATTGACAACAGGGCAAACTTAAAGGCTTTGTATCTGAATGCGAGTAGCATTCGGAATAAAACTAATGAGTTAAAAGCGCAAATAGGGATAAATAGGTATGATTTGGTGGTGATTACTGAGATGTGGTTACAGGGAGAACAGGTTTGGGAGTTGAATATCCAAGGGTACTCAGTGTTTCGGAAGGATAGGCAGGAAGGAAAAGGAGGTGGTATAGCTTTGTCAGTAAAGGAAGAGATCAGTGCCATAGTGAGGAATGATGTAGGCACTGGAGAGCAAGACGTAGAGTCAGTCTGGGTAGAAATCCTGGTGGGAGTAATCAATAGGTCCCCAAACAATAGTTCAGCAGTAAGGCACACAATAAACCATGAAATACTGGGAGCATGTAAGAAAGGCACGGCAATAATCATGGGTGATTTTAATATGCATATAGACTGGGCTAATCAAATTGGCAAGGGTAGCCTCGAGGGAGAGTTCATAGAGTGTATTAGAGATTGTTTCTTGAAGCAATGCGTTGTGGAACCAACCAGGGAGCAGGCTATTCTGGATTTGGTTTTGTGTAATGAGCTTAATGTTCTCAGAATAAAGGATCCACTCCAGAAGAGTGATCATAGCATGTTAGAATTTCAAGTACAGTTTGAAAGCTAGAAACATGAGTCCCACACTAGTGTTCTGGAGTTAAACAAAGGTAACTACATAGGCACGAGGGCAGATTTGGCCCTAGTGGACTGGGCAGGAAGACTACAATGTAGGACAGTTGATGAAGAGTGTCAGATATTTAAGGAGATATTCAATTCCTCTGAAGTAAAATATATTCCAAAGAGGAAGAAAGATTGTAAGAGGGGGAAAAAGCATCCATGGTTAAGCAAGGAAATTAAAGATAACATAAAGGCAAAAACTAAGGCATACCAAATTGCAAAGGTCAGAGGCAGGCTGGAAGATTGGGAAACTTTTAAAGATCAACAAAGGGTTACTAAAAAAATAATAAAAAGAGCAATGGTAAATTATGAAAGAAAACCAGCGCAAAATGTAAAAACTGATAGCAAAAGTTTCTGCGAGCATATAAAATGAAAGAGAGTAGCTAAAGTGAATGTTGGTCCTTTGGAGGATGAGACTGGGGAGTTAATAGTGGGGAATGCTGAAATGGCAGAGACACTTAATCAATATTTTGTCTCCGTTTTCACGGTAGAGGACACTAGTACCACCCCAATAGTGATAGTTAGAGCAGAGGGTATAGAGAAGGAGGAACTTCAAACTATCACCATCACTAGAGAAAAAGTACTGAGCAAACTATTGGGACTAAAGAGTGACAAGTCCCCAGGACCTGATGGCTGACATCCCAGGGTCTTAAAGGAAGTGGCAGCAGAGATAATGGATGCATTGATAATAATATTCCAAAATTCCCTGGATTCTGGAAAGGTTCCAGTGGATTGGAAAAATGCTAATATAATACCCTTATTCAAAAAGGGGGGGAGACAGAAAGTAGGAAACTATAGACCTGTTAGTTTAACTTCTGTCACTGGGAAATTGTTAGAATACATTATTAAGGAAGTAGTAATGGGGCATTTGGAAAGACAAAATGCAATCCATCAGGGTCAGCATGGTTTTCTGAAGATTAAATCATGTTTGACTAATTTGCTAGAGTTCTTTGAAGACGTGACAAGCAAAATGGATAATGGGGATTGTGTAGATGTAGTATATCTGGACTTCCACAAGACCTTTGATAAGGTGCCGTACAAAAGATTAATACACAAGATAAGATCACATGGAGTTAAGGGTAATATAGTAGTTTGGATAGAGGATTGGCTAACCAACAGAAAGTAGGGAGTCGGGATAAATGGGTCTTTTTCTGGATGGCAAGCTGTAACTAGTGGGGTGCCACAGGGTTCGGTCCTTGGGCCCCAACTATTTGCAATCTATATTAATGACTTGGATTCAGGAATAGAAGGTACTATAGCTAAATTTGCAGATGACACCAAAATAGGCGGGAAAGTAAGTTGTAATGAAGAAATAAGAAATTTACAAATGGATATGGACAGGTTAGGTGAATGGGCCAAAATTTGGCAGATGGAGTTTAACGTGAATAAGTGTGAGGTTATCCATTTTGGATTGAAATAAAAAGGTGAATTATTATTTAAAGGGAGAGAAACTTCAGAATGCTTCAGTGCAGAGGGACCTGGGTATCCTCGTGCATGAATCGCTGAAAGCTAGTATACAGGTACAGCAGGTAATGAGGAAGGAGAATGGAATTTTGGCATTTATTGCTAAAGGAATAGAATGTTAAAATAGGGAAGTGTTGTTGCAAATGTACAAGGCATTGGTGAGGCCGCACCTGGAGTGCTGTGCACCATTTTGGTCCCTTACTTGAGGAAGGATGTAGTTGCATTGGAGGAAGTTCAGAGGGGGCTCACTAGATTGATTCCAGAGATGCAGGGCTTGCCTTATGAGAAGAGATTGAGCACTTTAGGCCTAACCTCACAAGAGCTTAGAAGGATGAGAGGATATATAATTGAGGTATATAAGATGCTAAAGGGGATAGAAAAAGTAGATGTGAAGTGGATGTTTCCCTTTGTGGGGGATTATAGAATGAGAGGCCATAATTTTAGGCTAAGGGGTGATAGATTTAAATCAGGGATGAGGAGGAATTACTTTGCTCAATGGGTCGTGAATCTGTGGAATTCACTACCTCAGAGTGCAGTGGATGTCGGGACGCTGAATAAGTTTAAGGAGGAGATAGACAGATTTTTAATTAGTAACGGTTTGAAAGGTTATGGGGAGAGGGCAGGAAATTGGAGTTGAGGCCGAAATGAGATCAGCTATGATCATATTGAATGGCGGGGCAGGCTCGAGGGGCTGCATTGCCTACTCCTGCTTCTCATTCTTATGAATGACTGGTGAGCTGTAGCCAGATTCTAACTTATATTGGACAGACCCTTCTCAATCCAATTCTCAACTAATCAGAGAGCCAGGTAGAAGAAACTGTAAGTTCTGACCGGCTTATATTTTCATATTTGAAAAGCCTGCCAATTTCAGATCATGTGGGGATAATTCTATTTCCAGCAATTTCTGCTACTGAATGCAACTTGGGGATTCATGCTGTACCTTCTAATTCTGTGACTTGTACATGAGAGGGGTTTGTTCTAAATCTGTAACTCCCTGTTTTTCTTTTTGTGATGGTTGAAATCATTCTCTATCTGCTAATCTTGTACCATGTGAGAGTGTAGGATTCTCTCTGCATCTGTCACTTGCTGAACTGCATGTGTGTGAGAGATTTATTATGTGTCTGTCAGTATCTGCTTCTATATGCAAGTGCTGATATCAATCTGTACTGCCCAGTCTCTGCTCTGCTCTGTGAGTATGGTCACATTCACTGTCTGTCATTGTTCTATGTGACTGTGGGATTCATTCTGTGATCATCAGCACTTGGGACTCAGCAAGTATGAGAGTCACTCTGCATCTCTCCATTTGTCATCCATTGTCAGGTTAATTCTGTAACTGACATTCATTGGAGCTGTGTTGTAATGGCCTTAGTTCTGTACCTGTTAGTCTCTGGTTTAGGATGTGGATTTGGGACATATTCCGTATCTGACAGACTCTGGTACTGAATGTGACAATCAATGTAACTTTGTATCTGTCAGTCTTTATGCAAAATAATTTGTAATTGTGTATTTGTCTGCCTATGGTACTGTATGTGAGCATTATGTACCTGTCAGTCATGGAACTGAATGTGATTTTGTGATCCATTCCATCTGTCAGTTCCCAGAATTACAAGTGAATGTAGTGCTCATTCTGAAGCTGACAGTATCTGGAAGTGAGTGTGAGTTTGACTTTAGTTCTGCAGTCATCTGTCTTTGACTACATGTGTAATTTATTCATTCTGCAAGTATCAGTCTCTGGTCCTGTATCCAAATGTTGATTTTTGTTTGTATCTGTCAGTTGTGGGACTGTGTGTGAGTGCAGGATGAACTATATGAATGTCATTCTCTGATACTATATCAGTGGGATTCGATCTGCTTCAATATATCACTTGTGAAATATTAAAAACAAGTGCTTCCTTTCAGTTACCTGTGAAATGCAATATTGTTGCATTCAATCTGTATGTGTCCATCTCTTGTCTTGCATGTGGATGTGTTATTTTTTCTGTATCAGTCGGTCCCAGATAATTGACATGAGAATGAGATTAACTCTAACCCTAATATATGTGACTGTGGCATTCAGTATTTAGCTGTCCATATCTGGAATTAATTGTATCAGTGAAGTTGATTTTACTTTTTTCTTCATCTATTGCTGTCGGTGAATGAGATTTGTCTCATGCCTGTCAGTCGGTGGCACTTTAAATGACTGCTTTTGGTTTATGCCTTATTGTCTTTTTCTGTGTGTAGGCCTGTGGATTTTTTTTCTGCATTTCAGGGTTTGGTCCCCTGTATAAAGTGGGATTAATGCAGTGTATGTCAGTTTTTGGTGAGTGTGGACATACTTCTGTGTTAGTCAGTCTCTCAAACTGAATGTGAGTGTGCATTAATTCAGTTTTCATCAGCATCTGGCAGACCCTGAGGGTGGGAATCATTCAATATCTGTCAGTTTCTGGTATTGTATGTGAATGTGCTGCTCATTCTGTGTCATTACCTTGTAAAAGGTGTGAGTGCGGGGTTTATTTGTACCTGTCACTGTGCAATACCGAATGGGATTATGAGTTTCATTCTGTATTTTTCAATCTCTACTTCTCGACGTAAATGTGTTTATTTTTGGCCGTCAGTCTCAGGTACAATAAGAGACTCTGGAATTTATTATCCCTTTGCCAGTCTCTGGTAGGGTATGTGACACTGGGCTACATTCTACATCTTTCAGTCAATGGCAATGGATATGAAAGTAGCTTTAATTCTGTATTTGTCAGTCCCTGGGTTGAATGTGGTATTTGGAATTTGTTGTTCTTATGTCTGTCTCTAGATTTTTATGTGAGTTTGGGGTTCATTCTCGATCTATGTGTCTCTGCTATCGAATGCAACTGTGCGGGTTTTCTGTATTGGTCCTTCACCTGCATCTCAGGCATGATCTAAGGGTACATTCAGTAGTTCTGTGCAAGTTGTGTAGTGGTATTTAATTTTTATCTCTGTGAGAACAAATACGAGTGATAATATATGCATCAATCTCAAACCTGGTCCATTATTTAATTCCCGCAGTTTGAAAAAAACAGAATTCATACTTTAATATTCTAGTCTAACACTTAGTGAGATTATGGAACTGGTATTTAATGTATAGCTCACTCTACATTCTGAGGTGCTTAGTAGCAATTCATCCTGCATATTACAATAGGGTAAATGTTGTCTGACGTAGTTAATAATTAGTATTTAATTTGTGGCCGAGGTGACACTGTGTATTTAAATCGAATAGTGGCTGTGCTTTTGCCCTGGGATTGATGTCCTCAGGTGTACTGGTTTAATGTAAACAACTTTTCCCACCAATGCTCTGTTTGACTCTTATATTGAAAGGGCACCTCTCAATCTTGGGATCTATATCGGTCTCCATCTGATTCATTTTGGCCTAAAGACCTGGCAGTACCTATGTGCTTTGTGAGTGATATTGTACTTACTGTGAGTTGGAACCATCAGGCTGCACTTTTCCTTGTTTCGAAGAACCATCTGGTCCTTCAATTCTTTCCGTGCACACAGAAAACATAACTCCTTCACCTGAAGAATAGGTGAAGTAGAAGATACAAAAGAGATCAATGTATTTTTAAAATAAGTGTTATTATAATGAACAATCAACTAAGCAAAACTAGCAGCATAACAGTGCCTGACCCCACCACGGTACTGTTTCTGCTTATCTGCTATTTTGAGCGGTTTTACAACAATTTTATGACATCCAGAAACAACCTGTCCTGTGCACTGCTCCTTGAATTAGACTATCCGATGGAGGAGTGACTTTGGCGAGGGTCAGATTTATATTTGCTGCTCCCTTTCAACTAACTGTACACCCGGAAACAAGCAGGTACAGTTTAAAATGTCTCTTTCACACTTCTCACCTGGTGCCTGAAATTGATCTTCTTTGTGTAACTGGAAACATTGTTACTGTGCGGCTATTTTCCCCGCCATTCTCTGTCCAATAACAAGGGACAGTGGGAGCCGGAACTAAGCCAGGAAGCTTCACTCGGGTTTGGGGAGAGAAAGCAGCAATGATCTTCAATGGCGAGTTCTTCTCACTCTGTCCAGACACTGCTCGAGAATGGCCTCTCCCTTCCCCCCGCTCACTCCATGTTCCGGGAGCAGCTCGTGTTCCAGGGAGCCCATTAAAAACAGCCGCCGCCTCCGCCTCAGCTGCCCGGACACTCAATGCCAATCTCTGAGCATATCTGCGGACGCGGCTCCAAACCGATGCGCTGCTTTAAGCAGATGCTGTTTGTTCACTTCCCTCTGGGGCGGTGATGTCTCCGATCGCTGCTGAATTAAACCCTATTCCGCTCACTGAGTGAATGACGCTCTCAGCCATTGTTGGGGATAGAGTTGCGCATGCGCTGTTATCCACAATTTGACGACACTGGGGGGCGGGGTTAAACTGCGCGTGCGCAGATCTCCGTAGCAATTCAGCCGCTAAAATCAATGGGAATTTTGCCCATTTCACTCTCATCACAGAGAGAACAAAATCTCCGAACCTGTGTCGGCGCGGGGGGCAAGGGGCGTTGGGTGCGAGTGGACGTGTGGCGGTGGCACACTGGTGGGTAAAGGCCTCTTTACAACATCAATTTTAACCCGAGATTCCCCCAAACAGCTTGTAAAATGCTGGAACCGTGTGTGTATGAGGATGGTGATGTTACTGAGGATGATTCCTGTTTTAGAATAGACTGTGTTTAGGTCGGAATATTACTGACTGTTAATTATAACGAGAGCATATTTCAAAGCTCCGGGTTTGCTGAAACTCCTGACTGTGAAGCCCGGGTCTGTCCGGGTTTGTGTCTCGGTTCCATTGGTAATAAACGGGTTGAAATTGGCGGTTGCAGAAACTGGAGGAGGAGCTGAAAGATCAGGGGCTGTTCTTTCTCTGTCTGTCACTCCGGCTCTCTCCTCCCTCCCGCTCTCTGTTTAATCTTCACTTTGTCTCCTCCCCTCCCTGCTCTCAAACGGCGTTTTTCAGTCAGTTCGGGGCGGGCACTTTAAAAGAGGAACGTGAAGCAGCTCGTGTCTCATATTCTGCAGCGATCTGAGTGAAGAATCATCATGTCTGGCAGAGGGAAAGGAGGTAAAGGATTGGGGAAAGGCGGAGCAAAGCGGCACCGCAAAGTGCTTCGTGATAATATCCAGGGCATCACCAAACCAGCAATCCGCCGCCTGGCTCGCCGTGGCGGTGTCAAGCGGATCTCGGGTTTGATCTACGAGGAGACTCGCGGGGTGCTGAAGGTTTTCTTGGAGAATGTGATCAGGGATGCGGTCACCTACACTGAACACGCCAAGCGCAAGACGGTCACTGCCATGGATGTGGTGTACGCTCTGAAACGCCAGGGCCGCACTCTCTATGGATTCGGCGGCTAAACAACTCGACCCTTTCTACCGAACACACAACAAAGGCTCTTCTCAGAGCCACTCACCACCTCACAGAGAGAGCAGAGACCTGGGAACAGGAATTGGGATTGGCTGTGATCGGGAATGTTAGTGTCTGAAACAGAAAAGAGAGCTCTAACGAAGAGTGAAACGGACTAGAAACGCTAACTCTTTTCTATCCACAGATTCTGTGAGACCTACGGAGGTTTCCAGCATTTTCTGTTTTTAGTTCAGATTTCCAGCATGTGCAGTATTTTTCATTTATTTTAGTGCCTGATTTGTTCCGGGGTTCTGGGGGATGGACTAAGTAACTCGATTTAATCGTAGTTTATTATCCCTTTCCCCCCTCTTTATAGTCATGAACTGCCCAGAATGAGGGCAATGGGAAGGGGTGTGAAGCCCCCAGCACCGGTTCCATTTCATTACCCACTCCAGACTTCTAAGCGAGCGGCGATTTTAAGGGTCGGTTGTGCTGTAGGGAGCAATGGACAGTCCTTCAATTTTTGCCTGCGAAATCCAGCACTGACTTTACACAGTTCAAACAACAGACTGGTGTTTCTGTCCAAAAATGTGCAGGTTCACCAGGATGATGCCGGGTTTAAAAATTGTCGGAATAGGTTAAATGAACAGGAATTTCATTCGGGTTAGGGAATAATGATTTGCAGTAAAAATGGTATTTTTAATTTTAAGAAATGAAGGAACAAAGTCTTCTGATGTCGAGGCGGTAAACGGCTGGAAATAAAGGCGGAATTTTTGAAATGAGCGATTAAAAACTACTCGACCAATGGAGACCTGGCAACTCAGCCAGGGATTAGTTCATTGGTTAGATATTGGATAAAACTGCCTGGGCGTAAGGCTGCAGCCAATTACTGTTCGGGGCGGTTCCTCACAGAGTTTAAAAAGGCGAGTTGCAGTGCAGTTTATCTTAATAGTTCTTGCAGCTGACATTGTGGTGAATCTGTTGAGAAAATGGCCAGGACCAAGCAGACAGCCCGCAAATCGACCGGAGGGAAAGCTCCCCGCAAACAGCTGGCTACCAAAGCGGCCCGGAAGAGCGCTCCAGCAACAGGCGGCGTGAAGAAGCCTCATCGCTACAGACCCGGCACTGTGGCTCTGAGGGAGATCCGCCGCTACCAGAAATCCACCGAGCTGCTCATCCGCAAACTGCCCTTCCAGCGCCTGGTGCGAGAGATCGCTCAGGACTTCAAGACAGACCTGCGCTTCCAGAGCTCGGCCGTCATGGCTCTGCAGGAGGCCAGCGAGGCTTACCTGGTGGGGCTCTTTGAGGACACCAACCTGTGCGCCATCCACGCCAAGCGAGTCACCATCATGCCCAAAGACATCCAGCTGGCCCGCCGCATCCGCGGGGAACGCGCCTAAAACCCGGCTTCAGCACCAAGTACAACAAAGGCTCTTTTAAGAGCCACTAAATCGGCAAATGAAAGCTGTGATCTCCTGTTGACCACTCCAGCACTTAGACATCGCGAAGTTACCATTTACCTCCTTCCATCAGTTTATTTTTTGTCTACAAACCTCTTTTGGGGTTGATAATCACAGACAATGCAGTTGTAAGTTGTAGCGCAAATGGTGTCTTAATTTAAGCATAAAATTGGGAATGTGGTCACCTTAGTGCTCTAGGATACTTCCAATAAATGCGGCACTGATAATGTATTAAATACTGCGAGCAGACATAAATCCCGGACAAAGAGTGAGCTGCGGGTTACAAGTCAGTGCTCATGATGTCAATAAAGGCAACGCCCTGAGCAACAAACGTGTATCCCTCCGGTGCACAGATTTATCACTGAATCAACCAATTTGCACAGCACGGGAGGCCATTCGGCCCTTCGGTGCCTGCATCTGCTGTCCAAAAGAGTGTTATGACCGAAAGCTTTCCCCCCGCCCCATCCCTGCACGTTGTTTATATTCAAATAATCAGCAAATACCCTCTTGAATGCCTCCATTGAACCTGCGTCCACTACTTCCAGAGAGTGCATTCCAGTCCCGAACCACTCGGATGGAAATGTAATTTCTCTTTTGATACGAGTTGGTTGAAGTTGCGGATCATTAGAAACGCTTCACCATTACTGAAATTCGGCACGTAGCGGTAGTCAATAGTTCACCCTTTCACAGACTCTGTGGGTGGCTCTGGAAAGAGCCTTTGGGTTATTAGATTAAAGAATGGCCGCTTCACTTGGTCTTCGAGGCCGCAGCGGCGCTGGTTTTCTTGGGCAGCAGCACGGCCTGGATATTAGGCAGCACCCCGCCCTGAGCGATGGTCACCCCTCCCAGCAGCTTGTTGAGCTCCTCGTCGTTGCGGACGGCCAGCTGCAGGTGTCTGGGGATGATGCGGGTCTTCTTGTTGTCCCGGGCCGCGTTACCAGCCAGCTCGAGGATTTCAGCCGTCAGATACTCGAGCACAGCAGCCAGATAGACCGGGGCTCCGGCACCCACACGCTCAGCATAGTTGCCCTTTCTCAGGAGCCTGTGAACACGGCCCACCGGGAACTGCAGTCCAGCCCGGGAGGAGCGAGATCTGGCCTTGGATCGAGCTTTACCGCCGGTCTTTCCTCTTCCAGACATTTCACAATCTCAAAAACACTTTCACAGTGAATGAGGAAATGCGCTCGCATTCGCTTCTCTTATAGCTTCGGGAGGAATGGTGCTGCGGGCGTTTGCTGATTGGTCATTTTGTGGAGCGTCACATAATTTTGTTCACATCACCAATCAGTTATCTACTGAACTCACCAACCCGGAGACTCCACGGAGTGAGGGCGGAAAATCCAGCGCCAAATTTTGAGATTCCAACCGTTCTTTGTTTTCAAATTTTAAAAGCCCGCCAAATTTGTAAAAAAATAAGCCAAAAAAGAACGGATCGAACATAGTACTAAATGTATAAAAGCAAAATACTGCTGATGCTGGAAATCTGAAACTAAAACAAAAATACCTGGCAAAGCTCATCGGAGAGGAAGAAAGTTGACGTTTCGAGTCCTAATTGGAAATGGTTATTCAGTATTTAGTATTCGAATGTTACATTCACTTCATCTCTCTCTCTCTTTCCCCGGACTGCAGTTTTTTGTATATTTCAGTTTCTGATTTTCTGTCTGGGTTTATGTGTAACTGAAAACAAGTCGAAAATAACGGCGCAAATTTACGCAATCTATTTTTTTATTCGACGTCGAAATTACCGCGGAAATATTTATAAAACAAGAAATAAATTTCATATAGAATACCAGTTAATAGTGAACACAGTCTGACGACAAAGTTTTACAAATGTCCTTCCCTGATGGGACTATTTCACATTTTATCCATTTTAAATTTCAGAGTCGCTTTAAGAATCCGGCATCAATTCGAGGTAATCTCGATCCGTCATGAAACCTTCTTAGCAGCCGGCTGAAAGTGCCATTTACATCGTTCTGCTGATAGACGTTATATTGTAGATATTTGTGACAGCCAAAATTGAACATACTTGGAGTAAATTTGCCAGCGTTGAGACTGAAGGTTGCTACACAACCGGTGCTTATAGGAAATTAACTGATCGATTATTGAGGCCAAACTTGAACCGAATTGGAACCTGAAGAATTTGCGTTCTATTCGCTCTCTCTCCAAAACCAGGGAAAGGGGTCGAATATGACGCGTCTTAAAACAAAGCGCAGAGGGTGAGCGGCAAGACATTAATTTATGGGGCATCATTAACGAGGCCCAACAATTGAACGAGTGTTAAATTTACATTGCTGTGAATCTGTGACTGAAACGTGATCAAAATAACAATTTCACAATTCTAAATGCTTCATAGTAAAATCATAAATTAGTAGTAATGAAATCATATAGCTTTTTCAGAGAGATTGTGAGTGGCTCTTAAAAGAGCCGTTGTGTTGTGAATGTGTTTTTCAGTCAGTTCGGGGGTTTTACTTGGCGCTGGTGTACTTGGTCACCGCCTTTGTCCCTTCCGACACGGCGTGCTTGGCCAGTTCCCCGGGCAGCAGCAGGCGCACGGCGGTCTGGATCTCCCGGGAGCTGATGGTGCTGCGCTTGTTGTAATGGGCCAGGCGGGAAGCCTCACCCGCGATGCGCTCGAAAATATCGCTCACGAACGAGTTCATGATGCTCATGGCCTTGGAGGAGATGCCGGTGTCGGGGTGAACCTGCTTCATCACTTTGTAGATGTAGATGGCGTAACTCTCCTTCCTCGACTTTCGCCGCTTCTTGCCGCCCTTCACTACCGGTTTCTTTAAGGCTTTCTTGCCTCCCTTCTTAGGAGCTGGTTTCTTCTCATCAACCATCTTCACTTTCAGACACAGAATAAAACAAACCCCTTCCGAGCGCCGATTAAATAGACAGTCTGACAGACCTATGCTAATGAGGAATGGGGAAACAATGATTCTGATTGGACATTTAAAAAAGTACAACAGCCACTTATTTTATACTTTTCTCTGATTGCATATTTAAAGACACCAATCAAATTTCGACTTCTCCACCCTCATTAGCCCTTTGACTACAATCAGGAAAGAAATTTTATCAGGATTCTCTCCAGTCCCAGTTTGGGAAGATACACCGGGAATTGTCGTCTGGTTGTCCGTGCGAGGGGCCCTTCTCCACAGAGGGACTGAACGGGAATGCGGGATTCCTCCTGGAACTCTTGTAACGTGTGCGAATTATTCACTGGGATATTGTGTGAGTATGTGTGTGTGTGAGTGGTAGGGGGTTGAGGCTGTGGTACGCCATGTGAGTGTAGAATTTATTCTGTATCTGTCTTTGGGAGTGTTTAAGACTCATTGTGCGTTTGTCACTTCAGGATGCATGTGAGTGAGCGGGGGATCCATTCTCAATTTGGGAATATATGCTATTTTGGCTGAACTCCGTATCTGTCACCTGCGGCTTAAATATGTGAGTGCAGGATTTATTCTGTACCTGTCAGTTTATTGAACTACAAATGAGATTCACACCGTGTTTCTCAGTCTCTGACACTGTAGATCAGTGTGGCATTGATTGTATATCTTTCAACCTCTGTTAGTATCCGACTGTGCATTTCTCATTCACTCTCAGAGGCTGGGACTGAGTATGAGTGTGAGATTCATGCTGGACAAGCCAACATCTGATCCGCAATGTGAGTGTGTAATTCAGTCTGTATCTGTCAGTTTCTGGTATCGAATGGGAATGTGAGTCATTGTCAATATCTGGGAATCTTTTGAACATATTCTGCATCTGTTTGTCTTTAGTGCTGAATGTGAGATTACTTCAGTCAGTCAGTGATACTGTATGTGACTGTGGGATTAATTCTATGAGTGATACTGTCTGTGAGAGTGGGATTATTTCAATTACTCGGTGGTGCTGTGTGTGAGAGTGGGATTAATTCAGTCATTCGGTGGTGCTGTGTATGAGAGTGAGATTAATTCAGTCATTCGGTGGTGCTGTGTGTGAGAGTGAGATTAATTCAGTCATTCAGTGGTGCTGTGTGTGAGAGTGGGATTAATTCTTTCAATCGGTGGTGCTGTGTGTGAGAGTGGGATTAATTCAGTCATTCGGTGATGCTGTATGTGAGAGTGGGATTGATTCTTTCAGTCGGTGGTACTAAAATAGATATGAACATACGGACCAGGAGCAGGAGTAGGCCCCTCAGCAGCTCGAGCCTGTTCCGCCATTCAATAAGATCATGGCCGAGGGATAGGCAGTGGCAGATATTTAAAGGGATATTTCAGAATACACAAAATACTTGCATTCCAATCAGAACCAACAATTCCAAAGGGAGGTTATGTAGATGTTTAAATAAGAAATGAATTAGTCCTATAGAAAGAGCATTTTGGGAATTGAAAATGCAAAATAGGGAGATGGCGGATGAACTAAACAGGTATCGTGCTTCAGTCTTCACCATAGACGACACAAGTAATACCCTGGAAAAAGCTGTAAATCAGGAAATGGAAGGGAGGGAGGAACTCGTGGAAAATTACAATCACCAGGGAAGTGGTATTAAGAAAATTGTTGGGGCGTCGGGCTGTGAAATCCCCAGATCTGGATGGATTTCACCCCAAATTCTTAAAAGAAGTGGCTAGTGAGATTGTTGGTGCATTTGTTTTAATTTTCAAAATCCCCAGATATGGGGAAGGTTCAATTAGATTGGAAAATAGCGAACGTAACTCTTTCATTCAAAAAGGGAGGGAGACAGAAATTAGAAAGCTAAAGGCCAGTTAGCCTTTCTACAACTAATACCTTGTCAGTCTTTCCACTCCACCCCCACTAGAGCTGTACCTTGAGTTTCCTGCCATCCATTCTTAATTAGCACATTTTCTTAGATAATATCACCAACTTCAACACCTCTTTGATCCTTTTGTCTGTGACATCTTTTGATTATCTGCTCCCATCACTGCTTGCTTGTCCCTACAACCACCATCACCCCCCCTCAACTTCTCTTTCCACCACCACCCCCCCACCCCCAAACTTAAACCAGCTTATATTTCACCCCTCTCCTAACTATACTCAGTTCTGCTGAAGGGTCATGAGGACTCGAAACGTCAACTCTTTTCTTCTCCGCCGATGCTGCCAGACCTGCTGAGTTTTTCCAGGTAATTCTGTTTTTGATTTAAATGTGTTTGAAGCAGTTCAGGGAATATTTATTAGCCTAATACCAGGAATGGGTCGGTTGTCTTATGAAGAAAGATTGGACCGGTTAGCCTATCTTTGTGACTGGAATTTAGAAGAGTAAGAGGGGATTAGATTGAAACCTTTAAGACCCTGAGGAGTCTTAACAGGATGGATGTGGAGATGATGTTTCCTCTTGTGGGAGAAGCTAGAACTAGGGGGTCATTGTTTAAAAATAAGGGGTCACTCATTTAAGACATTGATGAGGAGAATTTATTTCTCTGAGCGCAGTGAGTCTTGGAACTCTCTTCCTCAAAAGGCAGTGGACGCAGAGTCTTTGAATATTTTAATGGTAGAGCTGCATGGATTGTCCATTAGCAAGGGGGTGAAAGGCTATCGGGGGCAGACGGGAATGTGGGGGTGAGGTTCACTTTAGCTAGCTCTGCTTTCATGCCCTCATTTAAGTTGAAAATACTCATCATGGGTGCACTCATTTCTCCATCCAAAATGAGTGTAAAATTCAATCATATTATGAACGCTGTTACCTAGAGGTACCTTCACTATGAGGCTTTCAATTAATCCTGTCTTGTAGCTCAATACCAGGTCTCGAATATCCTGCTCTCTGCTTGGCTCCAGAATGTGCTATTTTAAGAAAGTATCCCAAAAGCACTCTATGTTACGTTTGTCCATCTGATTTTCCCAGTCGATATGTAGATTGAAATCCCCCATCATTATTGCTGTACCTGTCTGACAAGCTCCCATGATCTCCTCTTTTATGCTCTGTTCTACCGTGCAGTTAAATAGTCACCTGGCCCACAAGTGACTTCTTGCCTTTGTCATTTCACGTCGCAACCCAAACCTGAAACATCCTGGTTTTCTGAATTTAGGTCATCCCTCTCTAATGTGCTAATACCATCATTAATTAACAGAGCCACCCCTACACATTTTTCTGACATATTTCATTCCTAAATATCACGTACCCTTCAATATTCAGGTCCCAAACTATGTCACCCTGTAGCCGTGCCTCTCTGATGGCTATCAGATCATTCTTATTTATATATATTATCAGATAATTTGTTACGTTTCAAATGCTACATGTGTTTTGATACAGAGCCTTTAGTTTTGTCCTTTTATTCTGTAGCTACGAGGCTTATCTGCTGATTTACTCTTAGATTTATGCTATTTCTCCCTTCCTGTCATGGTCTGTTTATCATTTCCCATATTAATACCTTTCTTTCTTGCCTTGTGTCTACTCTTTGAAAATGTGATCCTTTCCACTATTCAGTTTAAAACCCTCTCTACTTCCCTAGTTATGCAGCTTGTGAGGACACCAGCCCCAGCACAGTTCAGGTGTAGACCATCCCAACGGTACAGAAAAATCTGAAAGAACACCCAAAACTGGTGCCAGTGGCCCATAAACTGGAACCCACTTCTCCCACACCAGTCCTTGAGTCTTGCATTCATTTCTCTAATCTTATTTGTCATATGCCAGTTTGAACATGGCTCAGGTAATAATCCTTTGAGGTTCTGCTGCTTAATTTTGTGCCTAGCTCCTCATACTGACTATGCAGAGCTTCCTTCCTCATCCTGCCCATGTTGTTGATACCTACATGGACCATGATCACTGGATCCTCTGCCTCCCACTGAAAGTTGCTTTCCAGCCCTGAACAGATGTCCCAAACCCTGGCACCAGGTAGGCAACAGAGCCGTCTGAACTCTCGCTCTTTGCTACAGAGAACAGTGCCAATCCCACTCAATATACTGCCCCATACTACCACTACATTCCTTTTTGTTCTCCCAACTTGAATGGCTTCCTAAACCATGGTGCCGTGGTCAGTTTGCTCATCTACCCTGCAGCTACTGCCCTCATCCAAACAAGCTGGGAGAACATCAAACCTATTGGACCATTGCAGAGGCTCACACTCCTGCCCTCTGGGTCCTGCCTCATTCGCAGTCACACCCTCCTGTCCCTGACCAAATCAGAAGGCCCTACTCTAAGATGTGTGACTGCCTCCTGGTATAAAGCATCAAGGAAACTTCCTCTCTCGCTGATGTGTCACAGAGTCTGCAGCTCAATGAATCTGAGCTGAATTTCCTCCAGCCGCGAACATTTACTGTAGACATTTCGTCTGGATCGGAATGTTATCCAGGAGTTCTCACATGCTGCAGCTTGGACACGTCACCTATCATGCCATCCTTAATGTGTTTTAAATAATTACTTAATTATGTTATTCAGTTATTTATGTTATTCAGTTATTTATGTTACTTTCTTATATATTTTATTTACTTTACCACAAGTTTGTGTACTATTTTCAACCTTAGGGATAGAATCGACCTTACACACGTACTGGATATTCATCAAACAGCTAGCTCCTTTCCCTGTATTAGAGCAAGAACCAATTCCTATGGGGTGAGAAGGATAGAAGAAGGGAACAATTACCTGCTTTGCTCCCCCCCACCCTTCACCGAACTCCCATCCCACCAAACTCCAAGTCTTCACTCAGTTAGCTCAGCTGCACTCAGTTTACCTTGGCTGCACTAAAGAACCCTGAATTTATAGTAAACTCAACTGGGTCAACAGTAACCAGATTGAAAACAAAAACAAACAAAAATACCTGGCAGGTATAATAACTCAGCAGGTCTGATAGCATCTGTGGAGAGGAACACAGTTAACGTTTACCAGATTGAACCAGTTAGCTAATTAACTACTCAACTCCGACAGCTGAGAGTGAGCTTGCTCTGTCTAAACTGAAAGAAAGAATTTAGCCCGTTTACACAGTACTTTCCAGTTACTGCTAATTACAGACTAGATTAGATTTTAAGAGCAAAATTTAAGAACGAAATTAACACTTACATCTCCCCCCTCACCAAACTCAATTCTTTAGCCAGCTAGATCAGCTGTACTCTGTTTGGTACTGTATGTATGAATGGGATTAGTTCTGCCCATCTGTGGTACGGCAGATGAGAGTGGGATTAATTCTGTCCAGCAGTGGTACTGTATGTGAAAGCATGATTCATTCTGTCAGTCTTTGATACCACATGTGAACGTGGGGTTAATTCTGTCAGTGGTTCATTCTGTAAATCGGTAGTATGTTTGTGAAAGTTGGATTAATTCTGCCATGTGGCTATACTGTAAGTGAGAATAAGATTGATTTTGGCTCTGTCAGGCCCCTGGACTCTGTCTGAGTGTTACATTCATTCTGTAACTCTCAATTCCTGATGCTGTGCACAATTGTGGGATTCATTCGTCTCTATCAAACCTCAGTTCTGAACATGTGTTCATGAATGTTTTGTGTGTGTGTAAGTTTGTGGTACCGTGTGAATTTCAGATTCTTTCAGATTACATCTCTGGGACTGTTTGAGGTTCATTCTGTACCTATCAGTCAGTTCCACTGTGTGAGACATGGGATTCATTCTGCAGTTGTCTATCTCTGGCACTGTCGGTGAGTGTGTGATTTATTCTGTTTCTGTGTATCTCTGGTGCTGTGAGTGCCTTGGACTTCATTCTGTATGTGTCAGTGCCTGGAAACGTGTTGGATTTGTTGGGTACTTCACAGTGTCCAGTTCTTTGTGGATGTGGAGTTTATTCTGTCGCTCTCAATCTTTGATGTTACTTGTGACTCTGGTATTAATTGTGTATCTATACTCAATAGTTATCTCAGGCATGGTGTTGGAAATGAGTTAACATCTTAAACCTTTTAGGAAGTAAAACTACCATCCAAATCCTTACCCAGTCTGGTTTATATGTGATCTCAGAACAATCCTCAGTTATCAGCTTATCCCTGAACTGCCATCTACAATGTCCAAGCAAACCATTCTGTTCTATTCAAGAAGGCCGCTCACTAATACTTTCTCCAGGGCAATTAGGAATGGGACCACATCCGGTGATTTAATACAAGAAAGCTCACATCTACGACAGCCACCAGTCTGAAAATTTCACCACTCCAGTTTTAAATTCAAATATTCATGTTCCTTTCCTTCTTTTCAACAATACAACAAAAGATTGTCAGTCTTATCAAGCGGCATTGATACATATAAATGTTTAAACGTGTCAGACTTATCAACTGAACTTTAAACTTTTCATCTGACCTCATGATGTGAATGAGGAGTCTCACTAATGAATAGTGCAAAATGGAAGTCTGGATGCAAATTGAATTCAATGGTTGGAAATCAGGTAGAGCGTGTGTGTCATTTACATCCTGGACAGATCAGGCTTCTCACTGGAAGTGTGAATTTGAAAAATGATGTTTTAAACCAAGCAAACAGCAGTAGCTCCCTAGATTTAAAAGAAGGAAACATATTAAACTGGAACCAAACTAGTTAATTACTCATTTCAGAAGAGTAATCAAATAAAAGCAGGTATACTTCAGTAGGAGGATTGGAATAGGGAACAGACACAGCTGAGGGCAACCATATTTGCTATCATAGAATGTAAAGGGTAAAAGAGAAGAGAATGGGAGCTGACTGCAGTGGGGTGGATCCCATGATAAAACTGACGGTTTATAAAGCTGCTTTGTAACAGTTTTGCAGACTGAAGCTGATGCTGTGTTATCCCTATTGTGGCTGAAACCCCATTAGTAATCAGCATTGGCTGAGACAATTAACCCTGGGAAGCATTCATTTTCAGTGGAAATGATTGATGTCTGTGAAGGCAACCAATCCTGTACAATGTGGATAGATTATTTGAGTGGGATAGGCAGGAGATGTATGTTTTCAAGAAGGAGTTAGATATAGCTCTTGGGGTGAAAGGGATGAAAGGATATGGGGAGAAAACGGGAGCAGGCTATTGAGCTCGATGATCAGCCATGATCATGATGAATGGTGGAGCAGACTCGAAGGGCCGAATGGTCTACTCCTGCTTCTATTTTCTATGTTTCTAGGAGGGACATAGAAAAAAAGAGAAATAAACAAAAAAATGAGAGTTAAAATAAGTCAAAGGAGGAAGAAGTTTTACTGCATGAGAAAAGGGGTGCTGATTGGTTGTCAAGTTGATTCCAATTGTTCGAGGTGTTGCCATGAAGAATTCACTGGGAAACTATTGTCCTGAATGTTGTTGTTTAATTCAAGGTAGGCACAATGGACGTGTTCCTTTTGCCTGCAGATAACAGGGCCCTGCACGTGAATATATGTAGCCTCTAGCATGTGTAAGTGAGCCACATTGTGAAGAATAAGGAACTTCAGTTACTTAGTTGATGAAGTAGTGGCCATTTTCCTCAGAGGAGTGAAGATTGAGAGGACAGGATAGAGGTATTCAAAATTATGATGAGTCTGGACACACCAGATTGAGAAAAACTGTTCCAACTACTGGATGGGACAAAGACTAGAGAGCACAGATTTAAGGTAATTGACAAAAGCAATGGATACTTTTTGGAGAAACGTTTTCATGCAGCGAGTGGTTAAAATCTCACATGTGGGTCCTGACACTGCTAGAGGCAGATGCAATCAAGGTAGTCAGGAGAGAATTGGATTATTATCTGAAAAGGAAGAATGTGCCGGGTTGTTGGAAATGACACTAGATGTTTTACTCATTTGAAGGCCTGATGTAGACTCAAAGGGCTGAACCTCATTGTGTGCTATGACAGTAATACTGTGCGGATGTGCATGTGCATGCAAGTTTAGGTGCGCTTGATTATACTTCTGTCAAACCCTGGTGCTGCATATGAATGTGGAATTTATGTTTCTGTCAGGAGTGCTACTGGGTCTGAACGTGGGATTATCTAGATTATGTTAAGACAGTTCAGTCATCTTGTGTGCAAATCTGAAAATCAGACTGTAAGTAGCGTTCTTTAATCGTCTCTGTGTCTGTGTCATTCCATGTGTATTTGTGATAATTTCTGACTTTCATTGATACCGTATGTGTGTGTCAGATTGATTAGTGTCATGTGGGCTCAGGTATTGTGGGTGAGTGTAGTAACAGTCTGCATCTGTCAGTGTCTGGTAATGGACATCTGCTCAATAATGATTCTGAATCTGTCAGTCTCTGCTACCCTGTGACAGTGTGGGATTCATGACATCACCTGCAGTCTTTTGGATTGTTTACCAGTCTAGATTCATTTCATGTTGAAATAACAGTACAGGAATAAGCAATTGATATTCTTGGTTTAATGGAATAATTGCAAGTTTGGCCTTATATGAAATCCCGTTTTGTGTAATTTTTTTATTGTGAAACTCCATTGTTATGCCAGTGTAACTCAGTTTCTACTAATCAAATTAACGCTGTGTCATTCAATCTGTTTCTGAGTGAGAATTTTAAACTTGGCTGTTGAGCTCAGTTTGCAGTGATAGAATTAATACAACATCTATCAGTCTGACACTGGGTTTTTCGGATTGTTCTGTGATTTGTATCTCAATCTGTATTAATCATTTTAATACAGTATCCCTTAGTTTAATAATGTGGGTGAGTTTCAAACTAGAATCTGAGTTTATATTTTTCAGTTTTATCTGGTAATAATATAATTGCAGCTAAGACTGATTCCCTGATCAATGCTGCCACCATCACCTCCGCTTTTTGCTTCTCGATCTTTTTCTGAATCCATATTTCTAAATACTCAGCACCCAGTCCTCCCTCTTTTTAAACCCCATTTCGTTCATTGCCACTGCATCATATTCCCACATTGCCGTTTGTCCATCAAGCTCATCAGTCTCATTTTTCACACTGTGTGTTTACATAGATGCATTGTAAACTGGTCTTTGCATTCCTCATAGGGCTTCTTAAACTGCCCCTGTCGAATATGGCATTGCTCCCTTCTCCAGTATTATCCATCACTCTCCCTCCTTTCTGTCCTTATTACTTTCTGGTTCTGCTGTAAGTTGATGACCAACCCCCTGCCAATTTAAATTAAATCTTCACCAACCAGCCTAGTGAACCATAAACTAAAATTGGATCTGGTGCCTCTGTTTGCAGAGTACAATGGATCAGAACTCCACCAAGTTAACCTCTTGGCCACCTCGGCTCCCTGTGAGTGACACTGTACTTACTGTGTGTGAGGAGCTGACTGCACTTCCCCTTGTGTTGTCGAATCACGACATTTATTCTGCTGCTTTCAAGTATTTGCCTATCGAAAGAAAAAATGTTTATTATAATTTAAGAAGAGGTGAGGTCGAAGATACAAAGAAACCAAAACAATTATTAAATTAATAATCATTCCGAACAACCGCAAAGTCAGTGGTTCAAGAAGGCAGCTCACCACCACCTTCCCAAGGGCAACTCGGGATGGGCAATAAATGCTGGCACAGCCAGTGAAGCCCACATCCCGTGAATGAATAAAAAAGGTAAGACGAACAGAGTCAGTGTCTGAATCCACTGCAGTCCTGCAGCACTCAGCTGCTAAACACCAGGGACTTTGTTCCTGTTACAACAATTTCCTGCCATCCAGAAACAATCCACTGCTCCAGGAGTGGGACTGAGTGACGGAGCAGGGACTATTGTGTAGGTCAGATTTCTATTTGCCGCTCCCATGGACTAACCGTTCAAGTGAAAGCAAACAGCCGCTGTTTAAACTGTGTCTCTGCATTAGCGGCTGTTTTAAACCATCTTCTTCCACTCACAGGCAGTGCTGGGGAGGGCAGCGCGCATGCGCAGAATGCTGCACAAGTTCCGGAAACACAAATATTGAAAATTTCTGGCACAGAACGAGGACATTCGGCCCATCGTGTCGACACCAGCCCCCAAATAGTTTGCTCCAGCCTCACGTCACTTTCCAGCTCTTGCACAGTGAGTCCTGTAGGTCCCAGCTGCTCAGTGCAGATCCAAGTGTTTGTTAAAGGCAGTGATGCGCTGCTCTCCCCCAGCTCTGCCTGGGACTGGAAGAAGATGGTTTCAAACAGCCGCCAATGGAGAGATCCCGCTCCCGGGGGAAGGGAACAAACAGCAGCCTCCTGGGAGGAGGGAGACAGAAAGGCAAGAAGCTGTTATTGAAAATCATTGCTGCTTTCTCTCCACAAAGCAACAATGAACATTTCTGATAAAAGCAAAATACTGCGGATGCTGGAAATCTAGAACAAAAACAAAAATACCTGGAAAAACTCAGCAGGTCTGACAGCATCTGCGGAGAGGGATACAGTTGACGTTTCGAGTCCGTATGACCCTTCATCAGAACTGAAAAATATAGAAATGAGATGGAATGTAAATGGTTGAGGGGGTGAGACAGGTAGAGCTCGATAGGGGGCCAGTGATAGGGGGAGGCCAAGAAGAGATTGCCACAAGATGTCATAGACAAACGGATAAAGGGGTGTTGATGGTAGTGATATTATCTAAAGGATGTGCTAATGGGGATGTTAGGGGGAAATAAAGGGATACAGTAATTATTAGGGGGATACTAGGGGTACAGTAAGAACTTGTTGAAAGGGAATGAATTACTTAAAATCTCCAAGCACATTGGCAGTAGAAGGTTACCAGATGAACCTTGCACAGCCTTAAGGGCCTGCAAACAACAGAAAGGCCTTGGATAAAAGCAAAAAACTGCGGATGCTGGAAATCCAAAACAAAAATAAAAATACCTGGAAAAACTCAGCAGGTCTGACAGCATCTGCAGAGAGGAACACGGTTAACATTTCGAGTCCGTACGACTCTTCAACAGAACTAAGGAAAAATAGATAAGAGTGAAAGAGAAGCTGGTTGAGGGGGTGTGGGACAAGTAAAGCTGGATAGAGGGCCAGTGATAGGTGGAGATAGCCAAAAGGTGTCATAGACAAAAGGCAAAGAGGTGTTGAAGGTGGTGATATTATCTAAGGAATGTGGTAATAGGTGACATTAAGGGTAGAAAGCAGGACGAGCAAGGTACAGATAGCCCTAGAGGGGTGGGGTGGGGGGAAGGGATCGAAATAGGCTAAAAGGTAGAGATAAAACAATGGATGGAAATACATTTAAAAATAATGGAAATAGGTGGGAAAAGAAAAATCTATATAAATTATTGGAAAAAAGGGGGATTGGAAAGGAGGTGGGGATGGAGGAGAGAGTTCATGATCTAAAATTGTTGAACTCCATGTTCAGCCCGGAAGGCTGTAAAGTGCCTAGTCGGAAGATGAAGTGCTGTTCCTTCAGATTGTGTTGAGCTTCACTGGAACAAAGCAGCAGGCCAAGGTGGGACATGTGGGCACGAGAGCAGGGTGGAGTGTTGAAATGCCATTGAAATATAGTATAACCTCAGCTGCAAACTCAGATTCCAGTTTGAAACTCACCTAGACCATTAACCTCAAGGTACAATAACAATTTGATTAGTACAGACTGAGATAGAGACCACATTCCAGCCTGAAAAGCTCAGAGTATCAGAATGGCAGATATTGTATTCTGTCTCACAGAGCAAACTGAGCACAACAGGCAAGTTTAAAATTCTCACAGGCTGCTTTAATGAAAATGTATCAATTTGTTTATTACAAAGTGAGTTACACTTACACAGAAATGGAGTGTTAGATCCAAAGATACTTGAGCTTTCACAAGTGTGTTCACCCACAAAGGGATTTAATACTAGGTCAAACGCACAATTATTTATTAAAACGTACAGCATCAGTGGCCTGTTTCTGTTCTGAAATTTCAACATGACTTGTAAACAGTCACAGAAACTGAAGGTTATGTAATGAATCCCACAGTGTCAGAGAAGCAGAGACTGACAGATTCAGAATGATTATCAATGACATGTCCAGTACCAGAAACTGGCAGATACATACTAAATACTACACTCAAAATTCCTGAGTCTGAATAATATTCCATTTATCTGAGACAGACATAAAGTAGCACTGACAGTAAAAGATAGTCACAAACTCACATCAAACACAAACACTCAGTCACAAACACACACACACACACACACACACTCTTAAAGAATGGGAGTTTCAGAATGATTCCCATATTTGCACTCAGGACCACTGAACTATATTAGTATAATCCCACACTCAAACCCTGTACAATATTCTGACCGCTTTAGAAATAAAACGCCATTCACAGTCACACGCATCACCAGTGACTGACAAATACAGCCAGAGTCCTACATGTAAACTCAGTACCAGAGGCTGAGTGATACAGAATTAGTTACACATACAAACACACATAGACAAGCACATCCCCATTCAGACACACTCCCACACAGAAACACTAGCAGAGACTAACAGGTAGAAAATTAATTTCCAGTACCACTGAAAATTTCAGGTTGAGTCCCAAACGCTCATTCTGTACCAGATCCTGATCGATACAGAAAAAATGCCTTACAAACAGACCAAAGCTTCACAGTTACATAATCAGACACCAATTACCAAAGACTGGCAGTTACATTAGGAGAAAACACTCACAGTATCACGAAGCGGTAAATATGGAGTAAATTCCACAGTCACACGTTACAAAGTCCGAGAGATATGGAATGAATCTCTTACATGTACAGTACCGAATGCTGACAGATACAAATGACATATTCAAATTGAATACTAATAGAATGGCAAATTTAGAATAAATCACAGATACAGATTGAATCACATATTCACATCCTGTGCGAGGTGCTGACAGACACAAAATTGCTCCCACCTTTATATATAGTACCAGAGGCTGACAGGTACAGAATGAACCTGAATCTCACATCGAGCAGAATAGATGGACTGATGCATAAAACCTTCAGAAATAGAAGCTGGGGTTGGGTTTTTGGCCATTCAACCTACTCCATCATTCATTAAGACTGATGTTCTCCCTCAACTCCACTTTGCCGCGCTCTCCTTATGTCCCTAGTATCTGAAACCTATTGACCACTGTCAGGATCATACTCAATGGCTGAGCTTCCAAATCTCTCTGGGGTGGAGAATTCCAGAGATTGCCAACACTTTCAGTGAATAAATTTCTCCTCATATCATTCCAAAATGGCCAATGCTGTGATCTGAGATGGTGACCACATGTTCTAGATTCTAGAGCCAGGAGAACCGTTTTCTCAGCATATACCCTAAAAAGCCGCTTAACAGTTTAAAATGTTTCATTTAGATCACCGCTCATTCTTCTAAACTCCAGGGAATATAGAGCTAGTCTACCCTATCTCCTCATAAAAAAATCCACTTGTCACAGGAACCAATCTAGTGAACAGTTATTGCCCTCCCTCTAGAGCAACCATGCCCTTCCTTATGTAAGGAGACCAAACTGCACACAGTACTCTAGGTGTAGTCTCACTAGTGTCCTGCATAATTGGAAGATTTTTCAATCCTATTATCCAATCCATTGGAACAAACATGAACATAACACTTCCCTTCCTATCTGCTTACTGTACCTGCAGATTAACTTTCTGTAATTCATGTGCACAGACACCCAGCTCCCTCTGAGTGCAAACATGTTCCAGTCTCTCACATTCACACATGTTCTTTTTCTCCCTACAAACTGGGCACACTCACACCACCATATTGTATTCTATCTGCCATGTTCTTCCAACTCAGACAACCTGTCTGAATGCCTTAGCAGCAATTTTGTGTCCTCCTCACAGATTAATTTTCCACCTAATGTTGTGTCATCAACAAACTTGAATATGTTCCATTCAGTATCCGTCTAAGTCATCAATATTTATTGTAAGTAACTGATGACCGTGTATTATCAAGAGCAAGTTAGAGACAACCAATCCAAAAGTGCCCTGTTTATTCCTACACTGTTTTCTGTCCATTAACTAATCCTTGATCCATGCTAATGTATGATCCCCAATCACAAGTTCTAATTTTGTGTAATAAACTCCTGTGTGGGAACTTTGCAAATCGCTGAGCATAATTACACACCCACCTCAGATTGCAAGGCCCTGTATTACCAAAACAAAAGGAGAACCTAAATACATATTAATACCCGCAGCTCCATTAACTCCAGTTGAACCACATTTTACGTTAAACATAGGTCAGACTTAGACTCATAATACATAGAACAGAATCTCGCAATTGATACAGCAGAGCGAGGCCATTCGGCCCATAGTATCTGTGCTAGCTCTCTGCGAGAGCAGCTGAGCTGCACCCACTGACATATTCTTCCCCACAGGCCTGTTTAATATTCCTTCTGTTCTTTTTCTATTTCTCTCTTGTCCAATGAGCTCAAATTATTTATTTACATGCACACAATTGCTTCTCTTTATAGACATCGACCATATCCACTCAACATCCATCCTTTCCCAAGGTTAATAGACACAGCTATTCTAAGGCAACGCTTATTACTGATGAGGTTTCAACTGCAATATGAATAACTCCAAATTGGGATTCACTTATCTGCCATCTTCTTCTTCCTTATCCTTTACACTCCCTGATCGCAGGTTTAGTTGCCCTGAGCATTGTCTGGTACTCACCTCAATTCTCTGGCTGAAGTATAACTGCTTTCATTGGATTTACCTTAGCAAATGAGGAGGAATCTACCGTGGTTTGTTTGGTTTTAAACACAACTTTGCAAATTCATACTTACCTGCAAGAAGCCTGATCTACTGAGGATGTAAATCAGTAATTCAGACTTGTATTCTACCTGATTTCCAGGCATTGGAATTAATTTCCATCCAGATTCCTGTTTTGCATGACCCAGTGGGGAATCTCCTCACTCACATCACAAGGTCAGATAATTACAGGTCTAAAGAGCAGTTGATAATTCTGACACTTTTTAACATTTATGCATATAAAGGCCACTTGATAAGACTGTTCGATTAAAAATAAAGATAGTCAGCCTGATTTGAAAATGTGAACTTAACTCTGAAGTGGAGATATTTTCAGGTAGGCCCAATTCTGACAATCATCTAGAATGTTAGTGATAACTCATTACTGTAGGAGATGTGAGGTTTTTTTATTCATTCATGCGATATGGGCCCATGGGGTAACTAGTGGTGTGCTGCCTTTTTGAATACAACTGAGTGGTTTACTCAGCAATTGTAGATGGCAGTTCAGAGTCAACTTCATTGCTGTGCTTGGTCCTAGGATCCAATATAAACCAAATCAGGTAAGGATGG
Organism: Cetorhinus maximus; assembly: GCF_964194155.1. Taxonomy (NCBI): domain Eukaryota; kingdom Metazoa; phylum Chordata; class Chondrichthyes; order Lamniformes; family Cetorhinidae; genus Cetorhinus; species Cetorhinus maximus. The sequence continues at coordinate 20,239,603 of NC_135909.1, forward strand.
GGATGATAAATCTACTTTCCTAAATATTTGAACTTAGCATTTTGAACACCATTCCTGAGATAAAAATTACATACAGATACACAATCAATCCCAGATTCACATGCAGCATCAAAGGCTGAGAAGTAGACAATAACTGTCTCTCTCACATACAGTCACGTCACTCACCATCCTGAATTGGAATTATATCGCTCTTCCTTCACTGTTGCTGGGTCAGAATCCTGGAACTCCCTTCCTAACTGCACTGTGGGTGCACCCACAACACATGGACTGCAACGGTTCAAGAAGGCAGCTCACCACCACCTTCTCAAGGGCAACAAGGGATGGGCAATAAATGCTGGCCCAGCCACCGAAGCCCACATCACATGTATAAAAAAAAATACAGCACCAGAGACTACTCAGCAAATCTTACACAATACCCGACACTGAGACATAGAGTATGAAGACTAATACATGCATGGTAAAAAAGAGACTAACACAGAATGAATCCCAGCATGCACACCATGGCAGAGACTATCAGATACAGAATGAATTCCACATTCACAATGTACTGGAGATTGAAAGACATATATAAAAAAAAAATCCCACATTCACCACAGTGTCAGAGAGTGACAGATACAGAATGAATCCCACATCACACAAAGCACATTGACTGATAGATACAGGATGAATCTCAAATTGTCTCAGAGATGTAGAGATACAGAATGAATCTGACATTCACACAATGCCACAGACAAAGAAACACAGAGGAATCTCAGAGCCAAGGACTGATAGAGACAAAATGAATCCTTGATTTCTGAAGACATCAGGCACTGAGTTACAAAATGGCATCAACGCTTACACAGGGTACCAGAGTCCAACAGAAACAAAATGAATTGCAAGATCCCATACAGTACCACTGATTGAGAGAGAATTGATCCCACTCAGATCCAGTACTATCCATTGAGGCAAATTCTACATTTAACAGTCTTTGGTGCTGTAAGTGACAGTGGGATTACTTCTGTCAAAAATTGCAACAGATGGGCCTGTTGAGAATGAATCACACACTCTGAATCAGTACCAGAGACTGACCGATACAGGCTGAATTTAACACTCCCATTCAGCAAACGGATGTTGACAGGTACAGAGTTAATCTCACATTCACACACATTATCAGACATTGACAGTGAATGAGAAGTTCAGACTCAGAGATAGTAACACAGAATGAAAGACATCGAATCAATACAACTCTGACCTACAATGCCAGAGACTGACAAATAAAAAAATTCATTGACATACAGTTACAGAGACTGACAGGTACAGAATAAATCCAATAATTTTCGTGGCGGAGAGAAACACATACTGATTTAATTTCGGACTGGCGTGTAGTCCCAAGAAGCGAATGATTTCATTTACACGCATCAATAACGGACAGATGCACAATGAGCCTCAGGATATCAAATGAATCCAACATTGAGACATGGTCCCATCAAGTCACAGACACAGAATAAATCCAGGCCTCGCACACTGTACCACAGCCTTCCAAACAGTGAAGGAACCCCACACTCACACACAGCATCAGACAGTGAGTAAATCACGCACATTACCAGAGCCTCAAAATCCCTGAATGAACCCACATTCCTGTACAGTCCCTCGCACCGACAGCCAGGCGACATTTCCCGGTGTATCTTTACACACTGAGAAACTCCGGCTGGAGACGGTCTTTGTAAAATGTATTTCCTGATTGTAGAAAGGATGCTAATGATTGGTGGAGAAAGCTAAATATGATTGGTTCATTGATCTATCCATTCGGAAAATCACAAAAACAGATGACGTGTTTAGTTTTAAATATGTCCAATCAGAATCATTGTCTCCCCCATTCCTCATTAGCATATATCTGTCATACTGTCTATATAATGAGCGGACGGAAGGGGTTTGGTTTATTTCTGTGTCTGAAATTGAGATTGAAGATGGTTGATGAGAAGAAGAAACCAGTTGCTAAGAAGGGCGCCAAGAAAGCGGTGAGTAAACCGTCAGGAAAGGGCGGCAAGAAGCGGCGAAAGTCGAGGAAGGAGAGTTACTCCATCTACATCTACAAAGTGATGAAGCAGGTTCACCCCGACACCGGCATCTCCTCCAAGGCCATGAGCATCATGAACTCGTTCGTGAGCGACATTTTCGAGCGCATCGCGGGTGAGGCTTCCCGCCTGGCCCATTACAACAAGCGCAGCACCATCAGCTCCCGGGAGATCCAGACCGCCGTGCGCCTGCTGCTGCCCGGGGAACTGGCCAAGCACGCCGTGTCGGAAGGGACAAAGGCGGTCACCAAGTACACCAGCTCCAAGTAAAACCCGGCAATGGACCAAACAACACCTGAAACACAACGGCTCTTTTAAGAGCCACCCACAATCTCTCTGAAAAAGCTATACGATTGCTCCACTTCTAAAATTATGATTTTTACTGTTGAGAATTTTGAATTATCTAATTGTTACTTTTTGTTTCAATCACAGCGATTCCCGGTGATGTAGATTTAACCCTCGTTCAATTATTGAGTCAGGTTAATAATGTCTCATCAATTAATGACTTGCCGATTACCCTCGGCGCTTTGTTTTAAGACGCGTTAATATTTCCCCCCTTTCCCTGGTTTTGGAGAGAGAGAGAATAGAAGCAAATGCTTCAGTCTCCAGTTCTGGTCAAGTTTGGTTTCCACAATCGATCAGTTCATTTCCTATCAGCCCCGGTTGTGCAGCAACCTTCAGTCTCAACGCTGGTAAAAATGTTCAGTTTTGTCTGTCATAAATATCTACAATATACCGTCCGTTTGCAGAACGATGTAAATGGGACTTTCTGCGGCTGCTGACAGGGTTTCATAAAGGATCGAGATTGACCCCCTGATCACGGATTCTAAAAGCGATTTGGAACATGGGATAAAATGTGAAATAGTCCCATCAGGGACGCGTATTTTTAAAACTTCCAATTCGTACTATGTTCTGTCCGTTCTTTTTCATTTCTTTTTAAAAATTTGGCGGGCTTTTAAAATTTGAAAAAAGATCGGTTGAAATATCGAAATTTGGCGGCGCCGTAATTTTTCGCCCTCACTCCGTAGAGTCTCCGGATTGGTGAGTTCAGTAGATATCTGGTTGGTGATATGAACAACATTATGAGACGCAGCACAAAGTGACCAATCAGCAATGCCCGCAGCACCATTCCTCCCGATGCTATAAGAGAAGCGAATGTGAGAGGATTTCCTCATTCTCTGTGAAAGTGTTTGTGAGATTGTGGAAATGTCTGGAAGAGGAAAGACCGGCGGTAAAGCTCGCTCCAAACCCAAGTCTCGCTCCTCCCGGGCTGGACTGCAGTTCCCGGTGGGCCGTGTTCACAGGCACCTGAGAAAGGGCAACTATGCTGAGCGTGTGGGTGCCGGAGCCCCGGTCTATCTGGCTGCTGTGCTCGAGTATCTGACGGCTGAAATCCTCGAGCTGGCCGGTAACGCGGCCCGGGACAACAAGAAGACCCGCATCATCCCCAGACACCTGCAACTGGCCGTCCGCAACGACGAGGAGCTCAACAAGCTGCTGGGAGGGGTGACCATCGCTCAGGGCGGGGTGCTGCCTAATATCCAGGCCGTGCTGCTGCCCAAGAAAACCAGCGCCGCTGCGGCCTCGAAGACCAAGTGAAGCGACCATTCTTTAATCTAATAACCCAAAGGCTCTTTTCAGAGCCACTCACAGGATCATTGAAAGGGCTGCTCACTGTCAGGAGATGGAGTTATTGTAACGGTGGATTTATCTGTTTCTGATTTGTTTACTTGTGTTTTCAGTTCCCTCTCTGCATTGCGCTGTTCCTCTGTTCACACATCTCCCGCTTTAGTGAACTGAAGAATTGAAACAGTCAGAGTCGACATTTTCATAAATATTTCATAGTCATAAATATCGAGTTTGTACCGGTACATTCATGAAAACTATGAAAAATGTAACGACTGGTGCATTAAATTCTTTGTTTTTACTCTCGGGTGATCTGAGCGCCGCTCCAGGAACAGAGTAAACTCGGAAACGGAGCGGACATTTTCGGGCTGATCTGTTTAATCCGCAGTTTTCCCAGAGGCCGGAATCAGTGAGAGTTGAGCACTCACAGGACCTGAGTCCATTTCTGCGGTTTCAGATCTGCACCCGTCCCCTTCCCCCCTCCCCCCGGTCTCCCTATTCTCCGGACACAAAGCTGCCTGTCCCAGGCGGTTTGGTGTCGGGGATTCTCTCCGCACTCCCTGTTGTAACATTCCCGGCCGCTTTTAATGGAGAGGATCAGAAATCAGCCGCTTTTCTCAGTCTCCTTGAAGTCTGTGTGAAGGAGTTGGTTGGTAATCTATACGTTTTTGCTTTTCCGCTGATTTAAATTGCTGAACGGGGTCTTATTACCGCCGGTTACAGATAAGAGGTTGACACATTCAAACTGGCGTTCAGTTATTTTGTATTTTTCCTGTACTGAAATTGGCGGGCATTTCGAATTTGAAAATGTGAGCCAATCCAAACTTCCAATTTCTTCCCCCTGGCTCTCCGATTGGTTAGGAATATGATTGAGAACAGAGTATCCAATTAGAGCTACAGCCTCTCAAACCGTTCATAATGATTATTAATAGACAGATTAAACTAAAGGAATCCGTGTCTTCAACCTCAGTTGCACTTGAGTTCAAAAATATACTCTATATTCTAAAATATACAGGGAAATAAATGAAAGAACCGGAATAAATGTGTTGTTTCCACCAGCCAAGTTAGTATGAAGATTCCCGCCAGCTCCTCTCACAGTACGTACCTTATAACTGACAGAGCACAGAGAGACAGGCAGGTCTTCAGTTCCAGTCTCACATTTTCAATCCATCAATCAAACAAAGCAGGAGAGACAGACGCTGTTTCCATGTCAACATTTAAATATCAGATAAAACGGACACAACGGTGTCAGTTTCAAGTTTACAGAATTAACCTGAATAATATACTCTGAGATACATGTGAAGTACCAGTCCAATATTTGCACACATCACGGGTTTATAAATTGCAGTGTCAATTCCCATTGTCTGTCCTGACATATACATTAGATGCAAATCCAAAACTCAAGTACATTATCAGAGCGAGATATTCTGAAAGCGTGTATAACCTGAGATACAAACGTTGATTCCAGTTTTATGAAACAAAAAGATACAATATCAATTCGATGAGTATGAACTGAGCTGTAACTTTCATACTAATCCTAAATGTTCAATGTCAGATTGAGAATACTGTGCCAGTTCCAGACTGATCTCCATTTTACATCCATATCAAAATTCTTACTCAGAATCAGTCTGAGTGTCACAGATCAAATCGAGCAGTATAACCTGAGTTACACCCGCATCTCAACTGAGTAGCAGGTTGAAAGATACATTATCTTTCACAAATGTGTTCACAGTGACAGACATTTAACACTGGGCCATAACTTACAAACATTGCTTGCTTAATAGTTACCACATCAGTGGTCTGTAACTGAGCTGAAAATTTGCACCGAATGAATCAAAACGTAAACAATCCCAGAGACTGAATGTTATACAATGAATCCCATACTCAGTCACATACACTGAGTGACAGAGACTGACAGATAGACAATAATTCTCAACACATGTTCAGTGCCAGATGCTGAAAGGGGCAGCTGTTTTTTTTTTCTCCCTATTCATGGCATGTGGGCTCTGCTGGCTTGGCCAGCATTTATTGGCCATTCCTAGTTTCCATTGAGTAGGTGGTGGTGAGCTGCTTTCTTGAACCGCTGCAGTCCATGTGGTGTAGGTACACCCACAGCGCTGTTAAGGGAACGAATTTCAGGATTTTGACACAGCAACTGTGAAGGAATGGCGGTATATTTCCAAGTCAGGGTGGTGAGTGGCTTCGAGGGAAATTTCCAGGTGGTGGTATTCCTATGTGCCTGCTGCCCTTATCCTTCTAAAAACTGGTGGTCATGGGTTTGGACGGTGCTGTTTCAGGAGGAATGGTGAGTTTCTGAAGTGCATCTTGCAGATGGTACACACTGCTGCGACTGTGCATCGGAGGTGGAGGGAGTGAATGTTTTTGAATGGGTTGCCAATTAAGTAGGCTGCTTTGTTTTGGGTTGTGTCTAGCTGCTTGAGTGTGTTTGGAGCTGCACTCTTTCAGGCAAATGGAAAGTATGACATCACAGTCTTGACATGTGCATTACAGATGGTGGGAAGGCTTTGGAGAGCCAGGAGGTTTGTTACTTGCCGCATTATTCCTAGCCCCTAACCTGTGCTTGTAGCCACTGTATCTATATGCCTAGTCCAGTTCAGTTTCTGGTCAATGGTAACCACCAGGATGTTGATAGTTGGGAATTCAGCAATGGCAATGCCATTGAATGTCAAAGAGCGATGATTAGTTTCTTTCTTGTTGGAGATGGTCGTTGCCTGGCTCTTCTGTGGTGCAAATGATAATTTCCACTTGTCAGGCCGAGTTTGGTTAATGTCCAGGTCTTGCTGTATTTGGACATGGACTGCTTCAGTACCTGAGGAGTTGTGAATGGTGCTGACCATTGTGCAATCATCAGCAAACATGCCCATTTCCCGCAGTTGATGGACAAAAGTCATTGCTAAAGCAAATGAAGTTGATTGGGACTTGGATACTCCCCTGGATAACTCCAGCAGTGACATCCTGGGACTCAGATGATTGATCTCCAACGATCACAACCACCTTCCTTTGTGCTAGAAATGACTCCAGCCAGCGGAGAGCCTTCCCCCTGATTCCCATTGACTCCAGTGTTGCTAAGGTTCCTTGATGCCACACTCTGTCAAATGCTGTCTTGATGTTAAGGGCAGTCCCTCTCGCCTCCCCATTGGAGTTCAGCTCTTCTGTTCATGTTTGAACCAATGCTGCAATGAGGTCAGGAGCTGAGTGGCCCCGGTGGAATCCAAATTGAGCGCCATTGAGTAGGTTATTGCCACTTGTTAGCACTGTTGAAGGCCCCTTCTATCACCTTACTAATGATCGAGAGTAGACTGATGGGGCAGTAATTGGCCAGGATGGATCTGTCTTGCTTTTTTTATAGAGGACATGCCTGGGCAAATATCAACATCACTGGATAGATAATAGTGTAGTAGCCATACTGGAACAGCTTGGCCAAGGGTGCAGCAAGCTGAGGATCACATACCTACAGTGCTATTGCTGGAACATTGTCAGGGCCCATAACCTCGGCAGTACCCAGTGCCTTCAGCCGTTTCTTCGTATCACGTGGAGTGAATCGAATGCACTGAAGATTGGCATCTGTGATGCTGGGGGCCTCTGAACAAGGCCGACATGGATCAGCCACTCAGCACATCTGCATGAAGGTTGTTGCGAATGCTTCAGCCTTATCTGTGGCACTGATGTGCTGGGCTCCTCAAACTTTGACGATGGGGCTATTTGTGAAACCTCCATTCATGACTGGATGTGGCAGGACTGCACAGTTAGATCTGACCCGTTGGTTGTGGAATTGCTCAACTCGGACTATCACTTGCTGCTTATGTTTTTTGGCACGAAATTAGTCTTGTTTTGTGACTTCAGCAGGTTGACACCTCCGTTTTAGTTATGCCTGGTGCTCTTCCTGGAATGCCCTCTTCATTAAACCAGGGTTGATCCCCTGACTTGATGGTAATGGTAGAGTGGAGAATATGCCGGGCCATGAGGTTACAGATTGCGGCTAAGTACAATTCTGCAGCTGATGACCCACAGCACCTCATGGATGACAAGACTAGAGGTGTTAGATCTGTTTGAAATATATGCCAATTAGCACGGTGGTAGTTCCACACAACACAATGGAGTGTATCCTCGATGTAAAGATGTGTCTTCATCTCCATAGGCACTGTTCGGTGTTCACTCCTCCCGCTCCTGCCATGGATAGATACATCTGCCACAGGCAGGTTGTCGAGGATGAGTTCAAAATTGATTTTCTCCTCACCATCTGCTGCAGACACGGTCTGCGGTGGTGCTACAAGGATATTTTTGGTGATGGACCCACCCAGCTTGCATTCTGTGCCCTTGCCATCCTCAGTGCGTCCTCCAAGTGGTGTTCAACTTGGAGGAGTACTGCTTCATGAGCTGAAGAGTGGATAGTGGACGTCAGCACGTATTACTCTGTAGAGGGTTCCCTTGAACAAGGTTGACCTGATGCCATGAGACTGGAATCGATTTTGAGGACTCCCAGGGCAACGGTTATACCTGCTGGTGATCTGTCCTTTCAGTGGTGGTGGTATCTGGGAGATTGTCAGGAATGTTCCCATGAGTATGACTATGTGAGGCAATTGCTTGACTAGTGCCAAAACGTTAGTAAGGATTGACAGGGATTCCAGTTGATACTAAGTGGCCTATTCGGTTTTATTCCTTTAATGAAACTGAGTGGATTGATGCCATTTTAAAATCAAGCACATTGTTGTTGCTCTGTTTGAAATCTATCCCATTTAGCACAGTGTCAGTGCCACACAACACAATGGAGTTTAGGTACCAGAGCAGGTTTCACCATTTCTCGTGGTGGGATTCGAAACCCTGGAATATTACTCTGGATCAGCAGCACTACCACATCATCACTGCTGATCACACGCCAATTGTACCACTGATAGATTTAGAGAGAGTCCAAGACTCACATATGCTAACAGCTGCTGACAGATGCAAATGGATACCACACACACAGACACACACACGTGACTGAAAAGCAATAAATGAATCCCACAATTTAATACAGTACTAGAGAATTATAGATACAGAATTAATCCCACTGACAGATAGAGAATTAATCCTATACTCACAAACAGCACGAGGAACTGAAAGACACATATGGTTCCCACACTGACATAGCATCACAGACATAGAATGCAATTGACTGAACTAGAGTGAATATCAATTCACTCACAGTACGAGAGATTTATATATAAATCCTAGTGACAGATTCGAAAGCCTGTCAAACTCATGCACAGCTCCAGAGAATAACAGATGCAGACTGATTGCTGCACTCCCATGCAATACCAGAGATTTCAGATTCAGAATGATTTCCACATTCACATGCAATAGCACAGGCTGATAATGAGTCAAACACACATTCAAACTAACATGGGGTAGTTAAATATATTTAAGGCAGAGGTAGATAGATGCTTGATAAGCAAAGGGGTGAAAGGTTATCGACGGTAGACTGGAATTTGGAGTTGAGGCTAAAATCAGATCAGCCATTATCTTCTTGAATATCGAGCAGGTTTGAGGGACTGAGTGGTCTCTTCATGCTCCCAATTTGTATGTTCACAAACATCACTTTTAAGAGATTCAGAACGAGTCGCAAATTCACTTACAATCCCAGAAGGTGACTGATAGAACAAATCCCTTGCAGGAGAGAGTTCATGGTCTGAAGTTGCTGAACTCAATGTTATGTCTGGAAGGCTGTAAAGTGCCTAATTGGAAGTTGAGGTACTGTTCCTCAAGTTTGTTTTGGGTTTCACTGGAACATTGCAGCAGGCCAAGGATGGACATATAGGCATGATAGCAGGATGGGATGTTAAAATGGCAAGCAACAGGAAGGTCTGGGTCATGCGTGCGGACAGACTGAAGGTGCTCCACAAAGCTGTGACCCAGCCTACGTTTGGTCTCTCCAATGTAGAGGAGACTGTATTGGGAGCAGCGAACGCAGTTGCCCAAATTGAAGGAAGTGCAAGTGAAGCCCTGCTTCATCTGAAAGGAGTGTTTGGGCCCGTGGATGGTGAGGAGGGAGGAGGAAAATGGGCAGGTGTTGCACCTTCTGCGCTTGCATGAGAAGGTGCAGTGGGAGGAGACTGAGGTTTTGGGGGTGATGGAGGAATGGAGCAGGTTGTCCCGGAGGGAAAGGTCCCCACAGAATTCTGACAGTGGGGTGAGGGGAAGATGTGTTTGGTTGTGGCATCATGCTGGAGTCAGCAGAAATGGCAGAGAATGATCCTTACTAAGCAATCCTGATTGGGCTGAGAATTACACTTGCAGTGTGAACTAGAAGGGCAGAGTTTTAAAAATAAGGCATCTCCCATTCAAGATGGAGATGAGGAGGAATTTCTTCACTCAGATGATTGTTAGTTTTTGGAATTCCCTTTCCCTGAGAGCAGCAGAGGCTGGATCATTGAATATGTTCCAGACTGAAATAGACAGATTTTACAAGCAAATCAAGGAATGAGGGAGACAGGCAGGAAAGTGGAGTTGAGGCCATAATCAGATCAGCCATGGTCTTATTTAGTGGCAGAGTAGACTCGAGGGGCTGAAAGGCCTCCTCTTGCTCCTATCTCTAATGTTCTTATGCCTATAAGCTCTTCCCCATTCTGGTTCCTTTTTCTTTGCGCGTTTGGTTTTAATCTAATTTTTCTCTTGTTTTTGCTTTTGGATGGCAGCTGTTCATCATTCCTCCATTCACACTCCTTTAGACTCATCTCTGGTTTTTGTTACTTGTTCCTTTACCATTCCCTGTAGCCTTGCAGCGCCAATTCTTTTGCCATTGAATCTCTCCTGCCCTCCACCCTGCAGACTGAACCACAAGACAAAAGGTTTTTACTAAATTCACTAAGGAGTAGCGAAGGAGAATTAATAAATAATCTGACAGTAAATGAGCATCCAAAAATCTCACAATATGTTAGAGGCAGGCATTCAGTTCGAGGAGAATGGTCACACACATGCCACAGTTTTCACCATAAGCAAGTCCGATAAGGAGGGAATGAGCAATAAACTGAACTCGTTAAAATTTGATCGGTGATTAACAGATAAAACAAGACAGGAAACAATCAGACACTCAAAGAATTATTTAGCACAATATGTAGAATGCAAGCCCGAGGGAATGAAACTTCACGTTCTTGGTTCATGATGATTTGGGGGACAGAATTCCATGTTTTGAGTCAGCGATGAAGAAGGAACCTGTCCAAATATTGATTAACTGTGTCTTTGACGTGATGCTATCTCCGCTATGCTGATGCTCTCGATGGGACATATCGGAGGGAGGACACTGTTTTCCAAATTAGCATGGTGAATTACTACAGGGTGTCCGAGAGATCGGACATACTGCAGCTTATACGTATAAACTTCATTTTTTACATTTTTTTTCATTTAAGGTAATAGCTTTTGCTCTTCAGGCAATAATAGCGTGTTAGAGAACAAGAGAAGGCCACTCGGACCATCATGCCTGTGTCAGCTCTTTGGGAGAAATGGGATGAGAGAAAATCTAGGCTTGTGTGTGTTTGCCGCATTTACAGCTTGTGTTGTGTGAATAAAAAACATGACAGAAATTTGTTGCAGACCGAAGTGGTTACTGGAAGCGAGAAGCCGATTAAAATTCCTGTGTACGGTAAAGAAATATCAAATATATTTGTGGGGAGAGGCTAAATGTTTCTTTCTGCTTTTAGTGAAAACATAAATAGCAGAGAATGGTTTCGATCCATCGACCTCTGGGTTATGGGCCCAGCACGCTTCCGCTGCGCCACTCTTTTACTCGTTGGTAGTTTCCTTCTACGTCTTGTTGCGTTTGAGCAACGTTCATTCTTGTTTTGTTGTTCAACAAGAGCACATGTATTCGGCGGTTCCCCCTGGCGACTCAATTCCACTTTGCAACACTCCCAAAAATGTAACAGACAGAGCACGACACAGAAGAGCAGTAAGAGACTGTCCGCACACACGACGATAGGAAGGCAAAGGAGCATGTAGTGAATTGCTTTCCCGTTTTTAAAAAATATCTTCCCTGCTGTGCAACTTTGCTGTCTGCTTGGAACTGTGTTCACTTTGGAGTTCGAATCCCACCACGGCGGATGGTGGGACTTGAATTCAATAAAATATCTGGAATTAAAATTCTAATGATGACCATGAAACCATTGTCGATTGTCGTAAGTATCAGTCTGGTTCATTAATGTCTTCTAGGGAAGGAAATCTGCCGCCCTTAACTTATCTGGCCTACATTTGACTCCAGACCCACAGCAATGTGTTTGACTCTTAAATGCCTTCAGAACAAGGGTAATTAAGGATGGGCAATAAATGTTGGCCGAGCCAGCGATGTCCACGTCCCATGGACAAATGGAAGAAAAGAACTCTGCTCTCTGCTATGGAACTGTACTCTCTGCTGCAGTTCTGTCCAGTCTGCTGTGGAACTCTGCTCTCTGCTGTGGAACTGTGCTCTCTGCTGCAGTTCTGTCCAGTCTGATGTGGAACTGTGCTCTCTGCTGCAGTTCTGTCCTGTCTGATTGGAACTGTGCTCTCTGCTGTGGAACTGTTGAGAGATATTCTCTGTTGTGTAAAATACTTTCCTGTCGTGCAAATCTGTTCCAGGCTGTATAAATACGATCCCTCTTGTACTTTTTTCTTCTCCATTCTGTAAAATGTGACCTGATCAGAAGGCGTCCCCTGTTGTCTGAATATATTACCTGTTGATCTTTGAAGACGTTTTCTGTGTGTAAATATTTTCTTCCTGGTCTCATAATGTCCCCCAGTCGTGTTAAGATGCCTTGTGTTATGTTTAGAATTTCCCATTTCCTATGTGAAAATCGTGATATGCCACAACTGGACAGTTGTCAAATCTAAATTGCATCAATTAGCCTCTGGTCGTGAATGTGATTGTGGGATACATATCATATCCATCAAACTCTGTTATGTGAGCGAGATTTGTTCTGTATCTGTCAGTCACAGGTAGTGCCTCTGAGTGTAGGATTCATTCTGTATCTCAGTCTGTGGAACAGATTGTGAGGTAAAGGCAAAATACTGCAGATGCTCGAAATCTGAAACAAAAACAAAAAATGCTGGCCTGATAGCATTTGCGGAGAGAAAGACAGGATTAACGTTTCGAGTCTGTATGACTGTTCTTCAGAGCTGAAGCAGAGTCAGACTGACTCATAATGTTAACTCTGTCTTTCTCTCCACAGATGCTGTCTAGCCTAGTGACTCTTCCCAGTTGTTTTTTTGTTGTTGTTTTTGGACAGTTTGTGAGAGTGGGATTCCTTCTTTATGGATCAATGTCTGGTACTGTATGTGAGGGTGGGCTTAATTCTGTATCAGTCAGTGGTACAAAACGTCAATGGGGGAATCATTCTGTATTTATAAATTCTCATTACTGTTAGGGAAAATGGGATTAATTCTGTTTCTGAATGTCTCTGGTATTCTATGTGAGCTTTGGCAGCATTATTCAGCACTCAGTTTCCCATACTTTGTGGGAGTTTGGAATTAATTCCATTTCAGTGAGTGGTATTGTGTGGAAAGTATGATTCATTCTGTGTTGCTCAGTCGCCCATATCAATGGACTGGTCAGGTGCGCAGAAAAGTGGCAACAAGAATTCTACCTGGGGAAGTGTGAGGTGATGCACTTAGGGAGGTCAAACAACGCAAAGAGAAACAAACTACACTGTTAATGGGAGAATGTTCAGAGTTGTAGAGGAAGTGATGGAGTTAAACTAAATGTCCACAGACCCTTGAAGATACCAGTATAGGTCGATAAGTTTGTTCAGAGGGCATGTGGAATCATTTCCTTTATTAGCTGACTATAGAACATAAGAGCGGGGGGGAGGGCGGGTAATGCTGGAACTGTATAAATCATGAGGCCACAACTTGAGTACCATGTGCCTTCAGGTCATCTTAGTATAGAAAGGATGTAAATGCTCTGGAGAGAATACAGAGAAGATCTATTGTGATGTTGCCAGCACTGGAAAAATGCAGCAATGAGGATATGTCAGGTCGGCTGCAGTAGTTCTCCTTGGAACAGAGGAGGCTGAAAGGAGATTTGATTGAAATGTACATAATTGTGAGGGGCCTGAATAGAGCAAATGGGCAGGGCCTATTTACTTTCGCAAAGAGGTCAGTGACCATGGTGTATAGATTTAAAGTGATTTGAAGAAAGATTAGAGAGAAGCTGAGGATGTACTTTTCACTCAGAGGTTAGCCAGAGTCTGGAACTCACTGTCTGAACTGGTATCAGGGGCAGATTTTCTCAACTGATTGAAAAGGTGCCTGCATATGATCCTCAAGTGCCATAACCTGCAAGACTATGGACCAAGTGCAGGAAAGTGGGAGAATCATAAGATAAAAAAGTAAAGATGCTGTGTGTGAACATATTTTTTTTCTCGCAGCAGCAAATCGCTGTGATCCGGAATGTGTTACCTGAAAGACTGGTTCAATCAGATTCAAAAGTAAATTTTAAAAGGGAATTGAAAAAATACAGAAATGAAGATATTTTCAGTGCAAGCAGAGGGGTTGGACTGATTCGCTCCGAATGAAGTGGCACAGATGCTGAGTCGAAATGTCAACGACTGCACTAATTTTATTCCCGAAATGGTGAACAATATAACCCAGAATTCCACGCGTCATGGAATACGCCCTATCTCCATCAGAAGGGTCTCACTGCGCAGCTGCGGGAAGGCCCAGCCACCGGAGAACGCCTGCTGCGCGGAGCATGCGCAGTGCGGCACCAGTAAGCTGAATGTGGGTGATCGTCGCCTCATTAACACCGACTCTCAGCGCCGCCGCCGCGGGGACGGGGAGCGGGTCGGCGCCGTGGAGCCGATGGTGCAGCGCCTCCCCCATCCTCACCGCCGCTTCCCGGATTCTCCCGTTTGCACCGAGTCTTTGATGCGGTAACAGAGAGGGTTGGGGAGGGTGATGCTGTTCATGTGGTTTACATGGATTTCCAAAAGGCATTTGATAAAGTCTCACACAACAGACTTGTCAACAAAGTTACAGCTCATGGAATAAAAGGGACAGAGCAACATGGATATGGGATTGGCTGAGTGACAGGAAACAGAGGGTAGTGGTGAATGGTTGTTTTTCAGGCTGGAGGAAGGTTTAAAGCGGAATTCGCAGGGGTCGGTGTGAGGACACCTGCTCTTCCTGATCCAAATTAATGGCCTAGACCTTGGTGTGCATTTCAAAATTTACAGACTTCATGAAAGTTGGAGGTATTGTGAACAGTGAGGAAGATAGTGTTAAACTTTAACTGGATATAAGTGTAAAAACAGAAAATGCTGGAAAAACTCAGTTCTGACATCATAATCTGTGGAGTGAGAAACAGAGTTAACTTTTCTATTCTGTATGACCCTTCTTCAGAGCTAAAGATATAGACAGGATATATGCAGGTTGGTGGAATGGATAGACAAGTGGCAGTGGTAAAAGTTTGGGATCAGAATGCCTTGGGGCCAGCCCTGGGGAGCATACCCACTCTGTGCCTGGTAAAATCAATGCATTGGATACAGCGGTTTCTCGGGCACCGAATTGTGGGAGTTGCAGCCACCATGAGCAGATGTCAGTAAGTGTTTTATTACAGGCTGATTGCCAGTGACCTGAAATGTTAACTCTGTTTCTCTCACCGCAGATGCTGCCTACCTGCTGCATATTTGCAGAATTTTCTGTCTTTATTTAAGACTCCCAGCAGCCACATGATTTTGACAGTGAATTATTGCAGGTGTTTCTCACAAAACCAAGGCCAGAAACTGACAAATGAGGCGTCCTTTTGCATCAGGGTGGATGTTGGTCATGGAAGTCGGTCTCTCGCTTTCTGTGAAGGTATGTTCTTGTTGGCTGACTTTCAACTGGAGTGTAGATGGAGGAGTAGTTGATGTGTTTAACCTTGAGTACTTTTGAGACCAGTAGAGCCTATCTATTTCTGATAAAAGGACACAAGCAAAAATCATTAGCTGTTTCCTGTACTTTAAGAGACTGACAGAAAGTAAATTCCACACTCTGATTTGGTGACAGAGAGTGACAGACAGAGTTAATTCCACTCAGAATCACATACTGTAAGAGAGATTGAAAGGTAGTTCATTCATAGATTCATAGAACGGTCACAGTCCAGGAGGTGGCCATTCAGCCTGTCATGTCTGTGCTGGTTATATTCATCTTGTGCCACTTCACCACCTTTTCCTGTAGCTCTGCACATTTTTCCTTTTCAGTTAATCCAAATCTCTTTTGAAGACATTGTTTGAACCTGCCTCCATCACACTACATAAGAACATAAGAAATAGGAGCAAGAGTTAGCCATTTGTCCACCCTAGCCTTCGATGCCATTCAATAAGATTATGGATGATCTGATTGTGGCCTTTGTTATTCACAATAAGAGGTTGTGGTGGAAGAATTAATTCAGGCTGGTCTTTTTGTTCAAGCTGGTTTATTTTCAAGACAGCTCCTCAGTGCTACAGACTTCCAAGTAGCTTCCCCACAAAGTGTTTCAGCTGTATCTTTTTATTCTGTTTAGGTGGGATAATCAATACCCATCACCTGTTTAACTAACAATAACAAGGCTTTTGTCATTCAAAAATGTATCTAATTCAGCTTTGAATATATTCAATGACCCTGCATCCACTGCTGTCTGAGGTAGAGAATTTCAAAGATTAAAGATCCTTTGAGAGAAGAAATTTCTCCTCATCTTTGTCTTAAGAAGGAGACCCATCATTTTGAAACAGTGCCCCCCCCTCCCCTTGTTCTAGATTCCCCCATAAGGGGAAACTTCCTCTCAGCATCCTTCCCCTCAGAACATTTTAAGATCTAATAAGATTACCTCTCATTCTTCTAAACTTAAATGACTATTGGCCCAAACTGCTCAATGTTTCCTCAAGGGATAACCCCTCATCCCAGGAATAAGCCCAGTGAACCTTCTCTGAGCTACTTTTGTTTTGGAAAATTATACTTTATTCATAAAATATCTGAAAGAACATTACAAAACATTTCCAAATGGCCATCACAAAAAGTGTAATCATATTGAACTTTTCCACATGGATCACGAGGAGCAATTAATACCAGCAATGAACATTACAGTATTTTCAATATGGTCATCACAGACTTTCAGACAGTACAATGGTATTGGAGTTATCGATATACAACATGTTGCACTTTGAAGTGCTTCAATATAATTGAGACACATGTAGCTTTCACTATATACATTCCTTGTGAGTCATACAGCCGAGGGGTCTATACAATTCCCAGCCCCTCGGTGCACTATGGCAGAAAGGTCATAGACAGCGACCATTCCCCATTGCGCCTTTGTGGCGGCTGCCCCAAGCTTTAGTGCGTCCCTCAGCACGTAGTCCTGGACCTTGGAATGTGCCAGTCTGCAACACTCGGTCGGGGACAACTCTTTGCGCTGGAAGATCAACAAATTTCGGGCAGACCAAAGGGCATCTTTTACCAAGTTGATGATCCTCCAGCTGCAGTTGATGTTTGTCTTGGTGTGTGTTCCTGGGAACAGCCCATAGAGCAGAGTCCTGTGTCACAGAGCTGCTCGGGATGAACCTCGACAAAAACCGCTGCATCTCTCCCCAGACGTTCCACAAAGGCACATTTGACAAGGAGGTGAACAATGGCCTCTTCCCCACTACAGCCACCTCAAGGGCAGCGTGCGGAAGGGGTGAGACTCCTGGTGTGTAGGAAGAATCTGATAGGGAGGGCCTTTCTCACCACCAGTCAAACTACGTCTTGGTGCTTGTTGGAATGTTCTGGTGATGAGGCATTCTTCAAATGACTTTGACAGCCTGATCGATGAACCACCCGACAGGATCCACCATCTCCTTTTCCCCGCAAGGCCTCTAGGACATTACGTGCTGACCACTGTCTGAAGGACTTGTGGTCAAAAGTATTTCTCTGCATAAATTCTTCCACAAGGGGCAGGTGGTACCGCACGGTCCAACTACTTGGAGCGTTCCGCAGCAGTGTGGCCAGACCCATCCTTCGCAACACCGGGGATAGGTAGAACCTCAGCACGTAGTGACACCTGGTGTTTGTGAATCGGGGGTCTACGCACAGTTTGATGCAGCCACACACAAAGGTGGCCATCAGAATGATGGTGATGTTGGGCATATGTCCCTCCTTCAACAAGATGACCAAAGCTGTACACAGTGTTCGAGCTGTACTCTCACCAATGCCCTGTACAGTTGCAGCAAGGCATCTCTGCTTTCATTCTCCATCGTCTTTGCAATAAAGACCAACATTCCATTTGCATTCCTAATTACTTGCTCGAGCTACATGTTAACTTTTTGTGATTCATGTCCAGGATCTGTCTGAACCACGGTATTTTGCAATCTCTTCACATTTATATAATGATCTGCTTTTCTATTTTTCCCACCAAAGTGGAAATCCTCACATTTTCTGCCAGTATAGTCCACATCCCACATTTTTCCCACTGACTTAACATATCTATATTGTTTTGTAGATTCTGTGTCCTCCTCACAACTTCCTTTCCCACCTATCTATGTACTGTCAGCAACTTTGTCTAGCCTGTCCTTTCATCTGAGTCATTAATATAAATTGTAAATAGCTGAGAACCCAGCACTGATCCCTGTGACACTCTGCTAGTTGCAGTTTGTTAACCTGAAAGTGACCCACTTCCATAGAGTAACAGAGACTGACAGACAGAGAGTTAATTACACACACATTATGATAGATTGACAGAGAGTGAATTCCACACACTCAGAATAACTGTGATTGACAGAGTATTAATTCTGCACTCACACACAGTTACAGAGATTGACAGAATGTTCATGCCAAACTGACACATAGTAACGGAGACAAAAAGATCTCGAGTTAATTCCACACTCTCACACAGTAACAGAGACCAACAGATACAGAAATAATTCCACACACACATAAAGTAACGGAGACTGATGGAGAGTTAATTGTGCACTCACATACAGTAACAGAGATGGAGGGAGAGTTAATTCCACACTCGCATGCACTAATAGAGGCTGACACATACAGAATTAATTCCACACTCAGACAGACTAATGGTCAATGACAGGTCGAAAGTTACTGTATTTCCGCCCTGAAACACAGTAACAGAGATTGACGGATAGAGAGTTAATCATGCACTCATGTACAGATGACACATACTGGGGATTAGTTATTTCCACATTTGCATACAGTAGGAGAGATGGATAGATATAAAGTTAATTCCACCCACTCGTACAATAACAGTTACCTGGTTCACACTTGAAGAATTCATCTGACATGCGTTATATGGCCTCTTCATTGTTTCATGATATTTTCTATCTTCCTCATCATCCAAGGAGCCCTGGCTTTGGTTCCTCCCCATTTCCCCCTTATTGGAAAGTACCGACTCTGTACCTGAAATATCTCCTCCTGAAAGATCACCCATTGTTCTGTTACAGTTTTTCCTCTCAGTCTTTAGTTCCATTTTACCCTGGCTAAATCCCCACTCCTCCCATTGAAGTTCGCTCCCTTCCAATCACTCTTACCCAAGGGTCCACCCACAGACACTTGGTTCACATGGCCAACCTTGGCCCACCTCATTCCCCAGCACCAGATCCAGCAATGCCTCCTTCCTAACTGGACTGAGAACATTCTGGTCGAGGAAGTTCTCCTGAACACATTTCATCAATCTCCAGACATCACCACTCTATAGTTCTTATCACTTTTAAAAATAAGGGGTCGCCCATTTAAGACAGAGATGAGGAATTTTTTTTCCCAATCGGAAGCTATTGTGTCTTTGAAACTCTCTTCCTCAAAGGATGCTCGAAGCAGAGACTGAATATTTTTCAGGCAGAGATAGATTCTTGATGATCAAGGGGGTCAAAGCTTATCAGGGATAGGCACGGATGTGGAGTTGAGGTTACAATCAGATCAGCCATGACCTTATTGAATGGTGGAGCAGGCTCGAGGGGAGGAGTGGCCCTACTCCTCCTAATTTATATCTTCCTATGTTCTTATACATCTGTGATTTCCCTGCAGATGTGCTCCTCTTTCTCCCCCTCTCTCACCTTTTTGGAGGCCAATTGAATATCCCCGTGAGTGTGATCATCCTCTTATTATTCCTCAGCTCCAAGAAATGAATTCTGCCCTTGTCCTTTTGAGGATATTGTCTCTTACCAAGATTACAGTGACTTCCTTAATTAGTACTGCCATCCCATCTCCCTTTTCCCTTCTCTATCTTTTCTGAACACTTTGCATCAGTGAAAATTAAGCACCCAGTCCTCACCATTTTTAAACCACGTTTTCGTCATTGCCACGACATCATATTCCCACACGGCTATTTGTGCTTCTAGATCGTCAACATTATTCACCACACTTTATGTGATAACACACATGTCCTTGTATCTCTCTTAGATTCCTTCTTCATCTACTCCTATCTTGTATGTTCCCACTTCTTCCACAGTTATTCCTCAGTTCTGCTTCTATATACTGATACCCACCCCGTGCCTATTTAGTTCAAACCCTCCCGAATCACACAAGTGACCCTCCCCATGAGGAAATTGGTCCCAGTCCTATTAAGGTGCAACCTGTTCCTTTTGAATAGTTGTTTCCTGCCCCTGAACTGGTCCCAATGTTCCAAGAATCTGAATCCCTCCCTCTTGCACCAGCCTCAAACCACATATCGATTCTCCCCATCTTCACATTTCTACTCTCACTAGCACGTGGCACTGGCAGTAATCCCGAGATTACTCCCTTTGAGGTCCTACTTTTTAACTACCTCCCTCGCTGCTGGAATTCTGACTGAGGGAGCTCAATACCTGTCCTCCTGTGTCATTGATACTGACGTGTACCACAACCTCTGGCTCACTCCCTTCCACCTACAGAATATTCTGTACCCTCCCCGTGATGTCCTTTACCCTGGCACCAAGGAGACAACACACCATGTGGGACACTCAATGACCGTGACAGAAATGCCTGTCTGTCCCCCTGACTATGAAATCTCCAATAATGGCTGCATTTCTACTCTTTGCTGTTCCCTCCTGTGCAGTTTCTTGCCCATTGATACCATGGTCTGGACTGCACTCCTTCAGGGTGTCACCATTCCCAGCAGTCTCCAGTGCTGAATACCGGTTTGACAGTGGCACATACCTGAAGACTCCTGCACTTTCTGCCTCTTCCTACTCTTCCGGATGGCCACCCATCTACTATCCTGAGCTCTCTCTCTCTCCCTTTGAGGTGTTCAGCTCCTGGAATGTACGATCCAGCGATCTCTCATCCTCCCTGATGCTCCACAGTGACTCCATCTGCCCCTCAAGCTCGGAAGTCCTGAGCTCGAGCTCAAGCAGCTGGAGACACTTCCTGCTCATCTGGCCCCCAAGACACATGAAGTGGCCTGAGGTTCCCACATGGGGCAGGGACTGCAAACAACAGGTCTCAGCTGCCCATCCATGATCTAAAACAAACCTCTATTCCCTCCTTTAGAATCCAGTTTGTACCTTGTTTAAATTGTTATTTATATTAAATACCTCAAGACCTGTTCTGCACTAATACTCTTATAATTGCCCTGATCGAAATGTTTAATTTTCCAGCTCCTCGTTTAATCAATGCCTCATTTAGAGAAATCTGCACAAACCAACCAGCTCCCTTCTTTCCCCTGATATCATGCTTTGACTATTTATTATAAACATGGCTGGTTTGCTCCAACCCCTCCCTCACAGCTCTTTATCCCCCCCACCGCTCTCACTCTTCTCTCCTTCTCTCTCTCACTGCCGCTCTCGGGCTGCTCTACCGCTGCTCTTTATCCACCCTCCAGCCTCACTCAGCTCTCACCCTCAATCTCGGCTCCTCCACAGTCCCAAGTTTCTGACTGTTTAGGAAATTCTCTGATCTTTCTTTGCTCCAAGATGGGTGACCTCACACTTCCCCATGTTGACCACCATCGGCCACAGTTTTGTTCACTCACTGAATCTGTCAATGAGCCTTTGAAACTTGCTGCTCCCACCTACACTACTAACCATGTCACCTAACCTAGCGTCATCAGCAAACTTGGATATAGGCTGGAAGTATTTGAAATGTAAGAGCTCTGGGAATGCAAACACAACAGCCAGCTGACGTGACAGAGAATCAGTTCAGTATCAATCTCTCCACGCTGAAAAACAGCCATTCACCACTACTTTCTCCTTTCTATCCCTTATTCAATTTTGCATCAATGTTGCCCCTGCCCCTTTAGTCCCATCTGCTTGAATTTTACTAACAAGTCTTTTTCAAACCCCTTTGGAAATCCTGACAAACACCATCAACCTCACCACCCTGGGCAATGTTCTTTGAAACTTCATCAAAGAACTTCATTAAGTATTTGCCATGGTTTTCTGTTAACCAGTCTGTGCTGGTTGTCATTTATCAACCCATGTTCTACCAAGTGACAATGAATTTTGTCCTGGATGATTGTGTCTCAATGTTTCCCCACCACCAACATTAGACTAACTGGTCTGTTGTTCCTAGCTTTATCCCTCTCCATTATAAACATGGATGTAACATTAACAACCTGCAGTTCTCCGGCTTCACTCCCATATCCGAGGAGGTTTGAAAGATTGTGGCTCGAGCTTCCTCTATTTTCCCCCTTCCTTCCCTCAGGAATCCAGGATGTATCCCATCCAGGTTATGTGACGTTTCTACTGTGAATGCTGTCAACATTGTGATGGCCTCCTCTTTATCTATTTTCATCCTATCCAATTTCTCCACCAGCTCCTCCTTTACTGTGAGATTAGCAGCATCCGCTTGTTTCGTGATGACAGATGAACTGTTCTCATTTAGTACCTCAGCCCTCTGCCTCCACAGGATCTCCTAATCAGCTGACCTTTTCAGTAACTGTCTATACATTGGTAAAAGACTTCTGTTTTTGGTTAGGTTACCTTCTAATCTTTTCTCATGCACTCTCTTGGCTGACCTAATTTCCTTTTTCAGCTCCCCTCTGTGCTTTCTATACTCTGCTTGGTTCTCTAATGTATTATGAATCTGACAATTATCATCATGCTTCTTTGCAGTTCCCACAGAGCACAGGATGTGTAGGCAACAGCTCTCAGCTGTCCCAATACTTCACCGAAATATGCCATTTAATTAAAGTTCTTGTTATTTCGAATGTTCCTCTCTTTCTCTCTTCTACTTTTGAAGTTGTCTCTCAGTTTCAATTACACATCAGCTCCTTCCCCGTCTGCACCTAATCCCCACTCTCCACAAAATCCACATTTTAAACTCTTCACTCTGCAATTCACTCTCTCTGTGTTTGAGCTTGCAGGTCACTCTGGGACTTTTTGTAAAATAATTGTTCTACTTTATTTATTCGAAAACAGTTTGTTTTTGAATTATCAATTCATTTGCACTGTAATTCCAGTTCATCGGAATTCAATGTTACAATAAATTGGAACTCAAGAAAATCTAGAGATGACTTACTTGTTCCGCAATGACGTGTCTATTCCACTTAGTTCATTAAACCCTGTTCTAAACAGAAAGCTTAATCCAGATAATATCTCAACCTGAAGAACTGATGATGCACAGAACTCTCGGCTTTTGACAGGAGTTATTCCACTTTTGATTTTAACTTGTTCGCTGGTGTCGATTTACTTGGATTCTTCACCTGATTTCTCTGCTGTCCAATGAAGTTCTCCCAGCAGAGTTCTCAATAATAATTTGATTTTTCCTCACAGGATTTCAATCTTGATGGTTTTTGAACTGTTTTATTAAAGGATTTAGTTTTGTAACTAGCTCCCTAGCTCTCCTCATGATTAGACAGGAAGTTTAACTGCTGCATTTTCAAGCAGCTGACAGCTTAATTTGAAAAATCATTGTGACAGGATTTTGGGTTTGAATCCAGTCACAAATCTGGTTGTGATGCCTTGTGCCTCCAACTGTCATGTGACCTGCCAGGGGATGACATCATAATTGCCCCAGTCATGTAGCTGTTGATTGGTCGATTTCTTAAACACTTTCACTGGGACTGACC
Organism: Cetorhinus maximus; assembly: GCF_964194155.1. Lineage (NCBI taxonomy): Eukaryota > Metazoa > Chordata > Chondrichthyes > Lamniformes > Cetorhinidae > Cetorhinus > Cetorhinus maximus. Next base: position 20,263,243 of record NC_135909.1, read on the forward strand.
TGGTCACAGTCGCCTTTGGAACACAAAGGTGTTTTTTTTCAAATCCCACACTGGAATTTGTGTGTAACAAAGAAGACTGATACTCTAGTACAGCTCTGAGGGAGGGCTCCACTATTCGAGGTGCTATCCTTCAGAAGACCCATTAAAACGAAGCTCCCTCCAGCCTCTCATTTTGTTGTAAGTGATTCCATGGTGCTCTGCCGAAGACACGAGCAGTGGCGTTATTCTCTGATAGAAAGTGTCTGTTCCTTTTCCCTGGATGAGTTTCGGTTTTGCACAAATAAAACATGAAATTTGACTGAAAACTCAACTCAGGTGGGACTCAAAATCACAACCAATGCATTAGTAATAAAGGATAGAGGGTTGAATTGATCAGAGTGTGTGATGGACTAATGCTTTCTGTATTAAGTACCGATTTCATTGAGATAATATTAGAGAGAGGGAAACAGCTGGATTTTAATTCCACTCCTATGGCTACTATTCCCAAAAACACCATGGAATTGGGTCAACAGGCAGATGTTCCTGCATTAAAATACCCAAATACTGATCAAAAGATTCACAACTGGTAAAATCTGGGAAATGCAGCTTGGATAGGATACTGCAACATTTACTGGGAGCTGCGCTGTGTGTAGGATTCTAGTTCTGAACTGGAGATTTTCAATATTGAGAGAATAATGGCATCAACAAATTTGGACAGGGCTGCACCTCGTTTCAGTTCTCTCCAATAACTATTGAGCACAGATCCAGAGTTAACCCTAGAATCATAACCCACATCAAAGATTGAGAACGATAAAATAAACCCCACATTCACACAGAAAATCGGACAGGGTGAACTACTGAACAAATCCAACATGTTACCAGGCACTGACAAACTGCACAATACACACTCAGCACCAGAGTCTGACAGATACAGAATGAAGCCCATTACTCACAGCACCAGCGACTGACCAGTACAGAATAAATCACCCACTCACTACAGTAACGGAGACAGACAAATGCAGAATGAATCCCACATCACACACAGTGCAGCTGACCAGTAGATACAGAATACATCTGAGACCGTTTGACATTCAGAAGTTGAGAATGAATCAGACTTTCACATAGTGCCAAACACTGAGACACAGAGGAATCATAAGCACATGTTCAGAATCAAAGTCTGATAGAGACAGAATGAATCCCACAGTCATTAATGAAAATAGCAGAAGATGGTTTCAATCCATCGAGCTCTGGGTTATGGGCCCAGCACGCTTCCGCTGAGCCACTCTGCTAGATGGGGAGGTAGTGCCACAGTGTTATTGTCACTGGACGAGTATTCTAGAGACCCAGGAGACCCAGTTTCGAATCCCACCATGGCAGATTGTGAAATTTGAAATCAAAACTCTGATTGTCGATTGTCGTCAAACACCATGCAAAACCTGCCTCTTTTACATGATCCGACTGGTAACTCCTGGTCCCTGACCCACAGTAACATGGTTGTCTCTTAAATACCCCCTGAACAAGGGCAATTAGGGATGGACAAAGTTGTGCACAGCATCAGGGATTGAGTGTTACAAAATGTATCGAACACTCGCACAGATTACCAGACCCTGACAGACAAAATGAATCCCACTCTCACATACAGCATCACAGACTAACAGATGCAAAATATGTTTCAAAGATTCCCAGATATTGAGAATGACTCCCACATTCCTGTTCAGCACTTGATACTGACAGATACAGACTGAATTCCACACTCACACTGAGCAGCAGATGTTGGAATGTCCAAAATTCATCCCACCTTCAAACACAGAACCAGGCTCTGACAGTGAATGAGAAGTGCACAATCAGATAGTACCACAGACTGAACGATCTAGAATCGATACCACATTAACTTACAGTGCCAGAGAGTGACAAACACAGGATGAATCTCATTTACAGACATTTACAGGGACTAACAGGTATAGAATCAATCCAACACTCTCATACTGTGGTCAAGAATGACAGATACAGCATTTGTCCCAAACTGGTATATCATAGAAACAAGGATCAAGAGTAGGCCATTCGGCCCTTTGAGCCTGCTCCACCATTCAATATGATCATGGCTGATCCTCTATCTCAACGCCATATTCCCTCTTTCTCTCCAGACCCCGTGATGCCCCAAATATCCAAAAATGTACCAATTTCTTTCTTGAAAATGCTCTGCGACCCGGCCTCCCCAGCCTTCTGTGGTAGAGAATTCCACAGGCTCACCACTCTCTCAGTGAAGACGAGACCATGAAGAAGCACTGAAACATCTTTATGGGATATGTGGAACATTCCTTGTTCCAGTCCTACTCAGGCCCCCTCCCGCAACTCTTCCTTCGGTACACCGTTGACCATTTCGGTGCTGCTTCATGCTCTCACCTGGACCTGGAAAAAATGATACAATTTTGCTTCCAATTTCCACCCCTCCATCACCTTCATGGTCCATCTCTGACACTTCCCTTCCTTGACCTCTCTGTCTCATTTTCTGGTGATAGACTGTACATCAATATTCAATACAATCCACTGGATCTCCCTTATCTTTTCTCCAAAAACTTCAGTAGATTAGTTAAGCATCATTTCCCTTCCATAAACCCATGCTGACTTTGTCTAATCCTATTAATGCTTTCCAAGTGTTCAGTTACCATGTCTTTTATAATAGACTCTAGAATTTGCCCTACTACTGATGTTAGGCTAACTGGCCTGTAGTTTTGTTTTTTCTCTCCCTCCTTGTTTAAATAGCGGGGTTACAATTGCCACCCACAAATCTGTGGGAATTGCTCCCGAGTCGAGAGATTTTCGGTGATGACCACCAATGCATCCAGTATATCCAGGGCCACTTCCTTTAGTAGCCTGGGATGTAGATCATCAAATCCTGGGGATTTTTCAGCCTTTAACCCCGTTAATTTCTTGACCACAACTTTTTTAACTAATACTAGTTTTCTTCAATTCCTCCCTCTTGCTAGACCCTTGGTTCCCTAACATTTCTGGAAAATTATTTAGACCATAAGACATAGGAGCAGAAATTGGGCCATTCGTCCCATCGAGTCTGCTCTGCCATTCAATCATGGATGATAAGTTTCTCAACTCCATTCTCCCGCCTTCTCCCCGTAACCTTTGATCCCCTTACCAATCAAAAACCTATCTATCTCGGTCTTAAATACACTCAATGACCTGGCCTCCACACCCTTCTGTGGCAATGAATTCCATAGATTCACCACTCTCTGACTAAAGAAGTTTCTCCTCATCTCTGTTCTAAAAGGTCTTCCCTTGTCCTGTTTTGTGAAGACAGAACTAAAATATGTGTTCAATTCTCCTGCCATTTCTTTGTTCCCCATTATAATTTCCCCCATTTCTGACTGTAAGGAACCTACATTTGTCTTTGCTAATCTTTTTCTCTTCACATATTTATAGAAGCCTTTACAGTCAGTTTTTATGTTCCTTGTAAGTTTAATCTCATACTCCATTTTCCCCTTCTTGACGAATCTTTTTGTCCACTTTTGCTGGATCCTAAACTGCTCCAAATCTTCAGGCTTGCTCTCTTTTCCTGCAGTTTAATATGTCTCCTCTTTGGATCTAATACTATCCCTAATTTCTTTTGTAAGCCATGGTTGGGCCACCTTTCCTATTTTATTTTTGTGCCAGACAGGAATGAATAATTGTTGTAATTCATGCATACATTCCTTAAATATTAGCCATTGCCTATCCACTGGTCAACCTTTTAAGTACGGTTCCCCAGTCCATCATTGCCAACTCACGCCTCAGACCCTCTTAGCTCCTTTATTTTAGATTCAGGACCTTCGTTTTCAATTCAACTTCTTCACTATCCATCCTAATGAACAATTCCATTATTTTATGGTCGCTCTTCCCCAAGGGAATTAATTCTTTCTCATTGTATGGCACCCAGTCTATGATAGCCTGCTCTCTAGTTGGTTCCTCAATGTCTTGGTCCATAAAACCATCAGGTACACACTCCAGGAAATCCTCCTCCACAGCATTATTGCTGTGTGGTTTGTCTAATCTGTATGTAGATTAAAGTCACCCACAATTACAGTTGTATCCTTATTGCATGCATCTCTAATTTCCTGCTTATTGCCTTCCCTTACATCTCCATTAATGTTTGGAGGCCTATAGACAACCCCCACCAACGTTTTCTGCCCCTTGTTGTTTCTTATCTCCAGCCAAACAGATTCCACATCATGATTTTCTGAGCCAATATCCTTCCTCACTATTGCATTGATTTCCTCCATTACTAACAATGCCACCCCACCTTCTTTCCCTATTGATCTGCCCTTCCTAAATATTCAATACCCCTGGATGTTCAGTTTGCATCCTTGATCACCCTGTAGACACGTCTTCATAATTGCAACTATATCATAACCGTTTATATCTATTTGCACCGTGAATTCATCTACCTTATTGCAAATGTTCCACACATTAAGATATGATGCCTTTCAACTTTTCTTTAACTTTGTAACCACCTTCGCTTTATTTTGCACTCTGACCCCATTTGTTTTTCACACTTTTTTTTCTGTCTTTCACTTTTGCTTCTTACTTTTCTGTCTTTTGTTTCTATCCTTGTTTCCCCCTCCTCTGTCTCCCTACTCAGGTTCCCACCCCCCTGCCATTCTAGTTCAAACCCTGCCCAACCGCACTAGCAAACACTTTCTTCCACCACCACCCCACCCCAACTCCTCCACTCCCATCACCCCCCCACCTCCAACACCTCCACGCCCACAACCCCAACCTCTCCACCGCTGAGGACATTGGTTTCGGTCCTCCCCAGATGCAACCTGTCCTGTTTGTACTGGTCCCATTTTCCCCAGAACCGGTCCCAATGTCCCAGGAATCTGAATCCCTCCCCCCAACACCATTTCTTCAGCCACGTATCTATCTGATATATCCTGTTATTTCTACTCTCGCTAGCACGTGACACTGGTAATATTCCTGAGATTACTACCTTTGATGTCCTACTTTTTAGTTCACATCCTAACTCCCTATATTCAGCTTGTAGGAACTCATTGTTTTATTTTTTACCTATGTTATTGGTACCAATATGCAACATGACCACTGGCTGTTCACACCGCCCTCCGCCCCCCTTCACAATTCCCTGCCGCTCTCTGGGACATCCTTGACCGTGGTACCAGGGAGGCAACATACCATCCTGGAGTCTATTTTGTGGGCCACAGAAACGCCTGTCTGTTCCCCTTACTATTGAATCCCCTATCACTATAGCCCGGCCACTCTTCTTCCTCCCCTCTTTTGCAGCAGAGCCACCCGTGATGCCATGGACTTCTGCTGCTTTCCCCTGAGATGTTGCCTCCCCCAGCAGTATCCAAAACGGTATATATGTTAGAGAGGGGGACGGCCACAGGGAACTCCTGTACTACTTGCCTCTCTCTACTCTGCCTGGTGGTCACCCATTCCCTTTCTGCCTGTTCAGTCTTTACCTGCAGTGTTACCGCCTCACTGAATGTGCTGTCCCCGATAATCTCAGCATCGCAGATGCTCCAAGGTGAATCCACCCGCAGCTCCAGCTCCGAAATGCGGTTAGCCAGTAGCTGCAGCTGGACGCACTTCCTGCACACATGCTCACCAGGGTCACTGGAAGTGTCCATGAATTCCCACATAGCACAGGAGGAGCATATCGCGGGTGTGAGCTCTGCTGCCTTCTGTTCCCTTTAATTTAAGCTTGTTAGTTACTCCCTTTTAAAGAATACTAATTACACTAGGGTCCTTATTCCACTCCTACTACAGTCCAAAGTCCTCACAATATTTTGTTTAAACTGTGACTGCAGCAGTTTAATTAATAGAATAAGTAGAAGTACTTACCTGACCTACTTACTGCGTCATAGTTTGAATTGTGATGTTACTTTGAACTCCACTGCTTGGAGGCCCTGAGGGTCCGCCTCTCCTCTCCGGACTTGGCGTCTGTCAGAGGGAGAGAATGAAACAAAAACAAAAGTACCTGGAAAAACTCAGCAAGTCTGGCAGCATCTGCGGAGAGGAATACAGTTAACGTTTCGAGTCCGAATGACCCTTCAACAGAACTATGTAAAAATAGAAGAGAGGTGAAATATAAGCTGGTTTAAGGGGGTGGGGGGGGCGGGGGGAGGGACACAAGTAGAGCCAGTGATAGGTGGAGATAACCAAAAGATGTCACAGACAAAAGGACAAAGAGGTGTTCAAGGTGGTGATATTATCTAAGGAATGTGCTAATTAAGGGGAGAAAGCAGGACGAGCAAGGTACAGATATCCCTAGTGGGGGTGGGGTGGGGTGAAGGAATCGAAAAAGGCTAAAAGGTAGAGATAAAACAATGGATGGAAATACATTTAAAAATAATGGAAATAGGTGGGAAATGAAAAATCTATATAAATTATTGGGAAAAAAGGGGGGGATCGGAAAGGGAGTGGGAATGGAGGAGAAAGTTCATGATCTAAAATAGTTGAACTCAATATTCAGTCCGGAAGGCTGTAAAGTGCATAGTCGGAAGATGAGGTGCTGTTCCTCCAGTTTGCATTGAGCTTCACTGGAACAATGCAGCAAGCCAAGGACGGACATGTGGGCGTGAAAGCCAGGTGGAGTGTTGAAATGGCAAGCGACAGGGAGGTCTGGATAATGCTTGCGGACAGACCAAAGGTGTTCTGCAATGCAGTCACCCAGTCTCCGTTTGGTCTCTCCAATGTTGAGGAAACCGCATTGGGAGCAACGAATGCAGTAGACTAAATTGAGGGAAGTGCAAGTGAAATGCTGCTTCACTTGAAAGGAGTGTTTGGGTCCTTGGACGGTGAGGAGAGGGGAAGTGAAGGGGCAGGTGTTGCACCTTCTGCGGTTGCATGGGAAGGTGCCGTGGGAGGGGGTTGAAGCGTTGGGGGTGATGGAGGAGTGGACCAGGGTGTCCCGGAGCGAACGATCCCTGCGGAAAGCCGCCGGGGGGGGTGGTGAAGGGAAGATGTGTTTGGTGGTGGCATCATGCTGGAGTTGGCGGAAATGGCAGAGGATGATCCTTTGAATGCAGAGGCTGGTGGGGTGATAAGTGAGGACAAGGGGGTCCCTATCATAGTTCTGGGAGGGAGAGGAAGGTGTGAGGGCAGATGCGCGGGAGATGGGCCGGACACGGCTGAGGGCCCTGTCAACCACCGTGGGTGGAAAACCTCGATTAAGGAAGAAGGAAGACATGTCAGAGGAACTGTTTTTGAAAGTGGCATCATCAGAACAGATGCGACAGAGGCGAAGGAACTGAGAGAATAGGATGGAATCCTTACAGGAAGCGGGGTGTGAGGAGCTGTAGGTGAGGTAGCTGTGGGAGTCGGTAGGCTTCTAATGGATATTGATGGACAGTCTATCACCAGAAATTGAGACAGGGAGGTCAAGGAAGGGAAGGGAAGTGTCAGAGATGGACCATGTGAAAATGATGGAGGGGTGGGAATTGGAAGCAAAATTAATAAATTTTCCAGGTCCAGATGAGAGCATGAAGCAGCAACGAAGTGATCATTGATGTACCGGAGAAAGAGTTGTGGGAGGGGGCCGGAGTAGGACTGGAACAAAGAATGTTCCACATACCCCATAAAGGGACAGGCATAGCTGGGGCCCACGTGGGTACCCGTAGCCACACCTTTTATTTGGAGGATGTGAGAGGAGCTTAAGGAGAAATTGTTCAGTGTGAGAACAAGTTCAGCCAGACAGAGGAGAGCAGTGGTGGATGGGGATTGTTCAGGCCTCTGTTCGAGGAAGAAGCAGAGAGCCATCAGACCACCCTGGTGTTGGATGGAGATGTAGAGGGATTGGACGTCCATGGTGAAGAGGAGGCGGTTGGGGCCAGGGAACTGGTAATTGTTGATATGATGTAGGGTGTCAGCGGAATCACGGATGTAGGTGGGAAGGGACTGGACAAGGGGAGAGAGAATGGAGTCAAGATAGCAAGAAATTAGTTCCGTGGGGCAGGAACAGGCTGACATGATAAGTCTGCCGGGACAGTCCTGTTTGTGGATTTTGGGTAGGAGGTAGAAGCGGGCCGTCTGAGTTTGGGATACTATCAGGTTGGAAGCTGTGGAAGGAAGATCTCCAGAGGAGTTGAGGTCAGTAACAGTCCTGGAAACACTGGCTTGATGTTCAGTGGTGGGGTCATAGTCCAAGGGTGGTAGGAGAAAGTGTCTTTGAGTTGATGCTCAGCCTCTGCGAGGTAGAGGTCAGTGTGCCAGACAACAACAGCACCACCCTTGTCAGCGGGTTTAATGACAATGTCAGAGTTGGACCTGAGAGAACGAAGCGCAGAAAGTTCAGAGAGAGATAGGTTAGAGTGGGTGAGAGGAGCAGAGAAATTGAGACGACTAATGTCACGCCAACAGTTCTCAATCAAAAGATCAGGAGAAGCTAAGAATCCAGAGGGAGGGGTCCAGGTGGAGGGAGAATATTGGAGGCAGGTAAAAGGATCCATTGAATGGGGAGAGGACTCCTGCCCAAAGAAGTGAGCACGGAGATGGAGGTGGCGGTAGAAGAGTTCAGCATCGTGCCGAGCCTGAGATTCATTGAGATGTGGGCTTAAGGGTCTGAAACTAAGTCCTTTGCTGAGCACTGAACGTTCAGCGACGGAGAGGGGAAGGTCAGGGGTATGGTGAATACACGGCCGGGGCTGCCATTGGAAGACGGGATGGGGACAGAGGGACAGGCAAGGTTTGAGGGTCCTGGATGGGTGTTGGTGTCAATGAGTTGTTGGAGCTTGCATTCCTTTGCACCTGAAAGAAAGAGACAAAGTTTCTTGTTGAGGCATCGGATGAGATGAAGAATAAAATGAAACTGGGGATATGCGCAGCTTAGAAAAAGAGTGCGGTGGTGCTGCTGGAGGGAGAGGTCGAGTGTGTTCATATGGCGGCACATGGCACTGAGTGTAGATCTCAGAATGCAATGAGAACAGCAGTCCGAGGAGCGTTGTATGTCCTGGAGATTCCTTTAATCCTGGGTGGGTTTGAAACATAAGGGATGGAACTTCAGTTGAAATCCACATGGGGTAAGTCGGAGATGGAGACAGTCACTGAGGAAGGACATATGGCTGTGGAAGCGAGTTTTGGTAAACACCTTGTCAAACACCAGGAGAGAAATGGAAAACAATGAAGGTGAACAAGGCAAGAGAGAGATACGAAAATCCTGTCGGAGAGAAGAGCAAAACTTCTTCAAGGTAGGCATTCCTTGAAGAGAGGTGCCAGTCAATTAAACACTAAGATAAAAGCAAAAAACTGCGGATGCTGGAAATCCAAAACAAATATGTGGAAAATCTCAGAAAGTCTGGCAGCATCAGCGTAGAGGAGCACAGTTAACGTTTAGAGTCTGAATGACCCTTTAACAGAACTAAGTAAAAATAGAAGAGAGATGAAATATAAGCTGGTTTAAGGGGCGGGGTAGGACAAGTAGAGCCCGTGATAGGTGGAGATAACAAAAAGATATCACAGACAAAAGGGCAAGGAGTTGTTGAAGGTGGTGATATTATCTAAGGAATGTGCTAATTAAGGGTAGAAAGCAGGACAAGCAAGGTACAGATAGCCCTAGTGGGGCTGGGGTGAAGGACTCGATAAAGGCTAAAAGGTAGAGATAAAACAATGGATGGAAATATATTTAATAATAATGGAAATAGGTGGGAAAAGAAAAATCTATATAAATTATTGGGGAAAAAAGGGGGGGATCGGAAAGGGGGTGGGGATGGAGGAGAGAGTTCATGATCCAAAATTGTTGAACTCAATATTCAGTTCGGAAGGCTGTAAAGTGCCTAGTCGGAAGATGAGGTGCTGAGTGAAAGCCCCACTCACTCTCATGCACAGCTAACTGACAGATGCACAATGAGTCTCAAACACTATCACAGTCAGACACAGAACGACATCAGCAATCACTTTCAGTCCCAGAGACTTGCCAGAATGCACAGAATGAATCCCAGACTCTCTCACTGTAGCACGGCCTTACAAACAGTGAATGAATCCCAAACTCATGCACAGTATCAGAGTGAGTAAATCCCAGACTCGCACACATTATCAGGGGCTCTCTGTTACAGATGGCATCCCGCTTTCCCGTATAATCTCTCTCTGTGGAGAACGGACCCTCGCAAAACAATCAGGCGACATTCCCCGATGTATAGTAAAACATTGAGGAACTGGGGCTGGAGAGAGTCTTTGTAAAATGGATTTCCTGATCAAAGTAAATAGGCTGATGACGGGGTGGGAGGAGGAGTGGGGGCGAGAAATCACAATCTGGTTGGCCTGTTTCCATATCCAATCCTGAAATTATATACTTAGAGGCTGGTTTAGCCTTTAAACTGTCCATTCAGAGTCATCTTTTCCCAATCCTTCATTAGCATAGATCTGGGAGACTGTCTATTTAATCGGCGCTCGGAAGGGGTTTGGTTTATTTGTGTCTGAAACTGAAGATGGTTGATGAGAAGAAACCAGCTCCCAAGAAGGGAGACAAGAATGCCTTAAAGAAACCGGTAGCAAAGGGCGGCAAGAAGCGGCGAAAGTCGAGGAAGGAGAGTTACTCCTGACCATTTTCTGAACAGATTCACCAGTCAGAGTTACAAGGACTATTAATACAATCTGCTCGACAATCCGCCTTTTTAGACTCTGTGAGGAACCGCCCCGAACAGTAATTGGCTGCAGCCTTACGCCCAGGCAGTTGCGTCCACAATCGAACCAATGAATTAATCCCTGGCAACTCAGGTCGTCATTGGTCGAGTTATTTTAAATTGTCTATTTAAAAATTCCGTCTTTTTCTGCAGCCGTTTCCCGTCTCGACAATAGACTTCGTTCTTCCCTTTTTTGAAAATTATAAACACCATTTTTCACTATCACTCACTATGTCCTAACCCCAATGAAATTCCAGTTCATGTAACCTGTCCCGGCAATTTGTAAACCCCGCATCATCCTGGTGAATCTGCTCATTTTTGGACAGAAACACCAGTCTGTTGTTTGAACTGTGTAAAGTCAGTGCTGAATTTCCCAGGCAATAACTGAATTGTTAATATAATAATAATTGAGCATTGCTCCATACAGCACAACCAACCTTTAAAATCGCCGCTCGCTTAGAGGGCTGGAATGGGTAATAAAATAGAAACGGTGCTGGGGACATCAGACCCCTTCCCATTGCCCTCATTCTCGGCTGTTCATTCCGATAAAGAGCGGGAACGGGAGCGGCTCGAAGCTCCCTCTGTTCCCGGTCTGAGCCTTGACGGACATCCGTGCGAATATTGGGATTAGGAGCAGGAGGAGGCCGCTCAGCCCATCGAGCCTGTTCCGCCATTCAGTGAGATCATGGCTGATCTGATTGTAACCTCAACTCCACTGGCGGATTGAACGGCTGATGTCAGAGGAACCGCCGGATCCTGTCATTACTATCCGACTCATTATTCATCCAGAACAAAACCTTTCGATAACATGAAGCAGTGGAGAGACTTTTCAGTGTCAGTGCAGAATGTGCTATCCGGGTAAATAAACAACGAGCAAACTGAGAATCTCAGTACATTCCCCGTCAGAACAAATCAGGCACTAACATTCCCGATCACAGCCCATCCCAGCTCCCGCTCCCAGGTCTCTGCTCTCTCTGTGAGGCGGTGGGTGGCTCTTAAAAGAGCCTTTGTTGTGTGTTTGGTGGAAAGGGTCGAGTTGTTTAGCCGCCGAATCCATAGAGAGTTCGGCCCTGGCGTTTCAGAGCGTACACCACATCCATGGCAGTGACCGTCTTACGCTTGGCGTGTTCAGTGTAGGTGACCGCATCCCTGATCACATTCTCCAGGAAAACCTTCAGCACCCCGCGAGTCTCCTCATAGATCAAACCCGAGATCCGCTTAACACCGCCACGGCGAGCCAGGCGGCGGATTGCTGGTTTGGTGATGCCCTGGATATTATCACGAAGCACTTTGCGGTGCCGCTTTGCTCCGCCTTTACCCAGTCCTTTGCCTCCTTTCCCTCTGCCAGACATGATGAACCTTCACTCAGATCTCTGCTGAATATGACAGACGAGCTGTTTCGGTTCCTCTTTTATAGAGCCCGCCCCGACCTGACTGAGAAACGGGCATAGAGTGAGAGGCGGGACGGGGAGGAGACTGAGTGACAGACAGAACAGAGGAATGTCTATAATAATCCAACTCCGCCTCCTCCCTGCCAGAAACGACTTTGTTTTTAAATTCTCGACAATGGAAGTTAACACAGCGCTCGGCACAAACCTTATAGATTGGAGCTTCAAATTAAACGGTTCTAAAAACCCGCAGCTTTTAAATAAAGAGCTTTACAATTAAAATTCTGTAATATTCCAGCCCAAGTACATACCCTATACCCTGTCAAATCCGCCTGTTTCCACTTCACTCCCAGCTTCTGTTCTACCCCCACACACCTCCCCTCCAGGCGGGTTGAGCAGTTTACCGACACCTCACTCCAGCTGAATTACACAAACTCATGTGTTGGGCTTTAAGTTGTAACGCGGGGTTTCTCCGCCCGGGTAACTGTCTTACACACTCTCACCCTGAATCTGTGAAAAGGAAACGAGCAGAAACTGACAGAGCAGCTGCACAAATCCCCAGTTACAATGGGGCACGGACACCGCTCTGTTTTATTGCAGAGTGGGGGAGGGGATGGGTATAGTGCATGTCAGTGAGATACCGGGAATTTTCAAGTTAATATAAATCATTTCAGTGTGAAACCTGCTCCCAGCGCCGGGACAGGGACATTTGATTCGGGGATCAGCTCTTTCCTGAGAGACGTGGGCGGCTCTGAGAAGAGCCTTTGTGTTCAGAGGTTTACAATTTGCTCGGCTGGTTTCACTTCTTTCCTGGCGCTGCTTTCTTAGCCTTTGCTGCTTTCACTTTGGGCTTGGCCTTCGATTTATCCACTTTTTTTAAAGCCTTTCCGCCCGTGACCTTCTTGACGGGAGATTTTTTCTTCAGCGCTGCTTTCTTCACCGCCTTTTTTGGAGTTGCCGCCTTCTTGCTGCTTGTTTTCTTGACTGTTGCTTTCTTCGCTGGGGATTTCTTGGCTGCTACTTTCCTGGCTGGAGATTTCTTAGCTGCTGGTTTCTTTGTTTTCACCTTCTTGGCCGCTGGTTTCTTGACTAAAGATTTGTTGGCTGTTGGTTTCTTCTCCTTCTTTCCCACTTTCCCCTGGGATTCCTTCTTAGGGATTTTGAAGGAGCCGGAGGCGCCCTGTCCCTTTACCTGCACCAGGGAGCCGCTCTCCACCTTCCTCCTGATACTTAGCCTGATCTGGGAGCCGAGCTTCCCCACATCGACACCGCTGCCAGACAAAGCTTTCTTTATCGCGGCCAGGGACATCCCCTTGCGATCGCTGCAACCCGCCACAATCTTGAGGATCTGTTCGCCTAACTTGGGACCGACTGCCTTCGATCGGGAAGCCGCCTTCTTCTTCTTGGGAGATTTGACTTGAGCGGCAGCGGCTGGAGGAGCCGTTTCGGAGGCTGCAGTATCAGTCATATCCGAGACTGTGTGGAAAATCTCTCTGACAGTCAGAACTGGATCAGAAATGAAACCAGTGGTGGCGGCTCAGAGCAACTTAAACACAGAGAGCGGACGGGGCAGAGACAACCTGCTGTCAGCTCCCGGCTCCTCCAGCCTCTCTGTGTTTCTCTCTCCTCATAAACTCCCCAATTCCACTTCAAATTGGACATTACAGATTCCCACACTCGCTTCCTTCTGTTAACAAAATCTGAATCTTTGTTGTCGAGAAAGTTCCATCCGAATTAAAGGCAGCAATTTCGATTTAAACCCGTTTCTTTGCTGCTTTGAACGCGCCCTCTCAGCCGATCGCTGACTTCTTCTCTGTGTTTCCACTGAAATCTTGAAATTAACGAAATATTTCCCTTAAATTCTCTCTTCAGGGCTGAGCAGGGGAGCATCGCGATCCTATGACAGGGAAATCTTGTGATTTTACACAAGAGGGACTGGGAAATCTGGCGCTGAGGCCGGACACACAAACACAGTGACATTAGTCTAACCCGCCCGCCCCTTTAACACACTCTCGCTGATACAATGTTCACATCTACACATTGACAGGACAAACTGTGTCTCAGATTTACAGCTCCCAGGACAGGCTTTCCTCTCCTCTCGGCCTGTGCTGTGGATTCTCGGGGATTAGTTGTAGTTTCCCAGCTCAGTAACTGTTAAACCCTCTGAGACCGGAGCTGCTCACAGTGTCTGTTCCCCAGATTCAGGAGACTGCAGCAAATCACAGGGTTGATCCGTAACTGGTTTAAATTATTGTCTTGTTCACAAGCAGACTTATTTTTGATCATTTGAAGATACAGATTGTGTGCACTCAGCCACTAAACAACATTGTCCCTCCTTCATATGGAATTCAATAGAGAGGGGCTGGAGGGATAGACAGAGACAGAGTGAGTGAGGGCGGTGAGACTCAGGCGACCAGACAATACATCCATCAGTTGCAGAAATCCCTGTAAATTATGGCTCCATCCATAAAATTTCCCCTGGAGAGGCAGAAGCTGCAACCTCAGTTCTCACTGATACTGTAGCAGAGACACATTATTAATCCCACACTCAGGAACAGTGCTGTGGTTTGACAGAAGAGATAGGGAGAGGAGGCATAAACTTAATGGTCCAGTTCTAAAAAGTGTGTAGGGTCAGAGGGCCCGAAAATCTTTAGATCTTTTAGGTGACAGTAGATTTTGAGAGAGTAGTTAGGAAAGCAGATGGGATCCTTGATTTCATCAACAGAGGTGCTGAGCATAAAAGCAGGAACGTTATGTTTAACCTTTATAAAGCTTTGTTTAGGCAGCAACTAGAATAATGCGCCTATTTCTGGTCACCACACTTTTGGAAGGATGTGAGGGTCTTTGAGACGGTGCAAAGGAGATTTACTAGAATAGTTACAGGCATGAGGGGTTATAGCTGCAAGGTTGGTTGGAGAATCTGAAGCTGCTCTACTTGAAGAAAACGAAATTGAGGGGAGGTCTGAGAGAGTTATGCAAGATTATAATAGGTTTAGATCAGGTAAACAAAGGAAAGCTGTTGCCATGAACTTAGGGTAGAAGGATTAATGGACACGGATTTAAAATTTAAGACAAGATGTGCAGGGGGAATGTGTGCAAGAACTTTGTTACTCTCCGGGTAATGACTTGGATCTTGATCCCTATGGGCATTGTGGAAACGGAGATTTCAAACGGAAATTGCGTGGGCGCCTATGGGGAATAAAGTTGCAGGGATAGAGCAGGAGAATAGGATAACTGGATTATTCTACAGACAGGTAGTATGGACTGGATGGGCCGAATGACCTCCTTCTGAACAGTAATGTCTCCATGACTCTGTGACCGTATGGCTCGATGACAGTGTCAGTGAGTGAGAAACAATGGCCCATGTTTAACCCTCTCTTCCCTGTTGAACTCCCTGCAGCTCAGGGCCGTTGGATATTACTCCCAGTGAGTGTTTCACTTGGATTAAATGAATCTGGAAAGTTCCTGTCTGATATTAACTCATTCACGGTCCCAGCAAACACCCCGATTCCCGGCTTCCTCCAGTGATTCTGCAGGATTGCTTTGTGAAGACGGGCCCCTGAACACCAAACAGTCTGCAAAGAAAGATCCCAGAATGAGTTTCTTGCGGGGGCAAGTCCCAGTTCTCATCGTTTCCTCCTCATAAGCTCCAGGTCTTTTGCTGAATCTCGGATAAAAGTGACTTGGAGAACATTTCCAAACAAAATAGTTTCATGCAATGTTGTAGATTTCTGTGCATGCGTCATTCCAATCCCCCACCAGAGTTGAACTGGGGTGGGGCGTGAGGACCGGGGGGAGGTGGGGATGCGGTGAGCAGAAGAGCGCATGCGCGCTGCTCTCCCCCTGTTCGACCTGGGAAAGGAAGAGCCGCCATTGGAGAGACCACAGTCCCGGGGGAAGGGAACAAACAGCAGCCTCCTAGGAGGAGGGAGACAGAATGGCAAGGAGTTCTTATTAGCGATTTTCCAGTCCTCTGGGAATCCTCCCCGACTCCAAAGATTCCTGAAAGATCACCACTAATGTCCCCACTATCTCTTCAGCTATCTCCTTCAGAACTCTGGGGTGTAATCCATCTGGTCCAGGTGACTTATCCACCTCCAGACCTTTCAGTTTTCCTAGCACCTTCTCCTTGATAATAGCCACCATACTCTCCTCTGCCCCCGGACTCTCTTTAACTTTGGGGATGTTACTCGTGTGTTCCACCGTGAAGACTGACGCAAAGTACCCATTCAGCTCCTCTGCCATTTCTTTGTTCCCCACTACTACTTCTCCAGCGTCATTTTCCAGCGGCCCAATGTCCACTTTTGCCTCTCTCTTACCCTTTATATATCTAAAAAAGCTCTTGCAATCTTCTTTTATATTACTGTCTAGTTTACCCTCATATTTAATCTTCTCCCTCCTTATTTCTTTTTTACTTGTCCTCTGTTGGTCTTTGTATGCTTCCCAAACCCCTGGCTTCCCACTGCTCTTCGCCGCATTGTATGCTTTCTCTTTAGCTTTTATGGTGTGCCTGACTTCCCTTGTCAGCCATGGTTGCCTTGTCCTCCCTTTAGTATGCTTCTTCTTCCTAGGGATGAATTTTTGCTGTGTCTCCCAAATTACTCCCAGAAACTCCTGCCATTGCTGTTCCACTGGCTTTCCTGCTAGGCTCATCTCCCAGTCAATTCTGGCCAGCTCCTCACTCATGCCTCTGTAGTTTCCTTTATTCAACTGTAATACCGTTATATCTGATTCCAGCTTTTTCCTCTCAAATTACAGGGTAAATTCTGTCATATGATGGTCACTTCCTCCTAAGGATTCCTTCACCTTAAGCTCCCTTATCAAATCTGCTTCATACATCACTAAATCTAGAATTGCCTGTTCTCTAGTGGGCTCCACCAAAAGCTGCTCCAAAAAGCCATCTCGTAGACATTCCACAAATTCCTTTTCTTGCTATCCACTACCGACCTGATTTTCCCAGTCTACCTGCATATTGAAACCCCCCATGATCACTGTAACCTTGGCTTTCTTACACGCCTTTTCTATCTCCTGGTGTATCTTGTGCCCCATATCCT
This sequence comes from Cetorhinus maximus, assembly GCF_964194155.1. NCBI lineage: Eukaryota > Metazoa > Chordata > Chondrichthyes > Lamniformes > Cetorhinidae > Cetorhinus > Cetorhinus maximus. Next base: position 20,280,292 of record NC_135909.1, read on the forward strand.
GCCTAGTGTTCGGAGTCCTGTACATAACTCCCATTACGTTTTTTTTTTAACCTTTGTGGTTCCTCAACTCTACCCACACAGATTCTACATCATCTGACCCTACGTCGTTTCTTGCTGTAGATTTAATTTCATTTCTTACTAACAAAGCAACCCCACCCCGTCTGCCAACCTGCCTATCTTTTTGATAAGATGTATGCCCTTGGATATTTAGCTCCCAGTCCTGATCCCCTTGAAGCTATGTCTCCGTGATGCCCACCACATCATACCTGTCAATTTCAAACTGTGCCACAAGCTCATTTACCTTATTTCGTATACTGCGTGCATTCAGATACAACACATTCAGTCCTGTATTTCCCATCCCCCTTCTCATTGTCGTCCCTTTATCTGATGTGCTTGAAGTTAGATTCCTAACCCTTTCCAAACAATCTGCCCTATTTTGTGTTCTGGACACTTTAATAGCCTCTCCTGGGCTTTCCTTTCTTTTCAGTTTTTTCATAATTTTCCATGAAGTTGAAGGCACCCCCCAGACGCTAACCTGCTGCTTTGTTTACCGTTAGTCAGACTTCTTGGAGCTTTACCCTTCCCTTCCCCCCCACTTTCTAGTATAAAGTCCTGTTGACCACCCTATTTACCCTTTTCGCTAGAACATTTGTCGCAGATCGGTTCAGGTGGAGAGCGTCCCAAAGGTACAGATCCCTCCTGTTCCAATACTGATGCCAGTGCCCCACAAAATGGAACCCCTCTTTCCCACACCACTCCTTTAGTCACGTGTTTACTTCCCTTATTCTCGCGCCCCTATGCCAATTTGCACGTGGCTTGGGTAGAAATCCGGAGATTATAACCCTTGAGGACCCGTTCTTTAACGTTCCTAGTTCCTGATAATCCCCAAACAGGTCCTCTTTCCTAGTCTTACCTATACTATTTGTCCCGACGTGGACCACAACAACTGGATCCTCCTCCTCCCTCTCCAATATCCTTTCAAGCCGGCCAGAGATGTCCCTCACCCTGGCACTGGGCAGGCAACATACCATGCGGGTCACTCGATCCTGCATACAAAGGATGCTATCAATTCCCCTAATTATAGAATCCCCTACAACTACCACTTGTCTTTTTGCTCCCCCCATTTGAATGGCCTCCTGTGCCACGGTGCCGTGGTCAGCTGCCTCATCCTCCCTACAGCCCTGTTCCTCATCCACACAGGGAGCAAGTACCTCGTACCTAATGGACAAGGTCAAGAGCTGAGGCTCCTCTGTTCCTGAACGCAGGATCCCTCTACCTACCTCACTTGCAGTCACACCCTGCTGACTGTGACCACTGACCGAATTTGAGGTACTTAATCCCGCGGGTGTGACCACCTCCTGAAACAAAGCGTCCAGGTAACTCTCCCCCTCCTGGATGTGCTGCAGCGTCCTGAGCTCGGACTCCAGCTCATCAATTCTGAGCCGGAGTTCCTCCAGCAACCAACACTTGCTGCAGATGTGGTCACTGTGGCTCGCAATGGGATCTGCCAGCTCCCACATGATACAGCTACAGAACATCACCTTCCAGCAATCTCGAATTAGTTAATTAATTTATTAATTAACTTTGCAGTTTTTTTTTTCAAATTTGGTGCAGATTTCCTACCAACCAATCAGGTTGCAGCTTTCCTGTGACATCACTTTTTCAGTTTTGGCTTCAGTTACTCTGTGCCCCGAGTTTACCGCTCCGGTGCTCCTCACTCCGAGTCTGCTCCCTAGAGCAGGGGGCAGGGGGCAGGGGGCACAGTTACATAACAGAAAGCACAGTTACTCAACAGAGAACACAGTAACATAACAGAGAACACAATTACACAACAGAGAGCATAGTTAAACAACAGGGGCCACAGTTACACAATAGGGGCACAGTTACACAACAGAGAGCGCAGTTACATGACAGAGGGCACAGTTACACAGCAGAGAGCACAGTTCCGCAACAGAGGGCATAGTTACACAACAGAGAGCACAGTTCCACAACAGAGAGCACGGTTACACAACGGGGTGCATAGTTACACAACGGTGTACAAAGTTACACAAGGGGTGCATAGTTACACAACGCAAAGCACCGTTACACAACAGGAGTCATATTTACAAACAGGGGACATCTCTGTGCAGCAAGCAACAGCTTTACATAAGTGATCAGACTCTCCATCTCAGTGTCTTGCTAATTTGCTCAGCATCTTTCTCTGTCACCTTGTGTATCCTGACAGTCTCTTGCTGCCTTTCTGTCTGTGTTTCTCTGTCTGTTTCTGGTGTGACACAGTGGAAATATGTAGTTAAGTTAATCCTCCCAACAGATGTATTCTAGCCCAAAAAGCACAAAGCAAGTGATTACTTATTTCCCTAACACACAACACTGATATTCAGCACCCAATAATTTTATGAAGCAGAGTGGCCCAGCGGAAGCATGATCGGCCCATAACCCAGAGGTTGATGGATTGAAACCATCCTCTGCTATTTATGGTCTAACTTAAAGAGACATTGGGTGCTACGACAAGCTTCTCTTATTTATCTTTACGGTTTACAGCATTGGATTTCCGTTTCCCATAAACACTTAAATCTGCAAAAACCTCTCAAATTCCTTTTATTCACACCGGGACACTAGCGGCAAATGTTGCAAACACAAACCAGCAGAGACTTTCTGTCAGCCCATTTCTCGCGAAGAGCTGGCACCGTCTGAATGTTTTTCTCTCGTTAAATATCACTCCAAAATTATCTGAATCGGAAATTTCTGAGATGGAAACAATATAGTGAAGTTATATTTATTAGTACGTCTGATCTATATGATACCCTGCAGTAATTCATCATTCTAATTTGGACAACAGCTTCCTCACGGTGACATGTAGCATCGAAAAGAAATGAAGTGCCATCGTTGTGAAGACAGCATCATGTCAAAGACAGTTAATCATTATTAGGACAGATAACGACATTCCTGCTTAATTACAGGTTTTAAACATGGAATTCAGTTCCATAATCACCGTGAACAGAGAAAGTGAAGTTTCCTTCCTTCGGCCTTGCATCAGATACATAATGCACTAAAAACTCCTTTGAGTGCCTCTGATTGTTTCCTTTTGCCTGTTAGTAGCTGTTTGGAAGTTAATGCATTCAGCTTCCTGCTCATTCTGCCCTTATTTTCCTTAACTAAGGTGAAAGTTGTCACATTTCTGTGACGTTTCTTTGCCTCTAACGCATTGTGGTCACTCATTGTTAGATGCTAATTTACTGTCAGAAGATTAATTAATTCTCTCTAATTACTTATTATTGAATCTAGTATAATCCTTTCTCTTGTGATTTCCAAATCAGGGTGGAGGCAGAAGAGATTAAATGACCAAACAGTTGATGGTGCAAGGTTCAGATAAATGAGAAAGTAACAAAACCAAAGATGTGTTTAAAATAGGTGTGAATGATAATGAACAACTGCCATGCAAAATCAAGAGAAAGATCTGAACTAAAGCAAAACATCCAATATAAATGATATACAATGGGGATTGCGATTACCCCCTCAAATTGCTATACTCAGTATTGAGGTTGGAAGGGTTTAAAGTGCTCAGTTGAAAGATGAGATACCGTTCCTAGAGCTTACATTGAGATTAATAAGAACACTGCAGGATGCCGAGGACAAGATGAAACTTAAAATGACAGGTGTTCGGAAACTCGGTGTCATGCTTGCAGAGTGAACAGATCTTCCACAAAGCAATCACTCAATCTTTCCAATGTAGAGCAGATCACATTGTGAGCAGTGAATACGGGGTAGTAAATTGAAGGAAGTGCACTTAAAACACTGTTTCACCTGGAATAATTGTTTTGGTGAGGAGAGCTAATATCCCATACCAACACTACTAATTTACCTTCCTTTTTTCCTCAACTGATTTTCTCTCCTCTCTGCGACTGACAGGGCCCCCAACCATTTTTGTTCCTTTTCGCGACCGCTGCTCCCACCAAATCCCTCTCTCCCAGGATTCCGATAGTCTTCCCCTTGTCTTCACCCTCCTCCCCACCACCCTCCACATTGAATAGATCTTCCTTTGTCATTTATTTAGAAGGTAGCGAGTTGCTGTGACCTCGAATGCTCTGCCGCAAAGGATGGTGGAAGCAGATTCAATATAAACTTTCAAAAGTGAAACGAACAACTACAGAAGGGAAAAAAATTAGGGCTATTCAAAAGGATAAGGGGAGTGGGGCTCACTTGTTACAAAAGACGTTGCACAAAAAGGTTGAGCACAAATGCTTGCCACAGCGTTGAAGTTTATAGCGAAATGGCGGACGTCGCTTCCCAGAATGCGCTGGGTGATATAAAACGGGCTATCTCTACCAGAGAGCCCGCACTGCGCAGGCGCAGAAACAGGCACGTCCTCCACCGGAAATCGATTCTGCGCCGAGCATGCGCGGTACAGCAACAGGGAGCTGCTCGTAATCGAGTTTAGCCTCAGAAACACCGAGTTTCAGCGGCTCTCAGAGCCCGAATCAGAGACGCCGGTTCTGGCGGACGTGCGGAGATGGACCAGGTGGACGGCACCGTGAAGCCGATGGTGCAGCGCCTCCCCCATCCCAGCCGCCGCTTCCCGGTTTCTTCTCCCGTTTGCACCGAGTCTTTGATGCGGTAACAGAGAGGGTTGGGGAGGGTGATGCTGTTCATGTGGTTTACATGGATTTCCAAAAGGCATTTGATAAAGTCTCACACAACAGACTTGTGAACAAAGTTACAGCTCATGGAATAAAAGGGACAGAGCAACATGGATGTGGAATTGGCTGAGTGACAGGAAACAGAGGGTAGTGGTGAATGGTTGTTTTTCAGACTGGAGGAAGCTTTATAGTGGAGTTACCCAGGGGTTGGACCCTGCTCTTATATGTTATATGTTAATGACCTAGACCTGGGTGTACGGGACACCGTTTCAAAATTTGTGGATGAAACTTCGAGGTATTGTGAACTGTGAGGACGATAGTGTTAAACTTCTAAAGGACATAGGCAGGTTGGTGCAATAGGCAGGCAAGTAGTAATGGTAAAAGTTCGACCTCAGAATGCCCGGGGAAGTCAGTGCATTTGATAGAGCGGTTTCTGGGATGCAGGGAATTGTGGGATCTGCAGCCACCATGAGCAGATGTTAGTAAGTGTTTTGTTGCAGGCTGAATGTCAGTGAACCGAAATGTGAACTCTTTTTCTTTCTCCACAGATGCTGCCTATGGTGCTGTGTATTTTCAGCATTTTCTCTCTTTATTTCAGATTTCAGTATCCACATGATTTTGTCAGTGAATTATTGCTGGTGTCGCTCACAAAACCGAGGCCGGAAACACAAACTGAGAAATGAACAACTCTTGGAATCAGAATAGACGTTGGACGTGGAAGTCGTTCCTCGCTTACTTTGAAGGTATATTCCTGTTGGCTGACTTTGAAATGGAGAGTAGAGAGAGGAGAAGCTGATGTGTTTAACCACGAGCACTTTTGAGAACAGTAGGGCCCAACCATTTCTGATCAAATGTTATTTACTGTTTCCTGTACAGTAACAGAGACTGACGGGGAGTAAATTTCACATTCATGTACATTAGTAGAGAGTGACAGACAGAGTTAATTCCATCCACACTCATATACTGTAAGAATGATTGACAGAGAGTTAATTCATTGAATCATAGCATGATTACAGCACAGAAGGAGGCCTTTCTGCCCATTATGTCTATGCTGGCCTTCTGAAGGTGCAGTTCATCTCTTGCCACTTCACCACCTTTTCCACATAACCCTGCACATTTTTCCTTTTTTGATAATAATCCAATTCCCTCTTGAATGTTTTGATTGACTCTGCCTCCCCAAATTCCCAGGCACTTTTCCTAGCCACTCGCTGCATGAACAAGGTTTTTCCTCATGCTGTCATTGGTTATTTTGCCAATTACCTTAAATCTGCACCCGCTCTTTCTCCACCTTTCCACCAATGGGGGAAAAAAGTCTTCCTGTCTACCCTGTCCACGCTCACAGCAACAGAGACTGACTGACAAAAATTTAATTCCACATACATGCAGTAATTCAGATTGTTAGACTCTTTATTCACACTCGCATACAGAAACAGACATTGACAGGAAGATAATTCCACAATCTCACACAGCAACCAAAACTAACAGAAATTTAATTTCACACTCACTCACAGTCACTGATTCTGACAGAGAGTGAATACCACACTCGGCATAACTGAGACTGACAGGTACAGAATTAATTCCACATTCATGTACAGTAACAGGTTGACATGTAAGATGTGAATTCCACACCCACAGAAAGCACCAGAGACTAAACGATTGAGATTTAATTGCTCACTCCATAACAGAGACTGAGAGTTAATGTCGCACTCATATACAGTAACACAGATTGACAGATGGTGAGTGTGAAATTAACTTTCTTGAAGTAACAGAGCCTGAAAGAGTTATTTCCATGGTCCGATACAGTAACTGTAACTGACATAGTTAATTCTATATTCACCTACAGTAACAGGTTATAATACAGAGTTAATTTCACACTCACCTACAGTAACTGTCACGATTGGATAGAAAGCTAAATCCGCACTTACACACGTGACAGAGATTGATAGATTGAAAGTTAATTCACAGTCACAATAACAGACTGACCAATGGAGGGTTAATTTCACACTCTCAGAAACAGAGGCTGAGAATTTATTTGTTTATCCCTCACTCACATACAGTAACATAGACAGACTAATATGAGAGTGTGGAATTAACTCTCTTAGTTTCTGTCAGTCTCTGTTATTGTAGGTTAATTCCTCACTGAAACATTAATGGAAATTGACAGGTCCTTAATTCCACTCACATATATCCTAACAAAGACTGGGAAAGAGAATTCCACACTCACAGTAACCGAGACTGACCAATAGAGAGTTAATTCCACACACTCATACAGTAACAGAGACTGACGTAAGGAGTTAATTCCACACTCAGATACAGTAACAGAGACTGACCGATAGAGTTATTTCCACACTGACAGCAACAGATGCTCACAAATTGTTTGTTTATTCCACACACATACATAACAGAGACTGACCGACAGAGAGTTAATTCCACACTCACATACAGTAACAGAAATTGACATAAGGAGTTAATTCCACATTCTCATACAGCAAGAGGCTGACAGAGTGAATTCCACAATCATTTACAGTAAAGGTTGTTCAAGAGTTAGTTCCACTCTCATAACCGGAACAGAGACTGACAGAGATTTAAATTACACACTCACATATAATAACTGATGAATCAGTGCTCCTACATGTTGAACATCACTTGGAGGAAGGGATGAGGGTGGCAAGGGTGCAGAATGTTCTCTGGGTGGGGTACTTCAATGTCCATCACCAAGAATGGCTCGGTAGCACCACTACTGACCGAGCTGGCTGAGTCCTAAATGACATTGCTGCTAGATTGGGTCTGTGGCAGGTGGTGAGGGAACCAAGAAGTGGGAAAAACATACTTGACCTCATCCTTACCAACCTGCCTGCTGCAGATGCATCTGTCCATGACAGTATTGGTCGGAGTGACCAATGCACAGCCATTGAGGAGATGAAGTCCGGCCTTCACATTGAAGATACCCTGCATCGTGTTGTGTGGCACTACACCATGCTAAACGGGATAGATTTCAAACAGATCTATCAACTCAAGACTGAGGATGCTTCAGCAGCAGTAAAATTGTACTCAAACACAATCTGTAACCTCATGGCCTGGCATATCCCCCACTCTACCATTACCATCAAGCCAGGGGATCAACCCTGGTTCAATGAAGAGTGCAGGAGGGCATGCCAGGAGCAGCACCAGACATACGTAAAAATGAGGTGTCAACCTGGTGAAGCTATAAAACAGGACTACTTGGATGCCAAACAGCATAATCGGCAAGTGGTAGAGAGCGCTAAGCGATCCCACAACCAACGGATCAGATTTAAGCTCTGCAGTCCTGCCACATCCAATCGTGAATGATGGTGGACAATCAAACAGCTCAGTGGAGGAGGTGGCTCCACAAATATCCCCATCCTCAATAATGGAGGAGTCCAGCACAGCAGTGCAAAAGATAAGGCTGATGCATTCGCAACAATCTTCAGCCAGAAGTGCCAAGTGGATGATCTTTCTGGGCCACCTCCACAGATGACAGTCTTCAGCCAACTCGATTCACTCCATTGATATCAAGAAACAGCTGAAGGCACTGGATACTGCAGAGGCTATGGACTCTGACAACGTTCCAGCAATGGTACTGAAGACTTGTGCTCCAGAACTTGCTGCGCCCCTGGCCAAACTGTTCCAGCACAGCTACAACACTGGTATCTACCCAGGTATGTGGAAAATTGCCCAGGTATGTCCTGTACACAAAAAGCAGGACGAATCCAACCCAGCCAATTACCGCCCCATCAGTCTACTCTCCATCATCAGTAAAGTAATGGAAGGGGTCATCAACAGTGCTATCAAGCGGCACTTGTTTAGCAATAACCTGCTCGCTGGTGCCCAGTTTGGGTTCCGCCAGGGCCACTCAGGTCTTGACCTCATTACTGCCTTGGTTCAAACATGGACAAAAGAGCTGAACTCCTGAGGTGAAGTGAGAGTTACTGTCCTTGACATGAAGGCAGCATTTGACCGAGTGTGGCACCAAGGAGCCCGAGCAAAACTGGAGTCAATGGGAATCGGGGGGGAAACTCTCCGCTGGCTGGAGTCATACCTAGCACAAAGGAAGATGGTTGTGGTTGTTGGAGGTCAGTCATCTCATCTCAAGGACATGACAGTAGGGGTTCCTCAGGGTAGTGTCCTAGGCCCAACCATCTTCAGCTGCTTCATCAATGACCTTCCTTTCATCATAAGGTCATAAGTGGGGATGTTCGCTGATAATTCCACAATGTTCAGCACCATTCGCGAGTCGCGACATTGAGGCAGTCCATGTCCAAATGCAGCAAGACCTGGACAATACCCAGGCTTGGGCTGACATGTGGCGAGTAAAATGTGCGTCACACAAGTGTCAGGCAGTGACTATCTCCAATAAGAGAGAATCCTACCATTGGCCCTAGATTTTCAATGGCATTACCATCACTGAATCCCCTACTATCAACATCCTGGGAATTACCATTGACCAGAAACGGAACTGGACTGGCCATATAAATACTGTTGCTACAAGAGCAGGTCAGAGGCTAGGAATCATAGAACCATAGAAAAGTTACAGCACAGAAGGAGGCCAGTTATCCCATCTTGTCCATGCCAGCCCGAGGACACCCAGGTGCACTTTCTCACCCCACCTTCCTGCACCCGGCCCATAGCCCTGCAGCTTACAGCACTTAAGGTGCAGATCCAGGTACTTTTTAAAAGAGTTTAGAGTTTCTGCCTCTACCACCAACTTGGGCAGCGAATTTCAGACACCCACTACCCTCTGCGTAAAAAAGTTCTTCCTCATGTTCCCCCTACATCTTCTGTCACTTATCTTGAATCTATGTCCCGTGGTTCTCGATTTCTCCACCAAGGGAAACAATTTTATCCTGTCCACTCTATCTGTTCCCCTCATAATTTTGTACACCTCAATCAAGTCACCTCTCAGCCTTCTTTGTTCTAAGGAAAAAACCCCACCCTATCCTATCTCTCCTCGTAGCTACACTTTTCTAACCCTGGCAACATTCTTGTAAACCTCCTCTGGACTCTCTCCAGAGCTATTACGTCCTCCTTGTAATGTGGTGACCAGAACTGCACACAACACTCCAGTTGTGGCCTCACCAGTGTTTTATACAATTCCAAAATTATATCCTTACTTTTATATTCTATACCTCTGCCAATGAAGGAGAGCATTCTATATGCCTTTTTTACAACCTTGTCTACTTGAACTGCTGCCTTCAGGGACCTGTGTACTTGTACGCCAAGATTTCTCACTTCATCGACCCCTCTTAGTATATTCCCATTTATTGTGTAATCCCTGTAACTGTTTGACCTCCCTAAATGTATGACCTCACACTTCTCTATGTTAAAATCCATGTGCTACTTTAGCACCCACTCCACCAACCCATCTATATCGTTTTGGAGATTATGGCTATCCTCTACACTATCCACTACTCAGCCAATCTTTGTGTCATCTGCAAATTTCCCAATCGTGCCCCCCACATTCACGTCCATATCGTTAATATATAATACAAACAGCAAGGGTCCCAACACCGAGCCCTGTGGAACACCACTTGAGACAACTTTCCATTCACAAGGGCATCCATCGACCATTACCCTTTGTTTCCTGTTACAAAGCCAACCTTTTATCCAGTTTGCCACATTACCCTGAATCCCATGGGCTTTTGCTTTCCTGACCAATCTGCCATGTGGGACCTTGTCAAATGCCTTGCTAAAATCCATGTACACAACATCCACTGCACCACCTTCATCAACCCTTCTTGTCACTTCCTCAAAGATTTCAATCAAATTTGTGAGGCAAAACCTTCCTTTAACAAATCCATGCTGACCATCCCTGACTAGTCCATGCCTTTCCACATGACAGTTAATCATATATTTCAGGATTGAATCCTATCTCTCAGGATGTGACGAGTAACTCGCCTCCTGACTCCCCAAAGCCTGTCCACCACCTACAAGGCACAAGTCAGGAGTGTGATGGAATACTCCCCACTTGTCTGGATGAGTGCAGCTCCTACAACAGTAAAGAAGCTGGACACCGTCCAGGACAAAGCAGTCCACTTGATTGGCACCACATCCACAAGTATTCACTCCCTTCACCACTGACGCACAATAGCAGTAGTGTATACCATCTACAAGATACACTGGAGGAATTCACCAAGGATCCTTAGACAACACCTTCCAAACCCATGACCACTACCACCTAGAAGGACAAGGGCAGCAGATAGGTGGGAACAGAACCACCTGGAAGTTCCCCTCCAAGTCACTCACCATACTGAAATATATTGTTCCTTCACTGTCGCTGGGTCAAAATCCTGAAACTCCCTTCCTAACAGCACTGTGGGTGTACTTACACCACATGGACTGCAGCATTTCAGGAAGGCAGCTCACCACCACCTTCTTAAGGGCAATTAGGGATGGGCAATAAATGCTGGCCCAGACAGCGAAGCCCACATCCTATGAATGAATAAAAAAGAAACTGATGAACAGAGGATGAATTCCATACTCACATGCAGTATCAGACTGAGTTAATTCCTGAAATACAGCAACAGAGACTGACAGACAGAGGGTCAATCCCACACTGACAAATTAAAAATATAAGAAAGAGAAGCAGGAGGAGGCCATTCAGCCCATCGGGCCAGCTTTGCCATTCAATAAGACCATGGCTGATCTGATTGTGGCCTCAAACCCACTGTCCCACCTGCCCTATAACCCTTGACTCTCCTGTAGATGAAAAACCTGTCGAACTCAGCATGAATATATGCAATGACTCAGCCTCCACTACTCTCTGAGGTGGTGAATTACAAGGGTGAAGGACCCTCTGAGAGAAGAAATTCCTTCTCATCTCCATCATAAATGGGAGCTGTTTATTTTTAAACTGTGTCCACTTGTTCTAGTTTCCCCACAAATGGAAACATCCCTCTCAACATCTACCCTGTCAAACCCCCATCAGAATCTTATATGTTTCAACAGGATCTCTCATTCTTTGAATCTTCAATGGGGATCGGGCTTTCCTGCTGAAACATTCCCCATAAGACAGCTCCTTCATCCCAGGAATCAGTCTGGTCAAACTTCCCTGAACTATCCCCAATGCAATTATATCCCTCTTTAAATACAGAGACTCCAACATAACACAGGACTCTCGGTGTAGTCTCACCAATGCTGTGTCGCTGTAGCAAGACTTTCCTACTTTTATACTCCCCCACCCCCCCTTGGAATAAAGGCCAACATTTCATTTGCCTTCCTAATTACTCGCTGCAGCTGCACATTAACTTCTTGTGATTCATGTACAAGGAGATCTTGATCCCTCTGTACTGCAACATTCTGCAGTCTCTCTCCACAGTATTGAAGGAGGCCATTTGGCCTATCAAGTCAGCACTGGCTGTCTGAAAGAGCATTCTGCCTCGTCCCATTCTCCTCCCTTTTCCCCGTAACCTTGCACGTTCTTTTCTTTCAGGTAACAATTCAATTTCCTTTTGAATATCTCGAGCAAACCTGCCTCCACCACCCTTTCAGGAAGTTTGTTCCAGACTCCAACCACCCTCTGGGTGAAAAAACTTTTCCTCACATCACATCTACTCTTTTGGCCAATTATTTTGAATCTGTGCCCTCTAGTTCTTGATGTTCTCTTGAGTGGGAACAGGTTCTTATTTTTCACCCTCTCCATACCCCGCAGGATCTTGAACATCTCTATCAAGTCTCCTTTCAGCCTCTTTTCCAGGGAAAAGATCCCAATCTCTCCAACCTGTCCTCATAGCTACAGTTTTTTATGCCTGGAATCATTGTTGTGAATCTCCGCTGTACTCTCTCCAATTCCTTCACATGCTTCATTAAGTATGGCACCCAGAACTGGACACAGTACTCCAGATGAAGCCAAAAGAGTGTCTTATACAAGTTCAGCATGACCTCCTTACTCTTACACTCAGCGCCCTTATTAATAAAGTTTAAGATACTATATGCTTTAATACCTGCTCTCTCAACATGCCCCACCATCTTCAATGACCTATGTACATATACACTGAGGTCCCTCTGTTCCTGCACATCCTTTAGAGGCTATCCCTTTATTTTGTACTGTCACACCATATATTTCCTGTCAAAATGAATCACCTCACACTTTTGTGCATTGAACTTCAGCTGCCACTTGCCTGCCCAATCCACCAACGTGTCTATGTCCTTTTGAAGCTCAAGACTATCCCGATCGCAATTGACACCATTTCCAATCTTTGTATCACCTGCAAATTTTGAGATCATACCCTGCACACCACAGTCTAGGTCATTCATATATATCATTTGAATAATGTTTTGTTTTTCTGTTCTTCCCATCAAATTTTCCCACATTGTATTCCATCTGCCAAATGTTTGCCCACTGATTTAACCTTTCTATATCCTCTTGCAGACTCTTTGTGTCCCCCTCACAACCTGCTTTCCCACCTATCTATATATTGTCTGAAAATTCGGTGAAGCTCCCTCCATTCACCTGAGTCATTAATTTAGATTGTAAATAGCTGAGAACCCAGCACTGATCCCTGTGACTCTCTACTAGCTGCAGTTTGATCACTTGAAAGTGACCCACTTCCATAGAGTAACAGAGACTGACGGACGGAGAGTTAATTACACTCACATTATTATTGACAGAGAGTGAATTCCACGCTCATACAGCAACATATTGTTAATGCCACACTAAAATATGAAGCATAGAGAATGAATTCACTCTCAGACAAAGTAACAGAGATGGGCAGAGATAGAATTAATTCCACACTCTCGTGCAATAACAGTGACCTGGTTCACACTTGAAGAATTCATCTGACATGCATCATGCTTCATTATTTCATTATATGTTCTATTTTCCTCATCATTCATGGAGCCCTGGCTTTGGTTCCCCTCCCTTTCTGTATTCTGTATTCCTTTTCGATTCCTTCTTCATCTACTCCTATCTTATATGGTCCTACTTTCTTCTCTAGCCATTCCTCTTTTCCACTTACGTATACTGGCACCCAGTCTCCTGCCAGTTTAGTTCAAACCCTCCCCAACCACATGAGAGACCCTTCCCATGAGGACATTGGTCCCAGTCTTGTTAAGGTGCAACCTGTTCCATTTGAATAGGTGCCTTCTGTCCCAGAACTGGTCCCGATGTCCCAAGAATCTGAATCCTTCCCCCCTCCATCGAACTCAAGCCACATTTGATGCTCCCTATCTTCACATTTCTGTTCTCACTAGCACGTGGCACTGGCAGTAATTCAGAGATTACTCCCTTCGAGGTCCCACTTTTTAACTACCTCCCTCGCTGCTGCAATTCTGACTGAGGGACCTCAATACTTGTCCTCCCTGTGTCATTGATACTGATGTGTACCACAACCTCTGGCTCACTCCCTTCCCCCTGCAGAATATTCTGTACCCTCCCCGTGATGTCCTTTACCCTGGCCCCAAGGAGACAGCACACCATGTGGGACTCACGGTGAAGGTTACAGAAATGCCTGTCTGTCCCCCTGACTCTGAAATCTCCTATAACATCTGCATTTCTACTCTTTGCTGTTCCCTCCTGTGCAGTTTCTTGCTCATTGATGCCATGGTCTGGACTGCACTCCTTCAGGGTGTCACCATTCCCAGCAGTCTCCAATGCTGAATACCGGTTTGACATTGGCACACACCCCGAAGACTCCTGCATTTCTTGCCTCTTCCTACTCTTCCGGATTGTCACTCATCTACTATCTTGAACTCTCTCTTTCCTTCTCGTGTGTTCCCTTCCTGTAACGTACGATCCAGGAAGCTGTCATCCTCCCTGATTCTCCACAGTGACTCCAGCTGCCCCTCAAGCTCGGAAATCCTGAGCTCGAGCTCAAGCAGCTGGAGACACTTCCTGCACATGTGGCCCCCAAGACAAATGAAGTGTCCTGAGGTTCCCACATGGGGCAGGGACTGCAAACAACAGGTCTCAGCTGCCCATCCACGATCTAAAACAAACCTCTATTCCCTCTTTTAGAATCCAGTTTGTACCTGGTTTAAACTATTAATTTTATGTAATGCCTCTTGACCTGCTCTGCACTAATACTCTCATTACACTTATACTTACTGTTGTACTTACCCTGATTGAAATGTTTAATTTTCCAGCTCCTAGTTTAAATCAAAGCCCTAATTTAGAGAAATCTGCACAAACCAACCAGCTCCCTTCTTTCCCCTGATATCATGCTTTGACTATTTATTATAAACATGGCCAGTTTGCTCCAACCCCTCCCTCACAGCTCTTTATCCCTCCCGCACCGTCGTCGCTGTCACTCTTCTCTTCTCTCCTTCTCTCTCTCGCTACTGTTCTGCCGCTGCTTTTTAACCATCGACCAGTCTCACTCAGGCTCGTCCACAGTCCCAAGTTTCTGACTGTTTAGGAAATTCTCTGATCTTTCTTTGCTCCAAGATGGGTGACCTCACACTTCCCCATGTTGACCACCATCGGCCACAGTTTTGTTCACTCACTAAATCTGTCAATGAGCCTTTGAAACTTGCTGCTCCCACCTACACTACTAACCATGTCACCCAACCTAGTGTCATCAGCAAACTTGTATATAGGCTGGAAGTTATTAGAATTTAAAATAAAACTTCAGGGAATGGGAACAGAACAGCCGGCTGACCTGACAGAGCATCAGATCTGTCTCAACCACTCTGAAAAACAACCGCTCGCCACCACTTTATCCTTTCTGTCCCTTATTCAATTTTGTATCCATGCTGCCACTGTCCTTTAATCCCATTTGCTTGAATTTCACTGACAAGTCTATTATGTGGGAGTTTTTCAAATGCCTTTGGAAGAGTGGAAACATATCATTAACCTTACTACCCTACTCTGAAACTTTGCCAAGAAATGTATTAAATATTTTTGGAGAGGATTTAAACTAGATTGGCAGGGGGATGGGAACCTGAGGGCGGATTCAGGTCGGAACAATTCAGAGCAGGGAGCGGGAGACAGAAAATTAGTGGGTGACCCTGAAAGACAGAAGAAGCAAAGGTTAAAATGTTTAAACACAGGAATTTGGCAAAGTTAAAAGGTATTTATTTCAATGCAAGGAGTAAAGCAAAGAAAGCCGATGAGCTGAGGGCACAGATGGATACGTGGTAGCATGATGATATTGCTATGACCGAAACTTGGGTTAAAGAGGTGCAAAAATAGCAGCTCAACATCCCTGGATAAAGGGATTTCAGGCAGGATATAGAGGGGGCTGAAAAAGTGGGGGAGCAGCATTATTTGTCGAAGAATCAATTACAGCTGTGAGGAGGGATGATATATCAAATGGTTCATCAAATGCGGCTAGATAGTTTGAGCTCAGAAATAAAAAGGCAGCAGCCGCACTACTCAGAGTGTACGAGAGAACCCCAAACAGTGAGAGGGAGATAGAAGAGTAAATGTGGATGCAAATTTCTGAGTACAAAAACGTTGGGGGAAAAATAGTTTGGTACTTCAATTACTCTAATATCAACTGGGGTACGAACAGTATAATAGGCACAGAATTCTTGAACTGCATTCAGGGGAACTTTTTTGGCCAGCACGTAAGCCCAATGAGAGGGAGTGAAATTCTAGATTTAGTCTCAGGAAATGAAGCTGGCCAAGTGGATGAAGGTGCAGTGGGTGATCATTTTGGAGATAGTGACCATAATACAGTTGGATTTAATATAATTATGGAAAGGACAATGATAGAACAGGAGTGAAAGTTCTAAATTGGGGAAGACAAATTTTATGAAGCTAAGAGTTGACCTGGCCAAAGTGGACTGGTTGCAGCTACTTGAAGGGAATCAGTGTGACAGACCAGTGGGCGGCATTCAAGAGCGGGATTCTACGGGAACGATGTATACATGTCCCCACAAAGAAAAAGGGCAGTACTGCCAAATCTAGAGCCCCCTGGTTATCTAGGAGTATACAAGGTCAGTTAAAGCAGAAGACATACCCTTGTGTTTCAAAACCAAGTACGACTAAGTCAGCCCCAGTGAACGTGTTTAAGAAATCGCCCAATCCACAGCTACATGACTGGCGCAATTATGAGGTCATCCCCTGGCATATCACGTGAGAGCTGGAGGTGCAGGGGAGACGGTGGTGTAGTGGTATTGTCACTGGACTGGTAATCCAGAGACTCATGGTAATGTTCTCGGGAGTGGGGTTCGAATCCCACCATAGCAAATGGTAGAATTTAAATTCAGTAAATTTCTGGAATTAAAGCCATTGAACCAATGAAACTATTGCCGATTGTCATAAAAACGAATGTTCTTTAGGGAAGGAAATCTGCTGTCCTCACCTGGTCTGGCCTACATGTGATTTCAGACCCACAGAAACGTGGTTTACTCTTTTAAAAAACAGTGCCCTCTGAACAAGGGGTTGGGCAAAAAATGCTGCCCTAGCCAGCGATGCCCACATTCCAGGAACGAATAAAAAAAACCCACAAGGTATCACCACCAGATTTGTGACTGGATTCAAACCCCAACATCCTGTCACAATGACTTTTCAAGTAAAGCTGTCGGCTGCTTGAAAACACATCAGTTAAACTTTCTGCTTAACCACGAGGAGAACTCGGGAGACGTCTATTCAGAAAATAATTCAAAAACCTTGGAGATTGAAATCCTGTGAGGAAAAGTCAAGTTATTATTGAAAGCTCTGCTCAGAGAGCTTCATTGGACAGCAGAGGAATCAGGTGAAGAATCCAGGTAAATCGACAACAGCGAACAAGTCAACATCGAAACTGGATCAACTCCTGTGAAGGTCAATGAGTAAAAGCTGAGAGCTCTGTGCATCATCAGTTCATCAAGTAGAGATACAGCATTCTGTTTCGAATGTATTGATTAGGATTTACTGAACTGAATGGAGTCGACCGTCATTGCAGAACAAGAAATCATTTCGAGATTTGTTTTTTAAACTTCCAGTTTGTTCAGATATTGACATCAAATCAATTAAAATAACAGGGCAAATTAATTGTTAATTTAAAAACAAACCTGAATTGTGAATAAAGAAATTGGAACAATTAAATTACAAACAAGAACTCGAGTGGCCTGCGAGCTCAATTAGAGAAAGTGAATTGCAGAGTGAAGAGTTTAAAATGTGGATTTGTTGAGTGTGGGGATTAGGTGCAGACGGGGAAGGAGCCACTGTGTAATTTAAACTAAACGACAACAGCAGAAGTACAAAAGGGAAGGAGTGAAACACTCTAAATGACGAGAAGTTTAGTTAAACAGACAACTCATTTCAGTGAAATGTTGGGACAGCTGAGAGCTGTTGCCTACATATCCTGTGCTCAGTGGGAACTCCAAATCAGGCTGATGATAAATGTCAGATCCATAATACATTGGAAAACCAAGCAGAATACAGAAAGTACAGAGGAGAGCTGGAAAGGGAAATTAGATCAGCAGAGGAAGTCTATGAGAAAAGATCAGCAGTTAACGCAAGCAAAAACCCTGCAGACCTTTACCAACAAATGGAGAGTCACTGAAAGGGTGGCTGATTTGGAGATCCTATGGAGGCAGAGGGCATAGCTGAGGTACTAAATGAGAACGTTACATCTGCTATCACAAAACAAGCAAATGCTGCTAATGTCACAGTGATGGAGGAGCTGGTGGAGAATTTGGATAGGATGAAAATAGATAAAGAGGAAGCAATTACAAGGTTGGCAACCCTTACAGTAGAAAATTCACCCAATTCAGATGGGATACATCCTGGATTTCTGAGGGAAGGAAGGGTGAAAATAGCAGGGACTTGATCCACAATCTTTCAATTCTCCTTGGACATGGGAGTGAAGCCAGTGAACTGCAGGTTGCTAATGTTACATCTGTGTTTATAATGTATAGGAATAAACCCAGTAACTACAGACCAGTTAATCTAATGGCCGTGGTGGGGAAATGTTGAGAGGCAATAATCTGGGACAAGATCCATTGTCACTTGGTAGAACATGGGCTGATAAATTACAACCAGCACAGATTGGTTATCAGAATATCAGGACTGAAATAGAACCACAGGAAAGGTACAGCATAGAAAGAGGCCATTCAGCCCAATGTGTCTGTGCTGACCAAAAAAGAAAAAATAATTAAAAACCTGCTCATTAAAATCCCACCTTCCAGCACCCGGTCCATATCCTTGCAGGTTACAGTATTTTACGTGCAGATCCAGGTGCCTTTAAAATGAGTGGAGGGTTTCTGCCTCCACCACCAAACGAGGCATCGAATTCCAAACACCCACCACCCTGTGGGTGAAGATGTTTTGCCTCATGTCCACTTCTACCAATCACCTTAAACCTGTGCCCTCTGGTAATTGACCACTGTGCTCAGGGAAAAAGGACATCCCTGCCTACTCTATCTCGGCCCCTCATAGTCTTGTACACTTCAGTCAGGTCACCATCAGCCTCCTTAGTTCTAAGAAAAACAACCCCAGGCTATCCTATCTTACCCCATAGATGCAATTTTCAAGTCCTGGCAATATTCTTGTAAATCTCCTCTGTACTCTTCCCAGGGCAATAATGTCCTCCCTGTAATGTGGTGACGAGACCTGTGCACAAAATTCCAGCTGTGGCTGAACCAGTGTTTTATACAGTTCCATCATGACATCCCTGCTTTTGCGTTCTAAACCTTGTCCAATAAAGGAAAGCATTCCATTTGCTTTCTTTACCACCTCATCCACCTGTCCTGCCACCTTCAGGAACCTGTGGATATGCACAAGGTATCTAACTTCCTCTACCCCTCCCAATAACCTATTTATTGTGTAGTTCCCTAGCTTTGTTTGCCTTCCCCAAATGCATTACTTCACACTTCTCTGTATTGAATTCCATCTGCCATTTTTCCGTCCACTCAACCAAACCATTGATATAATTCTGGAGACAAAAGCTATCCTTTTCACTATCAACTACAGGGCCAATTTTTGTGTCAAACTCCCCAAAGCCATCTACAAGGCACTCATTCCACAAACATTCATTCCCTCCACCACTGATGAACAGTGGCAGCATGTATCATCTACAATGTGCACTGCAGGAATTCACTAAGGCTCCTTAGGAAGCACCTTTCAACCCACAACCACTAACATCTAGAAGGACAAGGGCAGTAGGTGCATGGGACGCCATCAACTGGAAGTTCCCCTCCAGGCCTCTTACTATCCTGACTTGGAAATATATCGCTGTTCCTTCAATGTCGCTAGGTCAAAATCCTGCAACTCACTCCCGAACAGCACTTTGGGTGTGCCTACACCAGAGGGACTGCAGTGGTTTAAGAAGGCAGATCACCACCACCTTCTCAAGGGCAATTAAGGATAAACAATAAATGCTGGCTTAGCTAGCGACACCCACATCCCAAGAATGAATAAAGAAAGGGTAATATCCCAAGGTTGCATACTGCCATTGTCACATTGCAACACCGCCTTGTGCTATTCCCCAAATGTTCTGGAATGGCAGCCCAAATCCCCAGACCATTATCCTCCCTTCAGCCAACATTCTGTCCCTTGATTAAGTCCATCCTGAGAAGAGGAACTCGGCATTCCGAGTTCCTCTGCAGACATACAGTTGCTGCTAATGGACCAAAAGGCATAAAACCTGAAAGAAACCCTCTGGCACAGCCCTCTGAGCATATCTCCATTAGACCATGCAGACAATACCTGCTTCATAGATAACAATGGCGGGAAGTATAAGCAATTTCAGTGTCAGCATTCTGTAGAAATAGAGGATTCAAGATAAAACAGAATTAAAAATACTGAACAGATTCTCAGGGAACAGGACTCAAGTCAAAGTCGAAAAATCCCATGGATTTTTAGACGAAAGCTTTAACCACTGGACAATGGCAGCTGAAATCACCCCCCTTTTATACAGAGCAAAAATGTTCCTACACTGTTTCACTTTTGTTCAAGTTGTTTATAGTCAACGAAGAGAATAAACTGTCAGAGGGAATTTCCTTCATTTATGGAAACACCAACAACCGCCAGTTGTCAATCACTCAGCCCCATCAGACCCACCCACACTGACGGGAGCTTCCTGCATCCAGCACTGGCCCTGTCGCACTCACCAGCTGCTCACCCAGACCCCACTCTCACAAACACTGAACATGGCTACCCAACCCAGACTCGTCACCTCCACACTGACAGATACAACACGGTCACACTCTGCTTCAGTGAGATGAATGTCGCGAGCGGTTTCTTTTGAAGAAATTGTGGCTGATTAAGGCACTTTAAAATTCCTGATTATTTGTAGTGAATCCGTCACAAACCCCTTGGGATTTTCGTGGAGTGATACCTAACATCCCTCTTTGTGAAAGGCTATTTAAGTTAAATGATAATCTCTTTCGGTGAAGTAGGTTGTGAGGAGAATTCCTTGAAACGTTTACGTGTTGTCACGTTAACAACATGTAAACAACTGACACTTTTATTCACGAATAAAGTTAAACCAAATGTCCGCCCCGATGTTAGCTGAGAATATTCAGCATTTTAAATGGACTGGGAAACAGTTTAAACACACATCTTCAGTGAGTTCTCGGAAAACAGGATTCAGCAACTGATTGTTGCAGCGTTCATGCAGTCACCTGTTTTTATCTCTTCCTCTTATGAAGTTTGAATCCTCTCGCTGACCCAGTGATTTTTTTTCTTGTTCTGTTGTCTTGTTCTTCCAAAATCTCGATGTCAGTTTCTGAGCTTCAACTATTAAATAGAAAAGCGCCCATCTCTTCCAGTAGAAACGCACGAGGGAGTTTCTCAGTGCGAGTGACCAATTTCCACAAATCTCCTCTTTAGTCAAAGAAACGAAACTCTCCTTGCATTGAAAGAATAGAAGATAATCTATTGCACAAGGATGGACAATTTGAGCCAGCAATTCGGAAGTACTCACCCGAACCAAGCCATATTTTGCATAGGTCAGCTCAAAAACTTCGAAATTGGAATAAGGCTCTGCTAGGATTTGAACCCAGGATCTCCTGTTTACTAGACAGGCGGTTTAACCAACTAAGCCACAGAGCCAAGATTCATTCATAAATACTTTAATCACAGATCCAAACTTCAGGAGTTCCCGGAAAACAGGATTTAGTCATTGTTTTTTCCAGCGTTCATACAGTCACCTGCTTTAATCTCTCTTCCTCTTATTCCCCGGGATGATGTTTGAATTCTATCACTGACCCAGTGTTTTTTTCACTTGGTCTTCCAAAATCTCGATGTCAGTGTTCAATTGTGAAATAGAATTGCGCCCATCTCTTCCAGTATCAAGAGTCTCTCAGTGTGAGTGGCCTCTTCCCCCAAATGTCTTCCTCAGTCGCAGAAACGAAACTCTGTTCTTGTGTTAAAATCTTTGCAGCTGTTCAACGATACAGGGAAAGACTATTTTAAACTACAATTCTAGAACAAAGGCAGATTTCGCCCTGTTATGACGGCAGTGCGTAATCGCACAGATCAGTTTCAACGAAATAAGGCGCTGCTGGGATGTTTTTTTTTACAGCCAAATGCCCTTGTTGCTAGTTTTCCTCATTTATCTGGGTTGGAGACTGACACCATTATACTCTGTAGCTAGGTTATTTCATGATTAACAAGTCCTGGAGTGGGATTTGAACCTTGGACCTCCAGCTTCGAGGTAGGAGAGCTACCCATTGAGCCACTCTCAGCAAGTGCTTAAAAAAGTGGTATCTACTCACTGGAATTTCAGCCTTGATTCTTATGCTGAAGTCCAAGAGTGGGACTTGAATCCACAACTTTGGAATTCAAAGGCAAGAGTGCTACCAAGTGAGTCACAGCTGATACTGGCACAGACATCTATCGAAATTGCTTTTGAAATTAACCTGTTCGCCAAGATCCCCGCAAAATGATTACATGTTGTCACTTGAGCAGTAAAGCTTTTTGAGCTTGACGTGATTTGAACACGCAACCTTCTGATCTGGAGTCAGACGCGCTACCGTTGCGCCACAAGCCCATGTGTTGAAGATGGTATCGTACTACTCCTAGATTCGCTTCTTTACACCTTGATTATACTCCGGGTATTGGAATTTTGCTTAATCCCCATTTTCCCTCCGTTCTGTCAGGTCAGTGATTAATTTAAACTGTTTTCTAGGCTGTCTGCTGTTTAAGTATTTCCCAGACATTACTTATACTTTTTGCTTCTAACTTCTGCTTGATACAAAGTGCCCCGGAATATATGAAGGACAAATACAGAACTCTGCCAACTCCGAGTGACCTCGAAACAGCAACCTTGAATTTAATCGCTGAATCCACAAACCAATACCGACGCTCACACTGCTGCTGCATTGAGCTTGTGTCAGAAACCCTGAACTCGGGTGTCACTGAGTGACGGCTTCGTTTGCGGCCAACGCCGCGCACGCGCATGGATGCGCGTCCGTCATCTTTATTGGGGGCAATGTGCAGCAAGGCGCATGCGCACTCATCGTTGATGTGCTCTGGATTACAAAATTCACGCTTTTCACAACCACTCCATCCGCAGCTCAGCACAAACCTCACAGACAGGGCTAGAAAGAGCAAATGGGACCCACTCTGTTCCCCCATTCTCACCCCACCCCCCAATTAAAATGACATGGTGGCGCCTTTTTAAAAAATATATCAAAGGATGAAATGTCGAAAGTAATTTCTGGCGGGAGAGAGAAAGTGGGAGAGACAGGGAAATGACCGCGGCCCCAGTGCCGGCCCGCCGCGAGGTTCAGGAATCGCGGGATTGTTTGAAATTTCCGGCCAGCCATTTCATTCGTTCAGAAAGATGGTCCGTGTGAAATATTTCCAGACCATATCCCACATGATTCTCGTCAGCATGAAAATTCACCGCGGAAATAGCGAAAGATACACACATTTGATCAGGTCATGATTTACATCACTCACACCTTAAACATGAGGTCCCTGATGAAATCACGATGACTTGGAATTTCTCCGAAAATGTCAGCTGACCTCAGGGACTGGCAGAATTGCATTACCCACGTGATTGGCGAGGCGCAACCACAGGCCCAGCTGGCGAGTGGCGCAAACTGATATCACTGCTTCTGATCTTCACCAGAACAAAGTTAGATGTAACATTGTTTAGCAAACACATCGAGAGATGTAACAATCTTATTTATTCCAAAATTCATTCCATTCCGCTTTAATACTGGGTGGCTTTAATTCTTATTTCACACACCCTTCTGAGAATTGCAATGCTCTTTATTAAAATGTGCTTTTTATGTCATTTCATGTGTTAATTCCTAAGAGCCCTTTAATGTTTGGAAGAAAAATCAGAACCTTCAGCTGCCAAGTAAAAACATGGTTTTCAGGGAGTTCCACCAGATTTCCGTTTAAAAGGATCACGACAAGACTCAAGCCTGCAATCTTCTGAGACCTTAATCAACACCGAAGTCAGGTATAGTCATACTCATGGAATGATACCTGACAGATCATGTCGCGGAGGTGGCGGCACAGGGTCAACGTCCATCACCAAAAGTGGCTCGGAACGACCAGCACAGGGCGAGCTGGCCGAGTCCTAAAGGGCATTCATGTTGACATTCACAATACAAGTATAGTATATCTACAGGCCCCCATTTATCCACTCAACACGTTGCCCTTTAAAATAACTCTAATAAATGGGTTAAACATGATTTTCCTATCACAAAACCATGCTGACTCTTTCCGATTACCTTGAAAGAGAGTATTTAATAGTATTGGCAGGAGTGACTACCACACAGTCCTTGTGGAGACAAGGTCCCATCTTCACATTGAGGATGTGCTCCATTGAGCTTGGTGGCACTAACACCGTGCTAAATGGGATCAATTTGGAACACATGTAGCAACTCAAAATTGGGCATCAACAAGCTGCTGTGGGCCATCAGGAGTAGCAGAATTGTAGTGGAACACAATTTGAAATCTCAAGGCTCAGCATACCCGCCCCCCACTACCGACTCTGCCATTGCCATCAAGCCAGGTGATCAACCTTAGTTCAATGAAGGGTGAGGAGGGCAAGCTAGAAGCAGTACCAAGCATACCTAAAAATGAGGTGTCAACCTGGTGAAGTTATAATACAGAGCTACCTGGTACCAAACAGCAAAGGCAGCAAGTGATAGGCAGAGCTAAGTGAGTCCAAAACCAACAGATCAGATCCGTGCCCTGCAGTCCTGCCATATGCAGTCATGAATAGTGGTGGACAATTAAACAACTCACTGGAGGAGGAGGCACCACAAATATCCCCATCCTCAATGATAGAGGAGCCCAGCATATCATTGCAAATGACAATACTGACACATTCACAAATATCTTCAACCAGCGTTCCAAGTGGATGATCCATCTCGGCTGACTTCTGAGGGCCCCAGCAATACAAAGGCCAGTTCTCAGTCAATTTGATTCACTCCACATATCAGGAAATGGCTGAAAGCACTGGGCACGGCAAATGCAATAGCCCCTAAAGACATTCTGGAAATAGTACTGAAGACTTGTGTTCCAGAACTTAATATGCCCCTAGCCAAGCTGTTCAAGTACAGCTGCAACACTGGCATCTACCCGGATATGTGGAACATTTCTAAGGTATGTCCTGCACACATAAAGCAGGACAAATCCAACCCGGCCAATTACCGCCCCATCAATCACTCTCCATCATCAGTAAAGTAATGGAAGAGGTCATCAACAGTGCAATCAAGTGGCACTTGCTTAGCAATAATCTACTCACTGATGGCATGCCTGGGTTCTGCCAGGGACACCGAGCTTCTGATCTCATTATAGCTTTTGTTCAAAAATGGACAAAGGAGCTGAACTCCAGAGGTGAGGAGAGATTGACTGCCCTTGGCATCAAGGCCACATTTGAGTGAGTGTGACATCAAGGATCCCTAGCAAAGCTGGAGGCAATGGGAATCAGGGGGAAATCTTTTCACTGGTTGCAGTCTAATCTAGCACAAAGGAAGATGATTGTGGTTGTTGGAGGTCAATCCTCTCAGTTCCACGACATCACTGCAGGACTTCCTCAGGGCAGTGTCCTAGTCCAACCATCTTCAGCTGTTTCATCCATGATGTTTCTCCCACCATAAGGTCAGTAGTGGGCATGTTCGCTGATGATTGCGCATTGTTCAGCACCATTTCTGACTCTTCACTTCACTTACTCCTTTTCCTGTTTAAATATCTGTAGAAACTCTTGCTATCCATTTGTACATTTCTAGCTAGATTGCTCTCATTTCCCTAATTTCTTTCTTCTGATTAACCTTTTAGTCATTTTCTGCCTTCATTATATTTCTGACCAATCTTCTGGCCTGCCATTCATTTAAAAAAACAGCGTGGACAGCGGCGAGACTTCATTTTAAAAAGAGCAGTGAGCGTGAAGACTTCATTTTAAAAAGAGCAGAGAGCGGGGAGACTTCATTTTAAAAAGAGCACGGAGAGCAGGGAGACTTCATCGAAAAAAGAGCACGTAGAGTGGAGAGAGTTAATCTAAAATAGAGCAATGATACTTCATTTTTCTAAAAAAAAAAGCAAGGAGACTTCCTTGAAAAAGATCGCGCAGAGCGGGGAGACTTCATTTTAAAAGAGTGGGGAAGTGGGAGATTTCATTTTAATAAGAGAGCGAAGAGCAGGGAGACTCCATTTGAAAAAGAGCTGGTGGGATTTCATTTTTCAAACAACGCGGAGGCTTCATTTTAAAAAGAGCGATTATACTTAATAATGAAAAGAGCGGGTAGGCTTAATTATAAAAAGAATGGGGAGACTTCATTTAAAAAAGAGTTCTGAGAGTCAGGGGACTAATTTTTTTAAAGCGCAATGAGTGGGGAGACTTCATTTTAAAAAGCCCGGGGAAACTTTGTTTCAAAAAGAGGGCGGATGGAGTTCATTTTAAAAACGGAGCTGGAAGCGCAATGACTAAATTTTTTATAAGAGCGCGAAGGGCGGGAAGACATCATTTTAAACAGAGCGCACAGAGCGGGGAGACTTCATTTCAAAAAGAGCGCACAGAGCGTGGAGACTTCATTTCAAAAAGAGTGCAGGATGCGGGATATTTCATTAAAAAGAGCGCACAGAGCGGGGAGACTTCCTGTGAGACCAGCGGCTGTGTGACATCATGAACCACAACCGAACGCGAGTGCAGGGAAAGCAGCTGATCGATTAGAAGGATTAGTGAGTTTCTCGTCTTTAAAATAAAAGTTAGGTCTTTAGTTTGTGTTTAGGTCTTTCATCCTTTTTTCTCTTGAAAATACTTTGTTCATCATAAGATCCATACTTGTGTAAAAAAATACAATAAAGTGTAAAGAGCGGGGAATTCTTGAAGTGTGAAGGGCAGAGATACTAGAGTAATTAATTAATAAATTGAATAGAATATAATAGTGATGGCAGGGTGGTTGGTGTGTTGCTGCTGCAGCATATGGAACCTGCTGGACACCAAGGTGATCCAGAGCAAACACATCTGTAGTAAGTGCTTACAGATTGATGAACTTTGGATCTGAGTTGAAGAGCTGGTGTCCGAGCTGCAGACATTGTGCTACATCAGGGAGGGGGAAAGTTACCTGGACACTTTGCCCCAGGAGGTGGTCACACCCCTCAGATTAGTTAATTCAAATTTGGTCTGTGATCAGGGACAAGAGGGTGTGACTGCTGGTGAGACAGGTATGGGGACCCAGGAGGTGGCATTCAAGGAGCCTCGGCTCCTGCAATTGTCCAACAGTAATGAGGCTCTTGCAAACTGTGTGGATGAGAGCAGGGACTGCAGGGGAGTATGAGTGAACTGACCACGGCACTGTTGTACAGGGAGCCATTCAAGTGGGGGCAGGAAATAGGAACGTATTAGTGATAGGGGACAGTCAAATCACGGGGATATATAGTGTTCTCTGCAGCCATGAGCATGAGTTACAAAGGCTGTGTTGCCTGCCCGGTGCCAGGGTTAAGGAAATCTCGTCAGGGCTGGGGAGGAACTTGGAATGGGATGGGAGGGGAGGGATCGAGTTGTTGTTGTCCATGTTAGTACCAATGTCACTGAAAGGATTAGAAAGAAGGTTCTGCGAAACAATTTGAACAGTTAGGAGCGCAATTTAAAAAGAAAGGAACCTCCCAAGGAATATTGTTTTATTACTACCTGAGCCATGGGCAAACTGGCATAGGGTAATTAAAGTCAATGAGTTAAATGTGTGGCTGAAAGGTTGGTGTGAAAGGAATGGCTTTCCATTCATGAGGCACTGGCACCAGTACTGGGTAGAAGGGCGGTGGTTCCGGTGGGAGAAGCTTCACTTGAATCGTTCTGGGACCAATGTCCTGGCAAAACGAATAACTAGGGCTGCAGAGAAGACTTTATATTAAATAGAGGGGGGAAGTGGGATAGGGTGGTGAGGGTTCTAGAGAGGGAATGTATAGGCTTACAAAGTAAAAGGATATGGCAAAATTGTAGGGCAGCTATTAAGGCAATAATTCCCAGAGTGTGACAGGAAGAGACAGAGTCAACAAACATAAAAAAAACAGCAGGACATAGGGTCAAAGGGGGAAAAATGGTAAAAAGGCAAAATCAATGCCTCTTTACTTAAATGCATGTAGTATTCAGAACATGATAAATGAATTAACAGCACAAATAGACGTTAATATGCATGATCTTATAGCCATTATGGAGACATGGTTACAAGGAGATCAAAGCTGGGAACTAAATATCCAAATGTATGTGCCTTTTCGAAAGGACAGGCAGGAAGGAAAGGGTGGTGGGGTAGCTTTGTTAGTGCGAGATAGAATAAGTACAATGGCAAGAAATGATCTAGGATCAGAAGTAGAATCCATTTGGTTGGATGTAAGATATAACAAAAGGAAGAAGACGCTGGTGGGAGTAGTCTATAGGCCCCAAACAGTAGCTATACCGTAGTACAGAGAATAAATCAGAAGACAATGAAGGCATGTAAAAAAAAGGCTGTACATTAATCTTGGGTGACTTTAATCTTCATGTAGATTGGGAAAATCAAATTGGCCAAGGCAGCCACGAGCATGAATTCATAGATTATATTCGGGACAGTTTCCTAGAATAATATTTTGATGATCCAACCAAAAATCCAGCTGTTTTAGACCTGGCAATGTGTAATGAGGCAGGTCTAATAAATGGTCTCAGAGTAAGAGATCCCCTAGGAAGCAATGATAATAACATGGTAGAATTTAGAATTTGAGAGTGAGAAACTTGGGTCAGAAACAACTGTGCTTAACTTAAATAAGGGTAATTACAAGGGAATGAGGGAAGATTTGGCTGGGTAGGACTAGGAAAGGAGTTTACCAGGAAAGACAGTTGAGGAACAATGGCGGACATTTAAGATAATAGTGTCTGGCTCACAACAAAGATATATCCCAGTGAGGAAAAAGGATTCTTGGAAGGGAATAAAGCAACTATTGTTAATCAAGCAAGTTAACAATAGCATCAAATTGAAAGAAAAAATATATAATGTGGCAAAGATTAGTGGTAAGCAAGAGGATTGGGAAAGCTTTAAAAATTAACAAATGATGATCAATAAAGAGGGAGAAAATAAACTTTGAGGGTACACTAGCGAGTAACATCAAAACAGACAGTAAGAGTTCCTTTTAATACACAAAAAGGAAGAGAGAGGTCAAAGTGAACAAAGGCCCCTTAGGGAATGAGGCTGGGGTAATAATAATGGGGAACCAGGAAATGGCAGACGAGTTGAATAAATATTTTGGATCAGTCTTCACAGTAGAAAACACTAATAGCATTCCAAAAATACTAAATAATCAAGGGGCAAAAAAGGCGGGGGTGGGGGGAATAAATACAATAACTATCAATAGAGGAAAAGTACTAGGGAAACGAATAGGGCTCAAGGCTGATAAGTCCCCTGGGCCTGCATGCTTGCATCATAGGATATTAAAGGAAGTAGCTACAGAGACAGTGCATCCACTGGAAGTAATCTTCCAAGAATCCTTGGACTCTGGAAGCGTCCCAGAGTATTGGAAAACTTCCAATGCAACACTCTTATTCAAAAAGGGAGGGAGACAAAAACAGGTAACTATAGGCCAGTTAGCTGAACAACTGTCACTGGGAAAATGTTAGAGTCTATTATAAAGGATGTAATAGCAGAGCATTTAGAAATGAACAATATAATCAATCATGTCAGCATGGTTTCATGAATGGGAAATCATGCCTGACAAATTCATTAGATTTTTTTGAGGAGATAACAAGCAGGATAGATGAAGACGAACCAGTATATGTAATATATTTGAATTTCCAAATGGCATTTGATAAGGTACCGCATGTGAGGCCAGATGTAGATAGGTTGATTCCCCTGGCTGGTGGGTCCAGAACCAGAGGGCACAGTGTCAGAATAAAGGGCAGGCTACTTAAGACTGAGGTGAGGCGGAATTTCTTCAGTCAGAGGGAGGTGAATCTTTGAAATTCTCTACCCAGGAGGTCTGAAAGCCCGGATCTGTCACCTGGAGTTAATACCTGTGCTCTGACAGATAAATTATACAATTTCGAGTTTCCTAGTATTTTCTGGCCACATTTTCTGCTGAAAGGTGACACTTTATTTGCTGGGCAGTTTAAGGACCCTCTATGAAACTCACTCACTAAACATTCAAATGTGACAGTGTTTATTGCATGGGGCTTCCATTTATTCAGACACAGATCTGTGATAACAGTAGCTTGGGTTGGGATGTGATTCAGACCCACAGTTTTCTGATCTGAAGTTCGATGTATTCCTGTGTGACATAAGAATTTGCTAACTTTTTCTGCGTGGTGTTGTTCAATGGCATCAAGGGCGGAGATGTGTCACCGATCCCTCGGCCACAGTTTTGTTTTTTGCAGTTTCTAGTAAGGGAGAACCAGTTGCAGACATGGGCGACAAAGTATGTGAATATCTTTATCTTGTTTTCGGAGAAGGCACTAAAACATTCACCACTGTCAGCAGCGCAGGACTTTACCAAATTCTGGATAAAATTGACTGTCCATCAAATCTCCTCCATCCTTTCATTACAACATGCACTGTACTGTACAGTTTGACGGTACCACTTCCAACAGCTTCAGGGTGAAGAATGGAGTGAAATGAAGAATGGGTTGTTTCCTTGCCCCACTTTGTTTAGTATTTAATTTTCTCATGATCCTGCCCTTTGCCATCCCTGCAGGTTTCCTGCATAACAGGTCAGATAGCAAACCGTTAAATTGTCCCAGTTGAAAGTGAAGGCAAAGATACAGCAGGTCTTGATCAGAGAACTCCTCTATCTGATGATACCACACTCATCGCCAACAGGGATTCTCAGCTACAAAGAATCATGGATTGTACTTCCCATGCCTGTAACTTGTTCTCCCCAGAATACTTATGGTAGAATGTATAATATGAGGAATAAGTGTCCCGTGGTGCAGCACAGGAGCGTCACTGCTTCTCTGGGTTCGAGTCCCACCCTAGGACTTGATGGCCAAACAGGTTGATCATCAATCTGTAAATCATTCCAATACGCCTATGGCATGCAGGAAGAGATGGAGAGTCTCCTGGTTGGCAATGCTTGGTGCAGAGTTGTGCACCTCAATTTCTTGCCACGAGCGCCCTGATTCAGGGGGAAAACAAGCTAGCCATAGAAACAGATGTAAGCACTTGTTTTGTCTTCCCCAGACGCCACTGGGCATGGGAAGAGAAATGAGGGAAGAACAAGTATAAAATGGGGATATCAAGTCAGATAATAATGCAGCTTCAGGCCAATGGCTTCTGATGAAACAATTCATACATTACTTTCGGATGGCAGCTGTTCATCCGTCTGCCATTCACATCATCATCAGACAAATCTTTCATTTCTTTACTTGTCTCTTTACTACTCTCTTTAGCCTTGCACCAGCAACTCGCTTATATTTTAAACTGTCCTGCCCTCCACGCTACTTTAGAAATGATAAGACAACAGGTTATACCGGATATTGTAATGAATGACGACCCACAATAAATTAATAATATGACAATGAATGAACAGCTAGCAATAAGTGACCACAAAATGTTAGTGGTAGACATTCAATTCGAGTCTAAAGTTCACACACATGTCACAGTTTTCACCTTAAGTAAGGCCGATAAGGACGGAATGAGTGGTAATCTGAACACGTTAAATCCCAATCAGCATGCAAAACAAGACAGGGAACAATCGGAGGCTCTCAAAGAAGTATTTAGTGCAATATGTATCTATACAATCCCGAAACGAACGAATACAAACGAAACTACACTTTAACAGTTCATGGTGATATTTGGGGACGGGATTCCATGTTTTTAACCAGTGATTAAGAAATCATGGTGATGTCTGTCCGAATAATTATTAACTGCGTCTTTGTGAAAATGTTGTCTCCGTTTTGCTGACGTTCTTGTATTTCTGAATGATACTTGTTACAGGGAGGACGCTGCTGTTCAAATAAACATGGTGAATTACTGTCAGATCGTGTAGATCTGACATTTTCTGACAAATATGTATAAACTGCACTATACTGTTTCCATCTAAGGGAATAAATTTTACTTTACAGATAATCCTCAAGTGCAGGAGAACAGAAGAAGGGCAGCTGCCAATGTCAGGTCTTTTGGAGAAAACGGTTGCGAGAAAGTTGAAAGCCTGAGCTGGTGTGTGTTTGCAGCATTTACAGTTTGTGTCCTTGCGTAAATAAAAACAATTTGAGATTGCAGATTGAAGTGTTGACTGGGCGTAATAAACTGATACAAATATTCTGTCAATAAAAGTGATTGAGTGTTGCATCAAATGCTATCCTTTGGTGTCAATGGGAATACAAATAGTAGAGAATGGTTTTGATCCAGTGATCTCTGAGCTACAGACCGATCACGACTCAGCTGCACCATTCTGCGAGATAAGGGCTCCAGCGTACAGCCCATGATTGTTTAGTGGTAGCTGGGCAATTTTTTTTTAAGTCAGTAAGTTGTGGTGATTTGGAATGCGCTGCCTGAAAGCCTCGAACTGAATGTCGGCCACTAAAACTTTGTGGTCACTTTTTGCTAGATGTTCATTCATTGTCATATTATTAATAGATTGTGAGTCGTTATTCATTACAATATCTGGTAGAACCTGCTGTCTTGTTGTTTCGAAAGTAGTGTAGAGGGCAGGAAAGTTTAAATGACAAGCGAGTTGGTGATTCAATTGTACATTTAAAAGGGAATTGGAATACAGAAATGACAATAGTTTCAGGCTGATCTGAAATGATCAGAGGAATGGGACAGGGCCCAGACTCTGAGTCGAATGGCCTCTGTCTGAGTTGTTGTTGAATGAAATGGCGGACAGAAATAACCAGAATGCTCAGCGGCTCGGAAAGCGGCCTCTCGCCATCAGAAAGGCCACATAGCGCAGGCGTAGAAAAGTCCCGCCCCCCCTGGAGGTGCCTGCTTGCGTGGAGCATGCGCATTGTGGCTCCTGGAAGCTGAGCCGGGGGTGACCGAGTCTCAGCGGCTCTCAGAGCCCGAATCGGAGCCGCCAGGATCGGCAGACGTGCGGCGAGAGACCTGGGCGGGCGGCACCATGAAGCCGATGGTTGTTGCAGACTGAAGGTCAGTGAGATGAAACATTGAGCTCAACAATTTCAGACCGTAAACTCCGTTCTTCATTTTGTTTCCTTTGCTTGTTTCGTTTTATTTTTTCAGTTCGCAGCTCAGCTGCTCCAGGCACAGGTTTTGTTTCTTTGCTTCTTTTCTTGCCCCATCTCCATTCCCTTTGGCCCTGGAGACTAACTTTTCTGCCACTCAACCTCTCCTGTCTTCCACCCGGTCACAAACCTTCCTTTTGTCCTTGTCCCACACACCCCTGGTTTCGAACCTATTCCATCTCTCACTTTTCCCAGTCCTGGTGAAAGGTCACAGCTGAAACACTAACTCTGTTTTTCTCAGGACACAGATGCTGCCTAATCTGCTGAGTTTTCATTTCCAACATTTTCTGTTTTAATTTAAGATTTCCATCATCGCTTCCGTATTCTGCTTTTTGATGAGCACAGAGCTGAACCCCGTCAGAGTCAACACCTTCAGAAGAGAGAGTGGAGAGATGGTGCCGGAGGGAGGGCTTTGGATTTCTGGGGCATTGGTACTGGTTCTGGGGAAGGTGGGATCTGTACAAACCAGACAGTCTACACCTGAATAGGACTAGGACGAGTGTCCTTTAAGGGTGATTTGCTAGTGTTGTTGGGGAGGGTTTTAACTAGGTTGGCGGGAGGATGGGAACCTGAAGGCAGATTCAGGTCGGACAAATTCAGAGCAGAGAGCGGGAGACAGCAAATTAGCGAGTGTCTCTGAAAGACAGAAGAAACAAAGGTTAAATGCACAGGGATTTGGCAAAGTTAAAAGGTATTTATTTAAATGCAAGGAATTTAGCAAAAAAGCCAATGAGCTGAGGGAAAAGATAGTCATGTGGCAGCATGATATCATTGCTATAATGGAGACTTGACTTAAAGAGGGCAAAAAATGGCAGCCCAACATCCCTGGACATAGAGTTTTCAGGCAGGGTAGAGAGGTGCCTAAAAAGGTGTGGTGGGGTAGCATTACTGATTAAATAATCAATTACTGCTGTGTGGAGGGATGAAATATAAAATGATTCATCAAATCGTGCTTGCATATGAGCAGGAGAGAGACCTCATCCAGAGTGAGGCACAGCCAGAGTGAGTGTGGGTATTGGCAATTTGGTGCACAGTGGGAATTCGGTGCAGAGTGGAAGAGGTGTTCTTGCATTTTTTCTTTGCTTTCCAACTTCTTAAATCTTCAGAGAGTGGTCTTGCCCTGCTGCAGCAGTAGAGGCTACAAGGGAGAGGAGTGACTGGTAAGTAGTGGGTAAGGTCAGGTAAGTATTTACTACTTTTATCACTTACAGTTTAAGGTCTTTTTGTGGTTTATAGTTTGTATATTCTGTAGTAACGAGGATCAGGAAAGAAGGGCCCTAGAGTAATTGATTTAAAAGGCTTAATTTAAAGGGATAAGTCATGGCAGGAGAGCTCAAAGTCATGGTGTGCTCCTCGTGCTCCATGTGGGAAGCCGGGAACATTTCTAGTGCCCGGGACCAGCATGTGTGCAGGAAGTGTGTCCAGCTGCAGCTCCTGGAAGCTCGGGTTTCAGAGCTGGAATGGCGGCTGGGGACACTGTGGAGCATCTGCGAGTCTGAGAGCATCGTGGATAGCACGTTTATAGAGGGGGTCACACCGCAGCTGAAGGGACTTGAGAAAGGAAGGTAATTGGTGACCACCAGGCAGTCCAAGAGAAACAGGCAGGTAGTTCAGGAGTCCCCTGGGGTCTTGCTTGCAAATCCATTTTGGAGGCTGTTGAGGGTGCTGGTCCCTTCAGGGAGTGCAGACAGAGCTTAGTTTCTGGCACCACAAGCAGCCTGCCTGTACAGGAGGGGAGAAAGAGAGGAAGAGCAAAAGTAATAGGGGATACTATTGTCAAGGGAACAGATAGGCGTTACTGTGGCCGTCAGCGTGACTCCAGGATGGTGTGTTGCCTCCCTGGTGCCAGGGTCCGGGATGTCACTGAATGGCTGCAGGGCATCCTGAAGGGGGGCGGTGATAAGGCAGAGTTCATGGTACATGTTGGTACCAATGACATAGGTAGAAAGAGGGATGAGGCCTCGCATCAAGAATTCAGGGAGTTAGGCAGTAGACTGAAAATCAGGACCTCTCGGGTTGTAATCTCTGGATTACTCCCAGTGCCACGTGCTAGCAAGCACAGAAATAGGAGAATAACGCAGATGAATACGTGGCTTAAGAGTTGGTGCAGGAGGGAGGCTTTTAGATTCCTGGATCATTGGGACTGTTTCTGAGGAAGGTGGGACCTGTACAAGTGGGACAGTCTACATCTGAATCTGAGTGGGACTAACATCCTTGCGGGCGGGTTTGCTAGTGCCGTTGGGAGGAGTTTGAACTAATTCAGCAGGGGGAGGGGACACAGAACATTAGCAGAATAGGGACACATCATATTACAGTAAAACAATCAAGTCAGAGGGAATACAGCTGCATTAAGTTTCAGCGGAGTAAGGCAAGGCTGGATGGCCTTACTTTAATGCCAGGAGTATTACAGGTAAAACGGATGAGTTAAGGGTGAGAATTGACACATGGAATTGTGATATAATAGTCATCACTGAGACGTAGTTGAGAGAGGGGCAGGATTTGCAGCTCAACATTTCAGGATATAGAATCTTCAGGCGAGATGGGGAGGGGGTAAAAGAGGCGGAGGCATTGCATTATTAGTTAAGGAGTCAGTTAATGCAGTAAGGAGAGATGATATCTTGGAGGGGACATCAAATGAAGCTTTATGGGCAGAGCTTAGGAATAAAAAAGGGGCAGCCACATTGTTAGGTGTTTATTATAAACCCCCAGATAGTCAGCGGGAAATTGAGGAGCAAATATGTGCACAATTTGTGGAGATGTGTAAAAACAATAACAATAGGATAATTATATTAGGTGATTTCAACTTTCCCAACATTAATTGGGATAAACATAGTGTTAAGTGGAGGGATTTCTTGAAATGTGCACAGGAGAACTTTTTAGGTCAATATGTTGAGGGTCCAACAAGGGACGGTGCATTGCTGGACCAAATTCTGAGGAATGAAGCTGGACAGGTGGCTGAGGTGGTGGTGGGGAGCATTTTAGTGATAACGATCACAACATGGTACAATTTAAGCTTGTTATGGACAAAAAAGTAGACGAGTTGCAAAAAAAAAAAATGTTTTGGATTGGGGTAGAGTTGATTTTAGTAAAATAAGGCGGGTCTCGCCAAGGTAGACTGGGAACAGCTACTTGTGGAGAAATCAACAGAAGAGCAGTGGGGGGCGTTGAAAACGGAAATTGGGAGGCGACACGCTCAACATGTTCCCTCTAGGGTGACAGGAAGGAGTAACAAGCCCAGAGAACCATGGATGACCAGAGATATTCAGGATACGATGAGAAGGAAAAGAGAGGCTTTTAGCAGGTACAAGGGGAGCAAATCAGCAGAGGCATTAGTGGAGTACATAAAGTGCAGGGTGGAGCTTAAGAAAACAATTAGCACAGCTAATTGTGGCATATAAGGGGCATATGAGAAAGCTCTGGCTAGTTAAAGTAGGGAAAATCCCAAGATATTCTATAAGTATATCAATGGGAAGAGGATAACCAGGGAAAGAGTAGGGCCTATTAGGGACCAAGGGGGAAATCTATGGATGGAGCCAGAGGAGATCAGTAGAGTGTTGAACGAATTCTTCACATCCGTCTTCACCCAAGAGAATGAGGATGAAGGTATGGAACTCAGGGAGAGAGACTGCGAGGTTCTTGAGCAAGTTGATATAGGGAGTGACAAGGTATTGTAGGTGTTGGCAGGTTTAAAAGTGGACAAATCTCCAGGTCTGGATGATTTGCGTCCCAGACTGCTGAGGGAGGCAAGGGAGGAGATTGCAGGGACTCTGATCCAAATTTTCAATTCCTCTCTGGCCACAGGGGAGGTGCCAGAGGACAGGAGAACAGCTAATCTGGTTCCGCTATTTAAGAAGGGTTGTAGAGATAAGCCAGGGAACTGCAGGCCAGTGAGTCTCACGTCAGTAGTAGGGAAAATATTGGACAAAATTCTGAAGGAGAGAATCTATCTCCACTTGGAGAGGCAAGGTTTGATCAGGGATAGTCAGCATGGCTTTGTCAGAGGGAGGTCATGCCTAACAAATTTGATTGAATTTCTTGAGGAGGTGACCAGGTGTGTAGATGAGGGTAGTGCAGTTGATGTAGTTTATATGGATTTCAGCAAAGCCCTTGACAAGGTCCCACATGGGAGACTTATAAAGAGAGCAAATGCACATGGGATACAGGGTAATTTGATGAGGTGGATTCACAATTGGATTAGTTGTAGGAGACAGAGGGTGATGACAGAAGGCTGCTTTAGTGACTGGAAGCCCGTGTCCAGTGGCATACCACAGGGATCTGTGCTGGGTCCCCTATTATACATAATTTATATAAACGACATAGATGACCATGTGGGGGATAGGATTAGTAAGTTTTCGGATGACACAAAGATTGGCCGGATGGTTAACAGTGAGGTTGAGTGTCTTGGGCTACAGGAAGATATAGATGGGATGGTCAAATGGGCAGATAAGTGGCAGATGGAATTTAACCCTGAAAACTGTGAGGTGATACACTTTGGAAGGAGTAATTTGACAAGGAAGCATTCAATGAATAGCATGACACGAGGACGTTCTGAGGAACAAAGGGACCATGGCGTGTGTGTCCATAGATCTCTGAAGGTGGAGGGGTATGTTAATGGGGTGGTGAAAAAGGCATTTGGGACACTTGCCTTTATCAATCGAGGCATAGATTACAAAAGTAGGGAGCTCATGTTGGAGTTGTATAGAACCTTGGTGAGGCCACAGCTGGAGTACTGTGTGCAGTTCTGGTCGCCACATTATAGGAAGGATGTGATTGCATTGGAGGGGGAGCAGAGGAGATTCACCAGGATGTTGCCTGGGATGAAACGTTTAAGTTATGAAGAGAGGTTGGATAGACTTGGGTTGTTTTCATTGGAGCAGAGAAGACTGAGAGGCGACCTGATCAAGGTGTGCAAGTTTATGAGGGGCATGGATAGGGTGGATAGGGAGCAGCTGTTCCCCTTTGTTGAAGGATCAGTCACGAGGGGACACAAGTTCAAGGTGAGGGGCAGGAGGTTTAGGGGCGATGTGAGGATAAGGTTTTTTTACCCAGAGGTTGGTTACGGTCTGGAATGCACTGACTGGGAGGGTGGTGCAGGCGGGTTGCCTCACATCCTTTAAAAAGTACCTGGATGAGCACTTGGCACATCACAACATTAAAGGCTATGGGCCAGGTGCTGGTAAATGGGATTAGGTAGGTAGGTCAGGTGTTTCTCACATGTTGGTGCAGACTCGATTGGATGAAGGGCCTCTTCTGCACTGTGTGATTCTGTGAAATCATGCTATATGTGTTAAGCTCAGAAATATGAAAGGGGGCAGCCACACTACTGGGAATGTACTATAGGTCCACAAATAGTGAGATGGAGATAGAAGAGCAAATATGTCGGAACATTTCTGAGTGCAAAAACAGTAAGGTAATAATAGTTGGGGACTTCAACTACCCGAATATCAGTTAGGTTACAAACAGTGTAATAGGCACAGAGGACATAAAATTCTTCAACTGCATTGAATAGAACATGTTTAGTCGGCATGTAACAAGACCAGTGAAAGGGAGTGAAATTCTAGATTTAGCCATAGGAAATGAAGCTGGGCAAGTGGATGAAGTTGCAGTGATTGACCATTTTGGCTAGAGTGACCATATTACAGTTAGATTTAGCATAATTATGGAAAAGGATAAAGATAGAACAGGAGTAAAAGTTCTTAATTGGGGAAAGACAAATTTTATGAAGCTGAGAGGTGATCTGGAGAGTGTGGACTAGTTACAGATCTTAATGAGCAAGAGAATAACTAAGGAAAGAGTAGGGCCTATCAGAGATGTATATGGTAACTTGTGCGTTGATGCTGAAGATGTAGGCAGGATTCTTAATGAGTACTTTGTCTCTGTCCTCACGAAGGAGAGGGATGTTCTGGAGGTTTTGACATCCTTGAAGTTGGATAAATAACCAGGGCCAGATGGGTTGTATCCCAGGCTGTTAAAGGAAGCCAGGACGGAAATAGCGAATGCTCTGAGGACAGTTTTCCATTTCTCCCTAGATACATTCGAGGTACCAGAGGATTGGAGGTCTGTGAACATTGCACTGTTATTTAAAAAGGGCGCAAGGGATAGGCCAAATGATTATAGGCCAGCCAGCCTGACTTCAGTGGTTGGAAAATAATTAGAATCAATCCTGAGATACAGGATAAACTCTCGCTTAGAAAGGAATGTATTAATCAGAGAGAGTTAGCATGCTTTTGTTAGGAGAAGGTCGTGTCTTACTAATTTAATCAATGCTTTTGAAGAAGTAACAAGGATGACTGTGGGTAAAGGAAGCATATTGAATGCTTTCTTTTATTGGATGAGGCATTGGATACAAAAGCAGGCATGTAATGCTGGAATTGTATAAAATACTGGTTAGGCCACAGCTGGCATTTTGTGTACAATTCTGGTCACTATGTTGCAGGAAGTATACAATTCCTCCAGAGACCGCACAGAGGAGACTTACAAGAATATTGCCAGGGCTTGAAAATTGCAGCTATGAGGAAAGATTGGATAGACTGGGGTTGTTTTCCTGAGGAGGCTGAGGATGACCTGATTGAGGTGTACAAGATTGAGGAGTTTTTTGTATATTAATTCATGGGATGTGGGCTTTGCTGGCTGGGCCAGCATTTGTTGCCCATCCCCATTTGCCCTCGAAAAGGTGGTGGTGACCTGCCTTCTTGAACCACTGCCGTCCATGTGGTGTATGTAGACCCACAGTGCTGTTAGGAAGGGAGTTCCAGGATTTTGACCCAGCGACAGTGAAGGAGTCTAGACAGAGTAGACAGGGATGCTCGGTTTCCCCAAGCAGAGAGGCTAATTACAAGGGGACAGAGTTTTAAGGTGATTGGTTGAAGGATTGGAGGGGACATGAGGAAAGATTTCTTCACCCAGAGGGTGGTGGATGTTTGGAATTTGATGCCTGGTTTGGTGGTGGAGGCAGAAGCCCTCAGCTCATTTTAAAGGTACCTGGATCTGCACCTAAAGTGCTGTAACCTGCAAGGATCCGGACCGGGTGCTGGAAGGTGGGATTAGAATGGGCAGCGACTTTTTTTTCTTTTCGCCCAGCCCAGGCACTAAAGGCTGAGTGGCTTCTTTCTGTGGTGTAACTTTCCTATAGTTCTATTGTTCTATGGAGTCAACACCTTCAGGAGAGGATAGTGGAAGCAGTGAGTGTAGAACTGAACCCAGCCAGAGTCAGCACCTTCAGGAGAGGAGAGAAAAGTCGATGAAAAGGAAAATAGCTGGAGTTGGTGCGATGGGGGTTTGGATTTCTGCACTGGGAGGAGGAAGTGTGTGTGGGACATGGTTTTACAGCTTTGGGGGAACAAGAGAGGAAAGAATGTTCCAGAGAAATTAAATTATTCTGAATTTCTATCCTGTGCTTAATGATTTTTAAACTCCTTTTACAGGGTAGAAGGGGAGCATCTGCAGACAGAACATTCATTCCTCAGAACCTGAATATGATAGGTCTTTGAATGTGGAATGAGAAATATTTGTCTGTTCTCTCTGTGGGAAAAGATTTCATACATCAGTGTGACTGGAGAAGCACCGAGACACACACACCCCCCCCGAGTGAGAGTGTTCCAGTGCACTGACTGTGGAAGGAGCTTTAACCAGTTACACAGCTTGAAAAAGGATCTCACAATTCACAGTGGGGAGAAACCATACACACGTGTGCATGGACAAGGCTTCATTTGAATGTCCAACCTGGAGAGACACAAGGGCTCCTGCACTGCGGAGAAACCGTGGAAATGTGGGGACTGTGGGAAGAGATTCAGATCTCCATCCCTACTGGAAACTCATCGACGCAGTCACACTGGGGAGAGACCATTCATCTGCTCCGAGTGTGGGAAGGGATTCACTCACTCATCTGGCCTGCTGAAACACCAGCGAAGTCACACTCTGGACCGGCCTTACACCTGTTCCCTGTGTCAGAAAGGATTCACAACGACATCCAATCTATCCGCACACCAGCGAGTTCACACTGGGGAGAGGCCGTTCACCTGCTCCGTGTGTCAGAAAGGTTTCAAAACTACATCCAACCTATTGACACACCAGCGGGTTCACACTGGGGAGAGGCCGTTCACCTGCTCCAGGTGTGGGAAGGGATTCACTCAGTCATCCCAGCTCATTGAACATCAACTTGTTCACACTGACCAGAGACCGTTTCAGTGCCCTGTGTGTGAGAAGAGCTTTAAAAGCACAAAGCAGCTGCTGGAACACCAACACACTCACAGTGGGGAGAGGCCATTCCCCTGCTCCGTGTGTGGGAAAGCATTTCCTCGGTTATTCCATCTGCGGCAACACCAAGTAGTTCACACTGAGCAGAGGCCTTTTCAATGCCCTGACTGTGAGAAGAGCTTTAAAAGCTGCAATAATCTGCGGAAACACCAACGCACTCACTCAGGAGAGAGGCCGTTCACCTGCTCTGTGTGTGAGAAGACATTTAATTGTTCATCCAACCTATTGACACACCAGCGAATTCACACTGGGGAGAGGCCATTCATCTGCTCTGTGTGTGGGAAATGATTCACTCGGCCATCGAACCTCACTGAACATCAACTAGTTCACACTGAGCAGAGACCTTTTCAATGTCCGAACTGTGAGAAGAGCTTTAAAAGCAGCAATGATCTGCGGAAGCACCAACGCATTCACTCTGGGCAGAGGCCGTTCCCCTGCTCTGTGTGTGGGAAGGGATTCACTCGGTCATCCAATCTGCTGCAACATCAGCGAGTTCACATGTGACTGCAGGGGTTGGATTCTGCTGTCAATGCTGCTGTTAATCACATCCAGGACTGAACCATGTTCATTCTGACAGTCAGAGTTTAATTGTCCTGTGGTTAATAACCCCTATAATGGGCCTGGAGTTTAATATTTTGAGATTGATTCCATAATTCATCCAGTTTTAAATACATTATGTTGAGTCCTTAATTTCTCCAAGTTAAGTGGAGACTAATTGATGTCCTGTTACTGACTGTTCTATATTTGGGTCTTTCCCACTTTATAACTCGATTATTTCAGTTATCATCCCTTCAATTACTCTCAGGGACAAGTCTCAGCTCCCCGTACCTTCCAGAGTGCCTGTCCTAGCCTTGGTATTCAGGAAAGGTATCAGTAACATTCCCGGGAGCACTAAACACAAAATCCAGTCTGTTAATTACTTTCAGCTACTGGACATAGTGTGTGTCCTACAGCATCTCTCTCACCTTCAATGTGTGAATAAAGCATCACACCTATAAACCTGGTTTCAATTTAAATTCACTCAGGGAATGTATTTAACAAGAACCTTTCGGTCGATGAGACTCTGAAGTTACTGCCATTATAAACCTGTAGCAATTTATTTCAATCATTTCATGTTTAATATTGAATTGGGATTCATTTTGTGGCAATTTTTAGATGTCTGGATCAATCAGTATTTCTGTTGCAAACGATTCAGCCTTTTCCAAACACTCGGAATAAGGTGATGGTGATATCACAAAAAGAGATAAGTGGAGCTTGAAGTCAGCACCTGACTCACACCAGGTTGAGTCTGATTTCCTTCCACTCTGATTAATGTTGTTCTTAATTGCCATCAGCTTCACAGACCCAGATTGGAAATGACTGGAGGCATTACAAACATAGCAACTGATAAAATAGGAGCAGGAATCGGCCATTCGGCCCCTCGAGCCTGCTTCCCCCATTCAAAAAGATCATGGCTGATGTTATTCTGGCCTCAACTCCCACTTTCCTCCCTGCCTCCTATACTCTTTAACTTCTTTTTCAATCAAGAATCGATCTAACTTTGCCTTAAAATGTTCAATGGCTCTGCCTCCAGCTTAACTCCAGGGAGAGACAGAGAAAGGCATCTAAAAACAGGACAGGTCTGCTGTAAAATCACCAGGCATTTAAAAGTGCCGTGCCTTCAGAACAGAAGAACCTTCTCTGCTCCCTGTAAACCTGATCCCAGCTACTAAGCTCACATGTTTACGTAACCTCCGGCAATTCCACTGTGGAAGCCATTGCAGCTGCCAAGACAATTCTATAACTTAAAAACCTTCATTTCAGACAGCACAACATCTCGACTTCAAAATATATCAGGCCTGCACTGAGTATGGACTAAAATGATCCAATTTTATAAGTACTGTTCTATCTTCATTTGTATCTAATCCACATGTGTATGGGTTAGCAACTTTATCTATTCTTCAGTAAATTCCAGAGCAATAGAGTAAAATAAACTAATCATTTTTTTTTTAAGGAAAAAGGCTTTTTCACTGGCTTATTTACAATTGAATTTCTCACTCCATGGGTAAGGAAATATACACAACATACGGATATATTGTTCATGGGTGACTTCAGGGAAACACCTTGAAAGCATCCGTGACATTATTAATAACATCCATAGACATTCCACTGTCAACTACTTTAGTAACCTCTACCAAAAATCAATCCTATTTATCAGGAATGATCTCCCCTTTACAAATCCATGTTGGCTTTCTCTGAACAGCTGAAAAACTTCGAGGCGTTCAGACTCCCTATTCTTCATAGTGAACTCTCGGAATTTCCTGACAACAGGGCTTAGTCGAACAGGCCGACAATTCCCTGGTTTCCCTCTGACTCCTTTCTTAAATGTTGGAATGACAGGCAATATTTTCCAATCTGAGGGAATGGTCCCCAAGTGGAGAGAAGTTTGAACACTTCTGTTCTCAACTCCTTCCTTTAATTCCCTGCAATGAAACAATCTCCTCTTGGAGTTTTGTCACTCGTTAGTGCCATTAGTTTCTTCATTACTATTATCTTGCTTATGTGAACTTTGTTGAGTCCTTCTTCCTGATTCAATAATAGATTCCTTGGAATACCTGAAATGCTGACTCTTCCTCTATTACAAATACT
Source organism: Cetorhinus maximus (assembly GCF_964194155.1). Classification (NCBI taxonomy): domain Eukaryota; kingdom Metazoa; phylum Chordata; class Chondrichthyes; order Lamniformes; family Cetorhinidae; genus Cetorhinus; species Cetorhinus maximus. The sequence goes on from NC_135909.1 coordinate 20,324,315, forward strand.
GAAACAATGTCTGAAACTTCCTTATTTTCATTGACAACAGCACTGCTAACAGTTTTCAATTGGCCCACATGCTCTGATCATTCTCCTTCTCCTAATATAATTGTAAAAGTTTGTGTGTTGATTTTGAAATCTATTACATTTTTATCGTACTGTGTTTTTGGAGTTTGTTATCTGCTTTGTCCCCATTTCCTGCTCTTTGTATCTTTCCTATTCACCAGGATCTCTCCTTTCTTTATAGTTATGTTTGCAGAGTTTCATGTTGTTTCTTGCCTCCTTCCTTGTCCATGGCTGTCTTTTTAGGCAAATAGATCTCTCGAAGGTTAATGGTAGAAGCTGGCTCTGCACCATGTTAAAGTATTTGTGAACAGTTCCTCATCACCATTTTGTCTTTTTCCTCATGAACAGATTTGTCCAGTTTACTGTGGACAATCTCTGTCTCATTCCCATTGAAATCAGCCTCAGTGAAAATGAGAAACTTACTAGCTGTTTCATGCTTCTTCCTTTCAAGCATTGAGTTGAACTCGATCATATGATCATCACTGGCTAAGTGCTCATGCACTCTCATGGGGAGGTGGTGGAATAGTGGTAATGTCACTGGGCTAGTAATCCAGAGACCCAGTCTAATTCCCTGGGGGCATGGGTTCATATCCCCCATGGCAGCTGGTGGAATTTAAATTCATTTAATTAAATCGGGATTTTTAAAAAGTAGAGTGACCATGAATCGATTGTTGTAAAAACCCATCTGGTTCACTCATACCCGTTAGGGAAGGAAATCTGCCGGGCCTGGCCTGGCCTGCACCTGACTGCAGACCAACAGCGATGCTGTTGACTCCCAGCAAACTACTCAGTTGATGAAACTGTTAAAAAGCAAAAAAAAGGAATGAAACTGGATGGACCACCCGGCATCGAACCTAGGTGCCGGAAATTATAATGGAAAACCCAGTCCTAAACCCTCCAAATGCTTCCTTACTAACATCTGGGGGCTTGTGCCAAAGTTGGGAGAGATGTCCCACAGTATAGTCAAGCCACAGCCTGATATTGTCAGGCTCACGGAATTATACATGACAGACAATGTCCCAGACACCGTCATCACCATCCCTGGGTATGTCCTGTCACCAGTGGTGGTGCCACTGTGCTATACAGGTGGGAGGGAGTTGCCCTGGGAGTCCTTAACTTCGACTCGGGAGCCCATGAAGTCTCTTGGCATCAGGCCAAAAATGGGCAAGCAAACCACCTGATGATTACCACTTGTGTCAACTGGCACCCCCACCACCACTCCACAACAACCCCATCCCCTCAGCTGATGACTCAGTACTCCTCCATGTTGAACACCATTTGGAGGAAGAATGCTACTGTGCTAAATAGGCTAGATTTTCAACAGATATAGCACCTCAAAACTGGGCATCTGAGGTGTAGTGTGCCATCAGCAGCAGCAGTATTGTACTCAACCACAAACCATCACCTCATGGCTTGGCACAGTCTCCACCGAACCATTATCATCAAGTTAGGGGATCAATGCTGGAACAAAGAAGAGTGCAGGGGGGCATGCCCAGAGCATCACCAGGTTAACCTGTGTACCTATAATACAGGACTACTTGCAAGCCCAGCAGCATTAGCAGCAAGTGAGAGAGCTAAGCGATGCCACAACCAATGGATCAGCTGTAAGCTCTGCAGTGCTGACACGTCGATGCATGAATGCTGGCTGGCAAATAAAAAACTCTCAGGAGGAGCCGGTTCCACAAATATCCCCATCGCCAATGATGGGGGAACCCAGCACGAGTGCGAAAATAAAGCTGAAGCATTTGCAACAGCCAGAAGTTCCAGGTGGATGATTTATCTCAGCCTCCTCCTATGATCCTCAGCATCTCAGAAGCCAATCTTCAGCCAATCTGATTCACTCCAGGTGATATCAATAAACAGCTGAAGGCACTAGATACTGCAAAGTCTATTGGCCCTGACAACATACCGGCAATAGCACTGAAGGCTTGTGCTCCAGAATTGGCTGCACCCTTAACCAAACTGTTCCAGTAATAACAAGGCTTTGTCTCCCAGTGTGATGTCCGGTAGAGGCAAAAGCGGTAAACGTCTCGGCAAAAGTGGTGCTAAAAGGCACTGGAAAGTCCTCTGAGATAATATCCAGGGAATCACTAAACCTGCCATTCATCACCTCACTCAATGTGAAAATGTTAAACACATCTCCGGCCTCATTTATGAGGAAACTCACAGGGCTCTCAAGGTTTCCTTGGAAAATATCATCTGGGACTTGGTGAACTACAAAGAACATGCTAAACAAAAGACATTTACAGCTACATCACTGGCATCGATCCAGCTATGTGGAAAATTGCCCAGGTTATGTCCTGTCCAGAAAAATCAGGAAAAATCCAATCCGGCCAATTATCACCCCCTCAGTCTATTCTTGATCATCAATAAAGTGATGGAAGGGGTCATGGGCAGTGCTATCAAGTGGCACTTACGCTGCATTAATCTGCTCAGTTTGGGTTCTGCTAGGGTGTCTCAGCTCCTGACCTCATTACAGCATTGGTCCAAACATGGACAAAAGAGCTGAACTCCAGAGGTGAGGTGAGAGTGACTGCACTTGTCACCAAGGCTACATTTGATCGAATGTGGCATCAAGGAGCCCGATCACAACTGATGTCAATGGGAATCAAGATTTAAAAAAAATCTGTCCACTGTTTGATCCCATACCCAGCATAAAAGAAGATGGTTGTGGTTGTCGGAGAACATCTCATCCCCAGGACATTGTTGCTGCAGTTCCACAGGATAGTGTTCTAGGCCCAACCATCTTCAGCTGCTTCATCAATGGCCAATGACCTTCCCTCTATGATAAGGTCAGAAGTGGGATATTCGCTGCTGATTGCATAATGTTCAGCACCATTCGTGAATCCTCAGACACTGAAACAGTCCATGTCCACATGTAGCAAGGCTTGGGCAAGATTCAAGCTTGGGCTGACAAGTGGCAAGTGACAGTCACACCACAGAAGTGCCAGACAATGACTATCTCCATCAAGCGAGAATCTAACCATCTCCCATGACAGTCAATGACATTACGCTTGCTGAATCCCTGACTATCAACATCCTTGGGCGGTGGTGGTGGGGGGGGTTTACCATTGACTAGAAACTGAACTGGATGAGCCATATAAATAATATGGTGACAAAAGCAAGTCAGAGACTTGGAATTCTGTGGCGGGTAAATCACCTCCTGACTCCCCAAAGCCTGTCCACCATTGACAAGGCACAAGTCAGGAGCGTGATGAAATATTGTCCACTTGCCTGGATGAGTACAGCTTGACACGATCCAGATTAAAGCCCACTTGACTGGCACTCCATCCACCACTTTCAACATTCACTTTCTCCACCACCATCCCCAATGGCAGCAGTGTACCATCTACAAGATTCTCCGCAGCAACTCCCAAAAGGCTCTTTCACCAGCAACTTAAAAACCCGCCACCTCTACCACCTAGAGGACAGGAGCAGCAAATGCATGGTAACACCACAACCTGCAAGTTCCCCTCCAAACCACACACCATCCTCACCTGGAATTATATCACCGTTCCTTCACCGTCGCTGGGTCAAAATCCATAAACTGCCTTCCTCAGATCACTGTGGGTGTACCTACACCACATGGGCTGCAGCAGTTCATGAAGGCTGCTCACCATCACCTTCTCAAGGGCAATTAGATAGGGACAACAAATGATGGTCTAGCCAGCGATACTCAGATCCCATGAATGAATTCAAGAAGCCCTTTAGGCTGTTACCTAACTCTGGTCCATTCATCATTGTTAGATCTAATATAATCACCCACTCTTGCTGTTTCTCTGACAGGAATCTATCCCAGACACATTCCAGAATCTCCCCACATTTCCGACAAGTGTTGTTTTCTTATCCCAATATACATGGAAGTTAAAATCCCCCAATGAAACCATTCTTCCTTTGCTACATGCTTGTCTAATCTCAGCATGTATACAAACTGCCACTTCCAGGCTACTGCCAGGAGACATATACACAACTTCAACTAAAGTGTTAAAAATGTTCCATTTCTTAATTCTATCCATAAAGCTTCCACTCCTTGCTGATGTCAGCACATATCCTCTCTTATGATGGAACCAATTTCATCTGCAACAGTTAATGTTATTCTTCTCCCTCTACCATTTTCCCTATCTCCCTGTAGACCTAATTCTCTGGCACATTTAGTTCCCAGTCCTGATGGTCATGGAACCTGATCTCTATAGAAGCAACCACGTCATATCCGTCAAGTTGTATTTGTGTCTGCAATTCATTCAGTTTGTTCCTCAGACTCTGAGCATTTGTATAAAGAATGTTTGTTTGAGCCATTACCCCTATCCTGTCCTTCTGCTCGAACGTTTTATTCACACATTTCCTATCCAACTTCGTGTGATATATCTGCCCGCTAAAGCTGGCTGGTGAGTCCAAAATTAGGACACACACTCACACAATAAGTTTCAGCTACTTTGGACATTTTTTTCACTCCGAGTATTTTGGATCTTTGGAATTGTCTACCCCAGAGAGCTAGGGGTGCTCAGCTACTGTCTGTATTCAAACTGAAATCAATAAGATGTTTGGATAATAACAGACCTGGAGATAGAGTGGGGAGGTGCACTTCATTGAGTTAAGGTAATGGATCCGCTGTACTGTATTCAATGGGGGAACAGCAGGGAAGGGCTGAGTGGCTGACTGCTGCTCCGATTTCTAATGTTCTTATGCTCATCTCTCTGCAATGTGCTTTGCTCTGGGCATTTCTAAAACTTGTTTTCCTTTTCTTTGACAACCGTCTCTGTAACTGAAGCTGTTTGGTCAACTTGCAAATTGATCTTAAATATTTGAATAATTTGCAAGCCATTGCTGCTGATGTGCTGGGTGTATTTCCATATAGCTCACAAACCACTCAGGGGAGGCCAAATCGCAGCCTTGTTAAAAAACATGAAAAAGGCCATTTAGCAAATTAATGGAAGGGCATTAGAGGAAAATAGCTAAACAATGTTATGAAATGAATAAAATTTATAGGTGATTAATCATGTGAGACTAAACTGCAGTAAATAATCTGGGAAGAAAAGGTAGGAAAGGGGGAAAGGGAATGGAATATTTACAGTGTGTTCAGGATTTACCCAGTTGATAGGAAGTCCAGCAAGGCAGTGGTGATGGGTCTGGTCATTGGGGAATAAACCAGAGCAGATATGAGAAGTCAGCTCAGTTCAAATCAATCATCGAACAGAACAACCAGGTTTGAGTAAACGATTGAGAAAAATGTAAAGAAGAAAAGCCAAAAATAGTAAATTACAGTAAAATAGTTCCGGAGGGTTGGGAATATAACTTAGGAAGATAAACCCGAACAGAATATTGATGAACAAAGAGATAGAACAGCAGTGAACAAACAACAACAGGGGAAATACATTCTGCTAGAACAGGAACCAATTATCCAATAGTGAAATTCCCTGGATAAATAAAGGGATCAGGGCAAAACTGAAATTAAAGTAAAAGGCCTGTGCTGAAGGACGTTGACAATAAAGGAGAGGATGATAAATGGACAAATCAAGAGGTTAGACATCTGGTCAAAGAGAAGTTCCAGAATTAAGTTATGAAGGAATATAAAAGCAAATAGGAAAATATCCGATGGACACAGAAACAACAAAGAGCAAATGAGAATATGGAAAGAGTCTCAGAAGGATGCACAAGAAAAAAGCTCAGGTACTGACAGAGTTTAGGGAGAAATATTGGATTGTTACTTGGCCTCAGTTTTTAACCAGGTAAACTGACCATGATTAATGTCATTCCAACTAGATTTCAAGACATCTAACAAAGAAAGGAGGGGAGAGCAGTGAAACATGGAAATGGTAAATCGTTGGAACTAGATGAATTACATCCATGTGTGCTAAAACAGAGAAGGAAGATCCCCCGGGAGAGATGCATTCAGATCTAGACCTCACACCTCAAGGTGCTTAGGATGGGGCGCAGGGCACACTTTCTCCAGACTAATACTGAGTTCAAAGGATTAAACGATGATAATTGATTGTGTAGACTAGCTTTGTACTCACTTTAACTAGAACAGATTAAGAGATGATATTTGGAAATGTTTGAGCTGATTATAGGATTAAATAGGATAGAGAGAAACTAATTCTTCAGGTGGGTGAATCCTGAAGACGGTATTCCCCTAACATTAGAGCGAGGCCCCTCATCTCTGCCACCGCTATATCTCCCTTTCTGATTGTTTCAGTCCCAATTCATTCTCTATCACTATTTCTGCACCTCTTGCTCTCCCCTTTCTCTATAGCCATCTCACTTTCTTGGTCTCTCCTCCTTCTCTCTGCTTTGATTATCATTTTCTCCTCTCATCCACATTCTCCATCTTTTGCCTTCTCTGCCACTATCTCCTTTCTCCCACCTGTCTTTCCATACCTAGTTCACTGTGTCTCATTCTATCTTCTCTTGTTAAGAATCTATCTTCCTCTCTCTCAGTTACATTTATTTTCTTCTTCACACTCTGTAATCCTCTGTCTTCACTCTGTCTTGTTTTATTTCACTCTGTTCCTACCCCCCCCACCCCCTCTCTCTGTCACTCTCTCTCTCTTCCCATGTCAACCTTATAAATTGTCAAAATTGCTCATGCATCAGGTCAGGTTCCACATGAACCCACCCTGTGCTCCAAGCACATTATATGTGATGAGCTCAGCTTCTCCATTCCCTGTTTTTAATGAGCTGGCCTGGATGTTCCAGGCTCCGTCGTGGCTTCAAGAACTGCAACATTTTGCTAAAAGCCAGAGGAACATTTGCTTTTGATTCCAATGTTTGCTGCACCTTCTGCCTCCCCATCTCCTAGATTCAATTCATGACATCATCACTAGGCGATATAGCCACCAGCTTATGTAAATGTGCTGCCTGGGGAATGTAAAAACACAGGACACAGTCTTATATTATGGGTCAGCCATTATGGACTAAGATTAAAATAAATTTCTTCACTGAAAGGGTTGTGAATCTTTGGCATTTCTTATCCCAGGCATTGAGCATATTCAAGAGATAATTTGACAGATGTTTGGATACCAAGGTGATAAAGGGATATGGGGGTAGGTCACGAAGATGGAGATAAGGTAAAATGTTGGCCATTATCATACTGATTGGCAGCACAGGCTCTGGAGTAGTCTACTCCTGCTCTGATTTCTGATGTTTTCTTCATGTCCACATGCCTGTGATGTGTTTTGTTTGGTATATCTGATTAACCTTGTTTTTTTTTTTTCTTTATTTTTGTCTGGCTATCTGTACAATTGAATGAGTTTATTCAGTTTGCAAACTCATCTGAAACATTTGAATAGCTGGCAGGGAGTTGATCCTGATCTGTGGAGCTTATCTCCATACAGTACACAGGGTGAAGCACAAGGAAGAGTGAAGACCATCCAGGTTCAATAACACAAAAAATACCATTCTACAGGATAGATAATATTGGAAAGGCATTGGAGGGAAATACTTAAACAAAGCTATGGAATGAGTAAAATTCAGAGCATAAAATTCATGGGAGATTTCAAAGCAAGTGTTTTGTCAGGAAGATGATGGGAAAGTTGAAAACTGGAATTGGGTAGTTACCCTGCGTTCAGGCTGCATTTCTTCCCCAGAACCTCGGAAGCCCAACAAGAGATGAATCACTGCTGCATCTAGGAGTTTAAAATGAAGCAGAACAGATAAGAACATTAAAGTTTCAGTGAAAATCGAGGCAATAATACTCACAGCCAAATAAAATGTATACAATAATTGAAGAAGATTCTAGTAAGGAAAGGCAGAAATGTAATATATAGAAAAAGCTTAATATTAGGAGATGGGAATACAACTTGGAAAGATAAACTGGAAAGAATATTAATGGGCAAAGATATAACAGCAGTGAGGATTAATTCAAATGGAGATCAGTGGACTTCAGGAGAAATAAATTGCATGAAAAAGATACAGCGCAGCCAGTGCTTCTTCTTGAGCTCTCTGCCCAAAGGCAGACTGACCCACAACATCACAATCTACATTATGGGAAGTGTAAAGAGGCAGCTCCTGAATCCACCCCAACTGAAGCGGGGATTGAATCCTGTGTTGTTGACAACAACCTGTTTCACACCAGCTTTCCAGCCAACTGAGTCCCCATGGAATACTAGTTGCTGTGGCTGCCTGCATTTTTACATGTATTATGGCCCAGTGATGGTAAATGCTGAGCTGCTCAAATCTCAGAAACTTGAAACCCTGCCACAGCTGTTCTTGCAATTTGTATTTTTTATTTCGAGATGCGGGCCTTGAATTCAGTAGTAATAAGACAACTGAGTCTTAGAGGGTTTTTACCAAACTAAATTAAACATGTATTAATAAAATAAACAATTGTAAGCACATACATAGGACTAAAAATTACGACTATAATAACTCCTCGAATCCTTAATTAATCTAGCTCACAGTTACACCTCCGGTAAGGCAACAGTAAAACAACAGAGATTTCAACAGACCCAGGCAAAGCAGACAATACCCTGGACAGCAATATTTAAAATGGATTCTCTTAGCTTCAGTTCCTGGAGACAGCAGCTTGGTGCATAGAGGCTGGAGGCTTTTCACACTTGTTAGATCTTAGAAGCCTTCTTCTCACATATGACCTCATCTGTTTTATACAGGTTTCTCGCATTTTAACGTAAATTCCATTGTTCCAATATGTCTTTGCAACTTTTTCCATAATATAAATTTTCCATAGTACTCCCATTATCAGTAATCTTTGGGAAATATGAACACACTGTTTGGCTTAACCTCTGTTGGCTCAGTGTAGCATCTTACAATCTCTTTGAAATTCACGACTTTGGTTTCTCTAAAAATGCAAATGTTCTTCACACCTCACATTCTAAAACTTCATCCATATTTATGTACTTAGCATTTCAAACCTAGTTTCCCTTCGGATACATCAGAGCACCCAGACCAGCTGTCTATAATTCAATTCAGCGGCATCTGTAACAGCTGCTTCCATGATACAGATCACTGCCTCCTCCAGAGGGCTCAGGTGATGCAGGCGTGCATGTCCTCCTCTGATTCTGCTCCGCTCCCTGTGGTTATGGATCACATTGTCCTGTGAAAGATCGAATAGAGAATGTCAGTGAGTGTGCTGAGTGTTTGAGTGATGTGGGTATCACAGTTGGAGGAGGTGGAGTTGTGTGAAGTCTGTGAGAGCTGTGTGCGAGGTAGGCAGCATTTCTGAGTGTTTGAGGCGGAGCATCTGAATGTTAAACCCAAATCCTAACCGCCCGGGATTGCTAATGGGTGAGTGATGGGAGTGTGGTGTATGAAGCAGTGTGAGAGGTGGCTGCTGTGGTGTGTAGGGAATGTCACGTGAAGATGTGGCAAACAGTCAGGATGATACCAATCAACTACAACAGGACAGAGATAGACTAGTAGAATGGGCAGGCAAGTGGGAGATGGAATTTCATACAGAGAAGTTTGAGGTGATGCAGTTTAGAAGAAGGGATGGGGGAGGAAATCAGTTCAAAATAGTATGCAAGGTCATAGGGATGTGGGGGTTTATGTACATGGGTCTTTGAAGGTGGCAGCAGGTTTTGAGAATAATTAGCAAAACATTTGGAACTTTGGGCTTCATAGATAGAGGTATTGAGTACAAAAACAGGGAAGTTATGATGAACATTTATAAAGCCCTGGTTAGGCCACAATTAGACTATTGCATCCAGTTTTGGTCACTATGCTTTAGGAATGAAGTGAGGGTCCCCGAGAGGGTTCAGAGGAGATTTCCCGGAATGGTTCCAGGGATAAGGGATTTCAGCTGGAAGATTAGGTTGGAGAAGCTGGAGGTTGGAGCTGGGGTTGTTCTCCTTGCTGAGAGGGAGATTGAGAGTAGGTTTGATAGAAGTGGACAAGATTATGACAGTGTCAGATAAGGTAGACAAGAAAACCTGTTCCCATCAGCAAATCGTACAAGAACTCAGGTACACAGATTTACAGATTATGGGGGCGGGGAGGGGGAGTTGTAGAGTTTGGGGGAGGGAGAAATGAAGCACATTTTATTTTTGACTCAGCAAGTGGTGATGACCTGGAAGTCACTGCCTTCGAGGTTAGTAAAAGCAGAGATAAACAATGGTTTCAAAAGGAACTTGTTTGAACACTTGGGGGAATTAAACATGCAGGGATATGGTCATCGAGCAGGTCAATGGGACTGGCTGGATTGCCCTACACAGAGCTGGCTTGGACTCTTCTGTGCTCTATGACATCATCATTCCTGACCAAAGTGAGGGAATTGAGCTTCAGGTGACCCTGCTGTCAGCTCATTGGGGTTAGACTCTGGGAATTGACCATCATAATTGCCTTCTGATGGTGTTGCTTTAGGGTCTCCGGCACAGAGCACCCCCACCCCACACTTCCCCATACACTGCAGAGAAGTGGGCTCTCTCTTCCATCCAAGCCCAGGACTGTTGCCTTTAGAGCTGCATCCAAGAACCTGGGATCCCTTTCTCTTCCGTGTTGCTCCATTTCGAGTGCTTTGTTTTACAGGCAATTTTTGCAAATCGGCAGCAGCTTCCTTACAATTAGTGCAGTTCCCCTTTAAGAGGGGCAGGCTCGCTGGAACAGTAGCCATGCAAAACTGCTTTCCCCCCCTTTCAGGTATTCAGCAACCTAACCTCACAGTGAGCTCTTGCCTGAAGGCTACACTCATGAAAATGAGTATAGAGCAAGAAGGGCAACACTTTTTACCCATAATAAGTTCAGTGAGTGACTCACTCTGTGTGTGTGTGTGTGTGTGTGTGAGATTATAAAAACAGCAAATTCTCCGAGATTAGATACAGAACATTTCTACTCCAGCATCCTGATACTGACTCTGAGGAACTCCATGGAAGATAATGAAAACTCTCTTCCTGCTGATTCAATTTCTGCTCCTGACTCAGCCAAGTCCGACTGCAGGGAATGGGTTTCTCCATCCTGATAGTAAACACCGGCACATTTCCCCAATCCCTTCACAGCCAGTGTTCAGACAGGATTCTTTTCAAACTACATTATTCTCTTTGAATTTCACAGTTTAATTGTTTGAACATCACAATATAATTGGTTGAATTGTTATTTATGAAAGACTGAAGAATTTAATGTAAACCAGTTGCACAGGTAAATTCCCTGAATGATTAGTCACTATCTGAGCGGCTGGAGGGGATGGTGGGTGTTGAGGGCTGATCCAAACAGACCAGCAAGAAAAGGGCAGTGCCGAGTTGGTGGATCACAGCCGGATGAGTTACTCAGTTGGGAGACTCTGTAATTGGCCTCAGTACCCAGGAACCACAGAGGAGTAACTCCCAGTTGCTGCTCCCCATCGCTGCTCCCTGCTGCAGTGTGAGAGTGCAGATTGTGTGTGAGGACAGAGTCGGCAGTTCCCTCAGTCCCTTTCCTCCACACGCACTGTCCAGTCTAACAGGTGAAGAATGAGGAATTCGGAGCGATACTGGAGGTGTCTGTGGGATCAATCCCCAGGCATGAGTCAGCTTTTCATAATGAGGGCAAGGAGTGAGAGTAAGAGGGTTTAAGACAGGTTTATTTAAATTGATTAATACTGCAGCTTTCACACAGATTGGGGTGTGAGAACACAGATTGTGTCGATAATAGAAGTGGTTAATTTATCCATTGTCACTCTGCCTCAGTTGGGATTTGAGTGAACAAATTGTGGGTTGATGTCCCACTCCAGTAGATCCAGACCAGCACTGGGGGAGTGCTGCACTGTTGGAGGTGTCATGTTTTGGATGAAAAGTTAAACTGAGACCCTGTCTACCTGTGAATGCCAAAGGTTATATCTGGTACATTATTTGAAGAGCTGGCAGTTCTCCCAGTGTCTTGGAACAACATCACTCTCTCAACCAACATGTCCAGAAACTCCTCACCCCGTCAAATCTCATTCACTCTTTGTGAGACTTTGCTGAAAGCTGATTGGCTGCAATGTTTCCTATAAAACAGTGTCAGTACTTCAGAAGCAATCCCCAGTCTGTGAAACTCTTTGGACTCTTCTCATGACAGGAAGGGTTCGATATAAATGTCTGATCTTTCATTTCACTCTCTCTGGTCTGAGATTGTGGGTGTGGTGGGGTCCAATCTGAGAAAAATCCCTTGGACTGCCCTTCAGGACAGAGAGTGAATGTGTACAGGTTGAGGGGAGGGAGGGATGCGTGGGTTTTAATTGAAAATAAAAGGGGTAAGGTTGATGTGTGATCTGAGAGAAGATAGGGGTCTTAGGGTGTCAGCACTCTGACCATCCACAGAGCAAGCGATCTCACAAATATCAGAGGTGGGAGAAGGAGTGAAGGCTGTGGAAGGTGTTTAATGGGATGAGGAAAGTGGGTCGGGAATTGGTTCATGGGGTGGAGAAGGGTTTCAAAGGGAGGATCAGTAGCCAAGTGGGGGGAGAAGGGGTGGGGAAGAGGAATGTTTTCGAACGTACGAACATATGAAGATAGGAATTCGGAGCAGGAGTCGGTCAATCAGGCCCTCGAGCCTGCTCTGCCATTTGATAAGATCATGATCGATCTGATCGCGGCCTCAACTCCACATTCTGCCTGTCCCCATAACCTTTCACTCCCTTGTTAGTCAGGGAAAAAAATCACCCTGTCTGCTGCAATTTCAATAAGATGGACATTGTTGCAGATTGAAGGAGCATCTCCTTCACTCCCATTGAGGGAGCAGGAGAATCCAGCGGAAATTGCTCACTTTTCATGGCTTCCTGGGAATTGACCAAGTTTGGCTGGAAGCAGCAGCGAGACAGGGACTGGAATAGTCGGCCCTCAGATTACAAAGCTGATCCTTTCCCAATGGGTCAGAGGCAGGGGAAAGGGCTTTACCTGGTGGAGAAGAGTTTCAGTGGGTGGGGAAGGAGATCAGGAGGAGGAGACGAGGGTGCAGTGTTGATGGGAGGGGGGTTGGGGCTCGTTCAGTGGTGCAGGGCTGGAGACGGGTTTCAGAGGGTGCAGCCATCACATACAAAATGGGCAGAGTGGCCTCTTCAGTGTTTTCTGTGACTCCTTTCTATGTTTCTATGAAAAATGCAAAATATTGCATGTATGTATTTTCCTTCACAAACTCAGAACATCCCAAAGAGCTTTACAGACAATGAATTCCTTTTAAAGTGTGGTCACTGCTGTGGGAAATACAGAAACTACATTTCACTGATGCCAATTAAAACAACAACTGGACTGTGTAAAGCCAGAGGGTGAGAGAGGAGGAACCCGGGGGAGAGGAAGGGGGAAACAAATGGAGGGAATGGGATCCAGGTAGGGGAAGGAGGAAAGCAAGATACAGGCAGAGTGGTTTCGGGAGGGAATTCCAGAGCTTAGGGCCCAGGAACTGAAGGCACAGCCACCAATGATGGAGTGATTAAAATCAGGGATGTCCTGAAATTAGTGGAGCTCAGATTTCTCAGAGCATTGTCGGCCTGGAGGAGATTCCAGAGATAGGGAGAGGTGAGGGCATGAAGGGATTTGAATACAAGGGTGAGAATTTTATAATTGAGACCAGGAGTCGGTGTAGGTTAACGTGCACAGGGGTGATGGGTGACCGCCATTTGGAGTGAAATCAGATCCAGGAAGCAGAGTTTTGGATGAGCTTCACTCTCTGGAGGGTGAAAAATGGGAGGTTGGCCGGGAGTGTGTTTGAATGGTCAAGTCTAGAGGTAACAAAAGCATGGACGAGGGTTTGAGCAGTGGATGAAGGTTTCAGGTACAGGTGAGTTGAGGCCTGGTGACATGGGAAGGTTGTGGCATAGTGGTTTTGGTAATTATTGGTAATTAACTAGATTGGTAATCCAGAGTCCTCGGGTAATGCCCTGGGGAGTCTGGGTTCGAATCCCACCACAGCAGATGGTGGATATTGAATTCAATATAAAAAAAGTCTAATGATGGCCATGAAACCATTGTCAATTGTTGTAAAAACCCATCTGGTTCACTAATTCCCTTTAGGGAAGGAAATCTGCCGTCCTTACCTGGTCTGGCCTACATGTGAGCCTCAAGGGCAATTAGGGATGGACAATAAATGCTGACCTAGCCAGCGACACTCACATTAAAATAAAATGTGCAATGTTACAGACCTAGAAATAGGTGATCTTGGTGAAGGAACTGGTATGTGGTCAGAAGCTCATTTCAGGGTGAAGTGAGGTGCTGAGGTTATGAGAGTTTGTTTCAGTCTCAGACAGTGACCAGGGAGAGGGATAGAGTCAGTGACTGGGAATGGAATTTGTAGTGTGGTCTTTGGTCTTCTGAATATTTAGTTGGGGGAATTTTCTGCTTATCCAGTAAAACATGTTGGATAAGAAGTCTGGTCATTTAATGACAGTGGAGGGGTTGTGAGAGGTGATGGTGAGCTGGAGCTGGAGCTGGGTGTTATCAGCATACATGTGATAACTAACACTGTGTTTTCAGATAATGTCACCAAGGGACAGCATATAGATGAGAAATAGGAGGAGCCAAGGATAGATCCCTGGGGGATTCCAGAGGTAACAAGAGCAGGAGTGGGAAGAGAAGCCATTGCAGGTGATACTCTGGAAAGATTAGAATGGGAGCAGGCGAGTGCAGTCTGACCCAGCTGGTCAATCCCTCCTCATCCTTCTCGACCTTTAACACTGTTGACTTCACCATCCTCCTCCAATGCCTTTCCACTGTCAGGTCAGTGTTCACAGCAGATGAGAGATGATAATGTACCTGACATTCCACGGAAATCAATGATGATTCAAGGACTAGGGGTCAGTAAAGTTAACAAGTGTAGCGAAGACATGAATTCTTGATCACCTGTATCTCAGGAGGCAGCACATCCACCTCAATATGTGCGGTGAGTGTGACAGGATAGGGACATTCTGCTCTGTTAGGAACACCCAGACTAACTGTAAGAGAGAAGCTGTAATTCAAACCAAAGAATGAGGGATATCCGCTCAGAGTAAACTGAGCCTGAGAGAGAGCTCAGGGAAATCCCAGCCCTGTATGTGCTGAATGAGCTACTTTCTCTAGGTGTGGTGCAGAGACACACAGGCACACAGTCTCTATTCCCAGCCTGTGCTCAGTGAGGTGCTCTCACCCAGGCACTGAAACCCACATATGGGGCACAGGAAGATCCCAGTCTCTGTGCTGAGTGGTCTGACTCCAGGGGTTTGATGAATTACAGCAACACCTCCACTGGTGAGGCTGGTGAACTGCAGCATGACATGTTTACATAGGAAGCTGCCATTGGAAACCGTGAGCAGAGAATTCCAAAGATTCACAGTGATGAAATTTCCCCTCATCTCAGTCCTAAATGAGACAGTGCTCGTGTTTTAGATTCCCCAATCAGCAGAAACAATCTCCCAGTTTTTACCGCATCAAGCCCCATTCAGAATCTTGTATGTTTCAATGAGATCACCTCTCGTTCTTCCAAACACTAGAGAGAAAAAAAAGCCCAATTTGATCAGCGTCTCATCGTAGGACAATCGCCACATCCCAGCGACCACTTTAGTGAAACTTTGCTTCGGTTTTAAAATTCACTCCCAATTCAGTTTGATTGTTTCTTCTATGTGAAACTGTCTGTAATGGTCAGGTAGGAAGACCCATTCACAACATTCTGTAACGGGACCCAGTCCAATTCAATCATTGTAAAGATAACACATCACAGATTAGAGATTGATGCCTGGTGACAGGAGCAGCCGAGGGAGTGAATCCAGAGTCCAGGCTTCTGGTGCAAGAAGTAAGAAAGTAACATTAAAGTTTCTGCACTCCAGTGGTTTAAAGTTAATGAATTAACATTTCCCAATAAGTAAACACACTGGAAAAGGAGAAGACTGACACATTCCCTTAACTGAGTGGGAGGAGGTGGAACATTAACAGGTGAGGCCAAGAAATTGGACAAAGGGTCAGGGACCAATGTTCAGTTTACACCACAAACACTGAATAGAGAAACAGACATTCCGCTGGGAGAGAAACTGCATTTTGGAGAAACATGTGATTGGATTGGAAAGCATTGGAAAATTGACCTACATTCCTCCAGCAAGATATTTATCATTAACTCAACATGGGAAATGATGGTGCAGCTTATTCAGGGAGATTGTGGGTGGTTCTTAAAAGCGCCGTAGTGTTTTGAATGTTTTTCAGTCCATTGTGGGGTTTTACTTGGAGCTGGTGTATTTGGTCACCGCCTTTGTCCCTTCCGACACGGCGTGCTTGGCCAGTTCCCCGGGCAGCAGCAGGCGCACGGCGGTCTGGATCTCCCGGGAGCTGATGGTGCTGCGCTTGTTGTAATGGGCCAGGCGGGAAGCCTCACCCGTGATGCGCTCGAAAATATCGCTCACGAACGAGTTCATGATGCTCATGGCCTTGGAGGAGATGCCGGTGTCGGGGTGAACCTGCTTCATCACTTTGTAGATGTAGATGGAGTAACTCTCCTTCCCCAAATTTTCCTGAATAATCCTGTCCTTTACTCAGAGGTTTCTTTCACCCTTTTTTGGTAGCTGTTTCCTTCTTCTCTTCTTTTTTTGCCTCCAGAAATAAATTTTATTCATAAAACGTATAGGAGTACATTGCAAACCATTTCAACTTGAAAATTACCGCAAATGCAACAAAGTTCAACGTGTCCCCACCCCTAGGTGCCTCTCCACAGTTGTAATTCCCCTGATGTTTATAATATATGTTCCATGTCAGGAATACAGCCCAAGGGCATTTTTTTTCAAACTGAAACATTACAGAAACTGCAACAGAATTCAACTTGCCTTCATGCAGCAAGTTCCTCTCTGAGGTGCATCAATCCAATTTCTGTTACTCTTGATATTCAGAAAGTACAATCAATGTCAGGCATACAGCCCCAGGGTGCTATAAAATTCTTCAGGTCCTCAGTGCACTATGGGTGAAAGGCATTCAGCAGTGACATTTCCCCATTGAACCTCTGTGGTGGCTGTTCCAAGATTTAATGTGTTCCTCAGCACATAGTCTTGGATCTTGGAATGTGCCAGTCTATATCACTCAAAAGATAGGCAAGTTTCGGGCAGACCAAAGAGCTGATGATCCTCCAGCTGCAGTTGATGTTTATCTTGGTGTGTGTCCCTGGGATCAGGCCATAGAGCACTGAGTCCTACATCACAGAGCTGCTCAGGATGAACCTCGACAAACACCACTGCATCTCTAGCCAGACCTTCTTGGAAAAGGTACATCCCAGAAGGTGCAGAACAATGGTCTCTTCTCCACTACAGCCACCGAGTGTGATGAGCAGAAGGGGAGAGACTTTGGGCTTGGAGGAAGGACATGATGGGGAGGACCTTTCTCACCACCAGCCAAGCTACATCCTAGAGGTTGTTTGAAAGTTCTGGTGATGAGGCTATCTGCCAAAAGACTTTGATAGTTCACTGAGCAAGCTATCTGACAGAATCTACCATCGCCTTATCCTGCTGTACCTGTAGATCATTACGTGGGTACCACTGCTGGATGGAGCTGTCCTCAAAGATGTTTTTCTGCATTAAATTTTCCACAAGTGACCCATCCTCGTGACACCGGGTCAGGTAGAACCTCAGCACATATTGACACTTGCTGTTTGCTTCCCGAGGGTCTACGCACAGCTTGATGCAGCCACACACAACAGGGCCATTAGGATGAGGGTGATGTTGGTCACATTTTGTCCCCATTTATCTAGAGGTTTGTATGCCATGTCCCTGTGAACATGGTCCATTTTCAACCTCCAGATAAAGCAGAAGATAGTTCGGGTGATCACCACGGTGTAGGAGTGATGAAAGGGCCAAACCTGCACCATGTACAACACCAAGAGTGTTTCATACCTGATGACCAGTTTCTTAGCAGTGATGGAGAGGGAGCGTCGCTCCCGCATGCCCAGTTTTTCTTTGATCATAGCTTCTTGCTCCTTTCAGTCTCCAGTGCAGGCCCAGGACCATATCCCCAGCACCTTCAGGCAGCCTGACCTGACAGTGAAGGGGACAAAGAAATGGTCAGCCTAGGTCCCCAAAGAACATGACATCACTCTTGCCACAATTTAGCTTGGCTCCCGAGGCCAGTTTGAACCAATCACCGGTCTGTACACTATCATTGGATCCAAGCAGAAGACGATGACGTTGTCCATATACAGGGAGGCTTTGACCTGAGTGCCTCCGCTGCCTGGGATTGTCACCCTTCTTATACCCGAATCCTTCCTGATGGACTCAGCAAAAGGTTCTATGCAAAATATGAACAGGAGAGGGGAGAGAGTGCTTCAGATTTATCAGAAAGATTTCCAATTCTCACCCATTGGCTGAAACTGCACTACTGAGGTTTCTGTAGAGCAGCTGGACCCAACTGCAGATTCCCTCTCCAAACTCCAATTTGGAGGGCTGATCCATCAAGTAGGCGTGTGATATTCTGCCATAGGCCTTCTCCTGGCCCAAGCTGATGAGGTAGGTCTCCAGTCGCCCCCATCCTGCAATTATTTCCCTGAGTAGTGAGAGGCTATCAGATATCTTCTTGCCATGTACAACGCAGATCTAGTCAGGGTGGATCACCAGCCCCAGAGCCCATTGGAAATGGCCTTGGACAGAATTTTGTAGTCCACATTCAGCAGTGAAATGGATCACACATTTCTAATTTCTTCCCTTTCCCGCTATTCAGTGATTGGATTTCTATTCTGTCTCTTCAGATATTTGTCCTCTGTAGCTATGTGAATGTGGCCTATCAGTAACTGATAGTTGGATAAAACTTTTAATCTATGTCAGTTTGTGGCAGTTGATTACAACAATTAATTCATAACATTTCATCTCCAATTTATGTTTTTTTAAATCTCCATACCATGCAGCTTCAAAGGAAGTGTTTTCCTGTGTTCCTGTCAGTCTCTCCTATGTCAGTCTGTATTTTAATCTGCATCTGTCAGTCTCTGCTACATGAGTGTGGGTTTGACTCTGTCTCTTTCCATCTCCCAAATGTGGATGTGGCTTTTCATCTGCTATTGTCAGTTCCTGATAGGTGACGATCTGTTTTTGTTTGTATTTGCCAATCTCTGTTCAGTGAATGCAGGTTTTGTTTCCATCAATCACTGATGTGTGTGTGTGGGTTTTACTCCTTGTCTGTCAGTAGGTAATTTTGTATTTTATTCTGTACTGTTGGTATTTGGTATGGAAAGTGTTTTTTTTACTCCATATTTCTCAGTCTGTGGTATGGTGTGCAATTTGTCTGTACATGCTCATTTCTGATATGTGAAGGTTTTTTTTACCCTGTGCATATCAATATTTGGCATAATTGGGTGTTTTTTTTTGCAGCTTCTAGTTTCTTATTTTGAGTGTGGCTTTACTGTGTTTCTAGCAGTGTCAGGTATGTGTGAATGAGTGTTTTTTTAAAACTCCCTGTGTCTATAAGTTTCTCATATGTGAATGTGACTTTGACAATCTACCTGTCAGGTTTGGTAGGTGTGAGTGTTTTGCACAATGCAGCTGTCAGTTTGTGTTGAGCCAGTAATGGTCTTACATCATCCCTGTTAATTTCTAGCATATGTGTAAGTGTTTTATTTTGGACAAGTTGGTTGCTTGCCAGTGAGTTTAGTTTCACATTGTGTCTTTCTGTAGTTTGAGAGTGTGGGCTTTATTCTGTATCTCTTGTTTTGTTTTGAGATGAGTGGGCATTTTATGGTATTATAATATCCATTTCTGGAATGTCAATGTGCCTTTTATACTGAATTGGTCAGTGTCTGATGTGTGAGCATGCCCTTTACCTGCAATTTTCTGTTATGAGTGTGGGTTTTAGTCTGCCTATCATTTTCTGTCATGTAATTGTGGGATATACACTATTCCTATTAACTTCTCTCATGCAATTGTCACATTTAATCTTAAAAAAATAAGAACATAATAAATAGGACCAAGAGCAGGTTATCCGGCCCCTTGAATATGCTCCGCTATTCAATAAGACCATGGCTGATATAACTGTGACCTTTGCTGCCTGGTCCCCAAAGCCTCGACTCCCTCGTCAATCAGAAATCAGCCCAACACAGCTTTGAATTTATTCAAAGGCCCAGCCTCCACTGCTCTCCGGGGATGAGAATTCCAAAGTCTAACCATCCTTTGGGAGAAAAAATCCTTCTCATTGCAGTCTAAAATGGGAGACACTTTATTTGTAAGCTGTGGACCAGAGTTCTAGACTCCTCATGAGGGGGAACGTCCTCCCAGAATCTGCCCCGTCAAGTCCCCTCAGAAACTTATATTTCTAAATAAGATCACCTCCCATTCTTCTCAACTCCACTGAGTATTGGCCTAAATCGAGCAACTTTTCCTCATACGACCAATTTGTCTCATCTATGTCAATGTTGGTTTTACTCTGATTCCCTCACTGTCCGATATGTGATTGTGGGCTTTGTCCTGTAACTTTTGGTTCCTGCTAAGTGTATGGATTTTAATCTCTATCTGTTAGACTCTGCTATGGTCGTAAGCATTTCCTGATTTATTATATATGCATGATAAAAAACTCTATGACCGTCAGTAAGTGGTATGACTGTGTGGATTTATATTCAATATGTGATTTCCTGCCATGTTAGTGTTGTTTTCACTCTGTACAAGTCAGTATTTTGGAAAACTGGGTTATATACTGCGCCTGTCAAACTTTTAAGTGGGGCAATGTGCTTTAATCTGTTTCTCTCAATCTCTTTTATGCAAGTACCTTATTTTATACCCACCTGTCCGTTTCTGAAAAATGGGTGTAATCTGAATTGTGTCCTGCCCAGTTTCTGGTTCAGTGAGAATTAGTTTGCTCTATCTCCATCTGCTTCTGCTATGAGAATCTGGGCTTTATTGTACAAGTCACTTACTGATGTGTGATTGTGGATTTTAACTGTTTCAGTTTTGGACTGTGGACTTAACTATTTGTGCCTATTTTTGTTACATGAGTGTGTATTTTATTTTGTTCCTGTCGTTCTTTGCTGTTGTGAATGCTGGCTTTGCTTTGGGTCTGTCAATTTCTTAAACATGTATCTGGGTTTTCCTTTGTACTTGGACATTTCCAGTGTGGGAGAAAAGGCCTTACTCTTGATATGTTAATTTCTGACAGGTGAATATGGGATTGCTGTGAACCTCAGTGTCTAATTTGTTATTTTTAGCTTTAATCTTTACCTGGCAGTTTCCAGTCTGTGAATCAGGATTTTCTTTTGCACCTGTCAGTTACAGCTACGTGAGTGTCTATTTTTCTCTGTACAAGTTAGTCTCTGGTATGGAAGAAAGGTTTTTCTCCTGTACCTTTTAAATTCTGGCAAGTCAATGTGTGGTCGCTCTGTGCCTGTCAGTTCGTTGAATGATATTTTGGATTTAACTCTGCAATTGTGTGTATCTGATATGAGAAAGTTGATCTAATTCTGTACCTGTCAGTTACTGTAACAGAATATGTTTTTATTCGGTATCTCTTCATTTTGTTTAATGAGATGTAGGTTTTACTATGAATCTTTTAACCTGTAGAATGTAGATGTTGCTATGATTCGGTGTCTGTGTCTGATTGGTGAACATTTGTATTCATTTCCCTGTCTGTTCAAAACCTGTGAAAGTTGATTTTATTAAGGACCTCTCAGTAATTGGGATGTGACTGTGGGTTCTGTGCTTTGCCTGCACGTCTACGTTAAGTGAGTGTGGCTTTTTCCCTGCAATGGGATATCTCGCTCGAGTGTGACCATCTTTTTTTTTTGTGCTTGTTAGTTTTTGGTAAATGATTGAAAGGTTTAATCTTACTTCGCCACACAACTACTACCGCTTCAGGAACAGGTCAAAGCAGGTCCACAGTGAGTAACTGACCTTTTCACTCCCTAAAGCCTATTCTGCAACTTACAGACTACAAGTAAGGAGTGTGATTAAATACTTTCCACTACTGAGTGCACTCCCAACAACACTCATGCAGATCAATAATATTCTGGACAAAGTGTTTGATTGACACACAATTCATGAGTCCATTCCCTCCCCCACTGTCACACAGTTTGTACCATCTATGAGATCTACTGCAGCAACTCAAGAAGACTTCTTCAACTGTGTCCTCCAAACCCGCAACCGATTATACCTAGAAGAATATGGACAAAAAGTGCCTGGAACAACACCACCTGCAAAGTCACCCCCAAATCAAACACCATCCTGACTTGGCAATATGTCACCATTCAGTCATCATCACTGGGTCAAAACCCTGGAACTTGCTACCTAACAACAAATTTGCCACACCTATGGATGACAGACAGCATCAGACAGAAGGCAGTCCACCACCGCCTTCAAAATGACAATTAGGGAGGAGCAAAACTCCTGGACTTTCTAGTGACACAAACATCCAAAGAACAAATGGAACAGTATTAGTAACTGCTCTATGTGTGAAATACATTTGTTCAGTATCTGTTTATCACTGGTTCCATATGTGAGTTAGTAATTCATCCTGTATCTGCCAGTTACCGCAAGTGAATGGTTGTGAGATTCATTATGTGCTCATCATTCTCTGCTTCACTTTGAGAGTTTTGGACTAATTCATTAGCCGTTAATTGTCTGCCTCTATCATGTCCTGGTAAAGAATGTGCTGTTGAAATAATGCTATATCTGACTGTTTCCGGTAATGAATGCAATTCTGAAATTCCTGCTGTAACTTCTGGTTCTGTGAACTGTACATGAGTGAGATTTGTTCTGTATCTGTCACTCTCCTTTGTTTTTTTGTATGATGGTGGAATTCATTCTCCAGCTGCAAATCTTGTACCATGTGAAAGCTAGGATTCACTCTGCATCTGTCAATCTCTGAACTGAATGTGTGTGAGAGATTTATTGTGTGCTGATATCAATCTGTACCTCCCAGTCTCTGCTCTGCTCTGTGAGTGTGGTCACATTCACTGTCTGTCACTGTTGTGGTGTGACTGTGGGATTCATTCTGTGATTGTCAGCCCTTGGGACTCAGCAAGTGTGAGAGTCAATCTGCATCTCTCCATTTCTCATCCATTATTAGGTTAATTATGTAACTGTCATTCATTGGGGCTATGTTGTTACAACCATAATTCTCCATCTGTTAGTCTCTGATTTGAGATGAGAGTGTGGGATATATTCTGTATCTGACAGACTCTGGCCATGTGTGTCAGTGTGGGTTATTTTCTCTTTCTGCCATTCTCTGGTACTGAACAGGACAGGTAATTTAGTTCTGTATCTGTCAGTCTCGTGTGCTTTTTGTGAAAGAGTTTTTAATAATGTATCTGTCGATGTTACTGTGTGTGAACATGAGATGAATTATGTACCTGTCAGTCTATGGAACTGAATGTGGTTTTGTGATCCATTCCATCTGTCAGTCTCCAGAATTACAACTGAATATGGACCTCTTTCTGAAGCTGCCAGTATCTGGAAGTGAGTGTGAGTTTGACATTAGTTCTGCTGTCATCAGTCTCTGAATAATTATATGTGTCCCTGATTCATTGTGTATATATCAGTCTCTGGTATTTTATCTAAATATTGTTTTCCTTCCGTATCTGTCAGTTGTGGTACTGTGAATGAGTGCAGGATGAACTACATAAATGTTATTCTTTGATCCTGTGATTGTGGTATTCAATTTGCTTCATGTTTTCTACTGTGAAATGAAAAGTGCGTTTTATTCTATGTTTTCTTTCAGTTTCCTGTGGAGTGTAATACTGTTGCATTCAATCTGCATTTGTCAGTCTCTTGAGTTACATGTGAATGCCTTATTCATTCTGTATCATTCATCTCCTACAAAACTCAAGAAGCTTGACACAATCCAGGGCAAAGCAGCCTCATTGTTTGGTGCCACATCCACAAACATCAACTCCCTCCACCACTGATGCACAGTAGTAGCAGTGTGAACCATCTACCAGATGCACTGCAGGAACTCACCAAGCCTCCTTGGGCAGCACCTTCCAAACCCATGGCCACTAACATCTAGAAGGACAGGAGCAGCAGACACATAGGAACACCACCATTTATAGGTTGCCCTCCAATTCATTCACCATCCTGACTTGGAACTATATCGCTGTTCCTTCACTGTCGCTGGGTCAAAATCCTAGAACTCTCTTCCTAAAAGCCTTGTGGGTGTAGCTACACCACATCGACTGAAGAGGTTAAAGGTGGCAGCTCACCACCACCTTCTCAAGGGTAATTAGGGATGGGCAATAAATGCTGGCATAGCCAGCGATGCCCACATCCCATGAGTGAATAAAACCAAAAGTCCCTGCGACATTACACAAGAGTGGGATTAATTCTGACTCTAACATTTGTGAGTGCGGCATTCAGCCTTTAGCTGTCCATTTCTGAAAATAATTATGAGGCTGGGGTTGATTTTCTTTTCCTGTCTTCATCTACTACTGTGTGTGAACGAGATTTGTCTTGTGCCTGTCAGTCTGGACACTTTAAATTGTGCTGCTCATTCTGTGTCATTGCCTTGCAAAGTGCCTGATTGGGGTGTTTATATGTACCTGTCACTATGCAGTACTGCATGGGATTGAGAGGTTCATTCTCTACTTTTCAATCTCAACTGCTCGATGTGAATGAGATATTTTTGGCCATCAGTCTCAGGTACAGTAAGTGAATGTGAACTTTCTGATACCTTTGTCAGCCCCTGGTACTATATGTGACATTCTGCACCTTTCTGCCAATGACAATGTGTATGAAAGTCACTTTAATTTTGTATTTTTCAGTCTCCGGATTGAATGTGTGCTTGGAATTAATTGTTTCTATGTCTATCTCTTGCATTTATTCTCTATCTATGCATCTCTGGTGTTGTATGTAACTGTGTGATTTCATAAATTACTGTATCAATATTTGGTTTACCTTTGGTTTATTGTAAAATATGAGTACAATGTTTTTTTCATAGCCAAAGGTTACATTCATTTTTTTTGTGTGAGTTGTGTAGTGCTGTTCAATTTGTATATCTGTGAAAACGAATTGAAATGATAGCATAATAATCGATCTGATACATGGTCTGGTATGTAATTCATGCAATTTGTTAAAAGGGAATTGACTCTTTAACTCTACATTCTAGTCTAACACTTAGTGAGATTTTGGAACTGGTACTTAATCTGTAGCTCAGTCTACACTCTGGGGTGCGCAACAGCAATTCATTCTGTATCTTACAATTGGGTAAATGTTGTCTGATGTAGTTAATAATTGGTATTTAATTTGTGGCCAAGGCGACACTATGTACTTAAAACAAATAGTGGGCTTGCTTTGCCCTGGGATTGATGAATCTAGTTCTCAGGTGTACTGGGTTGGAGCGAAATGGAAACAACTTCTCCAACCAATGATTTGTTTGAATATTTTATTGAAAGGGCGCCTCTCAACGTCGCGAGTATGTGGGTCTCTATACCGTTTCATTTTGGACTAAAGACTTGGCAGTATCTCTGTGCTTTGTGAGTGATATTGTACTTACTGTGAGTTGGAACCGTCAGGCTGCACTTTTCCTTGTTTTGAAGAATCATCTGATTCCTTCAATTCTTTCCATACACACAGAAAACAAAACTCCTTCACCTGAAGAATAGGTAAGTAGAAGATACAAAAGTGATCTTTTTTTTTCAAATAATAATTATTATGAAGAATCAACAAAGCAAAACCAGCAGCACATCAGTGTCTGAGCCCACCGCAGTACTGGAGCAATCTGATTCTGCTCATCTGTTATTTTGAGCAGATTTACAAGTTTGTGACATTGAGAAACAACCTGTCCTGTGCACTGCTCCTTGAATTAGACTATCCGATGGAGGAGTGACTTTGGCAAGGGTCAGATTTCTGTTTGCAACTCCCTTTGAACTAACTGTACACCCGGAAACAAGCAGGTACTGTTTAAAATGTCTCTTTCACACTTCTCACCTGGTGCCTGAAATTGATCTTCTTTGTGTAACTGGAAACATTGTTACTGTGCGGCTATTTCCCCCGCCATTCTCTGTCCAATAACAAGGGACAGTGGGAGCCGGAACTAAGCCAGGAAGCTTCACTCGGGTTTGGGGAGAGAAAGCAGCAATGATCTTCAATGGCGAGTTCTTCTCACTCTGTCCAGACACTGCTCGAGAATGGCCTCTCCCTTCCCCCCGCTCACTCCATGTTCCGGGAGCAGCTCGTGTTCCAGGGAGCCCATTAAAAACAGCCGCCGCCTCCGCCTCAGCTGCCCGGACACTCAATGCCAATCTCTGAGCATATCTGCGGACGCGGCTCCAAACCGATGCGCTGCTTTAAGCAGATGCTGTTTGTTCACTTCCCTCTGGGGCGGTGATGTCTCCGATCGCTGCTGAATTAAACCCTATTCCGCTCACTGAGTGAATGACGCTCTCAGCCATTGTTGGGGGAGGGGTTGCGCATGCGCCGTCAACCTTATGGTGACGACACCGGGGACGTGTATAAACAGCGCATGCGCACATCTCCGCAGCAATTCAGCGGTAAAATCAATGGGAATTTCGCCCATTTCACTCTCATCACAGAGAGAACAAAATCCCCGAACCTGTGTCGGCGCGGGGGGCAAGGGGCGTCGGGTGCGAGTGGACGTGTGGCGGAAGCGGGGACCATTCGCGTTGGAAGCTCAGGTTTTGTCCCATTTTGATATTCAATTTGCGTCCATCCCCTGCAGATTGTTTGTTATTAAATTGTCTCTCATCCCGTTAAATTTAGACTTTCTACAATTTCGGGTATTAGTTTTTGTTTAGTTTTCACATTTTTCAAAGTTGAAATTGAATTTGATTCCATTATGCTCACTCGTAATAAAATCATTGGTCATAGAGTCAATTACTCAATACTAACTGTATTATGGCCGACCGCTTTGTTAGTCTGGAATATATGATGCCAGAAATATATCTTGTGTGTAAGCAAGACATTAACTGCTTTCAGGCTGAGCTACCCTGCTCGATGGATTTTATCAGAATAGGGGTCTCTTAAAGCAATTTACTGAGTTACAACCTTCCATAATCACTGAATCAATATATTATGTCACTTCATTGCTTGTGTCAGGAGGCCTATACAAAAGGATCCTTTCAATTCGAATCACCCTGTTGTTTATTGATTCTGATTATTTATATTCCTCTCTTACAAATGCTGCAATAAGGCTACCCTTCCTCATTTTCCATTTGCCCCATGTTTTCCAAAATTGTTGCAACCTGGAATAATTATGACCAGCTTGTAGCAGTTTCTCTGTAATGGGCATGATTTCATAGTGCCGAAGCTGAATTTTGAAATTCTTATTCATTCAATGTTTTCTTGTTAAATGTATTTCGTAAGCTCTGTGTGTCAGTACATAAGACGCTTCTTCTGGCATGATACTTTGTTTTGTCCTTGTGCCCTGATGTTACCTTTTTCATTCTGTTTAAGTTTTGAATTCTGTTATTTGTCACTACGATGTTGCATACCTCAGTAATGTGTTATGCACAGCTGATGGTAAATGCTGAGCTGCTCAAATCCCAAAGGGAAACTTGAAATAACTGTCACGACTGTTTTGCAATATCCATATACTTCGAGATGCATGCTTCGTATTCAGTAGCAACAAGACCACCAAATCTCATAGGTTTCTTACAAAACTAAATTAAAACTTTATTATATATAAAAAAGATTTTAAGCACATACATAGGTTTACAAATTACATCTATGATAACTCGTAGCTCCCCTAGTTAATCTAACTCCAAGCTACCTCTCCATTAAGGCAACAGTAAAACACATAGATTTTAAAAGGCCCAGGCAAAGTAACACTATACCCTGAACAGTCGAATTCAAAGTGAGTTTTCTTAATTTCAGTTCTTGCAGACAGCAGTTTCAGATTTACATGCTAGAAGCTTTTCACACTTGTTAGCTCTTAAAATGCCTTCCCTTACAAACAGCCTTCTCCCCTTTATACATATTTTCCCCTTTTAAAGGGAATTTCCATTGTTTCACTATGTCTTCGGACTTTACCTCTCTAATAATAAAATTCTATCATAGCACCAAATTTACCAGTAATCTTTGGGAAAACTAAACACACTGTTTCTTAACTTCTCCTGGCTAAATGAAAGATTTCTTTCCCTGTCTTGAATTGAAGCTCGTCTGGTTCATTTAAAAATACAAATATCCCCTTTAGACCTCACATTCTAAAATTTCCCCCATGCTTACCTCCTTAACATTTCAAACGTAACTTATCTTCTGATACAATAAAGCCTTCAGACCAGCTGCCTTTAATTCAATTAAGACCCCCCTCACGCCACACACACAGACCCATAGACACAGACTCCACTATTACTCTGCTTTATAATAAATCCCAAGAACATTATGAAAATTATTGTATCTTCCTTACTAACGTTAATATTAACTTCATCGGGCACCAGGAGTATCTATAATATAGTTCTTGAAATTTGCTTGTCTCCTTTTTCCTATCCTTGAACCAACAAGAGAAGCAAATCAGCGGAGGCATTAGTGGAGTACAGAAAGTGCAGGGTAGAGCTTAAGAAAGCAATTAGGAGAGCAAAGACGGGATATGAGAAAGCTCTGGCTGCTAAAAGTAGGGAAAATCCCAAGATATTCTATAAGTATATCAAATGGAAGAGGATAACCAGGGAGAGTAGGGCCCATTAGGGACCAAGGGGTCAATCTATGGGGGGAGCCAGAGGACATCGATGGAGTGTTGAATGAATACTTCACATCCGTCTTCACCCAAGAGAATGAGGCTGAAGGTATCGAACTGGGGGAGAGAAACTGCGAGGTTCTTGAGCAAATTGATATAGGGAGTAACAAGGTATTGGAGGACCAAAACAAAAACAGAAACAGAAATACCTGGAAAAACTCAGAAGGTCTGGCAGCATCGGCAGATAAGAGCACAGTTTTGTTTTTATCAAAGGTATTGGAGGTATTTGCAGGCCTAAAAATGGAAAAATCTCCAGGTCCGGATGACTTTTGTCTCAGACTGCTGAGGGAGGCAAGGGAGGAGGCCGCAGGGGTTCTGACCCAAATTTTTAATTCCTCTCTGGCCACGGGGGAGGTGCCAGAGGACTGGAGAACAGCTCATGTTGTTCCGATATTTAAGAAGGTTTGTAGAGATAAGCCAGGGAACTACAGGCCAGCGAGTCTCACGTCGGCGATGGGAAAACTATTGGAGAAAATTCTGACAGATTTTTAAATGGCCATCATAAAAACTGCAATCATATTCAACTTTTACACATGGATCGCGAGGTGCTTCAATACAATCAATGAATGTTACAATCATTTCCATATGGTCATTACAGACAGACAATGCAGTGGTATTGGAGTTATCAACATACGTCATGTTGCACTCAGAGGTGTCCTGCTTTCAGACATTTCCACAATCTCACAAACACTTTCAAATGGAATGAGGGAATCCACTCACATTCGCTTCTCTGATAGTTTCTAGAGGAATGGTGATGCGGGCGTTGCTGATTGGTCACTTTGTGCTGCGTCTCACAATGTTGTTCATGTTACCAATCAGATATCTACTGAACTCACCAATCCGGAGACTCCACGGAGTGAGGGCGGAAAATACCGGCGCCAAATTCAGATTCCAAACGATTTTTTTTCAAATTTTAAAGCCCGCCAAATTTGTAAAATAAAGGACATAATATCGTACTAATTGGAAATAGGCAATTCAATATTGAGAATACGAATTTTAGATTCACTTAATCTCTCCTCTTTCCCTAGTCTACAGTTGATCTGTGTTTGTCTGTTTCTGATTTTCATTCTGGGTTTATCTGTATCTAAAAACAAGCCGAAAAGATCGGCACCAAGTTGGAGGAATCCAAACTTTTTTTTTATTCGAAATCGAAGACGGCCGATATATTTATAAAACAAAAAATACATTCAATAAAGAAAATCCCACTAATAGGGAACACGGTCGGACAACAACGTTTTAAAAATATCCGTCCCTAATGGGACTATTTCACATTTTATCCCAAGTTCCAGATTCGCTTATAGAATCCAGGATCCATTCGGGGTTAATTTCGATCCTTACTGAAATCCTCTAACCAGCCGGCAGAAAGTCTCATTGACATCGTTCTACAAACGGACGGTTTATTGTAGATATTCGTGAGTCAAAAGTAAAAATTTTTGGTGTAAATTTGCCAGCGTTGAGACTGAAGGTTCCGACACAACCGGGGCTGATAGGAAATGAACTGATCGATTATTGAGACCAAACTTGACCAGAACTGGAAACTGACGCATTTGCGTTTTATTCTCTCTCCAAAGCCAGGGAAAGGGGCCGAATATAAACGCGTCTGAGAACAAAGCGCAAAGGGTGAGCGGGCAGACATTCATTTATGTACTTTATTAACAACAGCGAATAATTGAACCGAGTCTACATTGGCCTGAATGTGTGAAACAAAACTCAAAAAAACATCGTTCGAAATTTTTCAAATTAGAAACACGACAAATTAAAAATTGAGGTGGTATAGCCTTTTCAGGGAGATTGTGGGTGGCTCTTAAAAGAGCCTTTGTGTTGTGAATGTGTTTTTCAGTCCGTTGTGGGGTTTTACTTGGAGCTGGTGTACTTGGTCACCGCCTTTGTCCCTTCCGACACGGCGTGCTTGGCCAGTTCCCCGGGCAGCAGCAGGCGCACGGCGGTCTGGATCTCCCGGGAGCTGATGGTGCTGCGCTTGTTGTAATGGGCCAGGCGGGAAGCCTCACCCGCGATGCGCTCGAAAATATCGCTCACGAACGAGTTCATGATGCTCATGGCCTTGGAGGAGATGCCGGTGTCGGGGTGAACCTGCTTCATCACTTTGTAGATGTAGATGGAGTAACTCTCCTTCCTCGACTTTCGCCGCTTCTTGCCGCCCTTTCCTGCCGGTTTACTCACCGCTTTCTTGGCGCCCTTCTTAGCAACTGGTTTCTTCTTCTCTTCAACCATCTTCAATCTCAATTTCACACAGAAATAAACCAAACCCCTTCCGTCCGCTCATTAAATAGACAGTATGACAGTTATATGCTAATGAGGAATGGGGGAGACAATGATTCTGATTGGACATTTCTAAAACAAAACGGGATTTATTTGATGATTTTCTGATTGGATAGCTAATCGACCAATCATATTTAGCTTTCTCCACCAATCATTAGCCTCCTTACTACAATCAGGAAATACATTTTACAAAGACCCTCTCCAGCCGGAGTTTCTCAGTGTGTAAAGATACACCGGGAAATGTCGCCTGTGCGAGGGACTATCCGGGAATCTGGGGTTCTTTCAAAAACTATGAGGCTCTGGTAATGTGTGTGATTGTAGGATTTCCTCACTCTCTGATACTGTTGTGTGAGTGTGGGGTTCCTTCACTGTTTGGAAGGCCGTGGTACAGTGTGCGAGGGCTGGATTTATTCTGTATCTGTGACTTGATGGGACCATGTCTCAGTGTTGGATTCACTTGGCATCCTGGAACTCATTGTGCATCTGTCCGTTATTGGTGCATGTAAGTGAATTCAGTCTCTCCTTGGGATCATAAGCCAGTGCGGAATTAAATCAGCATGTGTTTCTCTCGGCCAGAGGAAGTGTTGGATTTATTCTGTACCTGCCAGGCTCTGTAACTGGACGTTAATGAGATTCTTTATTTGTCAGTCTCTGGCACTGTAGGTCAGTGTGTTATTGATTCTATATCTGTCAGTCTGTGGTACTATATCTGAGCCTGTGAACTTCTCATTCACTATCAGTGCCTGATACTGTGTGTGAATGTGAGATTAATTCTGTACCTGTCAACATCCGTTGCTGAATGGGAGTGTGGAATTCAGTCTGTATCTGTCAGTCTCTGGTACTGATTCAGAGTGTGTGATTCATTCTCAGCAGCTCAATCTCTTGCAATGTTTGACATAATTAATCTCACTGTCACATACAGCACCAGGAACTGTCAAATCTAGAATCTATTTCAATGGGTAGTACTGGATATGAGTGTGGTTAATTCTCCTTTAATCAGTGGTACTGTATGGGAGCTTGTAATCCATTTTGATTCTGTTTGGACTCTGGTGCACTCTGTAAGCATTGGTTCCATTTTGTAGCTCACAGTGCCTGAAATGAAGGATTTGTTTTGTCTCTACCAGTCTTTGGCTCTAAGATTCCTCTGTATTTCTCAGTCTGTGGTTCTGTGTGAATGTCAGATTCATTCTGTATCTCTCCATCTCTGGGACAATTTGAGATTCATCCTGTATCTATCAGTCAGTGTGCTTTGTGTGATGTGGGATTCATTCTGTATCTGATAGTCTCTGGCATGGTGTGTGTACTGAGATTCAATTTGTATTAGTCTCTTTCACTGTGCATTTATTGGTTGTCCTACCTTATCTCTCAGTGTCTGGTTTGTGTAAGGTTTGTTGAGTAGTCTCTGCTGCTGTATATAAGAGAGACGGTTATTGTTTAGTTCTCAGTCTTTGATGCTGCATGTGACTCTGGGATTGATTCTGTATCTGTATGTAATATTTATCCCAGGAATAGTGTTCAAAATGCCATGTCTAACACCTTCAAACCTTTAGGAAAGTAGATTTATCATCCCCATCCTTACCTGGTCTGACTTATATTGGATCCTAGGACCAAGCACAGCAAAGACGTTGACTCTGAACTGCCATCTACAATTGCTGAGTAAACCACTCAGTTGTATTCAAAAAGGCAGCTCACCATTACCTACCCCAGGGCAATTAGGAATGGGCCCATATCCCATGAATGAATAAAAAAGCTCACATCTCCTACAGTAACCAGTGAACACTAAAACTCTAGATGTTTGTCAGAATTGGGTCTACCTGAAAATATCTCCAATTTAGAGTTAGGTTCACATTTTCATTTCCCGTTGACAATCAGTTTTTCTTTAATCTAGCAGTCTTATCAAGTGGTTTTTATACACATAAATGTTTAAAAGTGTCATACTTATCAACTGCTCTTTAGACCTGTAATTATCTGACCTTGCGTTGTGAGTGAGGAGATTCCCCACTGGGTTGTGCAAAACAGGAATCTGGATGGAAATTAATTTCAAAGCCAGGAAATCGGGTAGAATACAAGTCTGAATTTCTGATTCACCTCATCAGTAGATCAGACTTCTTGCTGGCAGCGTGAACTTGCAAAGTGGTGTTTGAAACCAAACAAACCACATCAACACCCATTTGTCCTTTTGTCTATGACATTTTAGCAGTCTCTTCTTGGCCTCCACCTATCACTGGCCCCCTACCGAGCTCTTCCTGTCCCACCCCCCTCTACCAGCTTATATTTCGTCTCATGTCTATATGTCTTAGTTCTGATGAAGGGTCATATGGACTCGAAACGTCAACTGTATCCCTCTCCGCAGATGTTGTCAGACCTGCTGAGTTTTGCCAGGTATTTTTGATTTTATTCTAGATTTCCAGCATCCGCAGTATTTTGCTTTTATCTTAAACCACGGTAGATCCTGGCTCATTCGCTTAGGTAAATCCAATGAAAGCAGTTATACTTCAGGAGAATTGGAATGGGTACCAGACACAGCTCAGGGTAACTAAACCTTCTATCAGAGAGTGTAAAGGTTAATGGAGAAGAGTGTGGCAGATAAATGAATTCCAACTGGAGTTATCTAAATTGCAGTTGAAACCTTATCAGTAGTCATCACTGGCTTAGAATAGCTGGGACTATTAATCTTGGGAAAGGATGGCTGTTGAATGGATATGATCAATGTCAATAAAGAGAATCCATTTTGCCCACGTGGAAAGATAATTTAAGCTCGTTGGACAAGACAGAAATAGAAAAAAGAACAAAAGGAAAATTAAATAGGCCGGTGCGGAAGAATATGCCAGTGGGAGCAGCTCAGCTGCTCTTGCAGAGAGCTGGCACAGATACTATGGGCCAAATGGCCTCCCAATGGTGTAACAATTGCGAGATTCTATTCTATATATTATGAGTGTAAACCTGACTTATGGTTAATATAAAATGTGTTTCAACTGGAGTTAATAGCTGTGGGTATTAATCAGATATTATGTCAGAGTTTTGGATTAGAATTCCATCTCTGCGAACACAATTCAGAATGTCCGTGTAGCATACATACTGGGAAATGTATTAGATTGTAAAATCAGCTTAATCCAGATTGTAGAGGCTCTGAGATTTGGGGAGTGGTATGTATGCATTGTTCAGTCTGCAGTCTGGGTACAATGTTGGGATTCATGCATTATCTTACAATTAGGTGCTGTTTACCTGTTCTCTTTGTTATTTAATGTGTATTTAAGGTCCTCCTTTTGTTTCGGTGACACAGGGCCTTGCAATCTGAGGGGGGTGTAATTTTGCTCAGTGATTTAATAAGGTCCCACACAGGAGCTTATTACTCAAAATTAAGACTCGTGATTGAGGATCATTTTAAACTTGCCTGTTGTGCTCAGTTTACTCTATGAGAATGAATACAGTATCTACCATTCTGATACGCTGAGGTTTACGGACTGATATGTGGTCCCTATCTCAGTGTGTACTAATCAAATTGTTATTGTATCCTTGAGGTTAATACTCTGGGTGAGTTTCAAACTGGAACCTGAGTTTGCAGCTGAGGTTATACTATCTTTCAGTTCTATCTTGGTATTTAATTTAATTACAGCAAACTCTTGCACAATATAGAACTGACACACAGATAATCTGATAGTGGGTGAGAATTTGGAGTGTGATTTATGTATCTACCTGTCAGTGGTACTGAGTTGGGTGACATGGGAACAATGTCTGTCTCTCCTGCCCTGTTTGATTGTTGGTTTGAAAATGTACCTCTGGAACCCGTTCTGCTGTCTGAGACTGTGGAGCTGATGCACTCTGAGTGAGAACGTACATACTGTGTGTGAGGAGCTGTCTGCACTGATCACTGTGACACGGGTGGAGGAAACATCACATTTATTCTGGCCCCGTCAATGATTTCCCTGTAGAAAAGAGTGCTTGGGTTACAACAAATACAGGTGAGGGAGAAAATACAAAGGCTCTCAGTACATAATCAAAATGAACAGCCACAAAGAAACTGCAGCAATACAAACATTGTCAATTGTCAGTTAGATGTAGGTCCAACCGAAACCCTGCGCTGCTGATGGGAATGCCCAGTGGAACAGGGACATTCATTCAGGTCGGATTTCCATTCATTGCTCCCATTGGATTAACCATTCAACAGACACCAAACAGTCACTGGCAAAGATATGTGTCCGTCTTAGTTCTCATCTGGTGCCTGCAATAGCTGCTCTTTGTCTGACTCCCCACATCCTGACTGTTCAGCTCTGTTCCCACTCCTCACCGTCCAATATCAACAAACCGAGGTAGTTGGAACTAAACCAGAAATATTCACTGTTGTTTAGGGAAGAGAAAGCAGCAATGATTTTCAATAACAGCTTCTTGCCATTCTGTCTCCCTCCTCCCAGGAGGCTGCTGTTTGTTCCCTTCCCCCGGGAGCGGGATCTCTCCATTGGCGGCTGTTTGAAACCATCTTCTTCCAGTCCCAGGCAGAGCTGGGGGAGAGCAGCGCATCACTGCCTTTAGCAAACACTTGGATCTGCACTGAGCTGCTGGGACCGACAGGACTCACGGAGCAAGAGCTGGAAAGTGACGTGAGGCTGGATCAAACTATTTGGGGGCTGGTCTCGACATGATGGGCCGAATGTCCTCGTTCTATGCTGAATATGTTCAATATTTGTGTTTCCAGAATGTGTGCAGCATTCTGCGCATGCGCGCTGCCCTCCCCAGCACTGCCTGTGAGTGGAAGAAGATGGTTTCAAACAGCCGCTAATGCAGAGACGCATTTTAAACAGCGGCTGTTTGCTTTCATTTGAACGGTTAGTCCATGGGAGCGGCAATTAGAAATCTGACCTACACAATAGTCCCTGCTCCGTCACTCAGTCCCACTCCTGGAGCAGTGGATTGTTTCTGGATGGCAGGAAATTGTTGTAACAGGAACAAAGTCCCTGGTGTTTAGCAGCTGAGTGCTGCAGGACTGCAGTGGATTCAGACACTGACTCTGTCTTACCTTTTTTATTCATTACGGGATGTGGGCTTCACTGGCTGGGCCAGCATTTATTGCCCATCCTGAGTTGCCCTTGGGAAGGTGGTGGTGAGCTGCCTTCTTGAACCTCTGACTTTGCGGTTGTTCAGAATGATTAGTAATTGAATAATTGTTTTTGTTTCTTTGAATTTTTAACCTCACCTCTTCATAAATTATAATAAACACATTTTTTCTTCCAATAGGCAAATACTTGAAAGCAGCAGAATAGATGATGTGATTCCAAACACAAGGGGAAGTGCAGTCAGCTCCTCACACACAGTAAGTACAGTGTCATTCACAGGGAGCAGAGGTGGCCAAGAGGCTGACTTGGTGGAGTTCTGATCCATTGTACTCTGCAAGCACAGGCACCAAGTTCAATTTTCGTTTATGGTTCACTAATCTGGTTGGTGAAGATTTAATCTAAATTGGCAGGGTTTGGACACCAGTTTAGAGATGTACCAGAAAGGAATAATGACAGAAGGGAGGGAGAATGATGGATAATACTGGAGAAGGAAGCAATGCCATATTAGATAAGGACAGAATTAGAAGCACTATGAGGAATGCAAAGACTGGTTTACAATGCATGTATGTGATTAATGAGACTGATGAGCTGGAAGGACAAATGACAATGCGGGAATATGATGTAGTGGCAATGAAAGAAACGTAGTTTAAAAAGAGCGAGGACTGGGTGCTGAATATTCAGAAATACAATGTTCAGAAAAAGATAGAAAACTATAAAGAGGAGGTGGGGTGACAGCACTGATTAGGGAATCAGTCTTATCTGCAATTACATTACTACCAGATCGAACTGAAAGGTACAACCTCAGATTCCAGTTTGAAACTCACCCAGATTATTAAACTAAAGGATACATATCAAATTGATTGGTACAGAATGAGATACAAATCATATACCAGTCCAAAAACTCATGCAACACAGTGCAAACTGAGCTCAACAGCCAAGTTTAAAATTCTCACTCAGAAACAGATTGAATGACACAACAGTAATTTGAATAGTACAAACTGAGTTACACTTACATAACAATAGCTTTTCACATCAAAAAATTACACAGAATGGGATTTAATATGAGGCCAAACTTGCAGTTATTCCATTGATTGAACCGACAATGTTAATGGCCGATTGCTGTACTGAAATTTCAACACAAAATGAATCTAGATTGGTAAACAGTCCAAGAGACTGAAAGTTATGTAATGGATCTCACACTGTCCAGAGTAGCACAGAATGACAGATTCCATAGCATTATTGAGCACATGTCCATTACCAGGCACTGACAGATGCTGACTGTCACTACATTTACTCATAGTACCTGAGGCTGAATGACACTAATTAATTTGACACACACGTGTGGCACCACTGAAAGTCAGAAATAATCACAAATTCACACAAAATAACAAACACACACACACACACAATTTAAAAATGGTATTTCCATACTGATTCTCAAATTTGCATACAGGACTGCAGAACTATATTAACATAATCTCGATAATCCCACATTCAGACTCAGTAGCAGGTCCTGACAGACACAGAATGAATTCCACATTCACATGCAGCACCAGAGTTTGACAGAAGGATAATCAACATAATCAAGCACACCCACACTTGCACGCACACACACAGTATTACTGTCAGCACACAAAGAGGTTTGGCCCATTGACTCTGCCTCGGTTCTCCAAATAAGTAAGACATCTAGTGCCTTTCCCCAGCCTTCTGCCCACAACCCTGCATATTCTTCCTTTTCAGATCATAACCCAATTCTCTCCTAAATGCCTTATTTGCACCTTCCTCCAGCAGTGTCAGGCTCCAAATCTGAGATCTTAACCACTCACTGCATGAAAACGTTTCTCCACATGAATCCATTGCTTCTGTCAATGACTTTAAATCTGTGCCCTCTGGTCTTTGATCCATCCAGTAGTGGTAACAGTTTTACCTATCTATTGTGTCCAGACTCTTCATAACTTTTAATATCTCTATCCTCTCCTCTCAACCTTCACTCCTCTGAGGAAAATGTGGCTCACTTACACATGCTAGAGGCTACATATATTCATGTGCAGAGCCCTGTTATCTGCAGGCAAAAGGAACATGTCCAGACATTATGCCTATGTTGAATTAAACAAAAACATGCAGGACTATAGTTTCCTAGTGAATTCTGCGTGGCAACTCCTCAAGCAATTGGATTTAACATGCTAACCAATCAGCACCCCTTTTCTCACACAGTATAACTTGTTCCTCCCTTTGACTTACTTTAACACCTTTTTTTTGTTCATTTCTCCTTTTTCTATGTCTCTCCTGCTTATCTAGCTCAAATAATCTATCCACTTGTGCAGAATTGGTTGCTTTCTCAGGCATCAGTCATATTCACTGAAAATGAATGCTTCCCAGGGTTAATTGCCTCAGCCAATGCTGATTACTAATGGGGTTTCAACCACAATAGGGATAACTCTGCATCATGTTCAGTCTGCAAAACTGTTACAAGGCCGCTTTATAAACCCTCAGTTTTATCATGGGATCCACCCCACTACAGTCAGCTCCTATTCTCTTCTCTATTATCCTTTACATTCTTTGATAATAGATATGGTTGCCCTCAGCTGTGTCTGTTCCCTATTCTAATTCTCCCAATGAAGCAGACCTGCTTTTATTTGATTAATCTTCTGAAATGAGCAATTAACTAGTTTGGTTCCAGTGTAATATGTTTCCTTGTTTTAACTCGAGGGATCTACTGTTGTTTGCTTGGTTGAGAACATCATTTTCCAAGTTCACAGGCCCAGTGAGAAGCTTGATCTGTCCAGGATGTAAATGACAGATTCACACACACACGCTTTACCTGATTTCCAACCACTAAATTTAATTTGGATCCAGAAATCCATTTTGCACTATTCATTAGTGAGACTCCTCATTTACATCATGAGGTCAAATAATTACAGGTTTAAAGTTCAGTTGATAAGTCTGACATGTTTAAACATTTATATGTATAAAGGCCACTTGATAAGACTGACAATCCTTTGTTGTATTGTTGAAATGAAGGAATGGGACACGAACATTTGAACAGTGGTGAAATTTTCAGGTAGACGCAGTTCTGACAAACATCTAGAGGGTCAGTGATTACTGGTGGCTGTAGGAAATGTGAGCTTTCTTTAATTAAATCACAGGATGTGGGCTCATTCCTAAATGCCCTGGAGGAAGTATTGGTGAGTGGCCTTCTTGAATAGAACTGAATGGTTTACTTGGACATTGTAGGTGGCAGTTCAGGGATAAGCTGGTTTGTTCTGAGATCATATATAAATCAGACTGGGTAAGAATTGGGATGGTAGTTTTACTTCCTGAAAGGTTTAAGATGTTAAATCATTTCCAACACCATGCCTGAGATAACTATCGAATAGAGATACAGAATTAATCCTCCCAGAGTCACAAGCAACATCAAAGGTTGAGAGTGACAGAATAAACCAGACACTGTGAAGTGCTCAACAAATCCAACATGTTACCAGACACTGACAAATACAGAATGAAGCCCAAGGCACTGACGACATCAGAGATACACAGATGCAGAGTAAATCACACACCCATTTACAGTACCATCCTCATTAATATTTTTGTCATTCCTTGCTGTACTTTTTATTCTTTCCAATCTTCCAACCTGCCAACCATCTGTACATAATTATACCCTTTTCCTTTAACTTTGATTCTGTCTCTAATTTTCTCAGTAAATCATGGATGGCGGGCCCTCCCCTTAGTACATATACATTCCAATCAGAGCGAAACATTCCATGAATTCTGAGATATCCCTTTAAATATCTGCCACTGCCTATCCCTTCGCCATGATCTCATTGAGTGACGGAGCAGGCTCGAGTGACTGAGGGGCCGAATCCTGCTCCTGGTTTGTATGTTCCTGACTATGTTAGTACCAGAATTAACCAAAGTAATTCCACTCTCACATACAGCAGTGAAGATAAACAGATGCAGAATATGTTTCAAAGATTCCCAGATGTTGACAATGACTCTCACATTCCTATTCAATACCAGAAACTGACAGATACAGACTGAATTCTACACTCTGATTGCGGATCAGATGTTGGCATGTCCAGCATTAATCTCAAACACAGACCGGGTTCTGGGAGTGAATGTGAATTGCACACTCGGATAGCAGCACAGACTGAAATATATACAATCAATGCCACACTGATTTACAGCGCCAGAAACTGAGAAACTCATGAGCGAATTTCATTTCCAGTTCCATAAACTGACAAGCACAGGATACAGCAGACACACACTGTACCACAGCTTCAAGAACAGAATGCACCCGCTGTACTCTATCCCCCTACCTCACACATTAGCAGAGGGTCAGAGTACCAGAAGGAATCCTGCATCCCCGGACGGTCCCTCGCACCGACAGCCAGACAACATTTCCCAATATATCTTTACACACTGAGAAACTCTGGCTGGAGAGAAGCCTTGTAGAATATGTTGCCTGGTTGCAGTAAATGGGCTAATGATTGGTGGAGAAGTCGAAATCTGATTGGATATTTAAAGACACCAATCAGAAAAATACGAGGGAAGGGGGCTGTTATAGTTTTTAAACAGTGTCCAATCAGAATCACGGTTCTCCAATCCTTCATTAGCATAGACCTGGGAGACTGTCTATTTAATCGGCGCTCGGAAGGGGTTTGTTTTATTCTTTATGTGAAAGTGACGATGGTTGATGAGAAGAAACCAGCTCCTAAGAAGGGAGCCAAGAAAGCTTTAAAGAAACCGGTAGCAAAGGGCGGTAAGAAGCGGCGAAAGTCGAGGAAGGAGAGTTACTCCATCTACATCTACAAAGTGATGAAGCAGGTTCACCCCGACACCGGCATCTCCTCCAAGGCCATGAGCATAATGAACTCGTTCGTGAGCGATATTTTCGAGCGCATCGCGGGTGAGGCTTCCCGCCTGGCCCATTACAACAAGCGCAGCACCATCAGCTCCCGGGAGATCCAGACCGCCGTGCGCCTGCTGCTGCCCGGGGAACTGGCCAAGCACGCCGTGTCGGAAGGGACAAAGGCGGTGACCAAGTACACCAGCTCCAAGTAAAACCCCACAATGGACTGAAAAACATTCAAAACACAACGGCTCTTTTAAGGGCCAATCACAATCTCTCTGAAAAAGCTATTTCATCTCAATTTTTACTTTGTCATATTTTAAATTTGAACATTTCAAACTATGTTATTTTCATGTTATTTCCCTCATATTCGGGCTAATGTAGATTTATCACTCGCTCAATTCTTAGGTCCTGATAATAATGCCCCATAAATGAATGTCTGCCCGCTCACCCTCTGCGCTTAGTTCTCAGACGCGTTTATATTCGGCCCCTTTCCCTGGCTTTGGAGAGAGAATAAAACGCAAATGCGTCAGTTTCCAGTTCTGGTCAAGTTTGGTCTCAATAATCGATCCGTTCATTTCCTATCAGCCCCGGTTGTGTCGGAACCTTCAGTCTCAACGTTGGCAAATTTACACCAGACATGTTCGCTTTAGACTCACGAATATCTCCAATATACCGTCCGTTTGTAGAACGATGTCAATGAGACTTTGCCGGCTGGTTAAAGGGTTTCATAAAAGATGGAAATTAACCCCGAATAGATCCCGTTTTACAAAAGCGAATCTGGAACTTGGGATAAAATGTGAAATAGTCCCATCAGGGACGGGTAATTTTAAAACTTTGTCGTCAGACCGAGTTCACTTTCTACATAAGACTTTCTACATGAAACGTATTTCTTGTTTTATAAATCTATCGGCCGCCTTTTCGATGTCGAAAAGCGTAAATTTGGAGCTGTTATTTTCGGCTGGTTTTCAGGTTCAGATAAACCCAGACTGAAAATCAGAAACAGACAAATACAGATCAACCGTAGAATAGAGAAAGGGAGAGCGAGATTAAGTAAATCTAACATTCGTATATTAAATACTGAATTACCTGTTTCCAATTAACACTATGTTCTGTCCGTTTTTTACAAATTTGGCGGGCTTTGAAAATTTGAAAAAAAAATTGGTTGAAATTTGGCGCCGGTATTTTCCGCCCTCACTCCGTGGAGTCTCCGGATTGGTGAGTTCAGTAGATATCTGGTTGGTGATATGAACAAAGACGCGGCACAAACTGACCATTCAGCAATGCCCACAGCACCATTCATCCCGAAGATATAAGAGATGCGAATGTGAGAGGATTTCCTCATTCTCTGTGCAAGTGTTTGTGAGATTGTGGAAATGTCTGGAAGAGGAAAGACCGGCGGTAAAGCTCGCTCCAAGGCCAAGTCTCGCTCCTCCCGGGCTGGACTGCAGTTCCCGGTGGGCCGTGTTCACAGGCACCTGAGAAAGGGCAACTATGCTGAGCGTGTGGGTGCCGGAGCCCCGGTCTATCTGGCTGCTGTGCTCGAGTATCTGACGGCTGAAATCCTCGAGCTGGCCGGTAACGCGGCCCGGGACAACAAGAAGACCCGCATCATCCCCAGACACCTGCAGCTGGCCGTCCGCAACGACGAGGAGCTCAACAAGCTGCTGGGAGGGGTGACCATCGCTCAGGGCGGGGTGCTGCCTAATATCCAGGCCGTGCTGCTGCCCAAGAAAACCAGCGCCGCTGCGGCCTCGAAGACCAAGTGAAGCAGCCATTCTTTAATCTAATAACCCAAAGGCTCTTTTCAGAGCCACTCACAGAGTCTGTGAAAGGGCCGCTCACTGTGTGAACTCATTTCATTCTGGTTCTGAAGAAGCGTCATGCCCATTCGGAACGGTAACACTGTCCCCACACAGATGCTGCCAGACCTGCTGAGTTTTTCCAGCATTTTGGTTAAAAATACTAGCTTCGCTTCACAAGACAGCCCGACATACCTTACAACCCGTTTTCAATTCGGATTCCTTACCTGATCTGCTTATAACAGGCGGATAGAAAGCTATTGATGGGCGAAATCACCGTGAATGCCGACAGTTCCGGGTCTCTCACACAAACATCATGAACTGTATGGGTTTTATTCAGGTCACGGTTCAATAGATATTGAAGAGACAATGGGCGGGGGGAGTCACTTTTCCACTAAATTGGGAGTGGGAGAGTGGGGTCTGGGTAGTTGTCAAGTGCCTGCTCTGGGTTCTCACCCAGACAGGCAAAGGGGTCTGTAGGCCTGCCTGGTAATGCACCGCTCCACTCCCCATTTCAAACATCAACAACCTTAACATATGAACTAATAACCGAAAGAGGACGAAATAATGCTAAAGCTGTTAGATTCATCTTTAGATTTCTCTGACCCGTGCCCAGATCAGTGCTCTTAATGTGACGTTTTGGGTGGCTCTGATAAGAGCCTTTGTTGTGTGTTTGGTAGAAAGGGTCGAGTTGTTCAGCCGCCGAATCCATAGAGAGTGCGGCCCTGGCGTTTCAGAGCGTACACCACATCCATGGCAGTGACCGTCTTGCGCTTGCCGTGTTCAGTGTAGGTGACCGCATCTCTGATCACATTCTCCAGGAAAACCTTCAGCACCCCGCGAGTCTCCTCATAGATCAAACCCGAAATCCGCTTGACACCGCCACGGCGAGCCAGGCGGCGGATTGCTGGTTTGGTGATGCCCTGGATATTATCACGAAGCACTTTGCGGTGCCGCTTTGCTCCGCCTTTACCCAGTCCTTTGCCTCCTTTCCCTCTGCCAGACATGATGAACCTTCACTCAGATCGCTGCAGAATATGAGAGACGAGCTGCTTCACGTTCCTCTTTTAAATAGCCCGCCCGGACCTGACTGAGAACGGGACAGAGAGTGAGAGGCGGGGCGGGGAGGAGACTGAGTGACAGACAGAACAGACTCTGTGATCATCCAAAACAAAATAAAAACAGAATTACCTGGAAAAACTCAGCAAGTCTGGCAGCATCGGCGGAGAAGAAATCAGTCAACGTTTCGAGCCCTCATGGCCCTTCAGCAGAACTGAAGCATAGTTTCAACAAGGGAGAAATATAAATTGGTTTAAGGTGGGTGGGGGGGAAGAGACACATTGAGGGTGTGGTGTGAGCAGATAATCAAAAGATGTCAGAGACAAAAGGGTCAAAGAGGTGTTGAAGGTGGTGGTCTTTGTCTGAGAAAAGTGCTAATTAAGAATGCAAGACAGGATATTCAAAGTACAGCTCTAGTGGGGGTGGGGTGGAAAGACTAAAGGTTTTAGTTTTAGATTTAAAAATAATGGAAATTGGTGGGGAAAGAAGAATCTATATAAATTATTGAAAAAAAAGGCGGGTGGGGGGGGGAAGGAAACGGGGTGGGGATGGGGGGAGGGGGGTTTAAGATCTAAAGTTG
This sequence comes from Cetorhinus maximus, assembly GCF_964194155.1. Classification (NCBI taxonomy): domain Eukaryota; kingdom Metazoa; phylum Chordata; class Chondrichthyes; order Lamniformes; family Cetorhinidae; genus Cetorhinus; species Cetorhinus maximus. The sequence continues at coordinate 20,368,492 of NC_135909.1, forward strand.
TTGAATTCAATATTCAGCCCGGAAGGCTGTAAAGTGCCTAGTCGGAAGATGAGGTGCTGTTCCTCCAGTTTGCGTTGGGCTTCACTGGAACAATGCAGCAAGCCAAGGACAGACATGTGAGCAAGAGAACAGGGTGGAGTGTTAAAATGGCAAGCGACATGGAGGTTTGGGTCTTTCTTGCGGACAGACCGCAGGTGTTCCGCAAAACGGTCGCCCAGTTTGCGTTTGGTCTCTCCAATGTAGAGGAGACCGCATTGGGAGCAACGAATGCAGTAGACTAAGTTAGGGGAAATGCAAGTGAAATGCTGCTTCACTTGAAAGGAGTGTTTGGGCCCTTGGACGGTGAGGAGAGAGGAAGTGAAGGGGCAGGTGTTGCATCTTCTGCGTGGGCATGGGGAGGTGCCATAAGTGGGGGTTGAGGAGTAGGGGGTGATGGAGGAGTGGACCAGGGTGTCCCGGAGGGAACGATCCCTACGGAATGCCGTCAAGGGGGGTGAAGGGAAGATGTGTTTGGTGGTGGCATCATGCTGGAGTTGGCGGAAATGGCGGAGGATGATCCTTTGAATGCGGAGGCTGGTGGGGTGATAAGTGAGGACAAGGGGGACCCTATCATGTTTCTGGGAAGGAGGAGAAGGCGTGAGGCAGGATGCGCGGGATATGGGCCGGACATCAGAACAGATGCGACGGAGGCGAAGGAACTGAGAGAATGGGATGGAGTCTTTACAGGAAGCGGGGTGTGAGGATTCTCTCAGTTCCTTCGCCTCCATCGCATCTGTTCTGATGACGCTACCTTCAAAAACAGCTCCTCTGACATGTCCTCCTTCTTCCTTAACCGAGGTTTTCCATCCACGGTCGTTGACAGGGCCCTCAACCGTGTCCGGCCCATATCCCGCGCATCCTCCCTCACGCCTTTTCTCAGACAAAGACCACCACCTTCAACACCTCTTTGACCCTTTTGTCTCTGACATCTTTTGATTATCTGCTCACACCACACCCTCAATGTGTCTCTTCCCCCCCACCCACCTTAAACCAATTTATATTTCTCCCTTGTTGAAACTATGCTTCAGTTCTGCTGAAGGGCCATGAGGGCTCGAAACGTTGACTGATCTCTTCTCCGCCGATGCTGCCAGACTTGCTGAGTTTTTCCAGGTAATTCTGTTTTTATTTTGTTTTGGATTTCCAGCATCCGCAGTAGCTTTTAGCTTTTTGTTTTTATTTGTGATCATCCAGCTCCGCCTCCTGCCTGTTCGAACTGATTTGTTTCCGAATTCTGGGCACCATTAGTGAACAGGGCGCTCGAAACAAATCTTACTCAATGGAACATCTTGTTTATCTATAGTTAGAAACCCGCATCTTTTAAATCCAGACCTGTCAGCAATATCCCCGCCTCATTCTAGTCGCTTCTACAACCAGACAAACAGTCTGCGTCATTTCTAGGACATCTTCTATTCCATTAACACACAACTCCCCTCCCAGAAGCATTGAGACTTTTACTAACCCCTCTTCCAGCTGAATTGGAGAATATAATGTGTTTGGGTTTGAGTTGTGACGCGGGGTTTGGCAAAGGTTGAGTTGGAGAGATTTGTAATCTACAAGGCAGTCAAGAGGTGTGAGGATCAGGCAGAGAAGGAGAACGAAGGTCACAAACACATCAGCCTCTAAACCAGTTAGTCTGCAGGTGTAAAAAATGAATGGGACTAAGAACAAGATAAAATCGGATCACGGGCCTGTAATTTAGTTTTTTGAGCGGGAATTCGAAAAGTTTTGCAAAGATTGAACCGGTCAGTGAAAGTGTCTGTCTAGAACTGGAAATGAATACCGGCTGAAATTTAAACGGTTGCTATTGAATTAGTGACAGCAAATCAATTATTTCAAGGGAAGTGTTGGTGTAGTTATTTCAGAGAGAACTTCCTCATCCCTTCCAGGATAAGTTGCATTTTTTTATTGTTCGGAACTTTGTGGATATCTACATGGAGCCGTTGTAGTTGGTCACTATCTTTGTCTGTTTCACGGCCCGTTCCCCGGGCAGCAACAGACCTTTTCCTGTCTCGATGTGTCCACAGAAACAGCAGGAGCCAATTTATTGTGGACTGGTGCCCTCTGCTGGCTGCACATGAGACGTGCAAAGAGGTAACTTCTTTGGGGACATTTTCAATGTGTGAAACAACATAAACATGGTGAGAATTATTGCAAAACAGTTTATCAATCAGACACAAGATGGCAAAGATATAGTGTGTTTCGCGGTAGTATAAATGCTGACTGTAATTTGAAGAAGTGTGCGATGGTGGTATAGTGGTGAGCATAGCTGCCTTCCAAGCAGTTGACCCGGGTTCGATTCCCGGCCATCGCAGTAGTGATTTATTTTCAGCCTTACCCGTGGTCAGACCACAATTCTCTACACTGGTTAAAATACGCGTTGGGATTCTTACAGTCCCACGCTCTGTAAGATTGGTCTTATCGGCAACTTTGTAAATAGGATCCGAGCCATTTGTTCACCGTGCAAGCTTGATGCTGAAATCGGGCTCGTCAAAGGCATCCTGCAGGGTAATGGCTACCCTGATCAGATCATTTCGCGCTATGTATCACACAAGCTCATGACCGGGCCTCAGACAGTCACTTTCCAACCTTAAGTATATTCTTTATCAGTATAAATTGTTGTCTTCCCCTTATATTGGTTTTCTTGCGAGTGTCCTGTTGAGTGCAGAAGGAAAAGCTTTGACATTTCTCTTTTTTCAGCCACACTCAATAACATTGGCGTTAATGTTCAATTTGTAAACCTGTTTCAGCTCTGCCAGTTTGGCTCAATCTACGGTCCATTTTCTTTTTGATCTTGGAAAAACTCAGCAGGACTGACAGCATCTGCGGAGGGGAATACAGTTGACGTTTCGAGTCCGTATGACTCTTCATCAGATCGCTCTGTATTCCCCTCCGCAGATGCTGTCAGACCTGCTGAGTTTATCCAGGTATTTTTATTTTTGTCTAGATTTCCAGCATCTTCAGTATTTTGTTTTTTTCTTTTTGGTGTTTGTTGGTTGGTGAAATAAGCTGCTCTCTGATTGGTTACAAAAGCCACCCAATGAGATTCCGAACACTGACCTTTCAGAAGATAGGGGAAGGGTGAGTGCGGGAGGAATTCTTCATTCGTGGTGTAAGTGTGTGTAAGATTGTAGAAAGACCGGCGGTAGAGCCCAGGACAAAGCCAAAGCCAAGTCTCGCTCCTCCCGGGCTGGACTGCAGCTCCCCGCGGGCCGTGTTCACAGGCTCCTGAGAAAGGGCAGCTATGCTGAGCGTGTGGCTGCTGGAGCGCTCCGCTCTTCCGATTGTAACATTCCCGGCCGCTTTCAGGGGACAGGATCAGAAATCAGCCGTTTCTCTCTGTCCCGATGAAGCCTGTGTGAAGGAGTCGGTTGGTAACCTATGTTATTGCGTTTCCAGTGAGCTGAGATTGGCTCTGTTTTAAATCGCTGCTTTGTTATCACCAGTTCCAGATAAGAGATTGACAAATTTACCCTGTTCCTAAAATAGCGCCAGGATTCTGTGACGCAGAATGCAATATTACAGCTCCTAAAGTGTCAGATTAAAATTGTTGCCTGGAAATTAAGGCGTTTGGCTCTTTTCTTCCCATCAAATTGGCGGGCTTTTCGAGTTTGAAAATATAAGCCAATCGGCACTTCCAATTCCTGTTACCTGGCTCTCCGATTGGTTGAAGATTTGGATTGAGAATGGACTGACCAATCAGAGCTAGAGCCTGTCTAAAGCCTCTCAAACCATTCACAATGATTATTTATAGAGGTTAAACTGATGGAATCTGTATCTTCCACCCCACCTGTACTTGAGTACTAAAATATACTTTTTTTTCCAACAGACAAATAATTGACGGAACCAGAATAAATGTGGTGTTTCCTCCAGCCAAGTTAGAATGAAGATTCCCGCCAGTTCCTCCCACACAGTCCGTACATTATCACTGACTGAGCGCAGAGACAGACAGGACATCAATTTCACAGTCTCAGACAGCAGAAATAGTTCCAGAGTCACACTTTCCATCCATCAATCAAACAGTGCAGGAGAGATGGACGTTGTTCCAATGTTACCTCGACTCAGTACCACAGGCGGGTAGTCCAAATTCTCACCCATGATCCAATTTGCACCAGGCCAATCCCATAATATTACAGCCTCAACTACAAACTAAATGTCAAATAAAACTGATGCATGTTTCCAGTTTCAAGTTTCCAGTCTTAACCTTAATAATGTACATTGAGATTCATGTTAAGCACTGGTCCAATATTTACACCCATCATTTGTTTATAAATTGCAGTATTAATTTCCACATTGTGTCCTGACACATACATTAGATGCAAATCCAAATCTCAATTACATTATCAGTTTGAGATATTCTGAAAGCGAGTATAACCTGAGATACAAACTCAGACTTTAGTTAAAACTCACCCTGATTAAGAAACTGAGATGTAATATTAATTTGATGAGTATGAATTGAGCTATAAACTCCATGCTAATTCTAAATCCTCACACAGTGTCAAATTAAAGATACTTTACCAATTCAGGACTGAGCCCCATTTTGCATTTGTGTGGAAATTCTGACTCAGAATCAGACTGAATGCCACATATCAAATCGTTTCGTACAAGCTGGAGTTACACTTGCGGACCAATCCAGGATCAGATTGAAGGATACATTATCTTTCACAACTGTGTTCACAGTGACAGAGATTTAATACTCAGCCAAAGCTGACACACACATTGTTTGCTTTAAACCTACAATATCAGTGGCCTGTTGTTCTGCTGGAAATGTATGTGGAATGAATCCAAACTTATAATTAGTCAAAGAGACTGAAGGTTATATAATGAATCCCACACTCACACAGAAGCAGAGAATAATTCTCAAGCACATTTTCAGTGCCAGATGCTGAAAGATACAGGCTGTTCACTGCACTCACTCACAATAGCTGAATCTGAGTGAAACTAAAGAAATATAACACACCAATTGTACCACTGAGAGATTTAGAAAGAGTCCAAGAATCATATAGAGTAACAGATGCTGATGGATACAAATGGAAGACCACACACTAACACACACACTGTAAATTCTACTTTCACATACAATACCAATGATTGGAAAACTCCAATTGAATCTCACAATGTTTTATAATACCAAAGATTGACAGATGTAAAATTAATCCCACTGACAGATACAGAATGATTCTCATGCACACAAACAAAACCAAGTGATGAAAGAAACATATGATTCCCACACTTATTTTACAATATCACAGATACAGAGTGCCATTGACAGATGTGTATTGAATACTACGCTCACACACGTTACGAGGGTCTGACATGTATGTAATAGATACAGAATGGATACTACACTCAAAATCCTGACTTGGAAATATATCACTGTAACTTCACTGTCACTGGGTCAAAATCCTGGAACTCCCTTCCGAATAGTACTGGGGATGTGCCTACACCACATGCACTGCAGAGGTTGAAGAAGGTAGCTCACCACCACCTTCTCAAGGGCAACTGAGGATGGACAATAACTGCTGGCCCAGCCAGCGAAGCCAACACCCCATGAATGAATGAAAAAAGGGCACCAAAGACTTCAAATTCAGAATGATTTCCACGTTCACATACAGTAGCACTGATGGATAGGATTAAACACACACACACACACACACACACACACCATTAAGAGATTCAGAATGAGTCCCAAACTCATTTGCCTTACCAGAAATTGATTGAGAACAAAACCCTTGCACACCTACAGTTCTACTTTAAAAAGTGTCCCAACGCTCATACAGTACCAGATAATGCAATGTGCCTTCTGAATATGACACAGGTATATTGTACCAGAGAATGACAGACACAGAATGACTGCAGCACTCACTTTCAGTAGCAGAAGTTGACTGATAGAGCAAAATTCTTCCACACATACAGTTCCACTGACAGTTTCACAATGTAACCCACGTCTCTCAGTATCAGAAAATGAAAGATAGGAATGGAATATAACACAAATGTAATGTACAAGAGAGCGACTGTTACAGAATAAATCCAAACACACTGGCAGTTACGCTGACAACGTCTCCACACTCTCATACAGTAACCAAGACTGACAGGTTCAGAATGTCTCTCAGTTTCACACAGTACCAGTGAGTGACATAGATAATAAATCCCACGTTCACAAAATGGGCCAAAAAAGGGCAGTGAAGAATGTATCTCACTCTCAAATACAAAACAACAATCTGACGGTTTCAGCACAACATTATAACTTCTGCTTGTTATAACAAAATATTATGAAATGTCATCTCCACCGTTAGTAATTCCAAATACCTCCCTTCGCCGTCCAATAAAATGTGAACGCTTCTTGTCTGTTCTGTCGCTCTCTGAGTGTGCTGACATCTACTGGCAAGAGCTGAGAAGTGCAACAGAGCTGAACTTTTTTATTAATTCAATGGATATGAGATTCGCTGGCTCGGCCAGCATTTATTGTCCATTCCAAAGTGACCTTGAGAAGGTGGTGGTGAGCTGCCTTCTTGGTCCGCTGCAGTCCCTGTGGTGTAGGTAGACCTACAGTGCTGTGAGGGAGGGAGTTCCAGGATTTTGATACAATGACATTAACTGTGTGTGTTGCAGAAACGGCTCAATATGAAGAATTAGTGATGGGATGTGATAGGGTGGACATAGAGGTGTCAACAATCAATTCAAAGAGAATTCGATATTACCTTGTTTTCCCACTGAGTCGGTAGAATTTGGAACCGGCTGTCATATTGAGCAGTCAAGACGATTAGCACAGCTGTATTTCAGGGAAAGCAAGATAAGCATAAGAGAGGGAATAGATTTCACGGTAAAAAGGTAATATTACATAAAGTAAACTGGGTTGAAGATGTTAGCAATAATGTACCAATGTGTCCAAATGGCCCAATGAAGCTTATTCTTGGTAGAATGAATACCGATTTTCAAAGTGCCTCAGATACTCATAGATACATAATGAGTCCCACACTCACATAGTGTACCAGAGACAGAGCAATGCAGAGTGAATCCTACACTCACACACATCCCCAGAGACTGACCAATACATAATGAATCCCGCACTCACATAGTTTTCCAGAGAGAACAATGCAGAGTAAATCCTACACTCACACACATCCCCAGAGACTGACCAATATATAATGAATCCCGCACTCACATAGTGTACCAGAGACAGAGCAATGCAGAGTGAATCCTACACTCACACATATCCCCAGAGACTGACGAATACATAATGAATCCCGCACTCACATAGTGTACCAGAGACAGAGCAATGCAGAGTGAATCACACATCCCCAGAGGCTGACAAATACATCATGAATCAGACACTCAAATCCTTTACCAGGGACAGAGCGATACAGAATGAATCCGGCACTTATACACATGGAATCTTAGAATAGTTACACCACAGAGAAAGCCCATTCGGCCCTTCGTGTCTCTGGTGGTTCTCTGCCAGGGAAACTCAACTGGTCCTGATCCCCAGCCCTATCACCATAATGTGGCAACTCTTTTCTCTTCAGGTTTGTGTCCAATTCGCCTTTGACAACTCCGAGTTTACCATGTCTCTTCCACACTCTCAAGCAGTGAATTGCAGATCCTAATGACTCACTGTGTAAAAATAGTTTTCCTCATGTCACCATTGGTTGTTTTGCCAAACACTTTAAATCTGTGCCTTCTGCCAACAGGAACAGTTTCTCGCTATCTACTCTGCCTTGGACACCTTGTAACCACAGCTCCCACAATCTACCCATGTAACTAAAGCCCTTCATCCTCACAACCATTATTATAAAGCTTTTCTGCACAGTCTCTAAAACTTTCCCAAATTTCCAAAAGTTTGGTGCCAGGAACTGAATTGATAATAGTGTCTGTGTCGGATCTGGATGTCATTCTTAAGGAAGGATGTGAAGGCATTGGAGACAGTACAGAGGAGATTCACAACAATGATTCCAAGATAAATGACTTGGATATAAATGTAGGGGGAATGATCAAGAAGTTTGCAGACAATACAAAAATTAACTGAGCAGTCGATAGCGAGGAGGATTTCTGTAGACTGCAGGAAGATATCAATGAACTGATCAGGTGGGCAGAAAAATGGCAAATGGAATTCAACCCAGAGAAGTGTGAAGTGATGTATTTTTTTTATTCATTCATGGGATGTGGGCGTCACTGGCTAGGCTAACATTTATTGCCCATCCCTAATTGCCATTGTTCAGAGGGCATTTAACAATCAACCACATTGCTGTGGGTCTGGAGTCTCATGTAAGGTCACAATACGTGGGAGGATACTGAGAGGTGTAGAGGAAGTGAGGGAGCTTGAAGTGAGTGTCCACAGATCCCTGAAGGTAGCAGGACAGGTTCATAAGGTGGTTAAGATGGTATATGGAATCCTTTCACTTATTAGCTGAGGCACAGAATATGAAAGCAGGGAGGTTATGCTGAAACTACGTAAAACATTAGTTAGGCCACAACTTGTGTAGTGTGCAGTTCTGGTCAACTCATTGTGGAAAGGATCCAATTGTAGTAGAGAGAGTCCAGAGATTTATGCGGGTGTTGCCAGGACTGGAAAATCGCAGCTATGAGGAAAGATTGGATGGGTTGGGGTTGTTCTCCTTGGAACACAGGAAGCAAAGGGAAGATTTGATTGAGATGCACAAAATTGTGAGGGGCCTGGATAGAGTGGATGGGAAGGGCCTATTTACTTTAGCAGAGATGTCAGTGACTAGGCGGCAAAAGCTTAAAGTGATTGGAAAGAATCGAGGGGAGACGAAGAAAATGTTTTTCACCCAGGAGGCTGTGGGGCTCTGGAACTCACTGCCTGAAAGGGTAGAAGAGGCAGAAACCCTCAGCTCATTTAAAAGGTGTCTGGATCTGCACCTGAAGTGCTGTAACCTGCAGGGCTTCGGACTAAATGCTGGAAAGTGGGGTTAGGCTGCGTAGCTTATTTTTTGGCTGGTGTAGATACGATGGGCCAAAAGGCCTCTTTCTGTGCCATAATGTTTCTATAATTCTATAAAGAATTGTAGCTATGGGGATACATGGGAGAGGTTGGGATTGTTTTCCCTGGAGAAAAGGCGGCTGGAAGGAGACTTGATAGATGTATTCAATATCCTGAGGCGTATGGACAGGGTAAATAATGAGAAATTGTTCCCACTCAATAGAACACTAAGAACTAGAAGGCACAGACTCAAAATAATTGGCAAAAGGATTAAATGTGATGTGAGATAGACTCATAATGTTTAATTTAAAATTTAATTTTTTTATCACCCAGAGGGTGGTTGGAGTCTGGAACGAACGTCCTCAAAGGTTGGTGGAGGCAGATTTGCTTGAGATATTCAAAAGGGAATTCAATTGCTACCTGAAAGGAAAGAACGTGCAAGGTTACGGGGACAAGGGAGGAGAGTGGGACTGGGTAGAAAGCTCTTTCAGAGAGCCAGTGCAGACTTGATAGGCTGAATGGCCTCCTTCAATACTGTGGAGAGAGACTGCAGAATGTTGCAGTACAGAGGGATCAAGATCTCCTTGTACATGAATCACAAGAAATTAATGTGCAGCTGCAGGAAGTAAATAGGAAGGCAAATGGAATGTTGGCCTTTATTCCCGTGGGGGGGGAGTCTGAAAGTAGGGAAGTCTTGCTACAGCTACACAGCATTGGTGAGACTACACTGAGAGTACTGTGTTATGTTGGAGTCTCCTTATTTAAAGAGGGATATAACTGCATAGGGGGCACTTCAGAGAAATTTGATTAGACTGACTCCTGAGATGAAGGAGTTGTCTCATGAGGAATGTTTAAGCAGTTTGGGCTGATCTGCATAGGAGATTTGAAGAATGAGAGGTGATCTCATTGAAACAAATAAGATTCTGAGGGTGTTTGACAGGGTAGATGTTGAGAGGGATGTTTCCATTTGTGGGGAAAATAGAACCAGAGGGCACAGTTTAAAAATAAACATCTCCCATTTAAGACAAAAATGGGAAGGAATTTCTTCTCTCAGAGCGTCCTTAATCTTTGTAATTCTCCACCTCAGAGAGCAGTGCATATATTCATGCTGAGTTAGACAGATTTTTCATCGGCAGGAGAGTCAAGGGTTATAGGGCAGGTGGGAGAGTGGGTTTGAGGCCACATTCAGATCAGCCATGGTCTTATTGAATGGTGAAGCTGGCCCGATGGGCTGAATGGCCTCCTCTTGCTTCTCTTTCTTATATTTTAATTTGTCAGTGTGGGATTGACCCTCTGTCTGTTAGTCTCTTTTGCTGTATTTCAGCGTGAAATTATCTCAGCCTTATCTGCATTTGAGTGTGGAATTGATTCTCTGTCCATCACTTACTGAATGTGAGTGTGTAATTTACATCTCTTTCAGTCTCTGTTACGGTTATGAGAGTGGAACTAACTCTCGAGCAGTCTATGATACAGTATTTGAGTGCGGAATTCACTCTTTGTCAGCCTCTAGCTGTCTGAGAATATGGAATAAACTCATGTCAGTCTCTGTTACTATATGTGAGCGTGGAATTATCTCTATCGCTCAGTCTTGGTTGCTGTGAGTGTGGAATTCTTTTTTCCAGTCTTTGTTCTGACATCTGAGAGTGGAGTTAAGACCTCTCAATTTCCATTAATATTTCAGTGTGGAATTAACTTACAACAACAGAGGCTGAGAGAAATTAAGAGAGTTAGTTCCACACTCTCATATTTGTCTGTCTGTGTTACTTTGTGTGAGTGAGGAATAAACAAACAATTTGTCAGGCTCTGTTACTGAGTGTGTGGAATTAACTCTCTATCAGCCAGTCTCTGTTATTGTGCCTGAGAATGTAGTTGAGGCAGGTTCAATTAAGGAATTCAAGAGAGAATTGGATTATTATCCAAAAAGGAAAAATGTGCAGGGCTATGTGGAAAAGGCGGCGAAGTGGCAAGAGGTAATTTGCTCCTTCAGAAGGCCAGCATAGACTATAATGGGCAGAATGGCCTCCGTCTGTGCTGTAATCATTCTATGATTCGACGAATTAACTCTCCGTCAATCTCTCTTACAATATATGAGTGTGGGTGGAATTAACACCATCTGTCACTCTCTGCTGTTACATGTGAATGTGAAATATACTTCCTGTTAGTCTCTGTTACGGTGCAAGAAACAGTAAATGACCTTATATCAGAAATGCTTGGGCCCTACTGTTCTCAAAAGTGCTCGCGGTTAAACCCACTGCCTTCTCCTCTCTCTACTCTCCAGTTCTAAAACAGCCAACAAGAACATACCTTCAAAGTAAGCGAGGATCGACTTCCACGTCCAACATCCATTCTGATTCAAAAGTGTTCTTCATTTGTCAGTTTGAGTTTCTGACCTTGGTTTGTGAGCAACACCTGCAACAATTCACTGACAACATATTGTGGATAGTGGCAATCTGAAATAAGGAGAGAAAATGCTAGAAATACACCGCACATCAGACAGCAAATGTGCAGAAAGAAAAGTTCACATTTCAGGTCACTGACAATCACCCTGCAATAAAACACTTACTAACATCTGCCCATGGTGGCTGCAGTTCCCACAATTCCCTGCATCCCAGAAACGGCTCTATCAAATGCACTGACTTCCCCGGCATTGAGAGTGTGCATGCTCCCCAGGGCCGGCCCCGGGTCATTCTGAGGTCGAACCTATCGGCCCATTTCACCAATATGCTTCTGTCCTTTTGAAGTTTAACACTATCCTCCTCACAGTTCACAATACCTCCAAGTTTCATGTCATCCGCAAATTTTGAAATGGTGCCCATACACCAAGCAGTCGGTCAACAAAATATATCAGGAAGAGCAGGGGATCTAATGCCGTCCCCCGGGTCCCCCGCCGCACGTCCGCCGGGCCCGGCGACTTTCATTCGGGCTGAGAGCCGCTGAGAATCAGTGTTACTGAGGCTGCGCTCGACCAAGCTCCTGGCGCATGCACGGCTAGACAGGATTTCCGTTGACGACCAGGTACGCATGCGCAGTGTGGCCATTCTGAACGAGACAGACCGTTGTATATCACCCAGAGCATTCTGGGAATTCTGTCTGCCATTTTAGCATAAACTGCAACGCGGGAGGAGGCGCCGAATAAATATCAACTTCACTATATTTTACATCCCAAAATTTCATATTCAGGTATTGATGGAGTGATAGTGAACGAGAGAAGAACATTCAGACTGTGCCCGCTCTTTGTGAGAAATGGGCTGCTCTCCACTGGTGTGTGTTTGCAGCAATTGCAGCTCGTGTTCTTGTGTGAATAAATGCAATTTGAGATATTTGTTGCCGATTGAAGTGTTTACAGGAAGCGAGATTCCAATGTTAATGCCTGCAAACTGAAATGATAAACCAGATAAGTTTGTGAGTAGCAGCAAATATTTCTCTTAGTGGGAAAGTAATTAACAGAGGATGGTTACTAATCCTACCGCCCACATAGTCATCTATGTTGTTTACATAAATGATGAATAATAGGGGACCCAGCACAGATCCCTGTGGTATGCCACTGGACACTGGCTTGCAATCACTAAAGCAGCCTTCTGTCATCACCCTGTCTCCTACAACGAAGCCAATTTTGAATCCACCTTATCAAATTACCCTGTATCCCATGTGCATTTGCCTTCTTTATAATTCTCCAATGTGGTACCTTGTTAAAGGCTTTGCTGAAATCCATAAAAACTATATCAACTTCACTACCCTCATCTACACACCTGGTCACCTCCTCAAAAATTCAATCAAATTTGTTAGGCATGACCTCCCTCTGACAAAGCCATGCTGAATATCCCTGATCAAAACTTTCCTCTCCAAGTGGAGATAGAGTTTCTCCTTCAGAATTTTCTCCAATAAATTCCCTAACACTGACATGAGACATACTGGCCTGCAGTTCCCTGGCTTATCTCTACAACCCTTCTTAAATAGAGGAACCACATTAGCTATTCTCCAGTCCTCTGGAACCTCCCCAGTGGCCAAGGATGAATGGGAACCGGTTTCCTTTGTCTACCTGATCTAAACCTGTAATAATCTTGTACACCTCTCTCAGACCAACCCTCAATCCCGGTTGCTTCAAGGAGAGCAACTCTGGATTCCGCAAACAAACCTTGCAGCTGTAATCCCTCATGCCTGGAACTATTCTAGTAAATCTTCTTTGCACCCTCTCAAAGACTCTCACATCCTTCCAAAAGTGTGGTGACCAGAAATGGATGCAATATTGTAGTTGCATTTCAACCAGACCTTTATAAAGGTTAAACATAATGTTCCTGTTTTTATGCTCAGTACCTCTGTTGATCAAAGCAAAGATCCCATCTGCTTTCCAAACTACACCCTCAAAATCTCCTGTCTCCTTCAATGATCTAAAGACTCTCAATCCCTCTGACCTTGCACAATTTTTAGAACTGGACTATTATGTTTATACTGCCTCTCTTCTGTCAAAATGCAGAACTGTTCCTGCGTGTGGGATTAATAATATGTCTTTGTTACTATATCATTAAGATCTGAGATGCAGCTTCTGCCTCTCCATGAGAATCTTTCTGGGTAAAACCAGAGTTTTCTCGGATTTTTGCAACTGTTGCATTACCTGTGTCCCACCGCCCTCACTCACTCTGTCTCTGTCAATCCCTCCACCCCCTCTCTCTTGAACTCCACATGAAGGCGGGATACTGTTGTTTCGTGGCTGAGTGCACACAATCTGTATCTTCAAATGATCAAAAATAATTCTGCTTGTGAACAAGATAATAATTTAAACAATTTACGGGTTAACCCAGGCACAGCTGTGATTGGCTGCAGCCTCCTGAACCTGGTGGACAGACATTGTGATCAGCTCCGGTCTCAGAGGATTTGACAGTTACTGAGTTGGGAAACTACAACTAATTCCTGAGAATCCACAGCGCAGGCCGAGAGGAGAGGAAAGCCTGTCCTGGGAGCTGTAAATCTGAGACACAGTTTGTCCTGTCAATGTGTAGATGTGAACATTGTATCAGCGAGAGTGTGTTAAAGGGGCGGGCGGGTTAGACTAATGTCACTGTGTTTGTGTGTCCGGCCTCAGCGCCAGATTTCCGAGTCATTCTTGTATAAAATCATAAGATTTCCATGTCATAGGATCGCGCTGCTCCCCTGCTCAGCCCTGAAGAGAGAATTTAAGGCATTTTTTTCGGTTATTTCATGATTTTACTGGAAACACAGAGAAGAAGTCAGCGCTCGACTGAGAGGGCGCGATCAAAGCAGCAAAGAAACGGGTTTACAATTAAATTGGAGGGATGCGGTCACCTACACTGAACACGCCAAGCGCAAGAAGGTCACTGCCATGGATGTGGTGTACGCTCTGAAACGCCAGGGTCGCACTCTCTATGGATTCGGCGGCTGAACAACTTTACCCTTTCTACCAAACACACAACAAAGGCTCTTTTAAGAGCCACCCACCGTCTCACAGAGAGAGCAGAGAACTCGGAACGGGAGGTGGGATGGGCATTTTTAAGTGTCTAGAGATGAATATTTACTTTGTTCGGGTTTGCGATGCTGCAACCACCGAATTTCACATTTTAGTGGAGCAGCGATGGAGATCATTCCTGTATAGTCACTCAGTGTTTCGATCGTTTGTGAAACCTTTCTCTGGAGTGCCGGAATACGGGTGTTTATTTGCAGCAACCGGTGAACCGTTCACTTACCAGTCACAGTTAGAGCTCGTCGCCACCGTACCTGCTCTTGCCCCATGAGCATGTATGGCCAAGGAGTGTGGCTCAGAGTATCAGACAAGCCCAGCTTAGGAAGCAGTCAGTGTCTGACCTGTGACCCTGCTGTGCCGCATATAACTGGGACAAGATCTGTACTTTGCCCTGGTGGATGGTGATGGTTAGGAGTGAGGAGGAGGGGTCTCAGTGCTCACTGTTACGGTGTGGGGGAAATGGCCGGAGAGTTTTTGTGAGAATGTTTGGCAAGCTGTTGGACATCATCTGTTTAAAGCAGTTCACGTTTTGAACCTCGTGGATTCTGTAATCCATTGGGAGACTCTGAGTAACGTCCACCATCGAGAGCCTGACTTCACATTGAAACTATTACAGAGAAGGGACTGGATTCTGTAGCTTTGTCAGTGGCTCTCAGCTGTCAGGAGCTGGGCTTAAACCCAGTTCTGTCTGCTGGGAGTAGTGGAGGAGGCAGAGGCCTATGTCTGTTCATCGTAAATCAGAAATAAAAGCTGCTGGACAGTGCCAAAATCTCCTGGAGCCCTTGTCCCACCACACAGCCTGTCAGAAATGGTGGATCTCGTGCAGAGGCTACTGGACCATTGTTTTGAAAAATTACATCTCGCATTTACATGGGATAGGCTGTTGTATTAATATGGGAATTAGATGCACTGAAATAGAGTAGAGAGAGCTATACCCTGTATCTACCCCTGTAATGTAACTGCCCTGGGATTGTTTGATGGGGACAGTGTAGAGGGAGCTTTACTCTGGATCTAACCCCGTGCTGTTCCTGCCCTGGGATTGTTTGATGGGGACAGTTTAGAGGGAGCTTTACTCTGGATCTAACCCCATGCTGTACCTGTCCTGGGGTGTTTGATGGGGACAGTTTAGAGGGAGCTTTACTCTGTATCTAACCCCGTGCTGTACCTGTCCTGGGAGTGTTTGATGGGGACAGTGTCGAGGGAGCTTTAGTCTGTATCTAACCCTGTGCTGTAGCTGTCCTGGGAGTGTTTGATCGAGACAGTTTAGAGGGAGCTTTACTCTGTATCTAACCCCGTGCTGTACCTGTCCTGGGAGTGTTTGATGGCGACAGTGCAGAGGGAGCTTTACTCTGTATCTAACCCTGTGTTGTACCTGTCGTGAGTGAATGGCTCCATACAATTGCAAATCATTTTGCCTCTGGCCCCTGTGCCTGACCTACCTGAATTCTGTTCATCTTTGTAACTAAGCATTTTCTCGGATTATGATGCAGAAAAAAAAAAGTCACAGTTCCGATTTTATTTTTTTTTAAATAATCTTTAGAATTGTCTTCCTAAACGGAGTTGGTGTACTTGGTGACCGCTTTGGTGCCTTCGGAGACGGCGTGTTTGGCCAATTCCCCCGGCAGCATGAGGCGGACGGCGCTCTGGATCTCCCGGGCCGAGATGGTGCGGCGCTTGTTGTAGTGAATGAAGTGCGACGCCTCGGAGGCGATGCGCTCGAAAATGTCGACAACGAAGGAATTCATAACGCTCATGGCCTTGGACGAGATCCTGGTGGAAGGGTGGACCTGGGTCAGTACCCTGTACACGGAGATGGAATAGCTCTGCTTGCGAGATTTTCTTCGCTTCTTAGGCGGCTTCTTGGTGACTTTAATCAGCGACTGTTTCGACGCCTTGCGGGACACACAGCCCTTCGTCGCAGCCGCCATTCAGGCATTGCACTCAACTGGGACCAATGCTGTACAGAGATTAGACGACAAACGACAATTCAACCAATCAGGACCTGAGTTGGCAAGGATTAATGAACTGGCCAGAGTTTGATTGGAATTCTCAATTTGGGCTCCAGCCAATTACTGTTCGGGGCGGTTCCTCACAGAGTTTAAAAATGCGGATTGTAGGCCAGACTGTAATCGGTTCAGAAAATGGTCAGGACCAAGCAAACACCGCGCAAATCGACCGGAGGGAAAGCTCCCCGCAAACAGCTGGCTACCAAAGCGGCCCGGAAGAGCGCTCGAGCCACGGGCGGAGTGAAGAATCCTCATCGATACGAACCCGGCACTGTGGCTCTGAGGGAGATCCGCCGCTACCAGAAGTCCGAGCTGCTAATTCGCAAAGTGGCTTTCCAGAGGCTGGTGCGAGAGATCGCTCAGGACTTGGGCGTCTTGCTCGTCCAGGGCTCGGCTGTCATGGCCCTGCAGGAGGCCAGCGAGGCTTACCTGGTGGGGCTCTTTGAGGAAGCCAAACAGTGCGCCATCCACGCCAAGCGAGTCACCATCATGCCCAAAGACATCCAGCTGGCACGCCGCATCCGCGGGGAACGGGCCTAAAACCCGGCTTAAGCACCAAGTACAACAACGGCTCTTTTAAGAGCCACTAAATCAAAAAATAAAAGAGCTGTGACCGGCGTTTAGAACAGAAATTAATTCGGCCGCTCAGACTCGAATCTCGTAAGTATTCGGCATAGAATTTAAAGCGTCCCACCCCCATGGGAAGTAAAGAAAATGCTGCCTATACGAGCAATTGAGACCGGAGACAGCCCTTTTCACAGACTGCGTGCGGGCAGATGCAATTGAATCAGATCCTGTCCGGGCGCAACACTCGCTGTGAAACTCGCTTGTGAATTTCTTCATGTAGCTCTCGTTATTGCATCGAATAGATTCGGTACTTTTGACATTGATGGATTTACAGAATGATAGTTTCTGATATCCTGTCCATAAATAGTTCACTAACAAAAGCGGGAGATGTGTGAGCAGAGAAACAGCGCTATTCAGAGAGGGAACTGAAAACACAAGTTAACAAATCAGAAACAGATAAATCCACCGTTACAATAACTGCATCTCTGACTCCCTCCTGACAGTGAGCAGCCCTTTCACTGATCCCGTGAGTGGCTCTGGAAAGAGCCTTTGGGTTATTAGATCACATTGTGGCCGCTTCACTTTCTCTGGGACCGCTCAGCGCTGGTTTTCTTGGGCAGCAGCACGGCCTGGATATTAGGCAGCACCCCGCCCTGAGCGATGGTCACCCCTCCCAGCAGCTTGTTGAGCTCCTCGTCATTGCGGACGGCCAGCTGCAGGGGTCTGGGGATGATGCGGGTCTTCTTGTTGTCCCGGGCCGCGTTACCGGCCAGCTCGAGGATTTCAGCCGTCAGATACTCGAGCACAGCAGCCAGATAGACCGGGGCTCCGGCACCCACACGCTCAGCATAGTTGCCCTTTCTCAGGTGCCTGTGAACACGGCCCACCGGGAACTGCAGTCCAGCCCGGGAGGAGCGAGACTTGGCCTTGGATCGAGCTTTACCGCCGGTCTTTCCTCTTCCAGACATTTCCACAATCTCACAAACACTTTCACAAAGGATGAGGAAATCCTCTCACATTCGCTTCTCTTATATCTTCGGGAGGAATGGTGCTGCCGGCATTGCTGATTGGTCACTTTGTGCTGCGTCTCATAATGTTGTTCATATCACCAATCAGATATCTACTGAACTCACCAATCTGGAGACTCCACGGAGTGAGGGCGGAAAATAACGGCGCCAAATTACCAGATTCCAACCTGTTTTATTTCAAATGCTGAAAGCCCGCCAAAATGTTATGCAACGAATAAAGGACACAATATCGTACTAATTGGAAATAGGTATTTAGTATGCGAATGTTGGATGCACTTAATCTCGCTCTCTTTTTCCCCAGTCTACATTTTGTCTGTATCTGTCCGTTTCTGATTTTCGTCCTGGCTTTATCTGTATCTAAAACAAGCCGAAAATAACGGCGCCAAATTTACAGAATCCAAACTTTTCTTTTTATTCGACATGGAATAAACCGCTGATATATTTATAAAACAATAAATAGATTTCATATAGAAAATCCCATTAATAGTTAACTCGGTCTGACAAAAAAAATTTACAAATATCCGTCCGTGATGGGACTATTTCACATTTTATACCAAGTTCCAGATTCGCTTTTAGAATCCGGTATCCATTTCGGTTAATTTCAGTCCTTTTTGAAACCCTCTAACCAGCCGGCAGAAAGTCTCATTTTCATATCTCTAAAAACGGACGGTATATTGTAGATATTCGTGGGAATCAAAAGTGAACATTTTTGGTGTAAATTTGCCAGCGTTGTGACTGAAGGTTCCTGCACAACCGGGGCTGATAGGAAATGAACTGATCGATTATTGAGACCAAACTTGACCAGAATTGGAAACTGACGCATTTGCGCTCTATTCTCTCTCTCTCTCTCCAGAGCCAGGGAAAGGGGCCGAATGTGAACGCGTCTGAGAACAAAGCGCAGTCATGAATTTATGGGGTATTATTAATGAGACCAATAATTGAACATGGGTTAAATCTACATTACCGAGAATCGCTGTGATTGATATGTAATCAAAATAACAATTAGACCATTGGGAAAGCTTCATAGTAAAATCATAAATTTAGAAGTAAAGCAATCGTATAGCTTTTTCAAAGAGATTGTGGGTGACTCTTAAAAGAGCCGTTGTGTTTCGGGTGTTTTTCAGTCCATTGTGGGGTTTTACTTGGAGCTGGTGTACTTGGTCACCGCCTTTGTCCCTTCCGACACGGCGTGCTTGGCCAGTTCCCCGGGCAGCAGCAGGCGCACGGCGGTCTGGATCTCCCGGGAGCTGATGGTGCTGCGCTTGTTGTAATGGGCCAGGCGGGAAGCCTCACCCGCGATGCGCTCGAAAATATCGCTCACGAACGAGTTCATGATGCTCATGGCCTTGGAGGAGATGCCGGTGTCGGGGTGAACCTGCTTCATCACTTTGTAGATGTAGATGGAGTAACTTTCTTTCCTGGATCTTTTCTTCTTCTTGCCGCCCGTCGCGGGCAACTTTTTCTGCGCTTTCTTCTCGTCAACCATGATCACAAATAGCTTCAGACACAGAATAACTCAAAGCGCTATCGAAACTCGCATTTTGTAGACGAAACCGGAGGCCTATGCTAATAAAGGAAGGGTGAATGTCATGTTCCCGATTGGCTATTTCACAACAAGGTCAATTCGGGATGTTTTACATCTTTCTGATTAGTTAGTTTAAAAACACAATCACATTTATTGGTCCTTCAAGCCACAAGCTCTCTCAGCTTCCTTTCCCGTTGCCCGCCCCATCCGCCCAAATCCCAGACTTTCTGACTCCCTCTGTCGCACCAGCACATTCTCTATGCTGGGAATACCACATCACTCTATAATCCTGCTGATGCTGTTCATACATTTTCCCTTCCTCACCAGGACGAACTGCTCTTCTTTACTTCCAACCTTCAGCAGGACAGAGCAGTCCCGAATATTAGGGGTCAGACAGTGGCTCATGCGACCTTTTCTGCTTAGGTGAGGGGGGAATAAGTTTGATGAGCAGCAGCCACAAGTCCCACATGTGACATTGATATCGTGGCAATAACAGAATTCAATATTTCTGGCTTCATCCTATTCAGGAAAGATCAGGCAAAAGAAGCAGCACGGGGGACGAAGAGCAGTAATCAAATAATCTATTATAATGCTTGGGAGGGATGATGTCACTGAGGGGGTCAAACACAGAATCTATTTGATTATATTTATGGAACAAGGCAGGAGCTATCCCATAGTATGATCCAAGCATTGTATTAAACAATATTCTTTGTCGTTTCTCTGTCAGCTACTTGGTTGTGGGATTCATTCTCTGACGATCATTATCTGCTTCTTCAGTGAGGCTTACAATCTCTATCTCTCGGTCTATTGTCAGTGATGTTGAGATTTAATTCATAACTTGTGTTAGGAGGAAATTAAAAATGCTATCAGAGAATACATCCTTTAGAATAACCGGTAAGCCAAATCACATGTTTATGTGCTCAATAGGATAAAGTTAGTATGGAACTGGTGTGTCAGTTACCAATTGGATGTATTCAAATAAAGTCAAATGCGTTATGATCAGAAAAAGTACAAAAGTAGTGAAATATAATCAATCAGGGAGTAGGCTCTTCATTGTTATTCTTAGGAATGATTGCGGCTCCCTTGCATATGCTTGAATAAAACCGGTTAAAAGGAAGCCTGAGCCTCTGTGGTTGTTGCAGGATCGGAGAGTGTAACATCTCCTCTTCACTTGTAATCTCCTAAAAATGTTTTCTTTTTCTCTATAACATTCAGCTTCCAAGTGAGTGTGGCATTTACAATGTGCCTGTCAGTCCCAGTATGTTATTCTGCATTTCATTCAGCATAGGCTGTTTTTATTTTAATATATTTTGATTATTCCCTTTCTCTCTGTACTTCTCTAGTCTTTGGTATGCCTGTGTGTTTTTACTCTGCGCATGTTAATTTCTGCCAAGTGAGTGGGCTTTTACTCTGTCCTTGTCAATCTTTGGTATAAGTGTGTGGCATTTTCCCATATCTGTCATTTTATTATTTGGAATGTGTCTCTACAACTGTTTCTGAAGGCCTCGGTTAGTTTTTATCGTCTGACCCCCATCGAGGTTGATAACCTTTAAAAATATCTCTGAATTCCCGTGACCACCTCAAAGGATCACACAACAAGGTTTCACAATTTAAGACCTGTACTTAAGCAAGCTGAACATTGACTAATCGTCACTTAGTCAGTAATTAATACACAGAGATACAGAAAAGATCCCCCTCCCACTTAACTTCCTAACGTGACTGAAAATCAAATGCCAGTGTATGGTCTGTACTCAATACCTGATAAGTTCTGCTAGCGATCAATGGACTACCTGTCAGTAACTGATATTGTAACGTGGATTTTAATCTGTATTGGTCACTTCCTGGTTTATTATGATGGTATTATTCCCTAACCCTCTGTTTCTGAAATCAAGGATTTTTTCTTTCAACTCAGTAGCTGTAAGCCTGTAGTATTTACACGGGATATGTTAATTGCTGTTTTTGCTCTGTACCTGCCAGTGTGTGAAAGATCTGGGTTGTACTCTGTACCTGTCAGACTTGATTAAGTATGGCTGTATGTTTTCATCTACTCCTGCCGAGCTACTGTATGCAGGTGCATTATTTTGTTTTGTTTTTAGCAGTTTCTGATAAATGAAATTATAATTGTCACTTTCTGCTTCATTGAGTTTTATTTTGCTCTGGACCTGTCAGTTTCTGGCATGTGTGACCTGGATAATACTGTACCGAGTGTCACTGGTATGTCAATATGTGCTTTTCCCTGAATCTGTCAGTTTCTGTCACGTTTGTGTTGGCTTTAATTTGAACCAGGGAGTTTCTGATAAGTGAGTGTGAGTTTGGATCTGTACCTGCCCATTTCTGCTGTGTAACACGTCCTTGGTTTTCATTTTGTGCCTGTTCAGCAATATTATGAGAACCTGGGCTTTATTGCACATGTCACTTTCAGATGAATGATTGTGAATGATAATCTGTACCAATTAGTTTGTTATAGGCATGTCGATTATTTACTTTCTGCCAATTTATGTTAAGTGAGTGCTTCTTTTCTTCTGGCCCTGTCATTTCTTGCTGCACTGAATGGTGATTTTGCTTTGGATTTGTCAATTGCTGATATGTGAATGTGGGTTTTCCAATGTACTTGGCAATTTCTGATCTGGAAGAAGGGACTTAACTCTTGTATCAGTTAATTTCTGGCATTTGGATGTGGGATCACTGTTAACCTGTCAGAGACTGATACATTATTTTGGATTTGCACTTTGCATGTCAGTTTCTAATATTTGAATCTGGATTCTGCTGAGTGCCTGTCAGGTACAGCTATTTAAATATACATTTCACTCTGCACATGACAATTTGGAGTATGGACGAAAGATCATTCTTCTATACCTTTTATATTCTTGCAAGTTTATTTGGTGCCATTCTGTATCTGTCAGTTTATTTTTAGGATCAGTCTATACCTGCCGGTTTCCGATTTCATCCTGTACCTGTCAGTTTTACATTACAGATATGTACTATTCTGTACATGTTTTTGTCCCCAATAATATATTGTGGGTTTTGATCCCTATTTCCCTGTCTCTGGGATGTGGCTGTAAATGTAAATATTACTCAGTACTTGATTTGTGAAAGTGTGCTTTTTTTATTTTCCCTGCCTGTTCCTCACATTTGAATGTGGATCTTACCATGTACCTCTCAGTTATTGGAATGTGAGTAAGGGTAATTATACTATATGTTTAATCTATGCCAAGTAAGTTTGCTCTTGTTTTTCTGTCAGTCTGATCATCATTCAGTGATGGTTAGTTTATGATAAATGTGTTCAAGGTACATTGTAAAACCAGTTACAATATCACTGTGGCTTCAAAAAACAGATCAGAGCCTGTCTGCACCTCGTGATTGACCTCCTAGTCCCCCAAAGCCTTTCCACGACCTAAAAATCACAAGTCTGGTCAGAGATGGAATATTCTGCACTGGCTTGGATAAGTGCACCTCAACAACACGAAAGAATCTTGAAAACATCCATAAAGCTGTGGGTTTGACTTTCTCACCATTCACCAGCTTAAGCATTTATTCCCTCAACCACTGGTGAACAGTGTGTACCATCTATGAGACACACTGCAACAACTTGGTTAAGTAGAATGCAGGACTCAGTCTGTAACTCTCAATCCATTGTACAGAATGAGATAAACGGTGTGTGTCTCAGTCTTGGGTGCTTTATATGAAAGAAATTTGAATTGCGTATTTGGCTGTCTATGGTCAGTGTGAATGTGTGAGGTGAATTGTGCACCTGTCAGAACAGAACATGATTTTGTGACTCATGGACTATGTCAGTCTCCACTACTGTATGTTAATATGGGGCCAATTCTGCCCCTGCCAGTGTCTGGAAGTGAACGTGAGTTTGACCTTGGTTCTGCAATCATCAGTCTTTGAGTGTCTGATTCATACTGTATATATCAGTCTCTGATGCTGCCTTTATATGTTGTTTTTCTTTTGCACCTGTCAGTCTGTGGTGCTTTGTGGAACTGCAGGGTTAATTCTATTAATGTCATGTTCTGATACTGTGTGTGTGTGGAATACATTGTGTATCATCATTGCTCTTGAGAAATTGAGAAAGTGTGTTTCCTTCTGTGCTTTCACTATCCTGTGTACTGTGATCGTGTTGCATTAATTCTATATTAACGCATCTTGTATAGTATGTGAATGTCTGTTTTTCATCTCTGTATCACTCAATGCAACCACGCATTGCATTGATTTTCTCTTAATTTTCTCATAATTATTCTTATTTTGTAAGTTGTGGGCGTCAATTGCACGGCCATAACTTCCTGCCCTTCCCTAATCTCCCTCGAACTGGATGGCTTGCTCAGTAATTTCCGAGGGCAGATAAGAGTCAACCATATCCCCATGTGCATGGAGTCACATGTAAGCCAGACCAGGTCAGGACGGCAGAATGTTTCCTCTTAAGTGCATTGGTGAACCAGATGGTTTTTTACAACAATCGACGGTAGTTTCATGGCCGTCATTACAGAGACCAGCTTTCAATTCAAGAATCATGAAATAATTGAATTCAAATTCCCCGAGGTGCCACGGTGGGATTTGAACACTTGCCTCCAGAGATGAGCCTGGGCCTCTGGATTTCGAGACCAGTGACATCATCTTTCATCCCTGGAAACAACAACTGAACATTCAGCGAATCATTCAGCCGCTTGATGAGGAAATTGCAATTCCCTCCGCAGCATTTTATTAAACTGATTAATGCAAAATCTTTTGTTCCATTGGAAATATCAATATTTTCTCGACATTAGTCAGATATTGTGGATTTCTTAGTAACGAAACACAATCCAAAGATGAGTGAGGGATGAATGCACAAAGTAACAAGGAAATACATTCTGAGAAAGTGCTCCACATTGTTTGGAAGTAAAAGCAGAACTTGCAGCTGACGAGTGGGAACCTGGTTTATTGGACGTTCCACCAGATTTCAGTATAAAGCAACGGGACAGGACACGAAACTGCTATCTTCTGTTTGCATCATAATGTACATTGAAGTCAGACGCCTGATCCATTCGGACCAGGCTACCATTCCTTCCAGCCGGATAATGCCGTGTTCATAAAAACTGTGCTGCATTTATGTCTCTTGGATTTTTGAATGATCCATTGATTCCCAGACCCTTGGCCTTGGGATCTCAGATTGATTTTGGATCATGAAGTCAGTTCCTATTGTTCGCACCTCACCTCAAAATTTCGCTGCAATTTTTTGTCCTCTCTAAATCTTTGCTCCTTGACCTTCACTCAATCGCTGCTTAATTCCTGAAATAAAAACACAGAACATCCCCTTCATCCAAAACACTTCGAAAGGAATTCCTTCTTCCCTGTTTAACAAGAAATTCCACCGAAGGTTCAGAGATGTTGAGGCGATCGTGTCAGAGTGAGGAACTGTTTCCGATGATTGGCATCCATGTACTGGGGCGGGGTGGAGGTGGAGTTTGGTGGGTGGGAGAGGTGGGGGGTAGGGGTTAGAGGATGGGAGAGGTTGGGTGGGGGGTAGGAGCTGGCGGCACTGGGGGCAGTAAAACAATCAGAGCTTTCTGGAGGTGAAATTCGAATCCATCTCTATCGACAAACGGGGATGAGAATATCAGAGCTCCCTTCCGGAAACAACACTTCAATTTTAAATCTCACTTTGATAGATTTCTATTCATCAAATATATTAGACAAAAGGGAGAAAGGTGGGTATTTCTATACATCGGAAACTTGCTGTTTGAAATATTAATGAAGACGCTGAGTTATGCATTCACTGTAATCGAACTCAGTTTTCATTGATGACAAATAAGAACCGAATCAGCAATCCGCCCATCATGCTGAAATCAATTTATTTCTGCAGCTACAAGATGAATGCAAACTGAAAATAATGTCACTCCGACACTTTCTGTTCATAGTAACAGGCGCTGCAATACTTCCTGTCCCAATGATACAGACACTTAGACACTTGCTGCCCAACAATTGATTTCAGTCCTGTGAAAGCGTTTGTGAAATTGTGAAATGTCTGGAAGAGGAAAGACCGGCGGTAAACCTCGCTCTAAGGCCAAGTCTCGCTCCTCCCGGGCTGGACTGCAGTTCCCGGTGGGCCGTGTTCACAGGCTCCTGAGAAAGGGCAACTATGCTGAGCGTGTGGGTGCCGGAGCCCCGGTCTATCTGGCTGCTGTGCTCGAGTATCTGACGGCTGAAATCCTCGAGCTGGCCGGTAACGCGGCCCGGGACAACAAGAAGACCCGCATCATCCCCAGACACCTGCAGCTGGCCGTCCGCAACGACGAGGAGCTCAACAAGCTGCTGGGAGGGGTGACCATCGCTCAGGGCGGGGTGCTGCCTAATATCCAGGCCGTGCTGCTGCCCAAGAAAACCAGCGCCGCTGCGGCCTCGAAGACCAAGTGAAGCAGCCATTCTTTAATCTAATAACCCAAAGGCTCTTTTCAGAGCCACTCACAGAATCTGTGAAAGGGCTGCTCACTGTGTGAACTCATTTCATTCTGGCTCTGAAGAAGCGTCATGCCCATTCGAAGAGATAATTCCCTCTCTCCACACAGGTGCTGCCAGACCTGGTGAAATTTTCCAGCATTTTCATTTAAAAATACTAGCTCCGCTGCAAAAGACACCAGTGTAAAACCAGAGAAAGGTCTCATTTTGGCTCTACATGCATTTCAACCCGGTTTCAATTCGGAATCTTTACCTGATCTGTTTATAACAGGCGGGTAGAAAGCTCCTACTGATGGGCGAAATCACCGTGACTACCGACAGTTCCGGGTCTCCCACATAAACATCATGAACTGTATGGGTTTAATTCATGTCACGGTTTAATAGATATTGAAGAGAAAATGGAGTGAGTCGTTCTTCCACTATATTGGAGTGGGAGAGTGGGGTCTGGGGAGGTAATACACCGCTCCACTCCCCACTTAAAACACCAACAACCTTAATAAATGAACTAGTGACAGAAAGAGAATGAAATGATGCTAAAGCTGTTTTTCATTCATTTACAGTTTGAGATTTCTCGCTCCCGTTTCCAGGTCAGTGCTCTTAATGTGACGTTTTGGGTGGCTCTTAAAAGAGCCTTTGTTGTGTGTTTGGTAGAAAGGGTCGAGTTGTTCAGCCGCCGAAACCATAGAGAATGCGGCCCTGGCGTTTCAGAGCGTACACCACATCCATGGTAGTGACCGTCTTGCGCTTGGCGTGTTCAGTGTAGGTGACCGCATCCCTGATCACATTCTCCAGGAAAACCTTCAGCGCCCCGCGTGTCTCCTCATAGATCAAACCCGAGAGCCGCTTGACACCGCCACGGCGAGCCAGGCGGCGGATTGCTGGTTTGGTGATGCCCTGGATATTATCACGAAGCACTTTGCGGTGCCGCTTTGCTCCGCCTTTACCCAGTCCTTTGCCTCCTTTCCCTCTGCCAGACATGATGAACCTTCACTCAGATCGCTGCAGAATATGAGAGACGAGCTGCTTCAAGTTCCTCTTTTAAATAGCCCGCCCCGACCTGACTGAGAACGGGACAGAGAGTGAGTGGCGGGGCGGGGAGGAGACTGAGTGACAGACAGAACAGAGTCTATGATCATCTAGCTCCGCCTCCTGCCTGTTCGAACTGATTTGTTTTCGAATTCTGGGCACCATTAGTGAACAGGGCGCTCGAAACATATCTTACTCAATGGAACATCTTGTTTATCTATCGTTAGAGACCCGGATCTTTTAAATCCAGACCAGTCAGCAATGGTATTGAATTAGTGACAGAAAATCAATTATTTTAAGGGAGGTGCTGTTGTAGTTATTTCAGAGAGAACCTAGTCATCCCTTCCAGGATAAGTTGCATTTTTTTATTGTTCGGAACTTTGTGGATATCTACATGGGGCCGTTGTAGTTGGTCACTATCTTTGTCTGTTTCACGGCCCGTTACCCGGGCAGCAACAGACCTTTTCCTGTCTCGATGTGCCCACAGAAACAGTGGGAGCCAATTTATTGTGGACTGGTGCCATCTGCTGCCTGCACGTGAGACGTGCAAAGAGGTAACTTCTTTGGGGACATTTGAAATGAGTGTGAAACAACATAAACATGGTGAGAGTTATTGCAAAACAGTTTATCAATCAGACACAAGATGCCAAAGATATAGTGTGTTTCGCGGTAGTATAAATGCTGACTGTAATTTGAAGAAGTGTGCGATGGTGGTATAGTGGTGAGCATAGCTGCCTTCCAAGCAGTTGACCCGGGTTCGATTCCCGGCCATCGCAGTAGTGATTTATTTTCAGCCTTACCCGTGGTCAGACCACAATTCTCCACGCTGGTTAAAATACGCGTTGGGATTCTTACAGTTCCACGCTCTGTAAGGTTGGTCTTATCGGCAACTTGGTGAATCGGGTCCGAGCCATTTGTTCACCGTGCAAGCTTGATGCTGAAATCGGGCTCATCAAAGGCATCCTGCAGGGTAATGGCTACCCTGTTCAGATCATGTCGCGCTGTGTATCACACAAGCTCATGACCGGGCCTAAGACGGTCACTTTCCACCCTGAAGTATATTCTCTATCAGTATAAATTGTTGTCTTCCCCTTACATTGGTTTTCTTGCGAGTGTCCTGTTGAGGGCAGAAGGAAAAGCTTTGACATGTCTCTTTTTTCAGCCACACTCAAATACATTGGCGCTAATGTTCAATTTGTAAACCTGTTTCAGCTCTGCCAGTTTGGCTCAATCTACGGTCCATTTTCTTTTTGATCTTGGAAAAACTCAGCAGGTCTGACAGCATCTGCGGAGGGGAATACAGTTGACGTTTCGAGTCCGTATGAGTCTTCATCAGATCGCTCTGTATTCCCCTCCGCAGATGCTGTCAGAGCTGCTGAGTTTATCCAGGTATTTTTATTTTTTGCTAGATTTCCAGCATCCGCGGTCTTTTGTTTTTTTTTGATGTTTTTAGGTTGGTGAAATAAGCTGCTCTCTGACTGGTTACAAAAGCCACCCAATGAGATTCCGAACACCTTGACCATTCAGAAGTCGGCCGACTGCATTCCCCAGAAGTTTGGGGAAGGGTGAGTGCGGGAGGAATTCTTCATTCGTGGTCTAAGTGTGTGTAAGATTGTAGAAAGACCGGCGGTAGAGCCCAGGACAAAGCCAAAGCCAAGTCTCGCTCCTCCCGGGCTGGACTGCAGTTCCCGGTGGGCCGTGTTCACAGGCTCCTGAGAAAGGGCAACTATGCTGTGCGTGTGGGTGCCGGAGCCCGGGTCTATCTGGCTGCTGTACTCGAGTATCTGACGGCTGAAATCCTCGAGCTGGCCGGTAACGCGGCCCGGGACAACAAGAAGACCCGCATCATCCCTAGACATCTGCAGCTGGCCGTCCGCAACGACGAGGAGCTCAACAAGCTGCTGGGAGGGGTGACCATCGCTCAGGGCGGGGTGCTGCCTAATATCCAGGCCGTGCTGCTGCCCAAGAAAACCAGCGCCGCTGCGGCCTCGAAGACCAAGTGAAGCAGCCATTCTTTAATCTAATAACCCAAAGGCTCTTTTCAGAGCCACTCACAGAGTCTGTGAAAGGGCTGCTCACTGTTTGAACTCATTTCATTCTGGCTCTGAAGAAGCGTCATGCCCATTCGAAGAGATAATTCCCTCTCTCCACACAGATGCTGCCAGACCTGATGAAATTTTCCACCATTTTCATCAAAAATTCTAGTTTCGCTGCAAAAGACATTAGTATAAAACCTGAGAAAAGTCTCATTTTGGCTCTACATGCCTTTCAACCCGGATTCAATTCGGAATCTTTACCTGATCTGTTTATAACAGGCGGGTAGAAAGCTCCTATTGATGGGCGAAATCACCATGACTACCGACAGTTCCGGGTCTCCCACATAAACATCATGAACTGTATGGGTTTTATTCATGTGACGGTTTAATAGATATTGAAGAGAAAATGTGGTGAGTCGTTCTTCCACTATATTGGAGTGGGAGAATGGGGTCTGGGGAGGTAATACACCGCTCCACTCCCCACTTAAAACATCAACATCCTTAATAAATGAACTAGTGACAGAAAGAGAACGAAATGATGCTAAAGCTGCTTTTCATTCATTTACAGTTTGAGATTTCTCGCTCCCGTTCCCAGGTCAGTGCTCTTAATGACGTTTTGGGTGGCTCTGAAAAGAGCCTTTGCTGTGTGTTTGGTAGAAAGGGTCGAGTTGTTCAGCCGCCGAAACCATAGAGAGTGCGGCCCTGGCGTTTCAGAGCGTACACCACATCCATGGTAGTGACCGTCTTGCGCTTGGCGTGTTCAGTGTAGGTGACCGCATCCCTGATCACATTCTCCAGGAAAACCTTCAGCGCCCCGCGAGTCTCCTCATAGATCAAACCCGAGAGCCGCTCGACACCGCCACGGCGAGCCAGGCAGCTGATTGCTGGTTTGGTGATGCCCTGGATATTATCACGAAGCACTTTGCGGTGCCGCTTTGCTCCGCCTTTACCCAGTCCTTTGCCTCCTTTCCCTCTGCCAGACATGATGAACCTTCACTCAGATCGCTGCAGAATATGAGAGACGAGCTGCTTCAAGTTCCTCTTTTAAATAGCCCGCCCCGACCTGACTGAGAACGGGACAGAGAGTGAGAGGCGGGGCGGGGAGGAGACTAAGTGACAGACAGAACAGAGTCTATGATCATCTAACTCCGCCTCCTGCCTGTTCGAACTGATTTGTTTTCGAATTCTGGGCACCATTAGTGAACAGGGCGCTCGAAACAAATCTTACTCAATGGAACATCTTGTTTATCTATAGTTAGAAACCGGGATCTTTTAAATCCAGACCTGTCAGCAATATCCCCGCCTCATTCCAGTCACTTCTACAAACAGACAAACAGTCTGCTTCCATTTCTAGGACATCTTCTATTCCATTAACACACAACTCCCCTCCCAGAAGCATTGAGACTTTTACTAACCCCTCTTCCAGCTGAATTGGAGAATATAATGTGTTTGGGTTTGAGTTGTGACGCGGGGTTTGGCCAAGTTTGAGTTGGAGTGATTTGTTATCTACAAGGCAGTCAAGAGGTGTGAGGATCAGGCAGAGAAGGAGATCGAAGGTCACAAACACACCAGCCTCTAAACCAGTTAGTCTGCAGGTATCACAAATGAATGGGACTAAGAACAAGATAAAATCGGATCACGGGCCTGTAATTTAGTTTATTGAGAGGGAATTCGAAAAGTTTTTCAAAGATTGAACCGGTCAGTGAAAGTGTCTGTCTAGAACTGGAAATGAATACCGGCTGAAATTTAAACGGTTGCTATTGAATTAGTGACAGCAAATCAATTATTTTAAGGGAAGTGTTGGTGTAGTTATTTCAGAGAGAACTTCATCATCCCTTCCAGGATAAGTTGCATTTTTTTATTGTTCGGTACTTTGTGGATATCTACATGGAGCCGTTGTAGTTGGTCACTATCTTTGTCTGTTTCACGGCCCGTTACCCGGGCAGCAACAGACCTTTTCCTGTCTCGATGTGTCCAAAGAAACAGCAGGAGAGAATTTATTGTGGACCGGTGCCCTCTGCTGGCTGCACGTGAGACATGCAAAGAGGTAACTTCTTTGGGGACATTTTAAATGTGTGAAACAACATAAACATGGTGAGAATTATTGCAAAACAGTTTATCAATCAGACACAAGATGCCAAAGATATAGTGTGTTTCGCGGTACTATAAATGCTGACTGTAATTTGGAGAAGTGTGCGATGGTGTTATAGTGGTGAGCATAGCTGCCTTCCAAGCAGTTGACCCGGGTCGATTCCCGGCCATCGCAGTAGTGATTTATTTTCAGCCTTATCCGTGATCAGACCAAAATTCTCTCCATTAGTTAAAATACGCGTTGGGATTCTTACAGTTCCACGCTCTGTAAGATTGGTCTTATTAGCAACTTTGTGAATCGGGCCCGAGCCATTTGCTCACCGTGCAAGCTTGATGCGGAAACCGGGCTCATCAAAGGCATCCTGCAGGGTAATGGTTACCCTGATCAGATCATTTCGCGCTGTGTATCACACAAGCTCATGACCGGGCTTTCAGAAGTGGCCGACTACATTCCCCAGAAGATCGGGAAAGGGTGAGTGCGAGAGGAATTATTCATTCGTGGTGGAAGTGTGTGTAAGATTGTAGAAAGATCGGCGGTGGAGCCCAGGACAAAGCCAAAGTCAAGTCTCGCTCCTCCCGGGCTGGACTGCAGCTCCCCGCGGGCCGTGTTCACAGGCTCCTGAGAAAGAGCAGCTATGCTGAGCGTGTGGCTGCTGGAGCGCTGCGCTCTTCCGATTGTATCATTCCCGGCCGCTTTCAGGGGACAGGATCAGAAATCAGCCGTTTCTCTCTGTCCCGATGAAACCTGTATGAAGGAGTCGGTTGGTAACCTCAGTTATTGCGTTTCCAGTGAGCTGAGATTGGCTCTGTTTTAAATCGCTGCTTTGTTACCGCCGGTTACAAATAAGAGTTTGACACATTTAATCTGTTCCTAAAATAGCGCCAGGACTCTGTGACGCAGAATGCAATATTACAGCTCCTAAAGCGTGAGATTAAAATTGTTGCCTTGAAATTAAGCCGTTCGGCTATTATCTTTTTTCCCCCCTCAAACTGGCGGGCTTTTCGAATTTGAAAATATAAGCCAATCGGCACTTCCAGTTCCTGTTACCCGGCTCTCCGATTGGTTGAAGATTAGGATTGAGAATGGACTGACCAATCAGAGCTAGAGCCTGTCTAAAGTCTCTCAAACCATTCACAATGATTATTTATAGAGGTTAAATTGATGGAATCTGTATCTTCCACTCCACCTGTACTTGAGTCCAAAAATATACTTCTTTCCAACAGGCAAATAATTGACGAAACCAGAATAAACGTGTTGTTTCCTCCAGAGATTTAATACTCAGCCAAAGCTTACACACATTGTTTGCTTTAAACCTACAATATCAGTGGCTTGTTCTGCTGGAAATGTATGTGGAATGAATGCAAATTTATAATTAGTCCCAGAGACTGAAGGTTATATAGTGAATCCCACACTCACACAGAAGCAGAGAATAATTCTCAAGCACATTTTCAGTGCCAGATGCTGAAAGATACAGGCTGGTCACTGCACTCACTCACAATAGATGAATCTGAGTGATACTAAAGAAATATGATACACCAATTGTACCACTGAGAGATTTAGAAAGAGTCCAAGCATCACATAGAGTAACAGATGCTGATGGATACAAATGGAAGACCACACACTAACACACACACTGTAAATTCTACTTTCACATACAATACCGATGATTGGGAAAACTGCAATTGAATCTCACAATGTTTTATAATACCAAAGATTGACAGATGTAAAATTAATCCCACTGACAGATACAGAATGAATCTCATGCACACAAACAGAACCAAGTGATGAAAGAAACATATGATTCCCACACTTACTTTACAATATCACAGGTACAGAGTGCCATTGACAGATCTGCATTGAACCAAATACCTCCCTTCGCCGTCCAATAAAATGTGAACGCTTCTTGTCTGTTCTGTCGCTCTCTGAGTGTGCTGACATCTACTGGCCAGAGCGGAGAAATGCAACAGAGCGGAACTTTTTTTTATTAATTCAATGGATATGAGATTCGCTGGCTCGGCCAGCATTTATTGTCCATTCCAAAGTGACCTTGAGAAGGTGGTGGTGAGCTGCCTTCTTGGACCGCTGCAGTCCCTGTGGTGTAGGTAGACCCACAGTGCTGTGAGGGAGGGAGTTCCAGGATTTTGATACAATGACATTAACTGTGTGTGTTGCAGAAACAGCTCAATATGAGGAATTAGTGATGGGATGTGATAGGGTGGACATAGAGGTGTCAACAATCAATTCAAAGAGAATTCGATATTACCTTGTTTTCCCACTGAGTCGGTAGAATTTGGAACTGGTTGTCATATTGAGCAGTCAAGACGATTAGCACAGCTGTATTTCAGGGAAAGCAAGATAAGCATAGGAGAGGGAATAGATTTCATGGATAAACAGGTAATATTACATAAAGTAAACTGGATTGAAGATCGTTAGCAATAATGTACCAATGTGTCCAAATGGCCCAATGAAGTATATTCTTGGTAGAATGAATACTGATTTTCAAAGTACCTCAGAGACTCACAGATACATAATGAATCCCACACTCACATAGTGCACCAGAGACAGAGCAATGCAGAGTGAATCCTACACTCACACACATCCCCAGAGACTGACCAATACATAATGAATCCCACACTCACATAGTGTACCGGAGACAGAGCAGTGCAGAGTGAATCCTACACTCACACACATCCCCAGAGACTGACCAATACATAATGAATCCCACACTCACATAGTGTACCAGAGGCAGAGCAATGCAGTTTGAATCCTACACTCACACACATCCCCAGAGACTGACCAATACATAATGAATCCCGCACTCACATAGTTTTCCAGAGAGAGCAATGCAGAATGAATGACACATCCCCAGAGGCTGACAAATACATTAGGAATCAGACACTCAAATCCTTTACCAGAGACAGAGCGATACAGAATGAATACGGCACTTATACACATGGAATCTTAGAATAGTTACACCACAGAGAAAGCCCATTCGGCCCTTTGTGTCTCTGGTGTTTCTCTGCCAGAGAAACCCAACTGCTCCTGATCCCCAGCCCTAGGTCGCTCATAATCTTTTTGCACCTCAATTAGGTCACCCCTCAACCTCCTCTATCCTAAGGAAAACAACCCTAGAATATCCAACCTTCCTCACAGCTGCAATTTTCAAGCCCTTGTAGCATTCTTTTAAATATTCTCTGCACACCCTCCAGAGCATTTGTGTCCTTCCTGTAATGTGATGACCAGAACTGTGCACAAAATTCCAACCGTGGCCTAACCAGCGTTTTATAGATTTCCAGCATTATATCCCTGTTTTTGTATTCAATACTTCGTTCAATAAAGGAAAACATTCCGTTACCACCTTGTCCCCCTGTCTTGCCACCTTCAGGGAAATGTGAACATGCACTCCAACGTGTCTCACTTCCGCAACCTGTCTCAATATCCTCCCGTTTATTGAGTGTTCCCTTTCTTTGTCTGCCCTCCCCAAATGCATTACCCCAAACTTTCTGGGATTGAATTCCATTTGCCAATTTTCTGACCACTCAACCAAACCAAGCATGGCATCTTTTAAATCACATTCTGACCTCTTTGCAGCCTTGGTCCAAACATGGAGAAACAGCTGAACTCAAGCCGTGAGGTTCAAGTGTTCACTTAAGTTCAGGGAAACATTTGACCTAGTGCGGGCATCAAGGAACCCCAGCAAAACTGAAAGTTCATGGAAATGAGGTGGGAAACTTTCCACTGGTTGGAGTCGTCCCCGGGGTTTCAAAAACATTCCAAAAGAAAACCAGCAGGAACAGTAATTCGCTTTTGTTTGATACACTATGGGTGACAATGAAAAGATCCTTTGACTGCACTTTGTAGTACAGGTGGCTCGTTGGTCTAGGGGCATGATTCTCGCCTTGCGAATTTCATTCTATTAATGTGCGAGAGGTCCCGGGTTCAATTTCCGGACGAGCCCATCGGACATCTTAATGCAGTAATTTTTTTCGCGCTCGAGGTGGTGGCAGTTCCGGAAATTAGGACCAGGTTTGAACACCCGGGAATTCATTGCAGAAAATGCATCACTAAAAACACGCGTGATGAAAATGAATGTCAAGATTAAAGAACGTTTCTCCGTGCCATGAGACTCTGAATTTATCTCTATGCGTCAAATAAGGCAACTCCCTCCGTGTGGATTCAGGTAGGAGGCTGATTGCACTCGGCTACAATCTTGACTGAAAGGACAAGCGGAGCTGGGAACCCCAGTGTTTCATTACAATTTAGCACATTTTAATGTGTTCCGGTGCTTGCAATGAGCTGGGAGGGGTTTCCTTTTGCAACCAAATGCTTGTAAGTTCCGGTCTTTCAGCGCTGGATTTTCACACTGTGTAGAAACATGTTTGATATCAGGTTGAAGTGTTGAAGTGATTCACATCAGTCGGTTTACAACAGCCCCTGATCTGATGTGATGGGCATTTATGTTAATGGAAGAAACTACATTTCCACCTTTACACATCTGGCCGAATATTCAGGGCCTGTACCAAAGAGGATCATTTATTTCAACAGTTCATGAATGCAAAAAGTATTGAAGGGGGTTTAATTTGTGCCGAGCTGGCCGAGAGGTTAAGGTGATGGAATATAAATCCATTGTTTTTTGCACGTTAAGGTTCGAATCCCACCTTGGTCGTTGTTTCATCAACTGTTTCTTCCTTGGTGCGGGGATTTTGCAGAAGGTCTGCCTGGAATCACTGATGTGATCCTCCAACCCAAGTTCTGAGGCCAGATTGCATAGAGTTTTCTTCTAAGATCTTGATTGCGATTTTATTGTTAACAATAAATTGGGGATCCGATTTAGAGTCCATTCGACTTAATATTTCGATCTCTCTCTAAGGGGAGTAAGTGGAGCAGTGGAAATATTCCGGGGATTTGGCTTCATTTCCCACCATGGCTCCTGGTGGAAATTAAACTCAATAATTAAAACCTGCAATTAAACGCTAATCCCAGTGATGGTTCACTGATGTCTTCCCTGGCCGGACCTACATATGAGTTTGATTCCTAACTGCCCGCTGAGAAATCCACGGAGATCAAGTACAATTTGGGATGTGTAACAAAGACTGGCCTTGCGAGCGACGCTCACATCCCATGAAATATTGTTTTCACTATTTGAAATACAAGCGTTAGGCCACCCCTCAGCCTTGTTATTACAAGAGAATAAAGATCCAAACTGTCAATCCTTTCGTCCTTGTATACCACGCATTGCATTTTTTTGTTATTTATTCTTCTTCTGTGGGCTGTGGGCGTCAATTGCACGGCCAGAACTTCCTGCCCTTCCCTAATCTCCCTCGAACTGGATGGCTTGCTCAGTAATTTCCGAGGGCAGATAAGAGTCAACCATATTCCCATGTGCATGGAGTCACATGTAAACCAGACCAGGTCAGGACGGCAGAATGTTTCCTCTTAAGTGCATTGATGAACCAGATGGGTTTTTATTTAGTACAATCGACGATTGTTTCATGGCCGTCATTACAGAGACCAGCTTTCAATTCAAGAATCATGAAATAATTGAATTTAAATTCCCCGAGCTGCCACGGTGGGATTTGAACACTTGCCCCTAGAGATGAGCCTGGGCCTCTGGATTCCGAGACCAGTGACATCATCTTTCATCCCTGGAAACAACAACTGAACATTCAGCGAATCATTCAGCCGCTTGATGAGGAAATTGGAATTCCCTCCGCAGCATTTTATTAAACTGATTGATTCAAAGCCTTTTGTTCCATTGGAAATATCAATATTTTCTCGACATTAGTCAGATATTGTGGATTTCTTAGTAACGGAACAAAATCCAAAGATGAGTGAGGAATGAATGCACAAAGTAACAAGGAAATACATTCTGAGAAAGTGCTCCGCATTGTTTGGAAGAAAGAGCAGAACTTGCAGCTGACGAGTGGGAACCTGGTTTATTGGACGTTCCACCAGATTTCTGTATGAAGCAACGGGACAGGACACGAAACTGCTATCTTCTGATTACATCATAATGTGCATTGAAGTTAGACGCCCGATCCTTTAGGACCAGGCTACCAGTCCTTCCAGCCAGATAATGCCTTGTCCATAAAAACTGTGCTGCATTTATGTCTCTTGGATTTTTGAATGTTCCACTGATTCCCATACCCTTGGCCTAGGGATCTCAGATTGATTTTGGGTCATGAAGTCAGTTCCTATTGTCCGCACCTCTCCTCAAAATGTCCCTGCAATTTTTTTGTCCTCTCTAAATCTTGGCCCGTTGACCTTCACTCAATCGCTGCTAAATTCCTGGAAAAAAAAAATCCCACCTTCTCCAGAACAAAAACATATTCATTCTCCTAAATAAGTCCCATCAGTGACTTACGGCGATAGTTGATAACACTTGGGGTCTCGTCCAAGATTTGAATACGGCACCTCTCGCAGAATATCTCAATAAGAATGACTAAGCGAGAATCATACCCATCCCACAGCCTCTTCATCTTCTTCTTCTTAGGCAATAACTCGTCATTGAAAATGGCTTTTTTTCCACGCCGACGTTGCGGTTTCTGAGGAGCCTAAAAAGTCCAATGCTGGCTCCGCACACTCTGCCACAGGTTGGGGCAGGTAGTGTTTGAGGAGGCGGGTGGGTGGGATGCTCGGATTTTGCTCCGCTCCTTCCGCTGTTTGCGCTTGGCCTCCACCTGGGCCTGTCGGAGACGTTCCAAATGGTTGGCACCTTCGCGGATGTTTCTTCTCCAGTTTGGGCGTTTCGAGCAAGAGATTCCCACAAATCGGTGGGAATGTTGCATTTTATCAGGGAGGCTTTGAGGACGCCCCTGAAACGTTTCCTCTGCCCTCCTGGTAGCCGCTTGCCGTGACGAAGCGGGCATCTAGTTCCATTCACATCCAAAGCCAGTCAACTATCCTTTCACACCGCGAGAGTAACAGAGCAAATGTAAGAATTACACGTGGGCGGTGAAACAGAGTTCGTGTTGTAGGTAAGTGACTTTTCACCTGAACTGGAGAGGTAAATATTTTGTGATAGGGGTTAAGCCAGTGAAAGGGAAGCGGGAAAAAAGCAAAAACGACGCCCTGGAAAATCTTGGAAATCGGGAGAGATAAAATCACAACAGAGTTTGTGCTGCATCGCCAGAGAGAGGGAAACATCAGCTCCGAGAGTTAAACAGCACAGAATGAGGGCACTCGGCTCCGTATGCGGAACAATAAAGAGAAAAAAATATGTAACTGGTGGACGTTTTAAATCGCGGATTGATGAACAACTGCCGAAGCTCAAACCCACATCTGCGAACAGAAGGGAATCAGAATGTTGGCAGTTTTTACAGAGCGATATTGTTGAGCTGAATGTTCACACTGGAACGCTGTAAAGTTCCTCATTGAAGAATGAGCCGCTGTTCGTCGAGAGAACCTTGAGCTTCATCGGAACATTGCAGGAGTCCGAGAACCGAGTGATCAGGGTGAGAGCCAGGTCGCCAGTCATTTCGTTTCACCAGCTTGACTGTGTGGATGAGTTGGTTGGACTTTCTGTTAATTTACCGCACATTCTTGGCTATCAGTTCTGTCGCCGGAAAAAGCCACATCAACACTTTCTGTCAAAAGTAACCCCATCCCAACCCTGACTGCCCTGAGAAACTGTCACTTAGACATGTGATGACCAGCTATTGAAGCGAGCGCTGCCTAACATCCCTGACCGTTAATTCCCCCTGAGCTGCTTTACTAAATATACTAAAATTACGAATTTAAAGTGACTTTCTGCAACTCCTATAATACAGCAAAAATATGGTCAGTAATATCAAGATGTAACCCTCCCGCCGCACCCACCAACATCCGCCCCCACAACACGCCTCTCCCCTCACAACAGCCCCCCAACCACCAGCCCCGCCCCCCAACACCCCCCGCAACCCCCTCCCCATCCCGCCCCAACGCCACACCCAGTTCTTTCAGACTGAATATGTTTTCAAACAAGATTGCAACTCCATGTGGAAATCAGGCTGTGAGCATTTTGACCCGAGTGGGCTCTGTACAAAGTGGGTCACATGGTTTTTATGGCTCTGACAAAAAACATGCCTGGATGACTAAGTTTTAAAAAGTGGGCTTGATTTGACTTTGAGAAGAGAAGGGCCAACTGCTTGGGCAGGAAGACCTTTTGGGCCTTTTGCACTCCAGAGCCAGTCCACAGCCGGAAGTTAATATTAACTGCTCCTGAGATGCTCGACACACTGGGATACAGTACGCTCGATTATTCCATGATACCGCCCGAAAAGCAGTGCCAGAATCATTGATGTTGTCATCGATCAGTGCTGGGGAAGCGACTGGAGAACACTGACCCCATCTCAGGGACTGCACACTCTGCCCTTTGCCTTGATCTATTGACACTTAACGTTTGGCAAAATTCCCCCTTTTCTGAAAAAGAATCATAAGGACTCGAAACGTTGACTCTGTTTTTTTTCACCCCACAGATGCTGTTAGACCTGCTGAATCATTCCAGCATTTTCTGTTTTTGTTTCAGATTTCCAGCATCAGCAGTATTTTGCTTTAATTTCCCCTTTTTCTATTTTTTATGTCATGGTTTTCCATTATGTCTATGTGTGTGTGTTTGTGAGAGAGAGCGTGTGTGTGTGTGTTTGTGAGAGAGAGCGTGTGTGTGTGTTTGTGAGAGAGAGCGTGTGTGTGTGTGTGTGTGTGTTTGTGAGAGAGAGCGTGTGT
Organism: Cetorhinus maximus; assembly: GCF_964194155.1. Taxonomy (NCBI): domain Eukaryota; kingdom Metazoa; phylum Chordata; class Chondrichthyes; order Lamniformes; family Cetorhinidae; genus Cetorhinus; species Cetorhinus maximus. The sequence goes on from NC_135909.1 coordinate 20,408,363, forward strand.
GTGTGTTTGTGAGAGAGAGCGTGTGTGTGTGTGTGTGTGTGTGTTTGTGAGAGAGAGCGTGTGTGTCTGTGTGTTTGTGAGAGAGAGCGTGTGTGTGTGTTTGTGAGAGAGAGCGTGTGTGTGTGTGTGTGTGTGTGTTTGTGAGAGAGAGCGTGTGTGTGTGTGTGTGTTTGTGAGAGAGAGCGTGTGTGTGTGTGTGTTTGTGAGAGAGAGCGTGTGTGTGTGTGTGTTTGTGAGAGAGAGCGTGTGTGTGTGTTTGTGAGAGAGAGCGTGTGTGTGTTTGTGAGAGAGAGCGTGTGTGTGTGTGTGTGTGTGTGTGTGTTTGTGAGAGAGAGCGGGTGTGTGTGTGTGTGTGTTTGGGAGAGAGAGCGTGTGTGTGTGTGTGTTTGTGAAAGAGAGCGTGTGTGTGTGTGTGTGTGTTTGTGAGACAGAGCGTGTGTGTGTGTTTGTGAGAGAGAGCGTGCGTGTGTGTTTGCGTGTGTGATTTAAGGTATCTCGAAAGATTAATTCGTATAATTTCATATTCCATACTGCTTTACTTTTCTATTCGGGAAGAGCTTTTTTTTTAACAATAAACTGATCAATTTGTTGCTTTTCTAAAGAATCCACGATAAAGTCTGTTTTAATGCAGGTAACAGTGGTGAAGGTAAATAATTGGCCATTTTACTAAGTGAATTGAACATTTAAACTAATGTTGCGATCTGTGGAGTAGTGGGACTAGACCAACGGCGCACTCCTCCCATCCCGCTCGGAACTCAGAAACTTAGCTCCAGGTAACTGTCGATTCCTTCTGCAAAGCAGATGACATAGTGGGCTTCCCACTAAACATGCAGAAAACTGAGATCCGGTTCCAATATTCCTGATTGAGGAACACCACCAGAAACTGCTGCACACAAAGTGCTTACTGAAGGGTCAAATTATTTTGTTTCAGTGAGTCATGAAAGTATCTTTGGAGCAGGTTAAGTAGCATTTCCTGTGTTTCAATGAGAAATTCTGATATGAATTTAAAAGGAAAGGGTAAATATTTGTAATACTCACTGGGCCCGTCCGCCACCTGACTGAGGCGAGCTCACTTCCCAATTTCATCACTGAGAGATACAGACAGGAAGAAAGAATAATAAACGGGATGGAAACAATGGATGAATTGGATTCCAATTACTCTCCTCTGGTTAATGTTGACAAAAGCACCATTGAAATTGATCAACAGATGGATTTTTCAGGATTTGCATTCCCAATGACTGATCGAGGAATCAGAAGCTCGAAACAGATGAGAGTTGCATAGTTGTTAGCATAGTTTAATGGGAGCTGAGTTGACCAGCGCTTGTTCACATGTTTTTAAAGAAAAGTTAAACAGATCTTTATTCCAATAACATGGACCCGCGAGCATAGAGCTGCACAGGTGCAAGGGAGGAGGGCAAGTGTCCCCTCCCCTCAGAAATGGGTCTCCCAAAAACAATTGGCACCTTCACCCGCAGGAGACGCTCAGGCGAGTATACTAGCCGCTCGTTGCCGAAACCCGGGATTGAACCAGGGACCTTTAGATCTTCAGTCTAACGCTCTCCCAACTGAGCTATTTCGGCTGACGAAAGTTCCGTTTTTCGAGCCAGAATTGATGCAGGGACGTAAGGATACGAGTTTTACAGTCACCGACAGCCATTCGCTTATATTAGAGAACATGATCGCATAATGACAAAGGACAGCCATCACCTCTTTTAAGCTCCCTCCAAATTTCGATTATTACTTTGCAAAGCCGAACGAAACATCAGTTCATTGCCAATCTTCGGCCAATCGCTACACAGGGATGTCTGACAAACAGCCTTCTTCATCCTTTGAATGAATAGTTTCCTGACGTCACTGTTAAATGGCTTAAACCTAATTTTAAGGTTCTATCCTTTGTTCTGTATTCCCCCACCAGAGGAAATGGTTTCTCCGCATTAAAACCTATTAATCATCTCAATTACCTCAACCAGATAGCGCCTACACCTTCTCAACTCACGGGTATGTAAGCGTCACAGCGGGAGCACATCTAACTGCAGATCAGAAAACTGTGTATCGCACATGGTTATGGCTACTTTTGCCCCAAATCTGTATCTGAATGAATGGAACCCGCTTGTGATAAACACTGTCGCCTTTCACTGTTCAGCTGATGAGTTTCATAGAGCCACGTATGTGATTCCCTCAGTTCTGCTTTTCGACAAAAAGCTGGGGAAATGCAACACAGATGTCAGTCTTCAGCCAGCTCCACTCACTCCAAGTGAAATCCAGAAATGGCTGAAGGCACGGGTAACTGCAAAGGCTTTGGGCCCTGACACCATTCCTGCAGCAGTACTGAAAACCTGTGCTCCAGAAATAGCCTCGCCCCTCGCCAAGTTGTTCCAGTGCAGCTACAAGACTGGCATCTTCCCGGCAACGTGGGAAATTACTCAGGGCTGTCTTGTGCACAAAAAAAAAGGAAGATCCAACCGGGAAAAACCGCCCCATCCGTCTACTCTCGTTTATTAAGGTGAGGAAAAATGTCTTCGAGATTGCGATCAAGTGACCCTTATTCAGCAATAACCCTCTCACTGAAGCTCAGTTTGTTTTCTGCCAGGGTCACTCAGCTCCTGACCTCATTGCAGCCTTGGTCCAAACATGGAGAAAGCAGCTGAACTCAAGACGCGAGGTGCAAGTGACTGCACTTGAGTTCAAAGAAGCATTTGACTTAATGTGGCATCAAGGAATCCCAGCAAAACTGAAGTCAAAGGAAATAAGGCGGGAAACTCTCCACTGGTTGGAGTCGTCCCCGGGGTTTCTAAAACATTGGAAAATATTTCCAGCATGAACTGTAATTCGCTTTTGTTTGATGCACTTTGTGTGAAAATGAAAGGATTCTTTGACTGCATTTTGTTATGCCGGTGGCTTGTTGGTCGCTTTGGGTGTTCAATTGATTTATTATGCGACAGGTCCCGGGTTCAATTCCCGGACGAGCCCATCTTAATGCAGCATTTTCTTTCGCGCTCGAGGTGGTGGCAGTTCCGGAAATAAGGACAAGGTTTGAACACCCGGGAAGTCATTGCAGGGAATGCATCACTTCAACACACGTGATATAAATGAATGCCAAGTTTAAAGAGCGTTTCTCCGTGCCATGAGACTCTGAATTTATTCTAAAGCATCAAATGAGTGAACTGTCTATTTGTGGATTCACTTTTGGGAGGCTGATTGCACTCAGTTTCAATCTTGACTGAAAGGACAAGCAGAGCTGGGAACCCCAGTGTTTCATTTTAATTTACCACATTTTAGCTGTGTTTCGGTGCTTGCAGTGAGCTGGGAGGGGTTTCTTTTTGCTACTAAATGCTTGTATGTTCCGGTCTTTCCGCGGTGGGTTTTTACACTGTGTAGAAACATGTTGGATATTAGGGTGAAGTGTTGAAGTGATTCACATCAGTCGGTTTACAACAGTCCCGAATCTGATGTGATGGGCATTTATTTCACTGACATAAAATACATTTCCATCTTTACACAACTGGCCGAATATTCAGGGCCTGTACCAAAGAGGATCATTTATTTCAACGGTTCATGGATGCAAAAAGTATAGAAGGGGGTTTAAGAATCGGTATTCTGCGACGAGGTGGCCGAGTGGTTAAGGCGATGGACTGCTAATCCATTGTGCTTTGCACGCGTGGGTTCGAATCCCACCTTCGTCGTTACTTTATCAACTGTTTCCGCCTTATTGCGGTGATTTTGCAGAAGCTCTGCCTGGAATCACTGATGTGATTCTCCAACCCAAGTTATGAGGCCAGCTTGCTTCGACTTTTCTTGTAAGATCTTGGATTCGATACTTTTGTTCACAATAACATGGGGATCCGACTTAGAGTCCATTCGACATGATATTTCCATCTCTCTCTAGGGAGAAACATTGGAGCAGTGGAAATATTCCAGGGACTTGTGTTCATTTCCCACCATAGTTGCTGATGGAAATTAAACTCAATAATTAAAACCTGCAATTAAACGTTAATCTCAGTGGTGGTTCATTGATGTCTTCCCTGGCCTGGTCTACATATGAGTTTGATTCCTAACTGCTCGCTGTAAAAGCCACTGAGTTCAAGGACAGTTTGGGATGTGTAACAAAGACTGGCCTTGAGAGCGACGCTCACATCCCCTGAAATAATGTTTTAAAAGGGTGAATGCGCACCTCACTGATTGGATCTTCCATCAGCCCCTGTAATGGACAGACGTGTTGAATAATAAAGCGCTTTGTGATGTCAAGAAAAAGATCAATTCAGAACATCTCAGTGAAACCGAGGCTCAAACCCACATCTGCGAACAGAAGGGAATCAGAATGTTGGCAGTTTTTACAGAGCGATATTGTTGAGCTGAATGTTCACACTGGAACGCTGTAAAGTTCCTCATTGAAGGATGAGGCGCTGCTCCTCGAGCGAACCTTGAGCTTCATTGGAACATTGCAGGAGTCCGAGAACCGAGTGATCAGGGTGAGAGCCAGGTCGCCAGTCATTTCGTTTCACCAGCTTGACTGTGTGGATGAGTTGGTTGGACTTTCTGTTAATTTACCGCACATTCTTGGCTATCAGCTCTGATGCAGGAAAATGCCACTTCAACACTTTCTGTCAATAGTAACCCCATCCCCACACTTAATGCCCTGAGAAACTGCCACTTGGACATGTGATGACCAGCAATTGAAGTGAGCGCTGACTAACTTCCCTGACCGTTAATTGCCCCTGAGCTTCTTTAGTAAGTCGAATTAAAGCTGACTTTCTGCAACTCCTATAACACAGCTAAAATATGGTCAAGCAATATAAAGCTGTCACCCTCCCACCCACCCACCCCCGTCCCCCCACTCCCCGGCCGTACAGCCACCGTACAGCTCTGCTAGTCTGTATGTTCTTTCAGGCAAAACTTCAACTCCATGTTGAAATCAGGCTGTGAACATTTTGACCCAATTGGGCTGTGTACAAAGGGAGGTCACTTGGTTTTCATGGCTCTGAATGAAAACATACCTGGAAAACTGTGTTTTCAAAAGTGGGATTTTTTTTCCTTCGAGAAGAGAAGGTCCAACTGCTTGATGTTGTCACGGATCAGTGCTGGGGAGCGACTGTGGAACCCTGACCCCATCTCAAGGCCTGCACACCCTGACCTTTGCCTTGATCCATTGGATTTTAACGTTTGGCAAAATTCCCCTCTTTCTAAAGAAGGGTCATAAGGACGCGAAACATTGACTCTGTATTTATTTCTCCCCACAGATGCTGTTAGTCCAGCTGATAATTTCCAGCATTTTCTGTTTCTGTTTTTGATTTTCAAGATCCTCATCATTTTGCTTTAATTTCCCCTATTTCTCTTTTTAATATCATGGTTTTCTATTATGAGCGCGTGTAAGTAAGTGTGCGTGTGTTTGTGAGAGAGGGAGAGCGTGTGTGTGTATGTGTGTGTGTGTGTGTATGTGTGTATGTATGTGACTTTTTATCTCGAAAGATTAATTCGCATAATTTCAGATCCATACTCTATGTTCATAAGCTTTACTTTTCTATTCGAAAATACCTTTTCTTATAATAAACAAACAAATTTATTGTTCATCGAAATAATCCACTTTAAAATCTCTTTTATTTTCGGGAACAAAGGTGAAGGTTTATAATTGACGATTTTGGAAAGTCAATTGAACATTTCAACCAATGTTGTGACCTGTGGAGCAGTGGGACTAGACCAAGGGCACACTCCTCCCATCCCGCTCCTAACAGGGTGCTCACTCCGAAACTTAACTCCAACTTGCTTCGACTTTTCTTTTAAGGTCTTGGATTCGATACCTTTGTTCACAATAATATGGGGATCCGACTTCGAGTTCATTCGACATGATATTTCGATCTCCCTCTATGGTCAAACATTGGAGCAGTGGAAATATTCCGGGGACGTGGGTTCATTTTCCACCATAGGTTGCTGATGGAAATTAAACTCAATAATTAAACCTGCAATTAAACGCTAAGGTCAGTGGTGGTTCACTGATGTCTTCCCACTGATGTCTGGCCTACATATGAGTTTGATTCCTAACTGCCCGCTGAGAAAGCCATTGATTTCAAGGACAGTTTGAGATGTATTACAGAGACTGGCCTTGCGAACGACGCTCACAACCCCTGAAATAATGTTTTAAAAGGGTGAATGCGCACCTCACTGATTGGATCTTCCATCAGCCCCTGTAATGGTCAGACGTGTTGGATAATAAAGTGCTTTGTGACGTCAGGGGAAAGATCAATTCAGAACATCTCAGTGAAACCGAGGCTCAAACCCACATCTGCGAACAGAAGGGAATCAGAATGTTAGCAGTTTTTACAGAGCGATATTGTTGAGCTGAATGTTTACACTGGAAGGCTGTAAAGTTCCTAATTGAAGGATGAGCCACTGTTCCTCGAGCGAACCGTGAGCTTCATTGGAACATTACAGGAGTCCGAGAACCGAGTGATCAGGGTGAGAGCCAGGTCGCCAGTCATTTCGTTTCATCAGCTTGACTGTGTGGATGAGTTGTTGGACTTTCTGTTAATTTACTGCACATTCTTGGCTATCAGTTCTGTCGCAGGAAAATGCCACTTCAACACTTTCTGTCAAAAGTAACCCCATCCCAACTCTTAATGCCCTGAGAAACTGCCATTTAGACATGTGATGACCAGTAATTGAAGTGAGCGCTGCCTAACTTCCCTGACCGTTAATTCCCCCTGAGCTTCTTTGCTGAGTCGAATTAAAGCTGACTTTCTGCAACTCCTATAACACAGCTAAAATATGGTCAAGTAATATGAATCTGTAACCTTCCCGCCTAACCTACCATCATCTGCCCCACAACACGTCCCTCCTCTCAGTGCACCACCCCAACTACAACCACCCTCGCCATCCCCCTCCCCTCCACACCAATCCCCCCCACACCCCCTTCCACCCCGTCCCCACAGCCACCCCCAACTCTGCCAGTCTGAATGTTCTTTCAGACAAGCCTACAATTCCATGTTCAAATCAGGCTGTGAACAATTTGATCCAATTGGGCTGTGTACAAAGGGGGTCACATGGATTTCATGGTTCTGAAGGAAAACATGCCCGGGAGACTGTCTTTTAAAAAATGGGCTTTTTTTTTTCCTTTGAGAAGAGAAGGACCAACTGCTTGATGTTGTCACGGATCAGTGCTGGGGGAGTTACTGTGGAACACTGACCCCATCTCAAGGACTGCAGACCCTGACCTTTGCCTTGATCCAATGACGTTTAATGTTTGGCAAAATTACCCCCTTTCTAGAGAAGCGTCATAAAGACTCGAAACGTTGACTCTGTATTTATTTCTCCCCACAGATGCTGTTAGACCAGCTGGTTTTCTCCAGCATTTTCTGTTTTTGTTTCTGATTTCCAACATCCCAATCATTATGCTTTAATTTCCCCTAGTTCTCTTTTTACTATCATGGTTTCCTATTATGGGTGCGTGTATGTATGTGTGTGTGTGTGTGTGTTTGTGAGAGAGGGAGAGCGTGTTTCTGTTTGTATGTGTGTGTTGGTTCCTATGATGGTTGCGTGTGTGTATGTGTGTGTGTGTGTGTGTGTTTGTGAGAGAGGGAGAGCGTGTGTCTGTGTGACTTCAGATCCATACTGTATGTTCATAAGCTTTACATGTCTATTCGAAAATACCTTTTTTTATAATAAACAATTAAATGTATTGTTCATCGAAATAATCCACTTTAAAACCTCTTTTATTCTCGGGAACAGTGGTGAAGGTAAATAATTGGCCATTTTGGTGAGTGAGTTGAACATCTGAGCCAATGTTGTGTCCTGTGGAGCAGTGGGACTAGACCAACGGCGCACTCCTCCCATCCCGCTCGTAACAGGGCGCTCACTCAGAAACTTAACTCCAGGTCACTGTCGACTCCTTCTGTAAAGCAGATGACATATTGGGCTTCCCACTAAACATGCAGAAAACTAAGATCCGATTCCAATATCCGTGACTGAGGAAGACCCCCAGAAACGGCTGCACACAAAGAGCTTACTGAAAGGTCACATTATGTTGTTTCAGTGAGTCATAGAAGTGCCCTTGGAGCAGGTTAAGCAGCATTTTCCGTGTTTCAATGAGAAATTCTGATCTGAATTTAAAAGGAAAGGGTAAATATTTGTAATACTCATGAGATCCGTCCGTCGCATGACTGAGGCGAGCTCATTTCTCGACCTAATCACTGAGAGGCACAGACACAAAGAAATATTAATAAACGGGAGGGAAACAATGGATTAATTGAATTCCAATTACGGTCCCCTGGTTAACGTTAAAAAAGCACCATTGCAATAGATCAACAGACGGATTTTCAGGAATTTAAAATTCCAATGACTGATCGAGGAACCAGAAGCTGGGAACATATGAGCGTTGCACGGTTGTTAGCATAGTTTATATGGGTGCTGAGTTGACCAGTGCTTTTTCAAGAATGGTTAAACCGAGCTTTATTCCAGTAAGGTGGACCAGCGGGCACAGAGGTGTCCGTGTGCGTTGGAGGAGACCCCTCCCCTCAAAAGCGGGACTGAGTCTTCCCAAAAAACGCTGGCACAATCAGCTAGCGACGCTCAGGGGAAAAGGCTTACAACATGCTGCCGAAACCCCGGATCGGACCAGGGACCTTTAGATCTTCAGTCTAACGCTCTCCCAACTAAGCTATTTCGGCTGACAGAAGCGCGTTCTTCGAGCCAGAATTAAACCAGAGACCTAAGGATGTTAGTTTTACAGGCACCTGCAGTCCTCCGCTTATATTAGAGAACATGATCGTATAATGACAAAGGACAGCCAACATCTCGTTTCAGTTCCCTCCAGTTTTCCAGTTTTTCTTGATGAAGAGGGGGTGCAAAGCCCAACGAAGCATCAGTTCATTGCCATAAACTCTCGGCAAATCGCTACACAGGGATTGTCCGACAAACAGCTTTCTTCATCCTTTGAGTGAATTGCTCCCTATTAAATGGCTTCGCTCTAAATTTAAGGTTGTATACGTTTGTTCTGCACTCCCTCGCCAGAGGAAATCGTTTCTCCGCATTAAAACCTATTAATCATCTCAATTACCTCAACCAGATAGCGCCTACACTTTCCCAACACACGAGCATGTAAGCGTCACAGCGGGAGCACATCTAACTGCAGATCAGAAAAATTTGTGTGTCGCACTTGGTCATGGCTAGTTTTAAACCAAATCTGTATCTGAATTAATGGAACCCGCTTGTGATAAACACTGTCGCCTTTCACTGCAGCTGATCAGTTTCATAGAGCCACGTATGTGATTTCCTCAGTTCTGCTTTTGTACAAAGCCGGGGAAATGCAACACAGATGTTAGTCTTCAGCCAGCTCCATTCACTCCAAGTGAAATCAAGAAATGGCTGAAGGCACGGGTAACTGCAAAGGCTTTGGTCCCCGATACCAATCCTGCAGCAGTATTGAAAACCTGTGCTCCAGAAATAGCCTCGCACCTCGCCAAGTTGTTCCAGTGCAGGTACAGGACTGGCATCTACCCGGAAATGTGTGAAATTGCTCAGGTCTGTCTTGTCCACAAAAAAAACAGGAAAATCCAACCGGAAAAACCCGCCCCATCAGCCTACTCTAGTTGAATAAGAAGGTGAGGGAAAATGTCTTCGTCAGTGCGATCAAATGACCCTTACTCAGCAATAACCCGCTCACTGAAACTCAGTTTGTCTCCAGCCAGGGTCACTTAGCTCCTGACCTCATTGCAGCCTTGCTCCAAACATGAAGAAAACAGCTGAACTCAAGAAGTGAGGTGCAAGTGACTGCACTTGAGTTCAAAGAAGCATTTGAACTAATGGGGCATCAAGGAACCCCAGCAATACTGAAGTCATAAGAAGTAAGGCGGGAAACTCTCCACTGGTTGGAGTCGTCCCGGGGTTTCTAAAACATTCGAAAAGATTTCCAGCATGAACTGTAATTCGCTTATGATTGATGCACTTTGTGTCACAATGGAACGATTCCTTGGTTGGTTTGTGTTATGTCGTTAGCTTGTTTGTCGCTTTGGGCTTTCTCGTGAATTCATATGCGTCAGGTCCCGGGTTCAATTCCCGGACGAGCCCATCTTAATGCAGCATTTTCTTTTCGCGCTCGAGGTGGTGGCGGTTCCGGAAATCAGGACCAGATTTGAACACCCGGGAAGTCATTGCAGGGAATGCATCGCTTTAACACTCGTGATAAAAATGAATGTCAAGTTTAAAGAACGTTTCTCCGTGCCATGAGTCTCTAAATTTATCCTAATAAATCAAATAAGGGAGCTGTCCACTTGTGGATACACGTGGGAGGCTGATTGCACTCGGTTTCAATCTTGACTGAAAGGACAAGCAGAGCTGGGAATCCCAGTGTTCCATTTTAATTTACCACATTTTAGCTGTGTTCCGGTGCCCGCAGTGAGCTGGGAGGGGTTTCCTTTTGCTACCAAATGCTTGTATGTTGAAGTCTTTCCGCGGTGGGTTTTCACACTGTATAGAAACATGTTAGGTTAAAGTCTTGAAGCGATTCATGTCAGTCGGTTTACAACAGTCCTTGATCTGATGTGATGCACATTTATTTTAATAACATAAACTATGTTTCCATTTTTACACATCTGGCCGAATATTCAGGGCCTGTACCAAAGAAGATCATTTATTTCAACGGTTCATGGATGCAAAAAGTATAGAAGGGGGTTTAAGAATCGGCAATTCGTGACGAGGTAGCCGAGAGGTTCAGGCGATGGACTGCTAATCCATTGTGTTTGGCACGCGTGGGTCCGAATCCCACCTTCGTCGTTACTTTATCAACTGTTTCCGTCTTATTGCGGTGATTTTGCAGAAGCTCTGCCTGGAATCACTGATGTGATTCTCCAACCCAAGTTATGAGGCCAGCTTGCTTCGACTTTTCTTGTAAGATCTTGGATTCGATACTTTTGTTCACAATAACATTGGGATCCGACTTAGTGTCCTTTCGACATGTTATTTCCATCTCTCTCTCAGAGGAAACATTGGAGCAGTGGAAATATTCCGGGGACTTGTGTTCATTTCCCACCATAGTTGCTGATGGAAATTAAACTCAATAATTAAAACCTGCAAATAAACACTAATCTCAGTGGTGGTTCACCGATGTCTTCCCTGGTCTGGCCTAGGAATCAGTTTGATTCCTAACTGCCCGCTGAGAAAGCCACTGAGTTCAAGGACAGTTTGGGATGTATAACAAAGACTGGCCTTGAGAGCGACGCTCACATCCCCTGAAATAATGTTTTAAAAGGGTGAATGCGCACCTCACTGATTGGATCTTCCATCAGCCCCTGTAATGGACAGACGTGTTGAATAATAAAGCGCTTTGTGACGTCAAGAAAAAGATCAATTTCAGTGAAACCGAGACTCAAACCCACATCTGCGAACAGAAGGAAATCAGAATGTTGGCAGTTTTTACAGAGCGATATTGTTGAGCTGAATGTTCACACTGGAACGCTGTAAAGTTCCTCATTGAAGGATGAGCCGCTGCTCCTCGAGCGAACCTTGAGCTTCATTGGAACATTGCAGGAGTCCGAGAACCGAGTGATCAGGGTGAGAGCCAGGTCGCCAGTCATTTCGTTTCACCAGCTTGACTGTGTGGATGAGTTGGTTGGACTTTCTGTTAATTTACCGCACATTCTTGGCTATCAGTTCTGTCGCCGGAAAAAGCCACATCAACACTTTCTGTCAAAAGTAACCCCATCCCAACTCTTACTGCCCTGAGAAACTGTCACTTAGACATGTGATGACCAGCAATTGAAGTGAGCGCTGCCTAACTTCCCTGACCGTTAATTCCCCCTGATCTTTTTTGCTAAGTCGAATTAAAGCTGAGTTTCTGCAACTCCTATAACACAGCTAAAATATGGTCAAGTAACATGAAGCTGTAACCCTTCCGTCCAACCCACCATCATCTGCCCCACCACACGCCCCTCCTCTCACTGCATCACCCAAATGCCACCATCCTCGCACCCCCCGCCCCCCCCAGCACCACCTCCCCCACCCCTCCCCCGCCCCCCTTCCCCCGGACCCACAGCCACCCCCAACTCTGCCAATCTGAATGTTCTTTCAGACAAGCCTACATGTTAAAATCAGGCTGTGAACATTTTGACCCGATAGGGCTGTGTACACAGGGGGTCACATGGATTTCATGGTTCTGAAGGAAAACATACCTGGAAGACTGTGTGGGCTTTTTTTCCCTTTGAGAAGAGAAGTGGGCTTTTTTTCCCTTTGAGAAGAGAAGGACCAGCTGCTTGATGTTGTCTCGGATCAGTGCTGGGGGAGTTACTGTGGAACACTGACCCCATCTCAAGGACTGCACATCCAGTCCTTTGCCTTGATCCATTGACTTTTAATTTTTGGCAAAATTGCTTCCTTACTAAAGAAGGGTCATAAGGGCTCGAAACGTTGACTCTGTATTTACATCTCCCCACAGATGCTGTTAGACCTGCTGATTTTTTGCAGCATTTTCTGTTATTGTTTCTGATTTCCAACATCCCCACCATTTTGCTTTAATTTCCGCTATTTCTCTTTTTACTATCATGATTTCCTATTATGAATGCGTGTGTGTATGTGTGTGTGTGTGTTTGTGAGAGAGGGAGAGCGTATGTGTGTGTATGTATGTGTGCGTGTGTGTGTTTGTGAGAGAGGGAGAGCGTGTGTGTGTGTGTATGTGTGACTTATGGTATCTCGAAAGATTAATTCGCATAACTTCAGATCCATACTGTACGTTCATAAGCTTTACATTTCTATTCGAAAATACCTTTGTTTATATCAAACAGACAAATTTATTGTTTATCGAAATAAGCCATTTAAAACCTCGTTTATTCTCGGGAACAGTGGTGAAAGTAAGTAATTGGCCATTTTGGTGAGTGAGTTGAACATTTGAACCAATGTTGCGACCTGTGGAGTAGTGGGACTAGACCAAGGGCGCACTCCTCCCATCCCGCTCGTAACAGGGTGTTCACTCAGAAACTTAGCTCCAGGTCACTGTCGACTCCTTCTGTAAAGCAGTTGACATATTGGGCTTCCCACTAAACATGCAGAAAACTAAGATCCGATTCCAATATTCGTGACTGAGGGAGACCCCCAGAAACGGCTGCACACAAACAGCTTACTGAAAGGTCAAATTATGTTGTTTCAGTGAGTCATAGAAGTGCCCTTGGAGCAGGTTAAGCAGCATTTCCTGTGTTTCAATGAGAAATTCTGATCTGAATTTAAAAGGAAAGGGTAAATATTTGTAATACTCATGAGATCCGTCCGCCGCATGACTGAGGCGAGCTCATTTCTCGACCTAATCACTGAGAGACACAGACACAAAGAAATATTAATAAACGAGAGGGAAACAATGGATTAATTGAATTCCAATTACAGTCCCCTGGTTAATGTTAAAAAAACAACATTGCAATGGATCAACAGACGGATTTTCAGGAATTTAAATTCCCAATGAGTGATCGAGGAACCAGAAGCTGGGAACATATGAGAGTTGCACGGTTGTTAGCATAGTTTCATGGGAGCTGAGTTGACCAGTGCTTTTTCATATGATTTTTTCAAGAAAGGTTAAAGCGATCTTTATTGCAGTAACGTGGACCAGCGGACACAGAGCTGCCCGCGTGTTTTGGAGGAGGGCAAGTCTCCCCTACCCTCAAAAAGCGGGACTGGGTCTCCCAAAAACTGTTGGCACCATCAGCTCGCGAGCAACACAGGAAAAAGCTGGAGACGCTCAGGCAATAAGATTTGCAATTTGTTGCCGAAACCCGGGATTGAACCAGGGACCTTTAAATCTTCAGTCTAACGCTCTCCTAACTGAGCTATTTCAGCTGACAGCGAATCCTTCTTCGAGCCGGAATTAAACCAGAGACCTAAGGATGCTAATTTTACAGGCACCTACAGTCCTCCGCTTATATTAGAGAACATGATCGCACAATGACAAAGGACAGCCAATACCTCGTTTCAGTTTCCTCCAGTTTTCCAGTTTTTCTTGACAAAGAGCGGGTGCAAAGCCCAACGAAGCATCAGTTCATTGCCATAATCTCTCGGCCAATCGCTACACAGGGATTGACCGACAAACAGCTTTCTTCATCCTTTGAATGAATTATTCCGTGACGTCACTATTAAATGGCTTCACTCTAAGTTTAAGGTAATATCCATTTGTTCTCCACTCCCCCGCCAGAGAAAATCGTTTCTCCGCATTAAAACCTATTAATCATTTCAATTACCTCAACCAGATAACGCCTACAGCTTCTCAACTCACGAGTATATAAGCGTCACAGCGGGAGCACATCTAACTGCAGATCAGAAAAATGTGTGTGCCGCACTTGGCCATGGCTACTTTTGCACCAAATCTGTGTCTGAATTAATGGAACCCGCTTGTGATAAACACTGTCACCTTTCACTGTTTAGCTGATGAGTTTCACAGAGCCACGTATGTGATTCCCTCAGTTCCGCTTTTGCACGAAGTTGGGGAAATGCATCACAGATGTCTTCAGCCAGCTCCATTCACTCCAAGTGAAATCAAGAAATGGCTGAAGACACGGGTAACTGCAAAGGCTGTGGGCCCTGACACCATTCCTGCAGCAGCACTGAAAACCTGTGCTCCAGAAATAGACTCGCCCCACGCCAAGTTGTTCCATTACAGCTACAGGACTGGCATTTACCCGGCCATATGGGAAATTGCTCAGGTCTGTCTTGTCCACAAAAAAAACAGGAAAATCCATGTGAAGTGTACTCCAGAGTCCATAAGTGAAATGGTGTTGCCCTTGGCTCTGCTGCAGAACCAAACAGTCATCAGAACAGATGACAAAAGGCCCTCTAACCAGGCCGTGAATCATCAGCGGTCAACTCCTTTCCCTCCCCATCCAGGGATTTTCCAGTGACACACTGCGACAGGCTGGCCAACACTTTCAGTAAACTGCTGACACTGTCAGCAACCGGCAATGGAGCCTTGCTGAGGCGGTGTGGATACATAGGAGCATGACTCAAATTCTTCTGACTCAATTTAATGGACCCCAGCAGCGAGGTGATATTGATAATTGCTGCCTTGTTACAGCTCATCCCTACCAAATCCGGGGCCTGTTCTGCCACCTTCAGACTGGGTAGAAAAGGCTTGCTCACCAATAGGGGGCCAATCACGTTTGTTAATTCGCCATCTTGTCCTCAGCAATGAGGGTTTCTAGATTTGCATAAGAGTTTATTCCAGCATTGTTGATGAGTGAGTTCAGTCCAGTTGTACCCAGGCTTGCTTGCACTGCCTCCACCGCTTTTTGGATGCTGGCTGAATCTGTAACATCCAGCTCTATCATCTTCACTGCACATTGTTCATCTGCTAACTTCTGCAGCTCCTGGGCTGGGCTCGACTGCCAATAGGTTGCAAAGATCTGAGCCGGTGGACATCCGGAGCTGCTCAGTTGTTTAACGAGTTCCAGCCCGATCTCCTTGTTCGCCCCGGTAATTAGAACAGCCTCAGCCTTCAGTTCTGTTATGATCAGCCTGAACCAGGTGGCGACAGCGCCGCTAAACCCGCGTTAACTCGCGCCAAGAATAGTCATTAAAGCTGAGATCTGCTAACCACCAAAAAAGGGGGAGGTTCTCCCTCCGACAGGGATAGTCAGCGATTTTCCGCCCGGACCCAAAACTTTAACTCTGTCTTTCTCTCCACAGATGTTGTCAGACCTGCTGAGTTTTTCCAGCATTTTTTGCTTTTGTGCCGTGGAACTAATGGTTATATTCGTACAAGATCATGCCCTGGTCCTCCACAACTTCGCACCGCTGTCAGGAGGCCAAGGGACAAGATACCCCGACCCTGTCGAACGGTGAAGAGAAAGTCAATTCCCATCTATCAAGAGCCCGGCATCCCTCAAGGGCGGTCCGGCGGGCGGAAGCTGGTGTCCCTCCCTGATCCTGGAGACTGTTCAGCAGCGGAATCGCCGGTGACGAGGACAAGGAGTCGCTTCGCGGGAACCTAGAGACTTTTCCCCGTTTGTCCGATCCCCAAATTGTTGGGTAAGGACTTACGGAGGCGGCCTCCTCCCAGGTGTGTGAGTAGGTATCATATGTGACATTGACGTTGTGTTTGTTCTTGTTGTTCATTGAGCGCTGTTGTGTGTTTAACGAATAACATATCACGTTCAAATGATGACATGAGTGTAAACGTCTCCAGACATTCGAGCAGCGATCCTGAACCAGCTCCGTTCTTTGTGGTGTGAATTTCTTGCTTGACTGATCCCGCGGAACTCGGCATTGCAGGAATCCCTATCTTGAAGAAGTCTGCTCTTCTCTCCGACAGGATTTCCGCTTGTCCCTTTTGCCTTTTTCACCTTAATTGCTTTCGATTTCCCTCCAAATGTTTGCAGTGGATATTTCACCACATTTCTACTTCCCTTTAGCTCAGAAGAAGAGTCACCCGGACCCAAAACTTTAACTCTATCTTTCTCTCCACAGATGTTGTCAGACCTGCTGAGTTTTTCCAGCATTTTTTGCTTTTGTGCCGTGGAACTAATGGTTATATTCGTACAAGATCATGCCCTGGTCCTCCACATAGCCCTCCCATCTGGCTGTGTTCCATCCTGGACGTCGTATCTCACGTCGCCAAGGGACATAAAGGCTCGGACTGGGCACTCACGTGAGTGTTTCAAATCGCACTGAGTGATAATGAGTTAATCAGACACACACACACACACACACACACCAGCCGGAGATACTGTATGAGGAAATTCAGAAATTCGCTTACAATACCAGAGACTGACAAATACACAATGAATGTCACACTGATTCACAGCACCGGAAGCTGTGAGAACAAATCACTTGTACACGCAGTTCCACTGACAGACTCAGAAAGTGACCCAGTCCCCATACAGTATCGGAAAATGCAAGGTACAGACTGAAATGGCACAGGTATATTGTACCAGTGAATGGCGGATACAGAATGACTCCAAAACTTACTTACATTACCAGAAGCGGGCAGAGAGAGCAAGATCCTTCTACACGTCCAGTTCCACTGACAGGTTAAGAATGTGACCCAGCTGTCTCAGACTTAGAAAATAAGAGATAGAGATGAGAAATATCACAGACGCACTGTACCAGAGAACTAGCGATACAAAATAAATCCAACACTCACCGACAGTTCCACTCGAAACTTTGACTCTGTTTTTTTTCTCTCCACAGATGCTGTTAGACCTGCTGATTTTTTCCAGCATTTTCTATTTTTGTTTCAGATTTCCAGCATCCGCAATATTTTGCTGTAATTTCCCCTATTTATCTTCTTTATGTCATGGTTTTCGATTATGTGTGTGTATGTGTGTGTGTGTGTGTGTGTGTGTGTGACTTATGGTATCTCGAAAGATTCATTCGTATAATTTTATATTCCATACTTTATGTTGATAAGCTTTACATTTCTATTCGAGAAGAGTTTATTTTATAATGAACTAATAAATTTGTTTTTTATCGAAAGAATCCACGTTAAAGACTCCCTTATTCTCGGGAACAGTGGTGAAGGTAAATACTTGGCCATTTTGGTGAGTGAAATGAACATTTAAACTAATGCCGCGAACTATGGAGTAGTGGGACTAGGTCAACGGCTCACTCCGAAACTTAACTCCAGGTCACTGTCGACTACTTCTGCAAAGCATAGGACATATTGGGCTTTCCACTAAACATGCAGAAAACTAAGATCCGGTTCCAATATTCCTGACTGAGGAACACCACCAGAAACTGCTGCACACAAAGGGTTGAGTGAAGGGTCAAATAATATTTTTTCAGTGAGTCAAGGAAGTACTCTTGGAGCAGGTTAAGCAGCATTTCCCGTGTTTCAATGAGAAATTCTGATCTGAATTTAAAAGGAAAGGGTAAATATATGTAATACTCATGAGATCCGTCCGCCACATGACTGAGGCGAGCTCACTCCTCGATCTTATCACTGAGAGATACAGACACGAAGAAAGTATAATAAACGAGAGGGAATCAATGGATTAATTGGATTCCAAATCCGCTCCCCTGGTTAGTGCTCACAACAGCACCATTGCAATGGATCAATGACTGATCGAGGAATCAGCAGCTGGGAATATATGAGAGTTGCGCGGCTGTTAGTATTGTTTAATGGGAGCTGAGTTGACCAGCGCTTGTTCAACAATTTTTAAAGAACATTTAAACCGATCTTTATTCCGGTAACGTGGACCGGCGGGCACAGAGCTGCAAAAGTGCAAGTGTCCCCTACCCTCAGAAATGGGACTGAGTTTCCGCAAAAGCAATCGCAACCTCTCGTAGCAAGCGGAACACGCAGAAGACTGGATTTGAAGTTTATTGCCGAAACCCGGGATTGAACCAGGGACCTTTAGATCTTCAGTCTAACGCTCTCCCAACTGAGCTATTTCGGCTGATGGAAAAGGGCTCTTTCAGCCAGAATTGAACCAGCGACCTAAGGATACCAGCTTTACAGTCGGCTACAGTCCACCGCTTATATTAGAAAACGTGATCGCAGAATGACAATGGATAGCCATCGCCTCGTTTCAGTTCCCTCCAGGTTTCGATTTTATCTTCATAAGGAGAGAGTGCTAAGTACAACGAAGCATCAATTCATTCCCATTAGCTCTCGGCCAATCTCTACACAGGGATTGTCCGACAAACAGTCTTCTTCATCCTTTGGGTTAATTGTTTCCTGACGTCGCTTTTACATGGCTTAATTCTAATTTTAAGGTGAAATCCTTTTTTCTGTGTTCCCCCACCAGAGGAAATTGTTTCTCCGCATTAAAACCTTTTAATCATTTCAATTACCTCAACCAGATAGCACCTACACCTTCTCAGCTCACGGGTATGTAAGCGTCACAGCGGGAGCACATCTAACTGCAGATCATGAAACTGTGTGTGTATCGCACATGATCATGGCTACTTTTGCACCAAATCTGTATCTGAATTAATGGAACGCGCTTGTGATAAACACTGTCACCTTTCACTGTTTAGCTAATGAGTTTCATAGAGCCACGTATGAGATTCCCTCAGTTCCGCTTTTGCACAAAGCTGGGGAAATGCATCACAGATGCCAGTCTTCAGCCAGCTCCACTCACTCCAAGTGATATCAAGAAATGGCTGAAGGCACGGGTAATTGCAAAGGCTTTGGGCCCGGGCAACATTCCTGCAGCAGCACTGAAAACCTGTGCTCCAGAAATAGCCTCGCCCCTCGCCAAGTTGTTCCATTACAGCTACAAAACTGGCATCTACCCGGCAATGTGGAAAATTGCTCAGGTCTATCTTGTCCACAAAAAAAACAGGAAAATCCAACCGGCAAAAACCGCCCCATCAGTCGTCTCTCGTTCATGAAGAAAGTGAGGGGAAATTTCTTCGACAGTGCAATCAAGTGACACTTACTCAGCAATAACCTGCTCACTGAAGCTCAGTTTGTTTTCTGCCAGGGTCACCCAGCTCCTGACCTCATTGCAGCCTTGGTCCAAACATGAAGGGAACAGCTGAACTCAAGACGTGAGGTGCAAGTGACCGCACTTGTTCAAAGAAGCATCTGACCTAATCTGGCATCAAGGAACTCCAGCAAAACTGAAGTCAAAGGAAATAAGGCGGGAAACTCTCCACTGGTTGGAGTCGGGGTTTCTAAAACATTCCAAAAGATTTCCAGCAGGAACAGTAATTCGCTTTTGTTTGATGCACTATGGGTGACAATGAAATGATTGCTTGACTGAATTTGGTCATGCGGGTGGCTCGTTGGTCTAAGGGCATGATTTTCGCTTTGGGATTTTCATTGAATTAGCATGTGAGTGGTCCCGGACGAGACAATCAGACATCTTAATGTGGTAGTTTTTTTCGCGCTCGAGGTGGTGGCAGTTCCGGAAATCAGGACCAGGTTTGAACACCCGGGAAGTCATTGCAGGGAATGCATCACTTCAACACAAGTGAAGACAATGAATGCCAAATTTAAAGGACGTTTCTCCGTGCCATGAGACTCTGAATTTATCCTAATGCATCAAATAAGGGAACTGTCCACTTGTGGATTCACGTGGGAGGCTGATTGCGCTCAGTTTCAATCTTGACTGAAGGGACAAGCAGAGCTGGGAACCCCTGTGTTTTGTTTTAATTTACCACATTTTAGCTGGTTTCCGGTACTTGCAGTGAGCTGGGAGGGGTTTCATTTTGCTGCCAAATGCTTGTATGTTCCGGTCTTTCCGCGGTGGGTTTTCACACTGTGTGGAAACATGTTGGATATCAGGTTGAAGTGTTGAAGTGATTCACGTCAGTCGGATTACTGATCTGATGTGATGGGCATTTACTTTAATGACAGAAACTACATGTCCAAATTTACCCATTTGGCAGAATATTCAGGGCCTGTACCAAAGAGGATCATTTATTTCAACGGTTCATGGATGCAAAAAGTGTAGAAGGGGTTGTAATGAGCCACATTTGGTCGCGAGGTGGCGGAGAGGTTAAGGCGATAGACTGTTAATCCATTGTGCACCGCACGTGTGGGTTTGAATTCCCCATTCATCGTTACTGTTTCCGCCTTATTCCGGTGATTTTGCAGAAGCTATGCCTGGAATCACTGATGTGATTCTCCAACCCAGGTTATGAGGCCAGCTTGCTTCGACTATTCTTGTAAGATCTTGGATTCGATACTTTTGTTCACAATAACATGGGGATCCGACTGAGAGTCCATTCGGCATGATTTTTCCATCTCTCTTTCTAAGGGGAGACAGTGGAGTAGTGTAAATATTCCAGGGACTTGGGTTCATAGTTGCTGGTGGAAATTACACTAAATAATTCAATTTTGCAATAAAACGTCA
The DNA here is from genome assembly GCF_964194155.1 of Cetorhinus maximus. Taxonomy (NCBI): domain Eukaryota; kingdom Metazoa; phylum Chordata; class Chondrichthyes; order Lamniformes; family Cetorhinidae; genus Cetorhinus; species Cetorhinus maximus. The sequence goes on from NC_135909.1 coordinate 20,429,125, forward strand.
ATTTCAGTGGTGTTTCCCTGATGTCTTCTATGGCCTGGCCTACATATGAGTTTGATTCCTGACTGCCCGCTGAGAAAGCCACTGATTTCAAGGACAATTTGGGATGTGTAACAAAGACTGGCCTTGAGAGCGACGCTCACATCCCCTGAAATAATGTTTTAAAAGGGTGAATGCGCACCTCACTGATTGGATCTTCCATCAGCCCCTGTAATGGACAGACGTGTTGAATAATAAAGCGCTTTGTGACGTCAAGAAAAAGATCAATTCAGAACATCTCAGTGAAACCGAGGCTCAAACCCACATCTGCGAACAGAAGGGAATCAGAATGTTGGCAGTTTTTACAGAGCGATATTGTTGAGCTGAATGTTCACACTGGAAGGCTGTAAAGTTCCTCATTGAAGGATGAGCCGCTGTCCCTCCAGCGAACCTTGAGCTTCATCGGAACATTGCAGGAGTCCGAGAACCGAGTGATCAGGGTGAGAGCCAGGTCGCCAGTCATTTCGTTTCACCAGCTTGACTGTGTGGATGAGTTAGTTGGACTTTCTTTTAATGTACCGAACATTCTTGCCTATCAGTTTTTTTCGCAGGCAAATGCCACTTTCTCTCAAAGGTAACCCCATCCCAACTCTTATTGCCCTGAGAAACTGCCACTTGGACATGAAATGACCAGTAATTGAATTGAGCGCTGCCTAACTTCCCTGACCGTTAATTCCTCCTGAGCTTCTTTGCTAAGTCGAATTAAAGCTGACCTTCTGCAACTCCAATAACACAGCTAAAATATGGTCAAGTAATATGAAGCTGTATCCCTCCCGCCCAACCCACCATCATCTGCCCCCAGAATCCGCCCCTACCCTCCCTGTATCCCCCCAACTGCCACCACCCTCACCAGCCCCCCACCCACCCCCCTCCCCCACTCCCCTGCCCCACAGCCACCCCCAGCTCTGCCAGTCTGAATGTTCTTTCAGACAACCCTACAACTCCATGTTGAAATCAGGCTGTGAACATTATGACCCGATAGGGCTGTGTACACAGGGGGTCACTTGGTTTCATGGTTCTGAAATAAAACATACCTGGAAGTCTGTGTTTTAAAAAGTGGGTTTTTTTTCCTTGGAGAAGAGAAAGACCAACTGCTTGATGTTGTCACGGATCAGTGCTGGGGGAGCTACTGTGGAACACTGACTCCATCTCAAGGACTGCGCACCCTGTCCTTTGCCTTGATCCATTGATTTTTAACGTTTGGCAAAATTCCCTCCTTTCTAAAGAAGTGCCATAAGGACTCGAAACGTTGATTATCTGTTTTTTTCACTCCACAGATGCTGTTAGACCAGCTGATTTTTTTCCGGCATTTTCTGTTTATGTTTCAGATTTCCAGCATCTGCATCATTTTGCTTTAATTTCCCCTATTTCTCTTTTTTATGTCCTGGTTTTCTATTATGAGTGCCTGTGTGTGTGTGTGTGTGTGTGTGTGTGAGAGAGAGAGAGAGAGAGGGAGAGCGTGTGTGTGTGTGTGACTTATGGTATCTGGAAAGATTCATTCGTATAATTTCATATTCCATACTGTATGTTCATAAGCTTTAATTTTCCATTCGAAAATACCTTTTTTTAAATGAACAAATTTATAGTTCATTGAAACAATCCACTTTAAATTCTCCTTTATTCGCGGGAACAGTGGTGGAAGTAAATAATTGGCCATTTTGGTGAGTGAATTGAACATGTAAACCAATGTTGTGTCCTGTGGATTAGTGGGACTAGACCAACGGCGCACTCCTCCCATCCCGCTCGTAACAGGGTGTTCACTCAGAAACATAGCTCCAGGTCACTTTCGGCTCCTTCTGTAAAGCATATGACAGATTGGGGATCCCACTAATAATGCAGGAAACTAAGATCCGTTTCAAATATTCCTGACCGAGCAACACCACCAGAAACTGCTGCACACAAAGAGCTTACTGAAGGGTCAAATTATATTCTGGAGCAGGTTAAGCAGCATTTCCTGTGTTTCAATGATAAATTCTGATCTGAATTTAATAGGATAGAGTAAATATTTGTTATTCACATGAGATCCGTCCGCCACATGACTGAGGCGAGCTCATTTCTCGATCTAATCACTAAGGGGCACAGGGAACGAAACAACAATAAATGAGAGGGAAACAAGGGATTAATTGGATTCCAATTCCGCTCCACTGGTTAATGTTAAAAAAACACCATTGCAACGGATTTTCAGGAATTTACATTCCCAATGACTGATCGAGTTACCAGAAGCTGGAAACATTTGAGATTTGCATAGTTTAATGGGAGCTGAGTGGACAAGCGCTTTTTCACATGTTTTTTTCAAGAAAAGTTAAACTAATCTTTATTCCGGTAACGTGGATAAGCACACATACTTTGGAGGAGAGCAAGTCTACACCACACTCAAACAGGGCTGGGTATACCCGAAACACTCTGGCAACATCAGCTAGCGAATAACACACGCAGCAACCCGTGAAGCTCATGTGAATGGATTTGCAACTTGCTGCCGAAACCCAGGATTGAACCAAGACACTTTAAATCTTCAGTCTAACGCTCTCCCGACTGAGCCATTCCAGCTAACCGAAGTGCATTCTTGGAGCCGGAATTGAACCAGAGACCTAAGGATGCCAATTTTACAGGCACCTACAGTCCTCCTTTTATATTAGAGAACATGATCGTATAATGACAAAGGACAGCCATCACCTCGTTTCAGTTCCCACCAGGTTTCCAGTTTTTCTTGATAAAGTGGGGGTACAAAACCCAACGAAGCATCAGTTCATTGCCATAAGCTCTCGGCCAATCGCTGCACAGCAAGTCTCCGACAAACAGCTTTCTTCATCCTTTAAGTGAATTGCTCCCTGACGTTATTATTAAATGGCTAAACTCTAAGTTTAAGGTAATATCCATTTGTTCTGCACTCCCCCACCAGAGGAAATCGTTTCTCCGCATTCAAACCTATTAATCATCTCAATTACCTCAACCAGATAGCGCCTACACCTTCTCAACTCACGAGTATGTAAGCGTCACAGCGGGAGCACATCTAACTGCAGATCAGAAAAATGTGTGTGTTGCACATGGTCATGGCTACTTTTGCACCAAATCTGTATCTGAATTAATGGAGCCCATTTGTGATAAACACTGTCGCCTTTTACCGCTTAGCTGATGAGATTCATGGAGCCACGTATGTGATTCCCTCAGTTCTGCTTTTGCACAAAGCTGGGGAAATGCATCACAGATGCCAGTCTTCAGCCAGCTCCATTCACTCCAAGTGAAATCAAGAAATGGCTGAAGGCACGGGTAACTGCAAAGGCTTTGGGCCCTGACACCATTCCTGCAGCAGTACTGAAAACCTGTGCTCCAGAAATAGCCTCGCCCCTCGCCAAGCTGTTCCATTACAGCCACAAGACTGGCGTCTTCCCTACAATGTGGGAAATTGCTCAGGTCTGTCTTGTCCACAGAAAAACAGGAAAATCCAAGCGGCAAAAACCGCCCCATCCGTCTTCTCTCGTTTATCAAGAAGGTGAGGGAAAATGTCTTCGACAGTGCGATCAAGTGACACTTACTCAGCAATCACGCACTCACTGAAGCTCAGTTTGTTTTCTGCCAGGGTCACTCAGCTCCTGACCTCATTGTAGCCTTGGTCCAAACATGAAGGAAACAGCTGAACTCAAGACGCCAGGTGCAAGTGACTGCACTTGAGTTCAAAGAAGGATTTGACCTAATGTGGCATCAAGGAACCCCAGCAAAACTGAAGTCAAAGGAAATAAGGCGGGAAACTCCCCACTGGTTGGAGTCGTCCCCGGGGTTTCTAATACATTGGAAAAGATTTCCAGCATGAACTGTAATTCGCTTATGATTGATGCACTTTGTGTGACAATGAAAGGATTCCTTGACAGCCTCTGGTTATGGAGGAGGGTTTTTGGTCGCTATGGGATTGCCATTGCGTTATTGTGAGTCAAGTCCCTGGTTCAATTCCCGGATGAGCCCATCTTAATGCAACATTTTTTTTGCGCTCGAGGTGGTGGCAGTTCCGGAAATCAGGACCAGGTTTGAACACCCAGGAAGTCATTGCAGGGAATGCATCACTTCAACACACGTGATATAAATGAATGCCAATTTAAAGAACGTTTCTCCGTGCCATGAGACTCTGAATTTATTCTAATGCATCAAATGAGTGAACTGTCTACTTGTGGATTCACGTCGGAGGCTGATTGAACTCAGTTTCAGTCTTGACTGAAAGGACAAGCAGTGCTGGAAACCCTAGTGTTTCATTTTAATTTACCACATTTTAGCTGTGTTCCGGTGCTTGCAGTGAGCTGGGAGGGGTTTCCTTTTGCTACTAAATATTTGTATGTTCCGGTCTGTCCGCGGTGGGTTTTCACACTGTGTAGAAACATGTTGAATATTAGGTTGAAGTGTTGAAGTGATTCACATCAGTTGGTTTACAACAGTCACTAATCTGATGTGTTGGACATTTACTTTAATGATATGAACTACATTTCCATCTTTACACATCTGTCCGAATATTCAGGGCCTGTACCAAAGAGGATCATTTATTTCATCGTTTCATGGATGCAAAAAGTATAGAAGGGGGTTTAATAAAGGGCATCTTGTGACGAGGTGGCCGAGAGGTTAAGGCGATGGACTGCTAATCCATTGTGTTTTGCACGCGTGGGTTCGATCCCACCTTCGTCGTTACTTTATCAACTGTTTCCGCCTTGTTGCGGTGATTTTTCAGAAGCTCTGCCTGGAATCACTGATGTGATTCTCCAACCCAAGTTATGAGGCCAGCTTGCTTCGACTTTTCTTGTAAGATCTTGGATTCGATACTTTTGTTCACAATAACATGGGGATCGGACTTAGCGTCCTTTCGACATGATATTTCCATCTCTCTCTAAGGGGAAACATTGGATTCATTTCCCACCATAGTTGCTGATGGAAATTAAACTCAATAATTAAAACCTGCAATTAAACGCTAGTCTCAGTGATGGTTCACTGATGTTCTCCATGGCCTGCCTACATATGAGTTTGATACCCAACTGCTCGCTGAAAAAGCCACTGAGTTCAAGGACAATTTGGGATGTGTAACAAAGACTGGCCTTGAGAGCGACGCTCACATTCCCTGAAATAATGTTTTAAAAGGGTGAATGCGCACCTCACTGATTGGATCTTCCATCAGCCCCTGTAATGGACAGACGTGTTGAATAATAAAGCGCTTTGTGATGTCAAGAAAAAGATCAATTCAGAACATCTCAGTGAAACCGAGGCTCAAACCCACATCTGCGAACAGAAGGGAATCAGAATGTTGGCAGTTTTTACAGAGCGATATTGTTGAGCTGAATGTTCACACTGGAAGGCCGTAAAGTTCCTCATTGAAGGATGAGGCACTGCTCCTCGAGCGAACCTTGCGCTTCATTGGAAAATTTCGTGACTGGATTCAAACTCAAAATCCTGTCTCAATGACATCTCAAATAAAGCTGTCGGCTGCTTGAAAACGCAGCAGTTAAACTTACTCCCTGATCATGAGAGCGACTGTGACATTTACAAAACTAAATCATTTGATAAAATAGTTCAAAACCATCAAGATTGAAATCCTATGAGAAAAAGTCGTTATTATTGAGAACTCTGCTAAGAAAGCTTCATTGGACAGCACAGAAATCAGGTGAAGAGTCTGAGTAAATCGACACCAGCGAACAAGTCAACATCAAAACTGAATCAACTCTTGTGAAGGTCAGTGAGTAAAAGCTGAGTGTTCCGTGCACCATCAGCTCATCAAGTGGATGCATTGTCTGGATAAAGCGTTCTGTTTAGAACAGGATTTATTGACCTGAGTGAGCAGGCACGTTATTGCAGAACAAATAAGTCACCTCTAGATTTTCCTTTGAAAACATAGAAACTAGGAGCAAACTTCTAGTTTGTTGATATATTGAATTGAAATAAACTGGAATTACAGTGCAAATGAATTGATATTCAAAATCAAATCTTACTTTCATGTAAATTACGTGGAGCAATTAAATTACAAACAAGAACTCAAGTGACCTGTGAGCTCAAACACAGAGAGAGTAAATTTCAGAGTGAAGACTTAAAAATTTCAATTTTTTGCAAGTGAGGGTTAAGTGCAGAGGGGGAAGGAGCTGCTGTGTAATTTTAACCGAGATACTGCAGCAAAAGTACAAGAGGGAAGGAGTGGAACACTCTAAATAACGAGAACTTTAATTAAATAGACAACTCATTTCAGTGAAATGTTGGGACAGCTGAGAGCTGTTGCCTACTCATCCTGTGCTCTGTGGGAACTCCAAATAAGACTGATGATAATAGTCAGATTCATAATACATTACAGAACCAAGCAGAATACAGAAAGTGCAGAGGAGAGATGGAAAAAGGAAATTAGATCAGAAGAGAGAGTGTATGAGAAAAGATTTGCCGGTAACAACCGAAAACACAGAAGATTTTTTACCAGCATTAGGGTAGTCACTGAAAGGGGGGCTGATTTGGAGATCCTGTCTGGGGAGAGGGCATGGCTGACGTACTAAATGAGAACATACAAACAAACTAATTAGCAGCAGGAGTAGGCCACTCAGCCCCTCGAGCCTGCTCCGCCATTCAGTAAGACCCTGCCTGATCTGATTGGAACCTCAAACTCATATTCCTGCCTACCCCCAATGACCTTTCACCCCCCCTTGTTAATCAAGAATCTATCTAACTCTGCCTTTAAAATATTCAAAGACACTGCTTCCACCAGCTTTTGAGGAAGAGAGCTCCAAAAACGCTCGACCCTCGGATAGAAAAGAAACTCTGTCTGAAATGAGCGACCCCTTATTTTTAAAGAGTGACCCCTAGTTCCAGATTTTGCTACAAGAGGAAACGTGCTCTCCACCTCCACCCTGACAAGACCCTCAGGATCTTAAAGGTTTGAATCTAGTTGCCTCTTACTCTCCTGAACTCCAGGTGATACAAGCCTAACCTGTTCAACCTCACCTCATAAGACAACCGGCCCATCCCTGGTATTTGCTTCCTAAACTTTGCACTAAACCTGTCATCACAAAACAAGCGGATGCTGCTAATGTCATTGGTGGGGAAATTGGATAGGATGAAAATAGATGAAGTGGAAGCTATCACAAGGCTGGCACCGCTCACAGTAGAAAAGCTGTTCGATCCACATTGGATTACTGAGGGAATGAAGAGTGGAAATAGTGGAGACTCGAACCACAATCTTTCAATCCTCCTTGGATATGGGAGTGAAGCCAGACAACTGCAGGTTGTTGATGTTACATCCGTGTTTAAAATGGAGAGGGATAAACCCAGTAACTACAGAGCAGTTAGTCTCATGCTGGTGGTGGGGAAACGTTTAAAGACAATAATCCAGAACAAAATTCATTGTCACTGGGTAGAACATGAGATGATAAATGATAACCAGCACAGATTGGTTAACAGAAAATCAGCACTGAAATACTTAATAAAGCTCTTTGATGACGTGTCAGAGAACATTGACCAGAGGGGCGAGGATGATGATGTGTGTCTGCACTTCCAAAGGGATTTGAAAAAGTCCCACATAATGAACTTGGTAAAATTCCAGCAGCTGGGATTATAGGGGCAGCGACAGCATGGATACAAAACTGAATAAGGGACAAAAAGGGTAAAGTAGTGGCGAGCTCTGAAGAAGAGTCATACGGACTCAAACGTTAACTCTGTTTCTCTCTGCATAGATGCTGCCAGGGCTGCTGAGTTTTTACAGCATTTTCTGTTTTATTGTAAATTTTAATAACCCCCAGCCTATATTCAAGGTTGCTGATGACGCTAGCTTAGGTGACATGGTTAGTAGCATATGTGGAACCAGCAAGTTTCAAAGGGTCATTAACAGATTCAGTGGGAGAATAAAACTGTGGCCGGTGGTGGTCAACACTGGGAAGAGTGAGGTCATCCACCTTGAACTAAAGAAAGATCCGAGAATTTCCTAAACAGTCAGAAACTTGGGACTATGCCGGAAGAGCCGAGAGTGAGAGCTGAGTGAGACCGGAGGGTGGAGAAAGAACAGCGGCAGAGCTGCCCGAGAGCAGCCGCGAGGGAGAGAGACGGAGAGAAGAGTGAGAGTGGCGGGAGATAAAGAGCTGAGAGTAAGGGGCTGGAGCAAACCGGCCATGTTCAAAATATTCAATGCTTGATATCACAGGAGGTAACTGGTTAGTTTGTGCCGATTTCTCTGTTTTTCTCTTTCTAAATTAGGACATTGATTGAAACGAGGCGATGAGAATTAAAAAAAAAACAATCAGGGTAAGTATAACAGTAAGTGCGAGTGTGATAACTGGGTTCAATGGGAATCATGGGGAAAACTCTCTGCTGCTTGGAGTCATACCTACCACAGAGGAAGATGGTTGTGGTTGCTGGAGATCAATCATCTCAGCTCCAGGACATCATTGCAGGAGTTCCTCAGGGTAGTGCCCTCGGCCCAACTATCTTCAGCTGCTTCATCAATGACCAACCTTCCAAAATAAGGTCAGAAACCTGATGATTGCACAAGGTTCAGCATCATTCACGACTCCTTGGAGACTGAAGCAGTTCATGGCCAAATTCAGCAAGACCTGGACAATAGCCAAGCTGAGCAGAGAAGTGGAAGAAACATTCAAGCCACACAGGTGCCAGGCAACATATAAAATATTAATTCTATCTTAATTATATATCTATCTATCTATATATATATATATATATATATATATGGAAATGAATGTACTATCGCCAAGTTTGCGGATGACACAAAACTAGGTGGGAAGGCAAATGGTGAGTGTAATTCAAGGAGTCTAAGAAGGGATATGGACAGGGAAATCTTGTTGGATTATTGTTTTAGAGTTCCTTCAGAATGTAAGAAGCACGGATGATTAAGGGGAGCCAGTTGTATTCCAAAAGACATTCTATAAGGTGCCACATAAAATGTCACTACACAAGAAAAGAGTATATGTTGTTAGGGTTCATATATTAGCATGGATTGAGAACATGACAGGAAACAGATAGTCAGGATAAATGGGTCATTTTGAGGTTGGCAAACTATAACTAGTGGACAGATGCAGAGTTCAGTGTTGGGCCTCTACTATTTACGATCGATGTTAATGTTTTGGATGATGGTACCCACTGTATTGTAGCAAAATTTGTTGACGATGCAAAGATAGGAATCAAAGCAAGTTGTAAGGTGGATACAGAGAGTCTGCATAGATATGTAGATGTTCAAGTGAATGGGGATAAAATGGCAGATGTAGTACAATGTAGTAAAATGTGAGGTTGCCCACTTCTGCAAGAAGCATAGGAGAGAGGAATATTACTTACTGGAGAGAGACTGCAGAATCCTGTGGTACAGAGGGATCCTTGTACAAGAATTACAAAAAATGTTTAGATGACATTGCAGAATGCTGCAGTACAGATGGATATGGGTGCCACTGTATAAGAATCATTGAAAAAAAGTTAGCATGCAGGTGCATTAAATACTTAGGAGGGCATGCGGAATGTTGGTCTTAATTGCATGGTGACTGGAATAGAAAAGCGGAGAAGCCTTGCTGCAACTGTACAGGGTATTGCCGAGACCAGACCTAGAATAATGGGTGCTGATTTGGTCTGGTTACTGAAGGATGGACATACTTGCATTGAAGACAGTTCCCGAGAATGGTGACTGGGATATTCCCTCGACTGCGGGGGTTTTCTAACGAGGAAGGGTTGATCAGGTTGGATCTAGACTCACTCGAATTTAGAATGACTTAACAATATGATAGTGAATGAGTATCTGGCAATGAGTGACCAAAACATGCGAGAGACAGACATTCAGTTCGAGCAGAAAGGTCACATACATACTGGTTATCACCTCAAGTGAGGCCAATAAGGACGGAATAAGTGGTAAACTGAGCACGTTAAATTCCCATCAGCTATTAATAGGTAAAACAAGACAGGAAACAATCAGAGGCACTCAAATAATAATAATTCAGTGTAATCTGTACCTAATGCAAATCCGAAGGAATGAAACTTTTATGATAATTATGGTTAATATTATTAATAATGGGGACGGAATTCCATAAATTAAACCAGTGATTAAGAAGGAATGACAATTTCTGTCCAGATAATGATGAACTGCGTATTTGGTGCGATGCTGTCTCCGCTATGCTGATAGTTTTGTCCTTCTCGGTGGTTCATGTCACAGGGAGGACGCTGCTGTTCAAATAAAGATGACGAATTACTGCAGGGTGTCCTATAGATCGGAAAACCTGCGGCTAAGTTCCCCTCCGAGTCACTCATCATCCTGACTTGTAAATATATCGCCGTTCCTTCACTGTCGCTGGGTCAAAATCCTGGAACTTCCTTCCTAACAGCACTGTGGGTGTACCGACACCGCACGGAATGCAGCGGTTCAAGAAATCAGCCGACCACCAACTTCTCAAGGGCAACTCGGGATGGGCAAAAAATTCCGGCCCAGCCAGCGAAACCGACATCCCGTGAATAAACTTTAAAAATTATGATCTTCACGACATTGTTTCCATCAAAGAGGATGTTTTTTTTCTATTCAGATAATCATACAGTGATAGTGAAAAGGATGTGGCCACTCAGGACATTGCGCCTGTGCCAGTTCTTTGGGAGAAATGGGCTGAGGGAAAGGGGAAAGCATTGGCTGGGATGTGTTTGCAGCATTTACAGCTTGTATCCATCTGTGAATAAACACCATGTCAGAGATTTGTTGAAGATTGAATTTTTGCACTGAAGCAAGAAACTGAAGCAAATAACAGCCATGATTGTGGGCAACAGAAAATACTCCCTTTTGGCATTAATGAGAATGTAAATAGCAGAGGATGGTTTCGATCTATCGACCTCTGGGTTATGGGCCCAGCACGCTTCCGCTGCGCCACTCTGCTGCTTGGCCTTTAATATCTACTGTTCCATTATGGTGTTAAAGTGCTTCCCAGGTTTAGAATATATTTCCTGCTGTGGAATTGTGCTCTCTGGTGTTGAGAAATGTTCTTTGTTGTTGTGTCAAATGCTTCACTGCAGTACAAACGTGTTCCCGGTTGTATAAATATGATGGCCGAGCCAGCGAATCCCATATCCATTGAATTTTTAAAAAAGTTCCGCTCTGTTGCACTTCTCAGCTCTGGCCAGTAGATGTCAGCACACTCAGAGAGCGACAGAACAGACAAGAACCGTTCACATTTTATTGGACGGCGAAGGGAGGTATTTGGAATTACTAACGGAGGAGGTGACATTTCATAATATTTTGTTATACCAAACAGAAGTTATAATGTTGTGCTGAAACCGTCAGATTGTTGTTTTGTATTTGAGAGTGAGATACATTCTTCACTGCCCTTTTCTGGCCAATTTTGTGAACGTGGGATTCAATATCTATGTCACTCACTGGTACTGTGTGAAACTGAGAGACATTCTGAAGCTGTCAGTCTTGGTTACTGTATGTGAGTGTGGAGACATTGTCAGTGGAACTGCCAATGTGTTTGGATTTATTCTGACAGTCACTCTCTTGGACAGTATATTTGTGTTATATTCCATTCCTATCTGTATCAGTATTTTCTGATATTGAGAGAGGTGGGTTACATTGTGAAACTGTCAGTGGAACTGTATGTGTGGAAGGATTTTGCTCTATCAGTCAGCTTCTGGTGCTGAAAGTGAGTTTTGGAGTCATTCTGTGTCTCTCATTCTCTGGTACAATATACCTGTGTCATATTCAGACCGCTTTTTGCATTTTCTGGTATTGTATGAGTGTCTGGGCACTTTTTGAGCCTGCCAGTAGAACTGCAGGTGTGCAAGTGTTTTGTTCTCAGTCACTCTCTGGTAATGCAAATGAGTTTGGGACTCATTCTGAATCTCTTACTGGTCTGTGTGTGTGTGTGTTTAACTCTATCAGTCAGTACTTCTGTATGTGAACATGGGAATCATTCTGAATCTGAAGTCTTTGGTGCCCTTTTTTTATTCATTCGTGGGATGTTGGCTTCTCTGGCTAGGCCAGCAGCTATTGTCCATCCTTAATTGCCCTTGAGAAGGTGGTGGTGAGATACCTTCCTGAACCACTGCAGTGCATGTGGTGCAGGTACATCCTCAGTACTATTCGGAAGTGAGTTCCAGGATTTTGACCCAGCGTCAGTGAAGGAACAGCGATATATTTCCAAGTCAGGATTTTGAGTGTAGTATCCACTCTGTATCCGTTACATCCATGTCAGACTCTCGTAACGTGTGTGAGCGTAGCATTCAATGCAGATCTGTCAATGGCACTCTGTATCTGTGATTGTAAAGTAAGTGTGGGAATCATTCGTTTCTTTCATCACTTGGTTCTGTTTGTGAGCATGAGATTCATTCTGTATCTGTCAGTGGGATTAATGTTACGTCTGTCAAACTTTGGTATTATAAAAAATTGTGAGATTTAATTGGTGTTTTTCAATCATCGGTATTGTATGTGAAAGTGGAGTTTATTGTGTGTGTATTAGTGTGTGGACTTCCATTTGTATCCGTCAGCATCTGTTACTCTATGTGATGCTTGGAGTCTTTCTAAATCTCTCAGTGGTACAATTGGTGTGTCATATTTCTTTAGTATCACTCAGATTCAGCTATTGTGAGTGAGTGCAGTGAACAGCCTGTATCTTTCAGCGTCTGGCACTGAAAATGTGCTTGAGAATTATTCTCTGCTTCTGTGTGAGTGTGGGATTCATTATATAACCTTCAGTCTCTGGGACTAATTATAAGTTTGGGTTCATTCCACATACATTTCCAGCAGAACAACAGGCCACTGATATGGTAGGTTTAAAGCAAACAACGTGTGTCAGCTTTGGGTGGGTATTAAATCTCTGTCACTGTGAACACAATTGTGAAAGATAATGTATCCTTTAATCTGATCCTGGATTGGTCCGCAAGTGTAACTCCAGCTTGTACGAAACAATTTGATATGTGGCATTCAGTCTGATTCTGAGTCAGAATTTCCACACAAATGCAAAATGGAGCTCAGTCCTGAATTGGTAAAGTATCTTTAATTTGACACTGTGTGAGGATTGAGAATTCGCATGTAGTTTATAGCTCAATCAATACTCATCAAATTAATATTGTATCTCAGTTTCGTAATCAGGGTGAGTTTTAACTAGAGTCTGAGTTTGTATCTCAGGGTATACTTGCTTTCAGAATATCTCAAACTGATAATGTAATTGAGATTTGGATTTGCATCTAATGTATGTGTCAGGACACAATGTGGGAATTAATACTACAATTTATAAACTAATTATGTGTGCAAATATTGGACTGCTGCATAATATGAATCTCAGTGTACATTATCAAGGTTAAGCCTGTAAACTTGAAAGTGGAAACATGCATCAGTTTTATTTGACATTTAGTTTGTAGCTGAGGCTGTAATCTTGTGGGATTGACCTGCTAAAAATTGGATCGTGGGTGAGAATTTGGACCATCCGTCTGTGGTGCTGAGTCGAGGTAACATTGGAAAAACGTCTATCTCTCCTGCCCTGTTTGATTGATGGATGGAAAGTGTGACTCTGGAACTATTTCTACTGTTTGAGACTGTGAAATTGATGACCTGTCTGTGTCTCTGCGCTCTGTCAGTGATAATGTACGGACTGTGTGGGAGGAGCTGGCCGAAATCTTCATTCTAGCTTGGCTGGAGGAAACACCACATTTATTCTGGTTCTTTCAATTATTTGCCTGTTGGAAAAAAAGTATATTTTAGGACTCAAGTACAGGTGGGGTGGAAGATACAGACTCCATCAGTTTGACCTCTATAAATAATCATTGTGAATGGTTTGAGGGGCTTTAGTCAGGCTCAAGCTCTGAATGGTCAGTCCATTCTCAATCTAAATCTTCAACCAATCGGAGAGCCAGGAAGCAGGAATTGGAAGTGCCGATTGGCTTATATTTTCAAACTCGAAAAGCCCTCCAATAGAGGGAAAAATAGATAATAGCCGAACGGCTTAATTTCCAGGCAATTTTAATCTCACACTTTAGGAGCTCTAATATTGCATTTTGCGTCACAGAATCCTGGCGCTATTTTAGGAACAGATTAAATCTCTTATCTGTAACCGGCGGTAACAAAGCAGCGATTTAAAACAGAGCCAATCTCAGCTCACTGGAAACGCAATAACATAGATTACCAACCGACTCCTTCACACAGGCTTCATCGGGACAGAGAGAAACGGCTGATTTCTGATCCTGTCCCCTGAAAGCGGCCGGGAATGTTACAATCGGAAGAGCGGAGCGCTCCAGCAGCCACACGCTCAGCATAGCTGCTCTTTCTCAGGAGCCTGTGAACACGGCCCGCGGGGAACTGCAGCCCAGCCCGGGAGGAGCGAGACTTGGCTTTGGCTTTGTTCTGGGCTCTACCGCCGGTCTTTCTACAATCTTACACACACTGACACCACGAATGAAGAATTCCTCTCGCACTCACCCTTTCCCTATCTTCTGGGGAATGCAGTCGGCCACTTCTGAATGGTCAGTGTTCGGAATCTCATTGGGTGGCTTTCGTAGCCAATCAGAGAGCAGCCTATTTCACCAACTTTCAAAGGTCAATGAGAAAATGGGCCAGAGATTGACTGCGCCAAACTGGCAGAGCTGAAACGGGTTTTCAAATTGAACATTAGCGCCAATGTATTTGAGAATGGCTGAAAAAAAGAGACATATCAAAGCTTTTCCTTCTGCATTCAACAGGACACTCCCAAGAAAACCAATATAAGGGGAAGACAACAATTTATACTCATAGAGAATATACTTCAGGGTGGAAAGTGACGGTCTCAGGCCCGGTCATGAGCTTGTGTGATACACAGCGCGAAATGATCTGTTCAGGGGAGCCATTACCCTGCAGGATGCCTTTGATGAGCCCGATTTCAGCATCAAGCTTGCACGGTGAGCAAATGGTTCGGGTCCTATTTACAAAGTTGCCGATAAGACCAATCTTACTTACAGAGCGTGGGACTGTAAGAATCCCAACGCGTATATTGACCAGTGAAGGTCGGCTTGCGGTAAACCTGCTAGAGAATTGTCTGGAAGATTTCTCAACTAGTGTGTGATGGAAGCGGAGTTATTTTGACTGCTCCATTTCATAGGTGAATTTGAGCGCAGATTGGAGCCCATAAAGACATGTAAGGAAATTGTTACATGCAGCTGCGGATTTAAATATAGCAAACGTATCATCCACATATCGGAAATATGCGAGAGGGAGGGGGTGAGGCGTCTTTCCACCCTGGGCCCGAACTTTACGATCGAAAAACGTGAGTGATGAAAACGTTAGATCTACTTTATTTCGTTAGTCCTTTATTTTCTTGTTGGAAATCTTGCCACACTTTCTGTTGTTCTTTGTCTCATTTTGGAAACCACAGAGATTACCTCCGCGGGCCCGGAATTGCGGTCTGACCACGGATAAGGCTGAAAATAAATCACTACTGCGATGGCCGGGAATCGAACCCGGGTCAACTGCTTGGAAGGCAGCTATGCTCACCACTATACCACCATCGCACACTTCTTCAAATTACAGTCAGCATTTATAGTACCGCGAAACACACTATATCTTTGGCATCTTGTGTCCGATTAATAAACTGTTTTGCAATAACTCTCACCATGTTTATGTTGTTTCACGCTCATTTAAAATGTCCCCAAAGAAGTTACCACATTGCACGTCTCGCGTGCAGCCAGCAGAGGGCACCAGTCCACAATAAATTGGCTCCTGCTGTTTCTGTGGACACATCGAGACAGGAAAAGGTCTGTTGCTGCCCGGGGAACGGGCCGTGAAACAGACAAAGATAGTGACCAACTACAACGGCCCCATGTAGATATCCACAAAGTTCCGAACAATAAAAAAATGCAACTTATCCTGGTTGGGAAGATGAAGTTCACTCACTTTCTGATACTGCGTGTGAGTGTGGGATGCTGATGCTGAGTGTGGAACTCAGTCTGGATCTGTCAGTTTCTGGTGTTGAATGGGAATGTGGGAGTCACTCTCAATATCTGGGACTCTTTGCAACATATTCTGCATCTGTTTGTCTTTGGTGCTGAATGTGAGAATGGGTTTAATTCTGTCACTGTCAGGCTGTGGTAATCTGTGTGAGTGTTAGATACATTGAGTAACTCTCAGTCCTGATTTTGCCCACAACGTTGTCCGTCCCTAATTGCTCTTGCTAATAGAGCATTTAAATGGGCTGTGGCTCTGGGGTCTGGAGTCAAATGTCGGCCAGACCAGGTAAAGGACATTAGTGATGGGTGGATTTTGACGACAATCGACAATGGGTTTGTTAAAAGAAAAATACTGCGGATGCTGGAAATCCGAAATAAAAACAGAAAATGCTGGAAAAACTCAGCAGGTCTGTCAGCATCTGTGGAGAGAGAAACAGAGTTAATGTTTCGAGTCTGTATGACCCTTCTTCAGAGCTAAAGAGAGGTACAAATGTGATGACATTGATACTGTTTAAGGGGTGGGGCAGGTGAAGCTGGATAGAAGGTCAGCGATGGGTGGCGGCTAAGGAGAAATTGACAAAAATGGCCTGGACAAAAAGGCAAAGGGAGCGTTAATGGTGGTGATAAGGGCTAAAGGAGGTGCTGATAGTGGCGTAAAGCTAAGAAAGCAGATGTGTTAATAGCAGAACAAGGGTAAACACTCTGTGAAAGAACAACATGGAACAAGTAACAGATGGCCCTTTTGGGGAAGGGGGCAGTGGTTAGGGAAAAAGGATGGATAAAGGGATAAAAAGGGAATAAAACAATGAATAAAAATGAGGATAAGTGGATAAAAAATAATTTAAAATAAAATGGGGATTGAAAGAGGGGTGAAGATAGAGGAGAGAGTTCCTGACCTGAAGTTGTTGAACTCAATGTTAAGTCCGGAAGGCTGTTAGGTGCCTAATCGGAAGATGAAGTTCTGTTCCTCCAGTTTGCGTTGGGCTTCACTGGAACTTTGCAGGTCAAGGACGGATATGTGGGCATGAGAGCAGGATGGTGTGTTCGAATGGCAGGCGACAGGAACATCTGGATCATGCTTGCAGACAGACTGAAGGTGTTTCACAAAGCCGTCATCCAGTCTGCGTTTGGTCTCTCCAGTGTAGAGGAGGCCGCATTGGGAGCAGCGAATGCAGTAGACCAAATTGAAGGAGGTGGAAGTGAAGCCCTGCTACACCTGAAAGGAGTGTTTGGGCCCTTGGACGGTGAGGAAGGAGGAGGGAAAGGGGCAGGTGTTGCAACTTCTACAATTACATGGGAAGGTGGCCATGGGAAGGGGATGAGTTGTTGGGAATGATGGAGCAGAAGACCAGGGTGTCCATGAGGGAACGGTCCCTACGGAATGCTGATGGGGGTGGAGGGGTGGTGAGGGGAAGATATGTTTGGTGGAGGCATCATGATGGAGTTGCTGGAAATGGCAGAGGATAATCCCATGAATGCGGAGACTGGTGGGGTGAGAAGTGCGGACAAGGAGGGTCCTATCATAGTTCTGGGGGGGGAGGGGAAGGTATGAGGTCAGAAGCGGGGGGAGTTGGGTCAGACACGGTTGAGGGGCCCTGTCAATCACAGTGGGTGGGAAAGCTCGGTTATGGAAGAGGGAAGACATGTCAGAAGTGGTGTTTTAGAAGGTGCCGAGCCCAACATTCATTGAGGTGAGGGCGTAAGGGTATGAAACTGAGTCCTTTGCTGAGTACAGAACATTCAGCATCAGAGAGGGGAAGGTCAGAGGGTACGGTGCATACACGGCAAGGGCTGGGATTAGAAGGCGGGATGGGGTCAGAGGGATGGGAAGGGATGGAGGGTCCTGGATGGGCGTTGGTATCAATAGGTTGTTGGAGCTTGCGTTCCTTAACACCTGAAAGGAAAAGTTTCTTATTAAGGCGTCGGATGAGATGAAGAATAAAATGAAAGCGGGGACAAGGACAGCTTTGAGATAGGATGAGTCGATGCTGCTGGAGGGAAAGGTCGAGTGTGTTCATATGGCGGCACATGGCACTGGGTGTGGATCTCAGGATGTGGCAAGAACAGCAGCCCGAGGAATGTTTGAAGTCCTGAAGATACCTGTAATGCTGGGAGGATTCGAAACATGAGGGATGGAGCTTTAGTTGGAATCCATGTGGGGTAAGTCGGAGACGGAGACAGTCGCTGAGGAAGGAAACATGGCTGTGGAAGCGAGTTTTGGTAAACACCTTGTCAAACACCAGGAGGGATATGGAAAGCAATGAAGGTGAACAGGACGAAAGAGACAAATGGAAATCCTGTCGGACAGAAGAGTAGTCCTTCTTCAAGGTGGGCATTCCTGGAAGAGAAGTGGCAGTGAGTTAAACACTAAGATAAAAGCAAAATACTGCTGATGCTGGAAATCTGAAATAAAAACAGAAAATGCTGGAAAAACTCAGCAGGCCTAACAGCATCTGTGGAGAGAGAAACAGAGTTAATATTTCTAGTCTGTATGACCCTTCTTCAGAGACTTATTGTCCATGACATCTTTGTCAATCTCTCGTTAGCCCCCACCTATCACTGACCTTCTTTCCAGCTTAACCTGCTCCGCCCCCTTAAACAGTATAAATTTCATCACATTTCTACCGCTCTTTAGCTCTGAAGAAGGGTCATACAGACTCAAAACGTTAACTCTGTTTCTTTCTCCACAGACAATGGTTTTGTGATCATCAACAGACTTTTGATTCCAAGCTTCACCATTGCCATGGTGGGATTCGAAGCCGGGTCCCTCTGGAATACTAGTCCAGTGACAATAACACTGAGCCACCACCTCTCCATCTGGCAGAGTGGCTCAGCAGAAGCGTGCTGGGCCCATAACCCAGAGCTCGATGGATTGAAACCATCTTCTGCTATTTGCATTTTCATTAATGACTGTGGGATTCATTCTGTTTCTATCAGGCTTTGATTCTGAACGTGTGCTCATGATTCCTCTGTGTCTGTAAGTCTGTGCTACTGTGTGAAAGTCTGATTCATTCTCTATTTCTACATCTCAGACTGTTTCAAATTCATTCTGTATCTACTGGTCAGTTATACTGTGTGAGATGTGGGATTCATTCTGCATTTGTCTGTCTCTGGTGCTGTCTGTGTATTGGGCAGTTTGTCCGTGCCTGGTAACGTATAGGGTTTGTCCAGTAGTTCACCATGTCCAGTTTTGTGAGTAAATGTGGGGTTTATTTTATTGTTCTCAATCTTTGATGTTGCTTATGACTCTGGGATTAATTCTGGATCTGTACTCAATAGTTATCTCAGGCATGGTGTTGTAAATGATTCACATCTTAATACCTGTCAGGAAGGAAACCTCTCATCCCAATCCTCACCCAATTTGGCTTATCTGTGATCTTAGAACCAATCACAATCATCAGGTTAACCCTGAACTGCAGTCTACAATGTGAAATAAATGGTTTTGCCAACCACTCTTGAGATACCTATTAAATACAGATATGGAAGTAAAGTACCCTCACATACAACTCCCGAGTCACATAGATAGAGTACGAATCCCACTTACACACACAGTTCCAGTAACCGAGTGATTTACAATTAATCCCACAGTAACTCTCTGTCCCAGATGTAGACATATATTAAAATACATTACTCCAAATTCCCATTCAGTACCAGATTTTGACAAATACAGAATGAACCCTGCACGCACATACAGACACACACAAAGATAGTGACTGATACAGGATGTGACACAAATTCACATGCAGTACCAGGGAATAACAGTTAAATATTAAATCCCGCCATCAATTCCAGTACCGGAAAACAATGCACACAAAATGAATTTTACTGACATTCATTAACAGAGATTGTAAGATACAGAATGAATCCCATAGTACTGTTCAGTTCCAGATACTGACAGATGCAAAATTAATTGCAACTACTCACACTGAAAAACACAATTAGTTCCACATTGACATGGAATATAAAACACTGGCAGATGTTGAATGAATCTCAAGCTGACAGTCAGTACCAGATACTGATGAAATAAAAATCACTCACTCTTGTTCAGAGTGGGAGACTAAAAGATAAATAAAAGGATATTCACACTCAGATAGAGTACCAGAGACTGACTTGCAGAACCCGAACCACTCAGACATCATACCAAAGACTGAAATACACCAAATAAATCACTCACTAAGGGGCAATATCATAGCAAACAAAATAAGGTCAGAGGCCTGACCTTCTGCCTAACTAGATTTTCCTGCCTACACCCCATATCCATTGATTCACTGAATAACCTGTCTGCGTCATCCTTAAATATATTTATGGATGAAGCATCCATATTTCACTAGGACAGAGAAGTATTAATATTCACATGCTGAGAGTGCAGAATTTCTCCATATTTGAGTCCAAAATGATCAACCCCTTATGCTGACATGGTGCCCACATGTTCTAGATTCAGGGGCATCGATAATGGAAAGTAGGGAAATGCTGGATGAATTAAACAGGTATTTTGCTTCATTCTTCACTGTGGAGGACACCAGTAACATCCCAGAAATAGCTGTAAATCAGGAAATGGAAGGGAGGGAAGAACTTGGGGAAAATTACAATCACCAGGGAAGTGGTATTGAGTAAATAGTTGGGGCTGGGGGCTGACAAATCCCCAGGTCCGGATGTGCTTCACCTTAAGGTCTAGAAAGAAGTGGTTAGTGAGATTGTTGATGCACTGGTTTTAATTTCCCAAAATTCCTTAGATTCAGGGAAGGTTCCATTAGATTTGAAAATAGCAAACATAACTCCTTCATTCAAAAAGGGAGGGGCACAGAAAGCTGAAAACTATAGGCCAGTTAGCCTAACATCTGTCACAGGGAACATTTTAGAAGCTATTAAGGAAGTTATAGCAGGGCACTTAGAAAAATTCAAGGGTCAACATGGCTTTGTGAAAGGGAAATCATGTCCACCCAATTTATTGGAGTTCTTTGAAGGAGTCACATGTGCTGTGGATGAAGGGGAACCAGTCCATGTACTGTACTTAGATTTCAAGAAGGTATTTGATGAAGTGCCACATCAAAGGTTATTGCATTAAATAAAAGCTCATGGTGAAGGGGGTAACATATTGGCATGGATAGAAGATTGGCTAGCTAACAGGGTGCAGAGAGTTGGCATAAATGGGTCTTTTTATGGTTGGCAGGATATGACGAGTGGTGTGTCACAGGGATCAGTGCTGGGGCCCCAGCTTTTTACAATTTATATAAATGACCTGGATGAAGGGACCGGAGGAATGTTTGCTAAATTTGCTGATGAGACAAAGTTGGTAGAAAAGTAAATTTTGAAGAGGACATAAGGAGGCTACAAAGTGACATAGATAGATTTCGTGAGTGGGCAAAGATCTGGTAAATGGAGTATAAGGTCGGCAAATGTGAAATCTTTCCTTTTGGTCAGGAAGAATAATAAATAAGCTTATTATCAAAATGGTGAAAGATTGCAGAGCTCTGAGATTCAGAGGGATCTGGGTGTCCTGGTGCATGAATCACAAAAGGTGAGTCTGCAGGTGGAGCAGGTAATTAGGAAAGTTAATACAATGCTATCATTTATTGTGAGGGAAATTGATTCCAAAAGTAGGGAGGCTGTGCCTGAGTTGTATACGGCATTGCTGAGACCTCTTCAGAAGTATTGTATACAGTACTGGTCTCCTTATTTAAAGAGAAATGTACATATGTTAGAAGCAGTTCAGAGAGGGTTTACTAGACTAATACCAGGAAAGAGTGGATGGTGGGGGCGTTGTCTTATGAGGAAAGGCAGGACAGGTTAGGCTTGTATCCACTGGAATTTAGAATAGAAAGAGGTGATTCAATTGAAACCTTTAAAGTCCTGAGGGGTATTGACAGGGTGGATGTGGAGAGGATGTTTCCTCTTGTGGGAAAATCTAGAACTACGGGTCACTGTTTAAAAATAAGGGGTCACTCATTTAAGACAGATATGAGGAGAATGTTTTCTCTCAGAGGGTTGAGAATCTTTGGAACTGTCTTCCTCAAACGGCAGTGAAAGCAGGGTCTTTGAATATTTTTAAGACAGAGCTCGATAGTTTCTTGATTAACAAGAGGGTGAATGGTTATCGGGGAAGGCAGGAATGTGGGGTTGAGGTTACATTCAGATCAGCCATGAGCTTACTGAATGGCGGAGCAGGCTCGAGGGGCCGGGTGGCCGACTCCTGCTCCGAATTCATATGTATGTCCGTATTCCATAACCAGGACAAACAACCTCTCAGTGTCTAACCTGTCAAGCTCCATTGTAATCCTGCACGCGTGGATGAGATCACTTCTACTTCCAATAACCAGAGAATATGAAAACAATTTACACTGCTTCTCATCATTGGACAAACGTCTCATCACAGCGACCAATTATTTTATGACCTCCAGTGTAAATATATCCTTCCTTAGATAAGGAGACAAAAAACAGTGCAAAATGCTGCATGTGTGGTCTCAGCAAAGCCGTATGGAAGTGTAGTAAGTCTTCCTTACTGTTGTACTCCAACCCCCTTGTCATAAAGTCTAACATGCTAGTGCCTTCCACATTGATTTCTGGATGCTATCTTCCCATGATCCATATACAAGTTCACTCAAATCTCTCTGAACATCAGGATTTACAATTTCACCTGGAGAACAACAGACTGTCAGACACAGAAATAATACATTGCTCACAGGCAGTAATGGAGACTGACAGTTTGAGAATGTTTCTCATATTGACAGTGTCACAGATTGGCAGATACAAAATGTATGAAATATCACCAAAGAGTGCCAAGGACTAACATTCGGAAAATGACTGCCAGACTCACAAAGATCACGTTTCAGAGTGAAACAAATTCAATGTCATGCTGACAGAGGCCTGGCGAGACGAGAAACTGATGTACAGAATTAATGTAATCCTGACACAGGACTGGCGAGTGATAATTAAATAGCCAATCACACACTCAGGTAAAGCACCAGAGATGGACAAACCCAGTAAAGCCAGAGGGATAAACCCAGTAACTACAGACCAGTTAGTCTCATGCTGGTGGTAGGGAAAGGTTTACAGAATTCAATAGATTATTGAATCCAGGACAAAATTCATTGTCACTTGGTAGAACATGGGTTGATAAATGACAGCCAGCACAAATTGGTAAACAGAAAATTATGACTGAAATACATAATGAAGTTATTTGATGAAGTTTCAGACAACATTGACCAGGGGAGTGAGGTTGATGAAGTGTGTCCGGACTTGCAAAAGGGTTTGTAAAAATCCCACATCATAGACTTGTTAGTAAAATTCAAGCAGATGGGAATACAGGGGCAGTGGCAGCATGATTACAGAATTGAATAAGGGGAAGAAAGGATAAAGTGGTGGTGAGCGGTGTGTTTTTCAGGGTGGAGGGATACATACACAACTGATTCTCTGTCACGTCAGGTGGCTGTTCTATTCCCATTCCCAGAGCTCTTTTACATTTTAATAACTTCCAGACTATATCCAAGTTTGCTGATGACACTAGGTTAGGTGACATGGTTAGTAGTGTAGGTGGGAGCAGCAAGTTTCAAAGCATCACTGACAGATTCAGTGAGTGAAAAAAACCGTGGCCGACGGTGGTCAACATGAGATCATCCATCTTGGAGCAAAGATCAGAGAATTTCCTAAACAGTCAGAAACGTGGGACTGTGGAGGAGCCGAGAGTGAGAGTGAGAGCTGAGTGAGACTGGAGGGTGGATAAAGAGCAGTGGCAGAGCAGCCCGAGAGCAGCAGTGAGAGAGAGAAGGAGAGAAGAGTGAGAGCGGTGGGGGGGATAAAGAGTTGTGAGGGAGGGGTTGGAGCAAACCGGCCATGGTTAAAATAAATAGTCAGAGCATGATAAATAGGAGCTGGAAAATTAAACATTACAATCAGGGTAAGTATAACAGTAAGTGTAAGTATAATAAGAGTATTAGTGCAGAGCAGGTTGAGAGGCATTTAATAAAATTAATAATTTAAACAAGGTACTAATTAGATTCTAAAAGAGGGAATAGAGGTTTGTTTTCGATCATGGATGGGCAGCTGAGACCTGTTGTTTGCAGTTCCTGCCCCATGTGGGAACCTCAGGACACTTCATGTGTCTTGGGGGCCACATGTGCAGGAAGTGTCTCCAGCTGCTTGACAATGATGAAAACGTGGTTAAAAAATGGTGAGGACTGGTGCTGAATATTCACTGATACAAACTGTTCAGAAAATATAGAGAAGGGAAAAAAGGAAGTGGGTTAGCGGGACTGATTAAGGGAATCACTGTAATATTGGGAAGAGACAATGTCCTTGACCGGAAATGGGCAGAATTCATTTGTTAGAGCTGAGAAACAGTCAGGGGACGATCAGACTCATGGGGATATTAAATCGGCCTCCAAATAGTGAGAGAGAGATAGAGGAGCAAATCTGCAGGGAAATCACAGAGGTGTCTAAGAACATAGGAAGATATGAATTAGGAGCAGGAGGAGGCCACTCGGCCCCACGAGCCTGCTCCACTATTCAATGAGATTATGGCTGATCTGATTGTAACCTCAACTCCACATTCGTGCCTACCCGTGATAAGATTTCACCTCCCCCCCACACCCTTGCCTATCGAGAACCTATCAACTTCTGCCTTAAAAATATTCGAAGACTCTGCTTCCAGCACCATTGAGGACGAGAGTCCAAAAGACTCAAGACCCTGTCAGAGAAAAAACATTATCATCTGTCTTAAATGGGCAACGCCTTAATTTTAAACAGCGACAAGAGCTGTAGAGTGGTGATATCCAGGGGCTTCTGAAATGTGTTCAGGAGACAATCCTCGACCAGAATGTTCTCAGTCCAGTTAGGAAGGAGGCATTGCTGGATCTGGTGCTGGGGAATGAGGTGGGCCAAGGTTGGCCGCGTGAACCAAGTGTCTGTGGGTGAACCCTTGGGTAAGAGTGATCATCGTATCACAAGCTTGAGATGAGCAAGGAGCAATCAAAAGTAGAACTTCTAAATTGGAAGAGGACTAACTTCAATGTGAGGAGAGGGGGTTTAGCCAGGGTAAAATGGAACCAAAGACTGACAGGGACATCTGTAATAGAGCAATGAGCGATCTTTCAGGAGGAGATGTTTCAGGTACAGACTAGGTACATTCCAATGAGGGGGGAAAGGGAGGGTAACCAAAGCCAGAGCTCCTTCAGTGAAGAAGAAAATAGAAAATATAATGAAACAATGAAAAGACTGTATGATGCATGTCTGATGAATTCTTCAAGCGAGAACTAGGTGACTTTTATTATACAAGAGTGTGGAATTAACTCTCTATCTGTCTATCTCTGTTATTGTGGGTGAATCTAGAATTAACTAATTCCAAGTATCTGATAATCTGCACATGAGTGCTCAATTACCTCTCTATCCGTCTGTCTCTGTTACTGCATTTCTGGGTGGAATTACCTCCCTGTCCATCTTGTTAGTGTATGTGAGGGTGGAATTAATTCTGTCTCTGTTATTCTCTATGACTGTTTGTGAGTGGGGCAGTAATTCTCTGTTTATCTCTATTATTGCATGTGAGACTGGAATTAACTGTCAGTCTTTGTTACTGTATATGAGTGCAGCATTATCTCTTCCTCAGTCTCTATTGCCGTAATTGAATGTGGAATTAACTCTGTCTCAGTTTCTGTGACTGTACAAGAATGCACAATTCACTCTACATTAGTCTCCATTACTTTATATGTGTGTGGAATTATTTCTCTATCTGTTGGTCTCTGCTACTGTATGACAGCCTGGGATTAACTCTCAATCGTTTTGTCTCCATTACTGTGTGTCAGTGTGGAACAAACATTGTCAATCTGTTACTGTGTGTGAGTGCAGAATTAATACTCTATCAATCAATGTTACACTACGTGTGTGTGGAAATCACTCTCTGTCAATCTATAATAATGTGTGTAATTAACTCTCTGTCTGTCAGTCTCTGTTACTCTCTGGCAGTGAGTCAATTTCAGGTTAGCAAACTGTAACCAGTAGAGTGTCACAGGGATCAGTGCTGGGTTCTCAGCTATTTACAATCTATATTAATGACTCAGATGAGAGGGGAGAGCATCACCAAATTTTCAGACAATACATAAATAGGTGGAAAAGCAGGTTGTGAGGGGGACACAAAGAGTCTGCAAGAGGATATAGAAAGGTTAAATCAGTGGGCAAACATTTGGCAGATGAAATACAAAGTGGGAAAATTTGATGGGAAGAATAGAAAATCAACACATCATTCAAATGATATATATATTAATGGCCTAGACTGTGGTGTGCAAGGCATGATTTCAAAATTCGCAGATGATACGAAGATTGGAAACATTGTCAACTGTGATTGGGATAGTCTTGAACTTCAAAAGGACATAGACATGTTGGTGGATTGGGCAGGCAAGTGGCAGCTGAAGCTCAATGCAGAGAAGTGTCAGGTGATTCATTTTGGTAGGAAAAACATAGTGAGACAGTATTAAATAAAGGGAGACCCTCTAAAGGAGGTGCAGGAACAGAGGGACCGCATTGTATATGTACATATGTCATTGAAGATGGTGGGGCATGTTGAGGGAGCAGGTAATAGAGCATATACTAACTTAGGCTTTATTAATAGGGGCACTGAGTATAAGGTTCTGTGATTCTCTGAAGAGTAAGGAGGTCATGTTGAACTTTTATAAGTCTCTTTTTAGGCTTCATCTGGAGTACTGTGTCCAGTTCTGGGTGTCATACTTAAGGAAGGATGTTAAGGAATTGCAGAGAGTACACAGAAGATTCACAAGAATGATTCCAAGATAAAGAACTGTAGCTATGGGGATAGATTGGAGAGGTTGGGTCTGTTTTCCATGGACAAAAGGCGGCTGAAAGGAGACGTGAGGGGTGTATTCAAGATCCTGAGGGGTATGGACAGAGTAAATAAATGACAAATTGTTCCCACTCAATAGAACATCAAGAACCAGAAGGCACAGATTCAAAATAATTGGCAAAAGGAGTAAATGTGATGTGAGATAGACTCAAACTTTCATTCAAGATTTAATTTTTTTTCCACCCAGAGGGTGGTTGGAGTCTGGAACAAACTTCCTCAAAGGGTGGTGGAGGCAGGTTTGCTTGAGATATTCAAAAGGGAATTGAATTGCTACCTGAAAGGAAAGAACGTGCAAGGTTACGGGGACAAGGGAGGAGAGTGGCGCTAGGTAGAATGCTCTTTCAGAGAGCCAGTGCAGACTTGATAAACCGAATGGCCTCTTTCGATGCAGTGATACTGTGGAGAGAGACTGCAGAATGTTGCAGTACAGAGGGATCAAGATCTCCTTGTACATGAATCACAAGAAGTTAATGTGCAGCTGCAGCGAGTAATTAGGAAGGGAAATGGAATGTTGGCCTTTATTCCGGGGGGGGGGGGGGGAGTATCAAAGTAGGAAAGTCTTGCTACAGCTACACAGCATTGGTGAGACTACACCGAGAGTCCTGTGTTATGTTGGAGTCTCCTTATTTAAAGGGGGATATAACTGCATAGGGGGAAATTCACAGAGGTGCTAGACTGACTCCTGAGATGAAGGAGTTGTCTTATGAGGAATGTTTAAGCAGGTTGGGCTGAACCGCATAGGAGATTCGAAGAATGAGAGGTGATCTCATTGAAACATATAAGATTCTGAGGGGGTTTGACAGGGTAGATGTTGAGAGGAATGTTTCCATTTGTAGGGAATATAGAACCAGGGGGCACAGTTTAAAAATAAACATCTCCCATTTAAGAAGAAGGTGAGAAGGAATTTCTTCTCTCAGAGTGTCCTTAATCTTTGTAATTCTCCACCTCAGAGAGCAGTGGAGGCTGGGTCATTGCACATATTCACGCTGAGTTAGACAGATTTTTCATCGGCAGGAGAGTCAAGGGTTATAGGACAGGTGGGAGAGTGGGTTTGAGGCCACAATCAGATCATCCATGGTCTTATTGAATGGTGAATCGATGGGCTGAATGGCCTCCTCCTGCTTCTCTTTCTTATATTTTTAATTTGTCAGTGTGGGATTCACCCTCTGTTTGTCAGTCTCTTTTACTGTATTTCAGTGTGGAATTAAGTCAGTCTGATCTGCATGTGAGTGTGGAATTGATTCTCTGTCCATCACTCACTGAATGTGAGTGTGTAATTTAAATCTCTGTCAGTCTCTGATATGGTTATGAGAGTGGAACTAACTCTCGAACAGCCTGTGATACTGTATATGAGTGTGGAATTCACTCTTTGTCAGCCACTTGCTGTATGAAAATATGGAATTAACTCCTTATGTCAGTCTCTGTTACTGTATGTGAGTGTGGAATTAACCCTCTATCGGTCAGTCTCGGTTACTGTGAATGTGGAATTCTCTTTCCCAGTCTCTGTTGTGACAACTGACAGTGGAATTTAGGACCTGTCAATTTCCATTAATATTTCAGTGATGAATTAACTTACAACAACAGAGGCTGAGTGAAAGTAAGAGAGTTAGTTCCACACTCACATATTAGTCTGCCTGTGTGACTGAATGTGAGTGAGGAATAAACAATCTGTCAGCCTCTGTTACTGAGTGTGTGGAATTAACTCTCTATCAGTCAGTCTCTGTTATTGCGAGTGTGAATTCACAGAATCACAGAATTGTTATGCTATAGAAGGAGGCCATTTGGCCCATCATGTCTGCACCAGCTCTCTGAGCATTTTAAACTTAGTGCCAATCTCCTGCCTTTTCCCCATAACCCTGCACATTGTTTCTATTCAAATGATCATCCAATGCCCTCTTGAATGACTTAATTAAACCTGCCCCCACCACACTGCCAGGCAGTGCATTCCAAAACCTAACTACTTGTTGTGTGAAAAAGTTTTTTCTCACTTCACATTGGCTTCTTTTGCAAAACACTTTAAAACCATGCCCTCTGGTTCTCGATCTGTTTACAAGTGGGAAGTTTCTCTCTATCTACTCTATGCACACACCTCATGATTTTGAAAACTTCTATCAAATCTCCTCTTAGCTTTCACCTCTCCAAGGAAAACAGTCCCAACTTCTCCAATCTTTCCTCATAACTGAAGTGCCTCATCCCTGGAATCATTCTCATAAACATCTTCTGCACTCTCTCCAATGCATTCAGATCCTTCCTATTGTGTTAAGCTTAACTTTCAATCTCTGTCACATATGCAAGCGCGGATTTAGCTTTCTATCCAATCATGTCGGTTACTGTACGTGAGTGTGAAATTAACTCTGTATGATAATCTATTACTGTAGGCGAATATAAAATTAACTGTCAGTTTCTGTCACTGTATCAGAAGGTGGAATTAATGCTGTATCTGTCAGTCTCGGTTACTGTATCGGGCCATGGAAAGAACTCCTTTCAGGCTCTGCTACTTCAAGAAAGTTAATTCCACACTCATCATCTGCCAATCTGTGTTACTGTATATGAGTGAAATATTAACTCTCAGTCTCTGTTTAGAGAGTGAAGAATTAAATCTCTATCATTAAGTCTCTGGTATTGACTGTGGGTGTGGAATTCATACCTTACATGTCAAACTCTTTGCTGTACATGAATGCAGAATTAATTCTGTACCTGTCAGTATCAATTTTGCTATGAGTGTGGTATTCACTCTCTGCCAGTCTCAGTTACTGTGAGTAAGTGTGAAATTAAATTTCTGACAGTCTTGGTTGCTGTGCGTGATTGTGGAATTGTCTTCCTGTCAATGTCTGTTACTGGATCTGAGTGTGAAATTAACTCTCTGTTAGAGTCTGTTACTGTAAGTGCGTTTGAATAAAAAGTCTAATAATTTGCATTACTGAATGTATGTGGAATTAATTTTCTGTCTGTCTCTGTTACTGCGAGTGTGGCAGAGCAGACAGGAAGACTTTTTATCCCATTGGTGGAAAGGTGGAGGGACAATGGGCACAGATTTAAGGTAACTGGTAAAATAAGCAATGGCAACATGAGGAAAAACCTTGTCATGCAGTGACCGGATAGGAGAAGTGCATGAGAATGTAGTAAAGGCAGGTTCAATCAAGGAATTCAAGAGAGAATTGGATTATTATCCAAAAAGGAAAAACATGCAGGGCTATGTGGAAAAGGCGGTGAAGTGGCAAGAGGTGATTTGCTCCTTCAGAAGGCCAGCAAAGACATAATGGGCAGAATGGCCTCCGTCTATGTTGTAATCATTCTATGGTTCGATGAACTAACTCTCTGTCAATCTGTCTTACAATATATGAATGTGGGTAGAATTAACACCATCTGTCAGTCTCTGCTATTACATATAAATGTGAAATATACTTCCTGTCAGTCTCTGTTACTGTACAGGAAACAGTAAATGACCTTCTATCAGAAATGCTTGGGCCCTACTGTTCTTAAAAGTGCTTGCGGTTAAACCCACCGCCTTCTCCTCTCTCTACTCTCCAGTTATAAATCAGCCAACAAGAACATACCTTCAAAGTAAGTGAGGAATGACTTCCACGTCCAACATCCATTCTGATTCAAAAGTGTTCTTCATTTGCCAGTTTGAGTTTCTGACCTTGGTTTTATGAACAACACCTGCAATAATTCACTGACAACATCATGTCGATAGTGGCAATCTGAAATAAAGAGAGAAAATACTGGAAATACACAGCACATCAGACAGCATCTGTGGAAAAAGAAAAGTTCACATTTCGGATTACTAACAATCAACCTGCAATAAAACACTTACTAACATCCGCCCATGGTGACTGCAGTTCCCACAATTACCTGCATCCCAGAAACGGCTCTATTCAATGGACTGACTTCCCCGGCATTGAGAGTGTGCATGCTCCTCAGGGCCGGCCCCGGGTCAATCTGAGGTCGAACTTATCAGCCCATTTCACCAATATGCTTATGTCCTCTTGAAGTTTAACACTATCCTCCTCACAGTTCACAATACCTCCAAGTTTCATGTCATCTGCAACTTTTGAAATGGTGTCCCATACACCAAGGAGTAGGTCAACAATATTTTTCAGGAAGAGCAGGGTCCGAACACCGACCCCTGGGTAACTCCACTAAAAACTTTTTACAGTCTGAAAAACAACCATTGACCACTACCCTCTGTTTCCTGTCACTCAGCCAATTCCATATCCATGTTGCTCTGTCCGTTTTATTCCATGAGCTGTAACTTTGTTGACAAGTCTGTTGTGTGAGACTTTATCAAATGCCTTTTGGAAATCCATGTAAACCACATGAACAGCATCACCCTCCCCAACCCTCTCTGTTACCGCATCAAAGACTCGGTGCAAACGGGAGATGAAACCGGGAAGCGGCGGCTGGGATGAGGGAGGCGCTGCACCATCGGCTTCATGGTGAAATCCCCCGGGTCCCTCGCCGATCGTCCGCCGGACCCGGAGGCTCTGATTCGGACTCTAAAAATCGGTGCTACTGAGGCTGCGTTCGACAACGCTCAGTTTTCGGGAGCTGTACCGCGCATGCTCGGCGTAGACAGGATTTCCGGTGGACATAGGTGCGCCTGCGCAGTGCGGCCCTTCTGTTCGAGATAGGCCGTTTTAAATCCCCCAGAGCATTCTGGGAAGCGTTTAGCGCCATTTCATTCTAAACAGCGACACGGGAGGAAAAGTTTGTGTTAATCGTTTCTGTGCAAGCTCTACAGCAACAAATCAGTCCCACTCCCCTTCTCCTTCACAATAGCCTTAAAATATTTTCCGTTCGATATTTACTCGTTTCACTTTTGAAAGTTTATTTTGATCCGGCTTCCACCACCAATTACGGCAAAGGGTTTAAGACCGCAACAACTCTCTGCCTTACAAAGAAATGACAAGGGATGATCCATTAAATGTGAAAGATGGTGGGGAGGATGGTCAGGACAAGGGAAGCCTATCGATGTTCTGGGAGAGAGGGAAGTGTTGAGAGCAGAGCTCGCGAAATGGAAAAGAAATGCTTGAGGGCCCTGTCAACCACAGAGAGGAGAGATAACCAGTTGAGAAAAAAGGAAGGTTAATTAGCAGTGTTGGTATGGAATATTACCTGTCCTCACCAAAATACTCATTCCAGCTGAAACAGTGATTTATCTCTAATTTCTTCAATTTAGCACCCCGCATTCACTGCTCACAATGGTGGTCTCATCTATGTTAGGCAGTTTCGGTGATTGCTTTGATGAACATCTGCTCTGTCAGCAAGTACGACCCTGAGTTTCCGATCTCCTGTGATTTTAATTTTCCATCTTCTCCTCACACTGACCTTTCTGTCCTCGGCATCCTGCAGTGTTCTAATGAATCTCAATGTAAGCTCGACAAACCGTGTCTCATCTTTAAATTGAGAACTTTACAACCTTCCAGACTGAATACTGAGTACAATTTGAGAATGTAATCTCAATCCCCATTGTGTATCTTTTCCATTGGATATTTTGGTTGAATTCACATTTTTCTCTTGTTTTTGCTTTTGGATGGCAGCTGTTCATCATGCCCTCATTCAGACCTTTGGTTTTGTTTTGTTTCTTTGGTTTTGTTACTTGCCCATTTACCTTAACCTTGCACCATCAACTCTTTTGTCATTTAACCTCTCCTGCAGTCCACCCTGATTTGGAAACCACAAGAGAAAAATGTTATATTAGATCTAGTAATAAGTAACGGGAGATAATTAATTCATTTTCTGACAGTATATGAGCATCTAGCAATGAGTGACCACATAATGTTAGAGGCAGAGAAAGGTCACAAAAGTGTTACAATTTTCACCTTAAGTAAGGTCGGTAAGGGCTGAATGAGCAGGAAGCTGAACACATTAAATTCCGAACAGCTACTAACAGGATAAAGGAAACAGTCAGAGGCTCTTAAAGGTGTTTTCTGTATAAAAGGTATTTGATGCAAGGACCAAGGAAGGAACTTCACTTTCCCAGTTTTAAACCAGTAATTAAGCTTGAACGCTGATATCTACCCAAATATTGATTAACTGCCTTTGACATGATGCTGTCTTCATTATGATGATTCTCCCTTCCTCGATGGTACATGTTGCAGTGTAGGAAGCTGTTGTCCAAATTAGCATGGTGAATTACTGCTGCTTGTCATATAGGTCGGACAGACTGCATATAATAAATATCAATTTCACTATATTTTCCCATCTCAGGAATTTCCCATTCAGGCAATGATGGGGTGAGAGTGAACAAGAGAAGAATATTCAGACTGTGCCAGCTCTTTGCGAGAAATGGGCTGGGCTCGGCTGGTGTGTGTTTGTAGCAATTGCAGCTAGTGTCCTTGTGTGAATAAAAGCAATTTGAGATATTTGTTGCACACTGAAATGTTTACAGGAAGCGAGATGCCAATTCTAATACCTACAAATGAGATAAGTTTGTGGGTTGCAGCAAAATGTTAATTTTAGTGAGTATATAAATAGCAGAGGATGGTTTCGATCCATCGACCTCTGGGTTATGGGCCCAGCACGCTTCCGCTGCGCCACTCTGCTGTATATTGTCATTAGGTGATGAATGTTAATTTTATGTATTAGGGAGCTAAATGGTCACTTGTTTCGTGCTTTTGAGCGAGAGAAGATGTGTTGGGTGGATCATCTTGGCTGCACAATTCCACTGCGTAACACCAGAAACAGACAGAAAAACACACACAGAAAGGCGGCAAGAGACTGTTAGGATACACAAGATGACAGAGAAAGACGCCGAGAAAATTAGCAAGACACAGAGGTGGAGAAACTAATCATTTTTGTAAACTGTTCCCAGCTGCACAGAGATGTCCCCTGTTTGTAATAATGACTCTTATTGTGTAACTGTGCATCGTGTAATGTAATTGAGCACCCTGTTGTGTAACTGTGCACCCTGTAGTGTAACTGTGCTCTCTGTTGTGTAATTGTGCTCCCTGTTGTGTAACTGTGCACTCTGTTTTGTGCATGTGCACTCTTTTGTATAAAAGTGCTCTCTGCTGTGTAACTGTGCTCTTTGTTGCGGGATGCTGTTCTCTGTTGTTCAACTGTGCTCGATGTTGTTTCCCTGTTCCCTCTGTTGTCTAACTTTGCCTTCTGTTGTATAACTGTGCCCTCTGTTGTGTAACTGTGCTCTCGTTGTGTAACTGCTCTCGTATAACTGTGTTCTCTGTCGTGTTACTCCGCCCTCTATTGTGTAACTGCGTCCTATATTGTTTCACTGCGCGCTCTGTTGTGTAATTATGTTATCTGTCGTGTAAATATGCTCTCTGCTGTGGTACTGTGCTTTCTGTTGTGTAGCTGTGTCATCTGTTTAATTGTGCCCTCTGTCGTCGAGCTGTGCCCTTTGTTGTTTAACTGTGCCCTTTGTTGTCTAACTGGGCTCCCTTGT
Source organism: Cetorhinus maximus (assembly GCF_964194155.1). Classification (NCBI taxonomy): domain Eukaryota; kingdom Metazoa; phylum Chordata; class Chondrichthyes; order Lamniformes; family Cetorhinidae; genus Cetorhinus; species Cetorhinus maximus. The sequence continues at coordinate 20,463,300 of NC_135909.1, forward strand.
GTAACAATGCTCTCCGTTGTGTGACTGTGCCCTCTGTTGTGTGACTGTGCCCTCTGTTGTTTAACTGTGCTCTCTATTGTGTAACTGTGCTTTCTACTGTTGAGAGATCTTCACCGTTGTGAAACACGCTTTCCTGTCGTGCAAACGTGTTCCCAGCTGCGTAAAAAAGTTCTCTGTTGTTTCAAAGTGCTCCCTGTTCTGCAAAGATGTTCTCTGTTGCTCAGTGAGGGTGTTTTCTATTGGACAATTATTTTCTTTCAGGGCCTTAATTTTCCCTGTCATGTTAATGTCTTCCATGTTGTGTTCAGATGTTCCCTCTTCTTGAGTGAAAATCTGGTTAATTCCCAACTGGAAAACAGTCGTCAATTCTCAGCTGTACCTGTTACCTTCTAGTGATGAATGTGAATGTGTGATACATACTGAGAATACTGTTATTGGACTTGAGCGAGATTTGTTCTGTATGTGTCCGTCACAGATAGTGTTTGTGAGTGTAGGATTCATTCTGCATCTCAGTCTCTGGAACAATTTGTGAGCAGGGTTCCTTCTTTATGGATCAATACCTGGTACTATATGTGAGGGTGAGATTATGTCTGTATCAGGCCGTGGTACAGAATGTGAATGTGGGCATCATTCTGAGCCGATCAGACCCCATTACTGACAGGGGAAGTGGGATTATTTGTGTATCAGGCAGTGGGACTGAATGTGAAAGTGGGAATCATTCTGTGTCTATTATACACTATTACTGCCAGGGGAAGTGGGGTTAATTCTGTATCTGATTGACTCCGTTATCCTTACTATTATTCAGACCTTCGGGATAGAGGATGATTTGCTTCCACTCTCTCTCTCTCTCTCACTCTCCCTCTCTGAACAGAGTCAGTATCTGAGTGCACGACAGTGCTGCAGCACCCAACTACTGCAGAGCAAGGACTTGGATCATTTTACAACAATTTCCTGTCCTCCAGAAACAATCCACTGCTCCATGGATGGGACTGAGTGACCGAGCAGGGAGTTCTGTACAGTTCAAATTACAACTTCCCACTCTCGGAATCCACTTATGTTTTTATTTGTTCACGGGCTGTAGGAGTCGCTGACAAGGCCAGAATCTGATGCTGAGACCTTCAGACCAGACCCTGCTTGAGTTGCTGCTTTTAATTTTCTGTTTTTTCGGATTGACTATTAATTGAAACAAATGCGTTGGTCTATTTTATATTTGCTACCTCACCTCTCTTTGAATTATTATCAATACCTTTTTCTTCCGACAGGCAAAAGTTTGATAGCAGCTGAATCGAAATAGTGATTCGGTGACAAAAGGAGAAGTGCAGCCAGCTCCTTCTCACACAGTAAGTACAGTATCACTCACAGAGAGCAGAGACACCAGTTCCACAAGCACCAACAGCACAGTGAGATAAGAGCTAAATAGTGCAGATGCTGGAAATCGGAAAGAAAAATAAAAAATGCTGGAAAAGCTCAGCAGATCTAACCGCATCTATGGAGTGAAAGACATAGTTAACGTTTAAGAGTCATACAGACATGAAACGTAAACTCTGTCTTTCTCTCCACAGATGTTGTTAGACCTCCTGAGTTTTTCCAGCATTTTCTGTTTTTGTTAGCACTAAGTTAGTCCGGCAGTGAGCCCAAGTCTCAGGAATGTATATTCGTTCAAATGGAGCTGGAGATTGCGTGAACCAGATGGGTTTTTATCAATGTGACTTTCAAGGTTTTTTTGAATTTTTGTCACCATGATTTGATCCCTCACCTCCATAACATTATTCTGAGGGGGCCCTGATGTTTCTTGACACGGTAGGTGTGGAGAGGATGGTTCCTCTTGGAGGAGAATCTAGAACTCGTCGTCACTGTTTAAAAATAAGGGGTCGTCCATTTAAGGCAGAGATGAGGAGATTTTTTTTTCTCGCTGAGGGTCTTGAGTCTTTGGAACTCTCTTCCTCAAAAGAGGGTGGAAGCGGAGTCTCTGAATACTTTTAAAGCAGGGGTAGACTCTTGAAAGCACGTGGGTGAGAGGTTATCGAGGGTAGACAGGAATGTGGAGTTGAGGTTACAATCAGATCAACCATGACCTTACTGAATGGTGGAGCAAACTCGAGGGGCCGAGTGGCCTATTCCTGCTCTTTATTCCTCCTGTTCTTATGTTCATTAACCTGGAACTCTAGATTCCCGCTACGCCACCGTCTCCACGAATAAAACTGCCACCGAAACCAAACAGCCGCTGTTTAAAAAGTGCCCGTCCTACTTCTCATCTGGTGCCTGCAATAGCTGCTCCTTGTCTAACTCCCCACGTCCTGACTGTCCGGTTCTATTCCCACTCCTCACTGTCCAATATCAACAAACCTGGGGAGTGGGAACTCAACCAGGAATATTCACTGCTGCTTTGTGGAGAGAAAGCAGCAATGATTTTCAATAACAGCTTCTTGCCATTCTGTCTCCCTCCTCCCAGGAGGCTGCTGTTTGTTCCATTCCCCCAGGACCGGGGTCTCTCCATTGGCGGCTCTTCCTGTCCCAGGTGGAGCTGGGGGAGAGCAGCGCCCACACGCTCTTCCGCTCCCACCCATTGAGCTCTGGTGGGTCGGAATGACGCAGAATTCTACAACATTTCGTGGAACAATTTTGTTTTGAAACGTTCTCCAATTCACTTATGTCCGAGATCAGCAAAAGATGTGGAGCTCCCGAGAAAGGGAACGATGGAAATTAGGACTCACCCCCTTAAGAATTTCAGCTTGGGATCTTTCTGTGCAGCCTTTTTGCTGTTCAGGGGCCCGTCATCACAAAGCAATCCTGCAGAATCACTGGAGGAAGCCGGTAGTCGGGGTGTTTTCTAGGACCGTGCAGGAGTTAATATCTGTCAGGAACTCTAACAGATTCGTTCAATCCGAGTGAAACACTCACCCACTGAGAGTGATACCCAAAGGCCCTGAGCTGCAGGGAGTACAACAGGGAACTGAGGGTTAAACATGGGCCACTGTTTCTCACTCACTGACACTGTCATTGAGACAGAGAGACATAGAGTCATGGAGACATTGCTGCTCAGAAGGAGGCCATACCCCCCATCCAGTCTGACTGTGTGTAGAATAATCCAGTCAGTCCCATTCTCCTGCTCCATTCCTGCAACTTTATTTCCCACAAGCGCTCACCCAATTTCCATTTGAAATCATTGACCATCTCCGTTTCCACAATGCCCAGAGGGATCAAGATCCAGGTCATTACCCGGAGTGAGACAAATTTCTTGCACACATCCCCCCTGTACATCTTGTCTTGAATTTTAAATCCATGCTGCCTCATCCTTCTGCTCTCAGATAATGGGAACAGCTTTCCTTTGTCAACCTGATCTAAACCTGTTATAATCCTGTACACCTCTCTCAGACCTCTCCTCAATCTCGGTTGCTTCAAGGAGAGTAGCTCCGGATTCCGCAAACAAACCTTGCAGCTGTAATCCCTCATGCCTGGAACTATTCTGATAAATCTCCTTTGCATTCTCTCAAAGACTCTCACATCCTTCCAAAAACGTGGTGACCAGACATGTAGGCAATATTCTAGTTGCAGCTTAACCAGAGCTTTATAAATGTTAAACATAACGTTCCTGTTTCTATGCTCAGTAACTCTGTTGATGAAACCAAAGATCCCATCTGCTTTCTTAAATACTCCTTCAAAATCTCCTGTCACCTTCAAAGATATAAAGACTCTTGGTCCCTCTGACCTTGCACAATTTTTAGAACTGGACCATTATGTTCATACTGCCTCATTTCTGTTAAAATACAGCATTATTCCTGCGTGTGGGATTAATGATGTGTCCCTGTTACAATATCATTAAGATCTGAGACTGCAGCTTCTGCCTCTCCATGAGAATCTTTCTGGATAACACCAGAATTTACAAGGATTTCTGCAACTGATGCATTGTCTGTGTCTCACCGCCCTCACTCACTCTGTCTCTGTCTATCCCTCCACCCCCTCTCTCTTGAACTCCACATGAAGGCGCAATACTGTTGTTTAGTGGCTGAGTGCACACAGTCTATCTTCAAATCACAGAATCACAGAATCACAGTGCAGAAGAGACCCTTCGGCCCATCGAGTCTGCACTGACACGTGAGAAACACCTGACCTACCTACCTAATCCCATTTACCAGCACTTGGCCCATAGCCTTGTATGTTATGACGTGCCAAGTACTCACCCAGGTACTTTTTAACGGATGTGACGCAACCCGCCTCCGCCACCCTCCCAGGCAGTGCATTGCAGACCGTCACCACCCTCTGGGTAAAAAAGTTTTTCCTCACATCCCCCTAAACCTCCTGCCGCTCACCTTGTACTTATGCCCCCTTGTGACTGACCCTTCTTCAAAGGGAAAAAGCTGCTCCCTGTCTATGCCCCTCATAATCTTGTACACCTCGATCAGGTCGCCCCGCAGTCTTCTCTGCTCCAACGAAAACAACCCAAGTCTATCCTACCTCTCTTCGTAACTTAAAAGTTTCATTCCAGGCAACATCATGGTTAATCTCCTCTGCACCCCCTCCAGTGCAATCACATCCTTCCTATAACGTGGCGACCAGAACTGCACACAGTACTCCAGCTGTGGCCTCACTACGGTTCTATACAATTTCAACATGACCTCCCTACTTTTGTAATCTATGCCTCGATTGATAAAGGCAAGTGTCCCATATGCCTTTTTCACCAACCCACTAAGATGCCCCTCCGCCTTCAGAGATCTATGGACACACACGCTAAGGTCCCTTTGTTCCTCAGAACTTCCTAGTGCCATGCTACTCATTGAATACTTCGTTGTCAAATTACTCCATCCAAAGTGTATCACCTCACACTTTTCAGGTTTAAATTCCATCTGCCACTTATCTTCCCATTTGACCATCCCATTGATATCTTCCTGTAGCCCAAGACACTCAACCTCACTGTTAACCACCCGGCCAATCTTTGTGTCATCCGCAAACTTAGTAATCCTACCCCCCACATAGTCATCTATGTCGTTTATATAAATGACAAACAATAGGGGACAGAGCACAGATCGTTGTGGTACGCCACTGGCTTCCACTCACTAAAGCAGCCTTCTGTCATTACCCTCTGCCTCCTACAACTAAGCCAATTTTGAATCCACCGTATCAAATTACCCTGTATCCCATGTGCCTTTGCCTTCTTTATAAGTCTCCCATGTGGGACCTTGTGAAAGGCTTTGCTGAAATCCATATAAACTACATCAACTGCACTACCCTCATCAACACACCTGGTTACCTCCTCAAAAAATTCAATCAAATTTGTTAGGCATGACCTCCCTCTGACAAAGCCATGCTGACTATCGCTGATCAAAACTTGCCTCTGCGAGTGGAGGTAGATACTCTCCTTCAGAAATTTCTCCAATAGTTTCCCTTCCACTGACGTGATACTCACTGGCCTGCAGTTCCCTGGTTTATCTCTACAACCCTTCTTAAATAGCGGAACCACATTAGCTGTTCTCCAGTCCTCTGGCACCTTCCCCGTGGCCAGAGAGGAATTAAAATTTGGGTCCGAGCCCCTGTGATCTCCTCCCTTGCCTCCCTCAGCAGTCTGGGACACAAATCATCCGAACCTGGAGATTTGTCCACTTTTAAACCTGCCAACACCATCAATTCCTTGTCAATCGCTATATCGATTTGCTTAAGAACCTCGCAGTCTTTCTCCCCGAGTTCGATACATTCATCCTCATTCTCTTGGGTGAAGACGGACGTGAAGTATTCATTCAAAACTGATGACCTCTGACTCCACCCATGGAATGCCCACTTGATCCCATATACTATTTCCCTGGTTATCCTCTTCCCATTGATATACTGATTGAATATCTTGGGATTTTCCCTTCTTTTACCAGCCAGAGCTCTCTCATATCCCCTCTTTGCTCTCCTAATTGCTTTCATATGCTACACACTGCACTGTCTGTACTCCACTAATGCCTCTGCTGATTTGCATTCCTTGTACCTGCTAAAGCCTCTATTTTCTATCTCATCTTAACCCGAATATCTCTGCTCATCCATCGTTCTCTGGGCTTGTTACTACTTCCTATCACCCTAGAGGGAACATGTTGAACCTGTACCCACTCCATTTCCTTTATGAACACCCCCCACTGTTCCTCTGTAGATTTTCCCACAAGTGACTGTTCCCAGTCTATCTTGGCCAGATCTTGCCTTATTTTACTAAAATCCACTCTCCCCCAATCCAAAACATTTTTTTGCAACTTTTCGATTTCTTTGTCCATAACAAACTTAAACTGTACCATGTTGTGGTCGCTATCACTAAAATGCTCGCCCAGCAGTACCTCAGCCACCTGTCCAGCTTCATTCCCCAGAATTAGGTCCAGCAATGCACCGTCCCATTTTGGACCCTCTACATATTGACCTAAAACGTTCTCCTGTACACATTTCAAGAAATGCACTCCATACAAGTCCTTAACACTCTGTCTATCCCAATTAATGTTGGGAAAGTTGAAATCACCTAATATAATCACCCTATTATCATTGTTTTTACCCACCTCCAAAAATTGTGCACATATTTGCTCCTCAATTTCCCGCTGACTATCTGGGGGTCTATAATATACACCTAATAATGTGGTTGCCCCTTTTTTATTCCTAAGCTCTACCCACAAAGTTTCATTCGATGCCCCCTCCAATGATCAAAAGTAAATTTGCCTGTGAACAAGATAATAATTTAAACCAGTTTCGGGTTAATCCAGGCACAGCTGTGATTGGCTGCAGCCTCCTGAATCTGGGGAACAGACACTGTGAGCAGCTCCAGTCTCAGAGGTTTAACAGTTACTGAGCTAGGAAACTACAACTAATCCCCGAGAATCCACAGCTCAGGCCGAGAGGAGAGGAAAGCCTGTCCTGGGAGCGGTAAATCTGAGACCAAGTTTGTCCTGTCAATGTGTAGATGTGAACAAAAATAAAAATACCTGGAAAAACTCAGCAGGTCTGGCAGCATCTGCAGAGATGAACACAGTTAACGTTTCGAGTCTGTATGACTCTTCAACTAAGAACTAAGTAAAAACAGAAAAGAGGTTAAATATAAGCTGGTTTAAGGGAGACGGGGTGTGGGACAGGTAGAGCTGGATAGAGGGCCATTGATAGGTGGAGATAGCCAAAAAATGTCATAGACAAAAGGTCAAAGAGGTGTGGAAGGTGGTGATATTATCTAAGGAATGTGCTAATTAAGGGTAGAAAGCAGGACAAGCAAGGTACAGATAGCCCTCGTGCGGATGGGGTGAAGGGAAGGGATAGAAATAGGTTAAAAGATAGAGATAAAACAATGGACGGAAATACATTTAAAAATAATGGAAATGGGTGGGAAAAGAAAAATCTATATAAATTAATGGGGAATAAAAACGGGGATCAGAAAGGGGTTGGGGATGGAGGAGAGAGTTCATGATCTAAAATTGATGAACTCAATATTCATTCCAGAAGGCTGTAAAGGGCCCAGTCGGAAGATGAGGTGATATTCCTCCAGTTTGCGTTGAGTTTCACTGGAACAATGCAACAGGCCAAGGACGGACATGTGGGCATGAGTGCAAGGTGCAGTGTTGAAATGGCAAGCGACAGGGAGGTCTGGCTCATGCTTGCGGACAGACTGAAGGTATTCTGCAAAGTGGTCACCCAGTCTGCGTTTGGTCTCTCCAATGTAGAGGAAACCGCATTAGGAGCAACGAATGCAGTAGACTAAATTGAAGGAAGTGCAAGGGAAATGCTGCTTCATTTGAAAGGAATGTTTGGGCCCTTGGATGGTGAGGAGAAGGTAAGTAAAGGCCTTTACTTATGCACCTTCTGCGGTTGCATAGGAAGGCGCCGTGGGAGGGGGTGATGGAGGAGTGGACTAGGGTGTCCCGGAGGGAACGATCCCTGTGGAATGCCACTGGGGGGGGTGAATGGAAAATGTGTTTGGTGGTGGCATCATGCTGGAGTTGGTGAAAATGGCGGAGGATGATCCTTTGAATGCGGAGGCTGGTGGGGTGATAAGTGAGGACAAGTGGGACCCTATCATAGTTCTGGGAGGGAGAGGAAGGTGTGAGGGTGGATGCGCGGCAGATGGGCCGGACACGGTTGAGGGCCCTGTCAACCACCGTGGGTGGAAAACCTCGGTTAAGGAAGAAGGAAGACATGTCAGAGGAACTGTTTTTGAAAGTGGCATCAGAACAGATGCGACGGAGGTGAAGGAACTGAGAGAATGGGATGGAGTCCTTACAGGAAGCGGGGTGTGAGGAGCTGTAGTCAAGGTAGCTGTGGGAGTCGATAGGCTTGTGATGAATATTGGTGGACAATCTATCACCAGAAATTGAGACAGAGAGGTTAAGGAAGGGAAGGGAAGTGTCAGAGATGGACCACGTGAAAATGATGGAGGGGTGGAAATTGGAAGCAAAATTAATAAATTTTTCCAAGTCCAGAGGAGAGCATGAAGCAGCAACGAAATAATCATCGATGTACCATAGAAAGAGTTGTGGGAGTGGGCCGGAGTAGGACTGGAACAAGGAATGTTCCACAAACCCCATAAAGAGACAGGCATAGCTGGGGCCCATGCGGGTACCCATAGCCACACCTTTTATTAGGAGGAAGTGAGAGGAGTTTAAGGAGAAATTGTTCAGTGTGAGAACAAGTTCAGCCAGACAGAGGAGAGTAGTGGTAGATGGGGATTGTTCGGGCCTCTGTTCGAGGAAGAAGCGGAGAGCTATCAGACCATCCTGGTGGGGGATGGAGGTGTAGGGGGATTGGGCGTCCATGGTGAAGAGGAGGCGGTTGGGGCCAGGGAACTGGAAATTGTTGATATGATGTAGGGTGTCAGAGGAATCACGGATGTAAATGAGAAGTGACTGGACAAGTGGAGAGAGAATGGAGTCAAGATAGCAAGAAATGAGTTCCGTGGGGCAGGAACAGGCTGACAGTGACATTGTATCAGCGAGAGTGTGTTAAAGAGGCGGGCGGGTTAGACTAATGTCACTGTGTTTGTGTGTCCGGCCTCAGCGCCAGGTTTCCGAGTCTTTCTTGTGCAAAATCACAAGATTTCGCTGTCATAGGATCGCGCTGCTCCCCTGCTTAGCCCTGAAGAGAGAATTTAAGGCAAAGTTTTCGTTAATTTCAAGATTTAAGTGGAAACACAGAGAAGAAGTCAGCGCTCAGCTGAGAGGGCGCGATCAAAGCAGCAAAGAAACGGGTTTAAATCGAAATTGCTGCATTTAATTCGGATGGAACTTTCTCGACAACAAACATTCAGATTTTGTTAACAGGAGGAAGCGAGTGTGGGAATCTGAAATGTCCAATTTGAAGTGGAATTGGGGAGTTTATGAGGAGAGAGAAACACAGAGAGGCTGGAGGAGCCGGGAGCTGACAGCAGGTTGTCTCTGCCCCGTCCGCTCTCTGTGTTTAAGTTGCTCTGAGCCGCCACCACTGGTTTCATTTCTGATCCAGTTCTGACTGTCAGAGAGATTTTACACACAGTCTCGGATATGACTGATACTGCAGCCGCCGAAACGGCTCCTCCAGCCGCCGCCACTCAAGTCAAATTTTCCAAGAAGAAGAAGGCGGCTTCCCGATCGAAGGCAGCCGGTCCCAAGTTAGGCGAACAGATCCTCCAGATTGTGGCGGGTTGCAGCGATCGCAAGGGGATGTCCCTGGCCGCGATAAAGAAAGCTTTGTCTGGCAGCGGTGTCGATGTGGGGAAGCTCGGCTCCCAGATCAGGCTAAGTATCAGGAGGAAGGTGGAGAGCGGCTCCCTGGTGCAGGTAAAGGGACAGGGCGCCTCCGGCTCCTTCAAAATCCCTAAGAAGGAATCCCAGGGGAAAGTGGGAAAGAAGGAGAAGAAACCAACAGCCAACAAATCTTTAGTAAAGAAGCCAACGGCCAAGAAGGTGAAAACAAAGAAACCAGCAGCTAAGAAATCTCCAGCCAGGAAAGTAGCAGCCAAGAAATCCCCAGCGAAGAAAGCAACAGTCAAGAAAACAAGCAGCAAGAAGGCGGCAACTCCAAAAAAGGCGGTGAAGAAAGCAGCGCTGAAGAAAAAATCTCCCGCCAAGAAGCTCACGGGCGGAAAGGCTTTAAAAAAAGTGGATAAATCGAAGGCCAAGCCCAAAGTGAAAGCAGCAAAGGCTAAGAAAGCAGCGCCAGGAAAGAAATGAAACCAGCCGAGCAAATTGTAAACCTCTGAACACAAAGGCTCTTCTCAGAGCCGCCCACGTCTCTCAGGAAAGAGCTGATCCCCGAATCAAATGTCCCTGTCCCGGCGCTGGGAGCAGGTTTCACACTGAAATGATTCATATTAAATTGAAAATTCCTGGTATCTCACTGACATGCACTATACCCATCCCCTCCCCCACTCTGCAATAAAACAGCGGTGTCCGTGCCCCATTGTAACTGGGGATTTGTTCAGCTGCTCTGTCAGTTTCTCCTCGTTTCCTTTTCACAGATTCAGAATGAGTATGTGTAAGTTAGTAACCCGAGAAACCCCGCGTTACAACTCAAAGTCCAACACATGAGTTTGTCTAATTCAGCTGGAGTGAGGTGTCGGTAAACTGCTCAACCCGCCTGGAGGGGAGGTGTGTGGGGATAGAGCAGAAGCTGGGAGTGAAGTGGAAACGGACGGATTTGACAGGGTATAGTGTATGTACTTGGGCGGGAGTAGTACTGAATTTTCTTTGTAAAGCTCTGTATTTAAAAGCTGCGGGTCTCTAGAACCGTTGAAGATGAAGTCCCAATCTATGAGTTTTGTGCCGAGCGCTGTGTTAACTTCCATTGTCGACAATCTAAAAAGAAATGTCGGTTCGAGCAGGCAGGAGGCGGAGCTGGTTTATCAAAGACAGTCCTTCCTCTGTTCTGTCTGTCACTCAGTCTCCTCCCCGCTCCGCCTCTCACTCTCTGTCCCGTTCTCAGTCAGGTCGGGGCAGGCTCTATAAATGAGGAATGTGAAGCAGCTCGTCTCATACTGCAGCGATCTGAGTGAAGAATCATCATGTCTGGGGAGGCAAAGGACTGGGTAAAGGCGGAGCAAAGCGGCACCGCAAAGTGCTTCGTGATAATATCCAGGGCATCACCAAACCAGCAATCCGCCGCCTGGCTCGCCGTGGCGGTGTCAAGCGGATCTCGGGTTTGATCTATGAGGAGACTCGCGGGGTGCTGAAGGTTTTCCTGGAGAATGTGATCAGGGATGCGGTCACCTACACTGAACACGCCAAGCGCAAGACGGTCACTGCCATGGATGTGGTGTACGCTCTGAAACGCCAGGGCCGCACTCTCTATGGTTTCGGCGGCTGAACAACTCGACCCTTTCTACCAAACACACAACAAAGGCTCTTTTAAGAGCCACCCAAAACGTCACATTAAGAGCACAGACCTGGGGACGGGATCGTGAAATCTAAAGATGAATCAAACCGCTTTAGCATCATTTCGTCCTCTTTCGGTCACTAGGTTATTTATTAAGGTTGTTGATATCTTAAGTGGGGAGTGGAGCGGTGTATTACCTCCCCACTCTCCCACTCCAATATAGTGGAAAAATGACTCACCCCATTTTCTCTGCAATATCTATTAAACCGTGACCTGAATAAAACCCACAGTTCATGATGCTTATGTGTGAGACTCGGAACAGTCGGCATTCACGGTGATTCCGCACATCATTAGCTTTCTACCCGCCTGTTATAAACAGAGCAGGTAAAGAATCCGAATTGAAAGCGGGTTGGAAGGCATGTCGGGCGATTTCATACTAGTGTCTTGTGCAGCGAAGCTAGTATTTTTAACGAGTAATTTTTAGGTCTGGCAGTATCTGTGTCGCGTCAGAGTTACCGTTCCGCTTCGGCATGACGCTTTTTCAGAGCCAGAATGAAATGAGTTCACACAGTGAGCAGCCCTTTCACAGACTCTGTGAGTGGCTCTGAAAAGAGCCTTTGGGTTATTAGATTAAAGAATGGCCGTTTCACTTGGTCTTCGAGCCCGCAGCGGCGCTGGTTTTCTTGGGCAGCAGCACGGCCTGGATGTTAGGCAGCACCCCGCCCTGAGCGATGGTCACCCCTCCCAGCAGCTTGTTGAGCTCCTCGTCGTTGCGGACGGCCAGCTGCAGGTGTCTGGGGATGATGCGGGTCTTCTTGTTGTCCCGGGCCGCGTTACCGGCCAGCTCGAGGATTTCAGCCGTCAGATACTCGAGCACAGCAGCCAGATAGACCGGGGCTCCGGCACCCACACGCTCAGCATAGTTGCCCTTTCTCAGGAGCCTATGAACACGGCCCACCGGGAACTGCAGTCCAGCCCGGGAGGAGCGAGACTTGGCCTTGGATCGAGTTTTACCGCCGGTCTTTCCTCTTCCAGACATTTCACAATCTTACAAACACTTTCAGAGAGAATGAGGAAATCCTCTCACATTCGCTTCTCTTATAGCTTCGGGATGAATGGTGCTGCGGGAATTGCTGATTGGTCACTTTGTGCTGCGTCTCATAATGTTGTTCACATCACTAACCAGATATCTACTGAACTCACCAATCCGGAGACTCCACGGAGTGAGGGCGGAAAATACCGCCTCCAAATTATCAGATTCCAACCGTTTTTTTTCAAATTTTAAAGCCCGCCAAACGTAAGGCAACAAAATAAAATTGAAAATTGTACTAATAGGCAATGATTACTTCATTTTTAAAGTGCAGAAATGCAAGAATCTCTCTTTCCCAAATGTACAGTTTATCTTTATCTGTCCGTTTCTGATTTTCAGTCTGTGTTTATCTATATCTGAAAACAAGCCGGAAATAACGGCGCCAAATTTACAGAATCCAAACTGTTCTTTCATTCAACATCGAAAAGACCACCGATATATTTATAAAACAAGAAATAGATTTCATATGGAAAGTCACATTAATATTTGACTCGGTCTGACGCCAAAGTTTTAAAATTATCCCGTCCCTAATGGGAATATTTCACATTTTATCCCGAGTTCCAGATTCGATTTTGGAATCCGGGATCCGTTCGGGGTTAATTTCGATTCTTTCTTAACACACAACAAAGGCTCTTTTCAGAGCCACCCACCGCCTCACAGAGAGAGCAGAGACCTGGGAACGGGAGCTGGGATGGGCTGTGATCGGGAATGTTAGTGCCTGATTTGTTCTGACGGGGAATGTACTGAGAATCTCAGTTTGCTCGTTGTTTACTTACCCGGATGGCACATTCTGTACTGACGTGACACTACTGTAGTGAAAAGTCTCTCCACTGCTTCATGTTTACGAAAGGTTTTGTTCTAGATGAATAATGGGTCGGTTTGTAATGACAGGACCCGGCGGTTCCTCTGACATCAGCCGTTCAATCCGCCAGTGGAGTTGAGGTTACAATCAGATCAGCCATTATCTCATTGAATGGCGCAGCCGGCTCGGTGGGCTGAGTAGCCTCCTCCTGCTCCTAATCCCAATATTAGACTCAGACCGGGAATAGGGGGAGATTCCAGCCGCTCCCTTTCCGCGCTCTTTATCGGCATGAACAGCCCAGAATGAGGGCAATGGGAAGGGGTCTGATGCCCCCAGCACCGTTTCTATTTTATTACCCATTCCAGCCCTATAAGCGAGCAGAGGTTTTTAGGGTTGGTTGTGCTGTATGGAGCAATGGACAGGCCTTCAATTTTGCCTGGGAAATTCAGCACTGACTTTACACAGTTAAAACAACAGACTGGTGTTTCTGTCCAAAAATGAGCAGGTTCATCAGGATGATGCCGGGTTTAAAAAATGCCGGGTCAGGTTGAATGAACCGGAATTTCATTGGGATTAGGAAACAGTGAGTGAGTGAAAAATCGTATTTTTAATTTTATAAAAAGGGAAGAACGAAGTCTATTGTCGAGACGGGAAACGGCTGCAAAAAAGGCGGAATTTTTGAAACGGGCAATTAAAAACAACTCGACCAATGGGGACATGAGTTGCCAGGGATTAATTCATTGGTTAGATTTTGGATAAAACTGCCTGGGCGTAAGGCTGCAGCCAATTACTGTTCGGGGCGGTTCCTGATAGAGTTTAAAAAGGCGGATTGTAGAGCAGACTGTATTAATAGTTCTCGCATCTCAGGCTGTCGTGAATCTGTTCAGAAAATGGCCAGAACCAAGCAGACAGCGCGCAAATCGACCGGAGGGAAAGCTCCCCGCAAACAGTTGGCTACCAAAGCGGCCCGGAAGAGCGCTCCAGCCACGGGCGGAGTGAAGAAGCCTCATCGCTACAGACCCGGCACTGTGGCTCTGAGGGAGATCCGCCGCTACCAGAAATCCACCGAGCTGCTCATCCGCAAACTGCCCTTCCAGCGCCTGGTGCGAGAGATCGCTCAGGACTTCAAGACAGACCTGCGCTTCCAGAGCTCGGCCGTCATGGCCCTGCAGGAGGCCAGCGAGGCTTACCTGGTGGGGCTCTTTGAGGACACCAACCTGTGCGCCATCCACGCCAAGCGAGTCACCATCATGCCCAAAGACATCCAGCTGGCCCGCCGCATCCGGGGGGAACGCGCCTAAAACCCGGCTTCAGCACCAAGTACAACAACGGCTCTTTTAAGAGCCACTAAATCGACAGATGAAAGAGCTGCGATCTCCTGTTAAACACCAGCTCTTACCTCGCTCGATGATAATTGATTCTCTCTTGCACCAGTTCCTTTGTCTTGTCGACATCGCTCTTGTAGAATTGCGAGATTACCGACGATGCCGTTGTCAATTGTAGCGCAGATTAGAACTGCCGAAGGGATCTGGGATTTTTTTTCATTGATTTGCGGCATTTAAAGTGCGTGAATAAATAAATCCCGTGCGCAGGGTGAGGTGCGACTTGGAAGCTAATACCCATTGTCATTATAAGGCAACACTATGAACATGAAGCGAGTGTCCGAGAGTAACCCTCCAGTGCTCGGATATAGTTGATGGTTGTCATTAATCAGTTACACAGCAAAGAAACAGGCTGCTCGTGTTCGTGCCGGACTGACAATCCTTAATTAATCCTTGCCTCTCCAAGTGGAAATTAATTCTGTCCCTCAGAACCTTTTTCAAAAGTTTCCCGACCACTGATGTTAGATTCACGGGCCTATAGTTCTCTGGTTTTTCCCTACCACCCTTCTTGAATAATGGTGCCCATTTACTGTCCTCCAGTCCGTTCACCTCTCCTGTGGCCAGAGAAGATTTGAAAATTAATATCAGGGTCCCTGCAATCTCCTCCCTTGCCTCCCACAACAGTCTGGGATCCATCTCATCTGCCCTTATAGGAAAGATGTTATTGCACTAGAGTGATCATAACATTATACAGCACAGAAACAGGCCCGTCTGCCCATCCTATCCCTGCCGGCCATCAAGCGCCTATCTATTCTAATCCTTTTCTCCGGCACTTGGCCCGTAGCCCTGTATGTTCTGGTGTTTCGAGTGCTTATCTAAATACTTCTCAAACGCAGTGAGAGTTTCTGCTTCGCCATTAAATAGTGGTGCACAGTCACTTACAAATTCGGAATGCAGCGGACAGATGATAGGTCACCCTTTCACTGATCATGTGAGTGGCTCTGAAAAGAGCCTTTGTGTTATTAGATCCGCGGAGTGAGGGCGGAAAATACCGGCGCCAAATTATCAGATTCCAACTGTTTTTTTTCAAATGCTTAAAGCCCGCCAAAATGTAATGCAACGAATAAAGGAGAGTATCGCTGTCTCTTTCCCTAGTCTAGTTTGTCATTATCAGTCTGAGTTTATCTGTATCTAAAACAAGTTGAAAATAACGGCGCCAAGATTATAGAACCCAAGCAATAGTTTTTATTCGACATCGAAAACTCCGCCGATATATTTATAAAACAAGAAATCTATTTCATAAAGAGAAAACAATCTTTAGTAGCTAACTCGGTCTGAAGACAAAGTTTTTAAAATATCCGTCCCTGATGGGACTATTTCATATTTTATCCCAAGTTTCAGATTCGCTTTAAAATCCAAGGGTCCATTTGCGGTTAATTCCGGTCCTATTTGAAATCCGCTAACTAGCGGCCTTAAAGCCTCTCCACATCGTTCTACAAATGGACGGTATATTGTAGATATGCGTGAGCCAAAAGTGAACATTGTTGGTGTAAATTTGCCAGCGTTGAGTCTGAAGGTTCCTACACATCTGAGGCTGATAGGAAATGAACTGATCGATTATTGAGACCAAACTTGACTAGAACTGGAAACTGATGCATTTGCGTTTTATTCCCTCTCCAAAGCAAGGGAAAGGGGCCGAATATGAACGCGTCTGAGAACAAAGCGCAGAGGGTCAGCGGGCAGTCATTAATTAATGGAGAATTATAAACAAGACCCAATGATCGAACAGGCGATAAATCTACATTAACTAGAATATCTGTACTGAAGCCTGATTAAAATAACAGTTCGAAACTTATCATAATCGATACATGACAAATTAAAAAATAGAGATGATATAGTTTTTTTGGAGAGATTGTGGGTGGCTCTTAAAAGAGCCGTTGTGTTTTGAATGTTTTTCAGTCCATTGTGGGGTTTTACTTGGAGCTGGTGTACTTGGTCACCGCCTTTGTCCCTTCCGACACGGCGTGCTTGGCCAGTTCCCCGGGCAGCAGCAGGCGCACGGCGGTCTGGATCTCCCGGGAGCTGATGGTGCTGCGCTTGTTGTAATGGGCCAGGCGGGAAGCCTCACCCGCGATGCGCTCGAAAATATCGTTCACGAACGAGTTCATGATGCTCATGGCCTTGGAGGAGATGCCGGTGTCGGGGTGAACCTGCTTCATCACTTTGTAGATGTAGATGGAGTAACTTTCTTTCCTGGATCTTCTCCTCTTCTTGCCGCCCTTCGCGGGCAACTTTTTCAGCGCTTTCTTGGCGCCCTTCTTGGAAACCTGCGCTTTCTTCTCATCAACCATGATCACAATCAGCTTCAGACACAGAATAACTCAAAACGCGGTCGAAACTCGCATTTTATAAACAAAACCCGATACCTATGCTAATGAAGGATGGGTGAATGTCATGTTCCCGATTGGTTATTTCACATCGAGGTCAAGTCGTGATATTTTACATCTTTCTGATTAGTTAGTTTAAAAACACAATCACATTTATTGGTCCTTCAATCCACAAACTCTCTCAGCAGTCAAACCTTCCTTACCCGTTACCCGCCCCATCCGCCCAAATCCCAGACTTTCTGACTCCCTCTGCCGCACCAGCACATTCTCTGCTGGGAATACCACATCACTCTATAATCCTGCTGATGCTGTTCATACATTTTCCCTTCCTCACCAGGACCAACTGCTCTTCTTTATTTCCGCCCATCAGCAGGACAGAGCAGTCCGAAATATTAGGGGTCAGACAGGGGCTCATGCGGCCTTTGCTGTGCATGTGAGGGGGAAATAAGTTTGATAAGCAGCAGCCACAAGTCCCACATGTGACATTGATATCGCGGCAATAACAGCATTCAATATTTCTGGCTAAAAACTATTCAGGAAAGCCCAGTCACCAAAAAAAAAACAGCACAGAGGGTGAAGAGGGGATTGCATTAATCAAATAAACTATTATAATGCTGGAAAGGGATGATGTCACTGAGGGGGGTCAAACACAGAAACTATTTGGTTATATTTAGGGAACAAAGCAAGAGCTAGTCCACAACAGGATACAAACATTCTGTTAAAAATAACTTCTCTGTAGGCTACGCGATTGTGGGATTCATTCTGTGACTATCATGATGTGCTTTTTCAGTGAGGATTATAACCTCTATCTCTCGGTCTATGGTCAGTGATATTGAGATTTAATTCATAACTTGTAATATCTTAAAAATGTTTGCTTATTTTCCTCTATATTATTCCTTTTTCAAGTGAGTGTTTCATTTTCAATGTGCCTGTCAGTCCCGGGATATTGATCCGCATTTCATTCAGCACACGCTGTTTTTATTTAAAATTATTTTTATAATTATTTTTCTCTCTGTACTTCTCTAGTCTTTGGTATGCCTGTGTGGTTTTTCTCTGCACATGTTAATGTCTGACATGTGAGTGGGTTTTTAATCTGTCCATGTCAATCTTTGGTATAAGTGTGTGGCATTTTTCCCATCCCTGTCATTTTATTATTTGGAGTGTGTCTCTACAACTGTTTCTGAAGGCCTCAGTTAGTTGTTTTGGTCTGACCCCTATCGAGACTGATAAACTTTGAAATATCTTTGAATTCCCAGTAACCATCTCAAAGGATCACACAATAAGGTTTCACAATTTAAGACTTGTCCTTTAACAGACTGAAATCAACATTGATTAAACATCACTCAGTCAGTAACTAATACACAGAGATACAGAAAAGATCCCCCTCCCACTTAACTTCCTAACGTGACTGAAAATCACATGCCAGTGTATGGTCTGTACTCAATACCTGAAAAGCTCCGTGAGTGATCAATGGACTATCTGTCAGTTTTCAATATTTTAATTTGGATTTTAATCTGTACAAGACAGTTTCTTGTTTAATATGATGGTATTATTCCCTAACCCTCTGTTTATGGTATCAAGGATTTTTTTAAAACTCTGTAGCTCTCAGCCTGTGGTATGTTTGTGTGGCTTTACAATGGATATGTTACTTACTGTAATGCAAGTGTTGTTTTTACTCTGTATATGTCAGTGTGTGAAAGATCTGGGTTGTACTCTGTACCTGTCAGACTTTATGAAGTGTGGCTGTGTGTTTTCATCCACTCCTGCCAAGCTACTGGATGCAGCTGCATTATTTTGTTTTGTTTTGAGCAGTTTCTGATAACTGAAATTATAATCGTATCTGTCCTTGTCACTTTGCGGCTCATTGAGTTTTATTTTGCTCTGGACCTGTCAGTTTCTGGTATGTGAGAGCTGGATAATACTGTACTGACTGTCACTGGTATGTCAATACGTGTTTTTCCCTTACTGTCAGTTTCTTTCACGTTTGTGTTGGCTTTAATTTGTAACAGGGAGTTTCTGGTAAGTGAGTGCGAGTTTGGATCTGTACCTGCCCGTTTCTGGTGTGTCGTGTGTCCTTGGTTTTCACTCTGTGCCTGCTCAACACTGTTGTGAGAACCTGGGCTTTATTGCACATGTCACTTTCAGATGAATGATTGTGAATGATAATCTGTACCACTTAGTTGGTTACAGGCACGTCGACTATTTACTTTTTGCCAATTTCTGTTAGGTGAGTGCCTCTTTTCCTCTGTCCCTGTCACTTACTGCTGTACTAAATGGTGGTTTTGCTTTTGATCTATCAATTGCTGATATGCGAATGTGGGTTTTCCTTTGTACTTGGAAATTTCTGACATGGAAGAGGGGCTTAACTCTGCATCAGTTAATTTCTGGCATGTCGATTTGGGATCACTGTTAACATGTCAGAGACAGATCAATTATTTGGATTTGCACTTTACATGTTAGTCTGTACTAGGTGGATCTGGATTCTGCTGAGTACCTGTCAGGTACAGCTATTTAAGTATACGTTTCACTCTGCACATGTCAGTTTATAGTCTGGAAGAAAGATCATTCTTCTATACCTTTTATATTCTGGCAAGTTTATTTAGCGTCAATCTGTATCTATCAGTTTATTTTTGGGTTTACTCTGTACCTGCCTGCTTCCGATTTGATTCTGTACCTGTCATTTTTACAATACAAATATGTATTATTCTGTACCTGTTTTTGGCCCCAATAATAGATTGTGGGTTTTAATCCCTATTTCCCTGTCTCTGGGATGTGGATGCAAATGTAAATATTACTTGGTACTTGATTGTGAAACTGTGTTTTTTTTAATTTTCCCTGACTGTTCCTCACATTTGAATGTGGATCTTACCATGTACCTCTCAGTTATTGGTATGTGAGTCAGGGTAATTATACTTTTTCTTTAATCTATGACAAGTAAGTTTGTTCTTTTTTTCTGTCAGTCTGATCATCATTCAGTGATGGTTAGTTTATGATAAATGTGTACAAGGTACATTTTATAACCAGTTTCAATATTACTGTGGCTTCAAAAACAGATCAGAGCCTGTCTGCAGCTAGTGATTGGCCTCCTAGTCCCCCAAAGCCTTTCCACGACCTAAAAAACACAAGTCAGATCAGAAATGGAATATTCTGCACTGGCTTGGATAAGTGCACCTCCAACAACACGAAAGAATCTTGAAATCATCCATAAAACTGTGGATTTGACTTTCACACCATTCACCAGCTTAAGCATTTACTCCCTCAACCACTGGTGAACAGTGAGTATCTTCTATGAAACACAACGCAACAACTTGGTAAAGTAGAGTGTCGGACTCAAACTGTAACTCTCAATCCATTGTGCAGAATGAGATTAATTGTGTGTGTCTCAGTCTTGGGTGCTTTATATGAAATAAATTTGAATTGTGTATTTGGCTGTCTATGGTCAGTGTGAATGTGTGAGATAAGTTGTGCACCTGTCAGAACAGAACATGATTTTGTGATTCATGGACTATGTCAGTCTCCACTACTGCATGTTAATATGGGGCCAATTCTGCCCCTGCCAGTGTCTGGAAGTGAACGTGAGTTTGACCTTGGTTCTGCAATCGTCAGTCTTTGAGTGTCTGATTCATACTGTATATATCAGTCTCTGGTGCTGCCTCTGTATGTTGTTTTTCTTTTGCACCTGTCAGCCTGTGGTGCTGTGTAGAACTGCAGGATTAATTTTATTAATGACATTTTATGATACTCTGTGTGTGTGGAATAAATTGTGTATCACCATTTCTCTTATTAATTGAGAAAGTGTGTTTCCTTCTGTGCTTTCACTATCCTGTGTACTGTGATCGTGTGGCATTAATTCTATATTGCCAGCATCTTGTATAATATGTGAATGTGTGCTTTTGTTCTCTGTGTCACTCCGTCTCTGTTACTGCTTGCAAGAGTGCAATTGATTCTACCTGGTACTATCTGTGAGATTGAGATCCCTTCTGAATCTGTCAACATCTGGAACTAAATGTGAGTTTGAAATTGATACTGTCAAGCACTTTGAGTGAGTTTTTTCGTGTGCCAACCTGTGGCAATATTTTGTGACTGTTGGATTGACTCTATGTTTTTCATGCTTTTTTCTCATGTTTTTGTGTATGCCTGTGGCTTGAGCTCTACATTTCAATTGCTGATACCCTGTATGAAGTAGGATTAATTCAGTACTTTTCAGTTTCTGGAACATTATGTGAGCGTGCACACGCTTCCAATGTGAGTGTGGATTAACTCCGTTTTCATCAGCACCTTGCTGACAGTGAGTACATGATTTATTCAAGCTCTCTCTGTCTCTATTATTGTATGTGAATGTGCTACTCTCTTTATGTTTTTCAGTGCCTGGTGCAGTGCATGAGTTCTAGGTTAACTTGTACCAGTCAGTATCTGGTACTTCATGTGATTGTGAGATTTTTTCTGTATTTTCTAATCTCCACTACTCCATGTTCATGAGATTATTTTTCTATCCTTCAGTTTCAGGTAGTGTAAATGACTGTGGTATTTGTTAGATGGTTTTCAGTCAAGGTTATTTCTATGACTCTGGGCTCCATTCTGGATCATTCAGCCTCTGATACAGCATGTGGATGTAAGAATAATTCTGTATTTGTCATTCTCTGACATGTTTTGCAATTCCTTTATTTTCATCAATCTATTGGGAGTAGGTTTTTGTGCCATTAGTTTAACCTCTGTGATTCTCTGGTTATCAGTGTGAGTGTAGGGTTCATTCTGTTTCTATGTGCCTCTGGTGTTGGATGTAAGTGCGTGATAATTCTGTGCCTGGACTATACATGCGCCTCAGGTATCATGTTGGAAACTATTTGTTTAACACCCTCTTAATGTATCAATGTATGTTTACCTTGACATTTAATTTATTATATGGAATTGATATATTTTATAGCTATAGGTTATATTCAGTAGCTGTGTGGGAGTTGTCAAATGGTATTCAATTTGTAGCTCTGTGAAAACAATTGTGAATAGTAACATCCGCTTCAATTGGATACATAGCCTGGTATGTAATTCCTGCAGTTTGTAGCAAAGGAATTGCTGTTGAATCATCTTAATCATGGTGAGATTTTTTGGGTTTGTATGCAACATGTAGCCCTGTCTAATTTATGAGGCAATTAATTGCAAATTATTCATTATGTTACAATCAGTTAGTTGTATTTTCTAGCTAAGGTTTTATTATTTAATTTGTGACCAGGGTGACTCAATGCATTTACATTTCCCAGTGGGCGTCTATTTTTTTAATCCTGTGGTTGATGTTAGCTGGGTTGGACGGGAATGAAAAGGAAATCAGCTTTGCCTGCTCTGTTGAATCTTAGATTGAAAAGTTGTCTCTTACTTGGGGACAGTGTGGGACTGAACTCTCATTTTCTTTGTGAGAGTGGTTCTAATGAGCTGTCAGTACCTTGTGCATTGTGAGTGATGCTGTACCTGCTTTGTGTTGGAACTGGCTATTTGACATTTCCCTTATGTCGAGGAATAATCTGGTTCATCCAAATATTTGGCTGCAAAAAGAAAAAAATAACTCATTTAACCGAAGAATAGATGAAATAAAAGATACACAACTTATCAATGTATCGTTTCAAATAATAATCATTAGCAACCATCGGAAAATTAAATCTTTTAGCACAACCAATGTCTGACTCCACTGCAGTAAGACACCAATCTGCTTCTGCTGACCGGGTGTTTTGAAGATTTTACAACAATTTTGTGACATTCAGAAACAACCCAATCCATGCACTGTTCCCTGAGTTGAGCTGCTCGCTGGAGCTTTTGCTCTGGTCATGTTTCTAATTCCCGCTCCCATTTGAACTAAGTATCGAACCGCAAACAAGCAGCCGCTGTTTTAAATGTGTCCTTCACACGTCTCACCTGATACCTGCAATAGATTTTGTTTGTACAACTTTTCTCATCATTTTTGTGCAGTTATTTTTTCCACTGTTCAATGTTCAATAACAACAAAGTGGGAGACGGGAACTAAACCAGAAACCTTGACTGCGGTTTGGGGAGAGAGAACAGCAATGATCTTCAATAGCGAGTTCTTGCCATTCTGTCTCCCTAGCCCTGTTCAGACACTGGCTGAGAATTGCTTCTCCCTTCCCCCCGCTTACTCCATGTTCCGGGACCAGATCCTGTCCCACTGGGCCGATTGCAAACAGACCCCGACTCCCCCGAACGTGCCCGGCAGTCAATCCCAATCTCTGAGCATCTCTGCGGACGCGGTCCCAAACCGATGTGCTGCTGGAAGCAGATGCTGTTTGTTCACTTACCCGCAGAGCCGCGATGTCTCCGGTCGCTGCTGAATGAAACCATCTTCCACTCACTGAGTGAATGACGCTCAGGGACTGGGTTGGGGGAGGGGTGCGCATGCGCTCTTCGCCTTATGACGACACGGGGTGGGGGGGGCGGGGTGTGGGTTATACCGCGCGTGCGCAGATCTCTGCAACAATCCAGCGGCCGGAAATTAACGGGAACTTTCCCCATTTGAACCTCATCAAAGAAAGAAGAAAGTTTCCGAACCTGGAGTGGGCGTGGTTGGGCAGTTGGATAGTTGTGGGCGTGGAGCCAATAGGATGGGAGCTATATCGTGGGGCCGATATGCCACAATCAAAATCATCCTCCCCTGCTCTCCCCATTCTCCACACTGAAGGGACAATCGCCTCCGCGACCGCTGCTCCCCCGCCAATATCCCCACCCCCCCCCTTTTCACCGCGCCTTTCTATGCAACTGCAGGAGACTTAACGTCAGCTTTTTACCTCCTCAAAATCCAAATACCTCTTCCAAGTGAAACAGTGATGAACTTCTTGTAATTTTCAGTTTAATGTAGTGTGTTTGCAGGTGATGGTGTTCCCATGCGTCTGCTGCACTTGTCCTTCTCGCCGGCAGGAGTCGCGGGTTTGGACTGAGCTGTGGAAGGAAAATTAATGCCTGGAGTGGGATTTGAAACCACGACTCGATGGAAAATGGGGACCGAAAGATGGTTGAAACCGCTCGAACATCCTAACTCACTTGAGCAATATAATGGGACACAAATTTATTGCGCTCTTCACAAACGGTTTGAATTCTATTTTCATCTTCATTGCATTTAAAACTGGATGTGATTTTCCTTTTTACAGCACCTGTCAGGTTCCTGTATCCGAGTCCCATCCTTCCCCAAGCCGCCGGGGGGTGAGGAGCTTCTCATTGCTGCATTGCTCTATTTGCTCAAATCAACAAAGACCCAATTCCCGCCCGACCTGTTCCTCACACGAAGGTGATGAGAGTGTAAGATCTGAGCGGCATGAAGTATCCAATTGGAGAATTACATCCTGGCGTTAGGAAAAAAACTCTCTACAGATGCTTTCGGAGCTGCTGAATATTCCCCGCATTTCCTGTTTCTAATTTTGTGCCTTCATTACAGGAGTTATTTTTCACTGACAACCCAAAACTTGTCTCTCGGGGCAGCTCCAGCCATCGCTTTTTTGTGATCTTCTCACACACAAGTTCGCGCTTCATTTTCCTACTCACATGTTTTAAAGTCGGCTGTTTTCACACTCATCATCCTGCGCCATGGATTTCTAACCCGCCGCCCACTGACGTCTCAGGCAGTCTAAGCGCTTCTGAGGAATCCACAAAGGCAAGCGGGTCACTGAGTCTGTTAGAGAATCTGAGGTTTTAATCCACATTCAGATACAGTAGCACTGAGTGATGATGAGTTAATAACACAGTCACACACATACAGAAACGCATACACAGCGCCAATGAGAGATTCAGAATGTTGAGATTCAGAAACTCTATTACAATGCCATAGAATAAAAAGCACAGAATAACTGCCAGACTCATTTACAGTACCGGAAGCTGACTGTCAGAACAAATCAATTGTACACGTACAGTTCCCCTGACAGGCTCAACAAGTGACCCAACCCTCATAGAGAATCTGAAACAGGTTACAGACTGAATAATGCAAAATAATTTGGTATCAGAGATTCAGAAATGAAGTAATGTCACTGGACGAGTAATCCAGCGATCCCAGGCTCATGCACTGAGAATATGTGTACAAATCCCACCACAACAGCTGGAGAATTTGAATTCTGAGTATCTTAGTAATAGAGGCCATGAAACCATCATCGATTGTCACAAAAAAAAAATCTGGTTCACTGATGTCCTTTTCGGAAGGAAAGCTGCCATCCTTACCGGGCCAACATGTGACTCTGGACCCACAGCAACTTGGTCACATTTTATCTGCCCTCTGATAGCACTATGGGTGTTGAGACACCACATGGATTGTGGATCAAGAAGACAGCTCACCACCACGTTCTCAACGGCATTGATGGATGGGCAAGGACTTCTGGCCTCACCTCGCAACGACCACATCCCGTGAATGAATAAAAACAAATCCAGCCAATCAGTCAAGAACTCTTTTATGCAAACTCCCTGTTTTCTGCCAGCCAGCAAATCTTCTATCCATGGTAACATGTAACCCCCTACACCATGAGCTACCCCCCTCCCAATACACACACACAATAGCATTTGATGAGGCACCTTGTCAAATGCCTTCTGGAAATACAAGTTCAGTAAGTCTACAAGTTCCTGTTCATCCACAGCACATGTTCCTCCTTCAACGGACGCTAATAAATTGGTTAAATATGATTTCCCTTTCACAAAACAATGTTGACATTCCCTTATTAACTTTAAAAAGAGTATTTGACGACCGGATCCATGACATTGTCGGTAGGACTGAGCATCGCACAGTACTTGTGGAGACAAGATCCCATCTCCAAATTGTGTTATGTGGCACAGACACATTGTTAAATGGGATCAAGTTTAAACAGATCTAGGACATCAAAACCGGTCATCCGTGAGTTCCTGAGGGCCATCAGCAGCAGCAGAATTGTATTTGACCATAATTGCGCAACCCATGGCCTGGCATATCACCCACACTAACATGCCCATCAAGCGGGGCAATCAACCTCTATACAGAGGGTCTGCCTAAAAATAAGAAGATACCAGAGACATTTAGCGTCCGAATTAGTCCCAATTTCCCTAACAGTAATGGTGGCTGATAGATACAGAATGATTCCCACTTTGACATTCAGTGCCACTGGCTGATTCAGAATTTATCCCAACGCTTAGTTTGGGATCCACCAGGGCAATTCAGCTCCTGACTGCACTGCAGCCTTGGCTGAAACAGGGACAAAAGAGCTGAACTCAGCGGGCGAAGTGACCGTGACTGCCCTTGACATCAAGGCAGCATCTGACAGGGAGCATCCTGACTCCAGGAAGGAAATATTTTCCCACAGAAAATATCTTCACATAGCAGAGAACATCTTTACACAACAGGAAACAACTTTACCGAACAGAGAAAATATTTGCACAAGGCGGATCATACTTACACAGGCGGGGTCGCATTTACACAACAGGGATGCATTTTACACAAACACAGTGAAGATGTGTCAGCGGAAGGATTACAGTTCCAAGACAGGAAAAACAGTTGCAAAGTATGGGCACATTTACACAACAGGGAATACATTTAAAAACTGGGTCTATCTTTATGAAACAAAAAACACCTTTTCATGAATGATCAGTTTCTCATTCTCAGTATCTTGCTGGTTTGCTCGGTACCTTTTCCTGTCAGCCATTGTGTGTGTTCTGATAGTTTCTTGCTGTTTTTCTGTGTGTCTTTCTCTGCCTGTTGCATCCGAGGTAGTGTAAGTGGATTTGTGGAGCCAGGGTGAACTTCCCAATAGCTGTGCTCTTGTTTAAAAAGTACTGAGGAAGTGAATAGGTGTTTGGCTATCAAACAACAGTAATAGGCATTAGAAAATTGTGCTTCGGTGGAGACTGGCTTTGCAGAAGCGTGCTGACCTCCTAACCCAGCGATCGATGGATTGAAATCATCCTCAGTTTATTTATTATTCTCATTAGCACCAAAAAAAAACATTTGGCTGCGACACAAAATCACCTCTGAATTTAATTTATAGTAAATTTGCATCAGATTCTTGCTTCCAGTAAACATTTCAATCTGTAACCAATCTCTCAAATCGTTTTATTTCCCACAGGGAGGGGGCAGAAGTGCTGCAAAAATACACTAGCCGAGGATTTCCCCTTTCTCTCAGCCCATTTCAGGCCATGGTCCGAACGGCTTTCCCTTGATCTCTCTCACTCCATGATTATCTGAGGAACAAAATAATCTTAACTGGACACGACATAATGAAGTTTATGTATATGAGCTTCAGTCTGTCCGATCTAGAGGACAACCTGCAATAATTCCCAAACGTGTTTGGACAGCAGCGTCCTGCTTGAGACATGGACCATCGAGAAGGGCAATAGTATCAGCATAGCAGAAACAGACACGTCAAAGACACAGTTAATCATTATTTGGACAGATATGATTGTTTCATTCTTAACCGCTTATTTAAAATATGGAATTCCATCGCCAATATCACCATGAACTGGTAAGGTTTCATCGCTTCAGGTTTGCATTACAGACACATGGAACACAATACTTTTGTGAGTGTCTCTAGTCAATGAACTGATGATGCACGGAGTTCACAGACTTTACTCATTGATCTTCGCAAGAGTTGATCCAGTTTTGACGGTGACTTGTTCTCTGGTGTTGATTTACTCGAATTCCTCACCTGATTTCTCTGCTGTCCAATGAAGCTCACTCGGCAGAGTTTTCAATAATAATTTGATTTTTCCTCACAGGATTTCAAAGACCGCGTTTTTGGACAAATTGTTAAAGAAATTTGCACACAGCCAGGGTCCAGGGACAGCAATGTGATAAAGACAAGATAATCTGTTTTGAAGAGATGTCGATTGAGGGGCAAATGTTGTCTTCGACACCATGGAATAACCCCCCGCCCCTCTCCGAAATTGTGCATGGTATATTTTACTTGAGAAGGCAGATGGCACCTCAGTTCAGCATACCATCTAAAAGCTGGCACCACTGATCACGCATTCCCTCTGCACTGCGCTAGAGTGTCAGCCTGAATTTGTGCTCAGGATTCTGGCGTGAGTTTTGAACTCACAACCTCCTGATCGTAAAATGCAAGAAAACAACTGACTGGATGATAATCCACAGCATAGCATTGGCGACAGAAGACATTTCACTCCAAGGAGCGGTAGAAGTAGATGGTTAATGGAAGAAATGTCACAGACAATGAGAGGTAGACACCCACAGTTGAAAGAGAGGGGATTGTTATCACAGCAGGGGGAGAGAGTGTAACAGGAATTTTGATTCCCAGTGCTTCTTGTCATCACCCCTGTAAAAGCTAAATGCCCCAATGGTTTGCACACTACCCGCCAGACTAAATAACGAAGCTAGAATATAATTTAATCATTGTAAAATTTTCAATCAGATCAACCCTTAAACATTGATGTTCAAGGTATTACAGAGAAATTCGAGACAATCTGCCTGCCCTCATAACTTGGGTCTGATATCACAATGGGAATTTCAGATTTCATTTCTGCATAACGCCGTCCCATACAGAAACAAGATTTAAATTCACGCGTGGGAAGCACAATGGATTAGCAGCCTTAAACTCTGGACCAACTCATCACATGCATTATTAACGACGTCATGTAGTTTTAGCATCCATGAACTGTTGAACTAAATGATCCTCTTTGGCACAGGTCCTGAATATTCAGCCAGATGTTCAAAAATGGAAATGGAGTTTCGGTCAGCAGACAAAATTCCCATCGCGTCAGTTCAGGGACTGATGCGAATGGACTAATGCGAAACACTTCAACACCATGTCCAGCAAGTCTCTGCACAGTGTGAAAACCCACTGCGGAAAGACTGAAACAGACAAACATTTCGCAGCTAAAACAAACCCCTCCCAGAGATTCCTCACAGAGGAATCCATCGACCCACGGAACACATACTTCCTGACCGACATTGACTGATCATTGAGACACATGTATTGCCTCCTGTCTGGCTTCATTCCGTGTGGGTATAGAAAGTATATTGTTTCAGTTCCCTGGAACAGATTAACGAGAAATTATTGTTTCACTGGGATATCCTGGTTTGATTTTCTTTTAAAGTCACAGAGTGCTTGAACATTCAACAGGTCTGTCAATCACAGGACTGATGAAAGGTTCAATCAATCAGATATGCCGTCTCCTTTTTCCATCTTCTTTCCTGGGATGTGAGCATCGATCACAAGGCCAGCATTTGCAGCCCATCTCCAATTGCCCTTGAACTGTGTGGCTTGCTCAGCGGGTTGTTAGGAGTCACCTGTCGGCCCGACCAGGAAATGATCGCAGATATCTGTGAACCAGCTTGCTTTTACGACAATCGATGATTGATCATTGGGATTAGAGCTTAAATTCCACCAGTAGACATGTTAGGAAATTAACCCATGTCTCCCGGAAGTTTCACTTTACATTTGCCTTCTCTGGATTATTAGCCCAGTGACGTTATCACTGCGCGACCGCCTCGGCAACCAGGCCTCGCAATTTTAACATCAGTGATTTCAGACACACCCTTAAGCAAAATCACCGCACTTGCGAAGAAGCAGTTGATAAAGTAACGACGAGAGTGGGATTTGAACCCACGCGTGCAAAGCACAATGGATTAGCAGTCCATCGCCTTAACCACTCGGCCACCTCGTCACGAAACTCAAATTTATTAAATTTCCTTCTATACATTTTGCATTCATGAACTGTTGAAATAAATGCTCCTCATTTGTACAGGTCCTGAATATTCAGTCACATCTCTAATTATGGAAATGTAGTTTGTCAATAAAATAAATTTCTATCACATCAGATCAGGAACTGTGGTAAATGGACTGATGTGAATCACTTCAATACTTCAACATGATATTCAACATGTTTCTACACAGTGTGAAAATCCACCGCGGAAAGTCCGGGACATACATTAATTTGGAAGCAAAAAGAAACTCTTTCTGGCTCACTGCAAGCACCGGAACACAGCCGGAATGCGGTAAATTAAAATGAAACTGTGGGCCGTCGAACTCTGCCGTTCTGTTTAACCTTTCAGTCAAGGCTGTAACTGATTAAAATCAGACTCCGACTGAACCCACAAGGGGAGAGTTTCCTTATTTGACGAATTAGGAGAAACATTCTTGATGCATTGTGTTCATTTTCTTCGCTTGTGTTGAAGTGATTTATTCTCTGCAATAAATTCCCGGATGTTCAAAACTGGTCCTGATTTCCCCAAATGCACCACCTCGAGCACACGAATTAATGTATTAAAATGCTGTGGGGGCTCGTCCGGGAATTGATCCCGGGAACTCTCACATGTTAAATCAACATGGATCTCAAAGCGAGAATCATTCCCCTAGACCAAAGAGCCAGCTTTCACTTCGAGAGCATTAAACATATCCTTTCATTGTCACCCACAGGCTATCAACAAAAAGCGAAATACTGTGGATGCTGGAAATCTTTTGGAATGTATTAGAAATCCCGGGTACGACTCCAAACAGTGGAGAGTTTCCCTCCTTATGTAAATTGACTTTAGTTTTGTTGGGTTTCTCAATGCCACACTCTTCCAAATGCTCCTGTATAGTCAACTGCAGTCTCTTGCACATCACGTCTCGAGTTTAGCCCCTTTGTCCATATTTGGACCAAGGCTGCCATGAGGTCGGGAGCTGAGTGACCCTGGCGGAAACAACATTGAACTTCAGTGAGCAGGTGATTGGTGAGTTAGTGCCACATGAACGCAATGTCGAAGAGAGAGCAATGTGGTTGACTCTTAACTGCCCTCTGAAATGGCCTACCAAGCCTCTCAATTGTAACAAACCGCTACAAAGTCACAAACAAGGAATGGAACCGGATGGACCACGCGGCATCGAACTCGCCACCGGCAATCTCAGCCCTGTCCACCCTGCAAAGTCTCCCTTCCTAACACCTTGGGGCTAGTGCAGAAACTGGGAGAGCTGCCTCACAAGTCTAGGCAAGCAATAGGCGGACATAGTGATCCTCACGGGATCATACCTTACAGATCATTTCTCAGACATGACCATCACCATCCCTAGGTATGTCCTGTCCCACTGGCAGGACAGGCCCAGCAGAGATGGCGGCACAGTGACATACAGTCGGGAGGCTGTTGCCCTGGGATTCCTCAACATCGACTCCGGGACCCATGAAGTCTCATGGCATCGGGTCAAAAATGGGCAAGGAAACCTGCTGATTACCACATACCGCCCTCGCTCAGCTAATGAATCCATGTTCCTCTACGTTAAATGTCCTCTGAGTGGTGGGGCTTTAATGTGCAAATCCAAAAGTGGCTCGGTAGCACCATTACTGATCAAGCTGAGAGAGGTCTAAATGACATTGCTGTGAGATTGTGTCTGCGGCAGGTGCTGAGGGAACCAACAAGAGGGAAAATCATACTTGACGTCATCCTCACAAATCTGCCTGCCGCAGATGCATCTGCCCACGACATTTCGGTCGGCATGACCACTGCACAGATGTTGTGGAGATGAAGTCCCGTCTTCACATTGGGAACAGTCTCCATCGTGTTCTGTGGCGCTACCACCGTGCTAAACGGGATAGATTGCGAACGGATTTAGCAACACAAGGTTGGTCATCCATGAGACCCTGTGAGCGATCACCAGCAGCAGAATTGCACTCGAACACAATATGAAAAATCATGGGCTGGCATATCCCCCACTTTATCATTACCACCAGGCCAGGATATCTACCCTGGTTCAATGAAGAGTGAGGAGGGCATGTCAGAAGCTGCACCAGGCTTACCTAAAACTGAGCTGTCCACCTGGTGAAGCTATAATACAAGACTATTTGCGTGCCAAACAGCATTAACAGCAAGTGATAGACAGAGCTAAGTGATCTAGCGGATCAGATCTAAGCTCTGCAGTACTGCCACATCCAGTCGGTAATGCTTTTGGACAATTAAACAAATCACTGGAGGAGGAGAATCCATAAATATCCCCATCCTCAATATTGGAGGAACCCAGCACATCAGTGCAAAAGATAATATTTGTTACAATCTCCAGCCAGAAGTGCCGAGTGGATGATCCATCTCGCCCTCCTCCGGAGGTCCCCAGCATCCCAGATGCCAGTCTTCAGCCAATTCAATTCACTCCACATGATATCAAGAAACAGCTGGAGGCACGAGATAGTGCAAAGGCAATGGGCCCTGACAATATTCTGGCAATAGTACTGAATGCTTGTACCCCAGAGCTTGCCGTGCCCCCAGCCAAGCTATTCCATTGCAACTGCCACACTGGCACCTACCCGGCTATGTGGAAAACTGCCCAGGTATTTCCTGTACACAAAAAGCAGGACAAATACAACCCGGCCAATTACCTCCCCATCAGTCAACTCTCGATCATCAGTTATGTAATGGAAGGGGTCAGCAATAGTAATATCAAGCGGCACCTGCTTAGCAATAACTTACTCACTGACGCCCGGTTTGGATTCTGCCAGAGCCACCAAGCTCCTGGCTTCGTTACAGCCTTTGATCAAACATGGACAAAAGAGCTGAACTCCCGAGCTGAGGTGAGAGTGACTGCCCTTGGCAGCAAGGCCGTATTTGACCGAGTGTGGCATCAAGGAGCCCTCGGAAAACTGGAGACAATGGGGATCAGGGAGAAAACTCCACTGGTTGGATGCATACCTAATGCAAAGGAAGATGGTTGTGGTTGTTGGCTGTCAGTCATCTCAGCTCCAGGACGTCACTGCAGGAGTTACTCAGGATAATGTTCTCGGCCCAACCATCTTCAGTTGCTTCATCAATGACCTTCCTTCTAACATAAGGTCAGAAGTGGAGATGTTCGCTGAATCAGGTGCTGGAAAGTGGGTTTTAATTAAGCGATTAGTATTTTTCATATTTTTTTCTGTCCAGGCAAGATGTGCTGAATGGCCTCTTTCTGCGCAGTAACTTTTCTTTGGTTCTATCTGCTGCTTATCCGCCCATTCCACCAACCTGCCTATGCCTTTGAGAAGTTCTACTGAATTTCTATAGCTTTTCTCGCAACCACAGGGCAGTCAAAAATATTTTACACACAATGAGGATTTTTAAAATATGGTCACTGTTCAAATTGCTGAAGTTTTGAACCGTCTGTTCGACAATGTCAGAAATTCCCATTTTGGGAATGGGAAACACGTATCATTGGTGTAGATCTTTGATGCAACAGATAGCGTTAGACTTGCAATCGATCTAAACAGAGGCATTTAAAAGATGGGGGTTCGAATGCTTTAGATAAGCATAGAAGAATGTCAGCAAAAGGTTTATCAATATTCTCAGAAAATAGAAA
This sequence comes from Cetorhinus maximus, assembly GCF_964194155.1. Classification (NCBI taxonomy): domain Eukaryota; kingdom Metazoa; phylum Chordata; class Chondrichthyes; order Lamniformes; family Cetorhinidae; genus Cetorhinus; species Cetorhinus maximus. The sequence continues at coordinate 20,496,437 of NC_135909.1, forward strand.
CTGCCGTCCCGAACTTCCTTCTATACAGGTCACTCCCCACTTTCCCATCTGAACCACTGAGCAGACGAAAACTCATCACCTTCTCAGAACAAAACAAAAATCTTCGAAAGATGCTGACCAGAGTCAGTCTGCTCAGCCCTCAGACAGACTTCAACTGGAGATATACAGCCTCCTCGGTAACTGCTCAGTCATCTTTCCAGACTGTTTCTGGCAGACAGCGCTAAACAAGGATGATGTGAACCTGCACCACTGAATACCAAGACCAACGCGGTTATCACAGCTGTAATGAACAACTCCTGTTGCAGCTTTAGTTCAGATAGTGGGAGATTATTACAGGCGGTCTGTCAGGATGCATGTTCCTTCAGACAGGTTTCCAGCTGGCAACATGGAATGAGCGGCTGTGTGAACATTAGTGGTTCAGGGGGAGATTTCTCACTGGCCGGACTGGAGTTCCAGTTCCATTCCCAAACATCCCCCCTTCGCTTTCAGAATCCAACTCTGACCTCTTGATCCTTTAAACTTTTCATTTTTTCATCATTGGCGGCCACGTCTTCAGTTGCCTGAGCCATTAGCTCTGCAATTCCTTCTAGAAACATCCTCACTTCACTCTCCCCCTTAACACCCTCTTTAAATCTGTCAATTTTACGAAGTGAATTTTATGTGAGTCAATGTCGATGTTGCTTGATAAAGCTCCATTGAAGCGCTTTGGGGAGTTTTATTAAACCCCGGAGCTGTTGCTGAAATCGCTCGAATTTGGATAAATTCGCATTCGGCTTCAATCTTCTTAAATATTCGCCTGTATTCTCTCCACTTGCTTTGCATCGAAAAAACATCTGCCATGAGGTGTTCAAAATGATGACCAGTTTACTAGAGTAAATAAGGAGAAATTGTTTCCACTGACAGAAGGGTCGCTAACCAGAGGACACAGTTTGAAGCTGATTGGGAAAAGAACCAGGAGCGGGATGAGGAGAATGTATTTTACAGAGTGGGTTGTTGTGAAATGGAAGCTACCTGGGAGGGTGGTGGAAGCAGATTCATCATTAACTTTATAAAGAAAATTGGAGAAAAAAAATCTTGAAAGAAGGAAACAGAGGACAATGGGGACAGGGCACGGATCTAAGAGTAATTATATCACTCAACCAAATACCCACCACAGGCGGGATGTGCTCTTTCTGTCCTCTATCATTCTATATTTCATGGACTGAAATCAGTCCTACATCCTGCAGAGCAGGAAGTGTGTGAGAAGCCGGCATGGGAATTGATCCCGTGGGCACAGAATGGAATCCATAAAATGTTGTCTTTTGTCAGGCAATCGAAGCTGTGTAAATATGAATCTGTCTGTTTAAAAGTGGTTTGTTACCAGTTCCAGATAATTTGCACTCTCCTTAAAAGGGATGTGTTATCAGTCAAGGAGCAGACTATAATATAAAAACGGAAAATGCTGGAAATATTCAGCAGCATCTGTGGAGTTAAAACGAATTAATGTTTAAGGTTGATGACACTTCATCTGAACTGAGGAAAGATAGAAATGTAAGAGGTTTTGAGCAAGTGAACGAGTCCCGGTTTTGGGAATAGGTTGAAGACAAGCGAAGATCTGTAATGGTGTGGGAGTCCAGGGAGATTAAATTAAAAAAGGTTTCACGGTGCCAAAGCCAAAGGGAGATTTACTCGAACAGGCAAAGAAACAAAAGGTGGGTCCAGATGAGGTGAGAATGGCTAGAGAGCAGGCTTCCAAGTGCAATGTATGTATTTTTATTCATACACGGGATGAGGGTTTCGCTGGCTGGGCCAGCATTTCTTCCCCCTCCCTAGTTGCCCTTAAGAATCTGGTGGTGTGTTCCCTTTTTTAGTCGCTGCAGTCCATGTAATGTAGGTACACTCACAGTGCTGTTAGGAAGGGAGTCCCAGGATTTTGACCCAGCGACAGAATGTCGATATATTTCCAAGTCAGGATGGTGAGTGAAGTAGCTTGGATGGAAATTTCTAGGAGTTCCCACCTATCTACTGCCCTTGTCCTTCTAGGTCGTAGCAGGTGCTTTGTTGAATTCCTACAGTGCATCTTGTAGATGCTACACACTGCTGCTACTGTGCACCGATGGTGGAGGGAGTGAATGTTTGTGGATGTGCTGCCAATCAAGCGGATTGTGTCCAGCTTCTTGAGTGTTGAAGGAGTTGTTCTCAACCAGGCAAGTGCAGAGTATTCCATCCTTGTAGATTCCTAGCCCCTAACCTGCTCTTGTAGCCCTCCCAAATGTATACCATTGTGCTACCTCTGCTCAATCTGTTCTGCCGGTGGGACAGGACATACCCAGGGATGGTGATGGTGGAGTCTGGGACATTATCTGCAAGCTATGAGTCCATGACGATGTCAGACACGCTGTTGCCAAACTAGACTATCACACAGCTCCCCCGCTGTTAGTAAGGAGGACTTCCCAGGGTCGGACAGAGGGCAGCGATTGCCGTTGTCGAGATCGATGGTGGGTTTCATTTCCTTCTTCTCCTCTTTGTAAGACCTTGTTACAACTGAGTGGAGAAGGTGTTTGAAGAGTCAACCACATTGCTGGGGCTCTGGGATCTCATGCAGCCGGACCAGGTCGATAGATTTCCTTCCCTTAGCGAACAACAGACATTTATTTCATGGTCATCATTAGGCTTTGCATTTTTGAATTCTACTGAATCCAAATTCCATTGTATGCCGTGGCAGGATTCGAACCTGGCATTATTCTGGAATATCAGCACAGCAGCAATTCCACTATGCTATCGCCTCACCAAAGTAAGGAGGTTAAGTCAGAAACTAAAATTGAAAAAAAAAACCTGAAAGAAACAAATGAAACAAGAGGGAGGCTGAGTTTACAATCTAAAATTATTGACCTCGATGTTGAGGGCAGAAATGCGTAGGGTGAGGTGTTCTTCCTCGAGCTTTTATTATTTTTCACCCTGGAACTCTGCAGCAGACCAAGGACAGAAAGGTCAGAGTGGGACCAAGGTGGAGAATTGAAATGATAAGTGACAGGAAGCTCAGAGTCAGGCTTGCGGATTGAACGGAGATTCCTCAAAGCGCTCACCCACCTGAAGCAGATGAGAACATATTGCGGCAGCAAATACAGTACATTAAACTGAAAGAAGAACAAGTGTATCACTGTTTCACTTGGAAGGAGTATTTGAGGCCTCGGATATTGAGGTACAAAGGCAAGTGTTGTGTCTCGTGCACTTGCATAGAAAGGTGCCGTAGAAAGGGGAGGGGATTTTGACTGGTGATTGGCTTCCTTTCTGTTTATCAGCTGAATGATTGAAAGAGAAGGAAATGATCATATCACAGACCTGAATTGCTAGTTCTGTTTTTCTCTCCACAGATGCTGTTTAATTGTTGTGTATTTCCAGCATGTTCTGTTTGTTATTATTTCTGATTTTCAGCATTCGTACTATTTTGCTCTGGTATCAGTGAACTTTCTGAGCTGCGTTCCGGTAGCCAAGAGTTTTTGTTTCATTCTTTCACGGGATGTGGGCGTCGATGGCTCGGCCAGCATTTATTGCCCCAACTGAAATTGCCCTTGAGAAGCTGGCGATGAGTTGCCTTATTGAGCCGCTGCAGTCCATGTGGTGTAGGTACACCCACAGTGCTGTTAGGGAGGGATTTCCAGGATTTTGCCCCAGCGACAGTGAAGGGACAGCGATACAGTTCCAAGTCATGATGGTGTGTGGATCAGATGGGGAGCTTGCTGTTGGGGGTGTTCTCTTGCATCTGCTGCCCTTTTCCTTCCAGGTGGTGGAGGTCCCGGGTTTGAAAGGTGCTGAGAGAAAAATTATTGTCAGGAGTGGGATTCGAACCCACGCCTCCAGAGGAGACTGCGACCTAAACGCAGCGCCGTAGACCGCTCGGCCATCCTGACTGCGTTAATGCAGCAGATGGGCCACTAATCCATTGCGCTCTCCCCACAGCTGCTTTGGATCTGCTAAATGTTCCCAGCATTTACTGTTCCTGATTTTGCACCTTCATTATAGGAGTTCTTTTTTTTTTACTGACAGCCCAAAACTTGTCTCTAGGGGCAGCTCCAGACACCGCTTTTCTGTGAGCTTTAAAGTCGGCTGTTTGCGCACTCATCACTCTGCGCCATGGCTTCCATCCTCCGCGCCCCCCTCCCCACCGCTACCCCCAAACAGCACCAGTACCATCCACCCCCACCCTCCCCACTCGGCCTGGCTGCGGTGTCTGGAACATGCTCCCCCGGCGTCACGAGCCAGCGGTTGCTTTGCTGCTTCCTCCTCATTTCCATAAAGTGTGGTTGTTGAGAGCGAGTTACTGGATCTGTGGTCATCTTGGCTGTTCTGAACCACAGTGAGTCGAGCCTAAACTGGCAACTGGTCCCGAGGGGTCGATCATCACTTGTTGGCATTTGATGGAGTGATCTTCGGAATTTGACTGGCCGAGATCAGCCTTTAAGCCTGAGGTCTGTCAAACACCTAAAAAAGGGGAGGTTCCATACAACGGAAAATACTCTTTCATAAATGATCAATCTCTCCATTTTAGTATCTTGCTGGTTTGCGTAACTTTTTCCTGTCTGTCACTGCGTGTGTCCTGATAGTCTCTAACTGCTTTTCTGTGTCTTTCTCAGCTGCATTCGGAGTTGTGTGAAGCGCAATTGCGCAGCCAGGGTGAGCTTCCCAACACGTGTGCTCTTGATTAAAAAAAAGCACCGAGTAAGTGAACATTTTCCTGTCTAGCATGTAACACTACGAGGCAGGAAGGAATCCGTTTTTGTAGCAAAGTAGCACTGCGAAAGCGTGCTGGACCCATAACCCATGGATCAAGACCTTTTTCTGCTAGTTTTGTTCTCATTCACACCAAAAGGAAACAACTGGCTGCGATCGAAAAAAAAAAATAGCTTAATTTTCCTTTACAGTAAATTTGCATTAGCTTCTTACTTCCAGTAAACAATTTAGTCTGCAGCCAACCTCTCTAATCGCTTTTATTCACACACGGACACAAGCAGTAAGTGCTGAAAAATACACCAGCCGAGGATTTCCCCGTTCTTCGGCCCATTTCAGCCCATGGTCCGAGTGGAGTTCCCCCGCCCCTCTCCATAATTGTGCAGGGTATAATTTACCTGGGAAGGCAGGTGGCACCTCAGTTTACCATATCATTTAAAAGCTGGCACCACTAACAGTGAAGCATTCACTGATTACTGCACTCGAGGGTCAGTCTGAATTTGTGCTCAGGATTCTGGAGTGAGTTTTGAACTCACAGACCCCCTGATTGTAAAAAGCAAGAGAGCAACTGACTGAATCATAGCTCACAGCAAAGTAAAAAAGGGAGAAGAGATTGCCCTCAGTAAGGAAAAGCAGAGATAGATTGTTAATTGAAGAGGTGTTACAGAAAATGAAACACAGACTCCCACAGTTGAAAGAGATGGGAGACAGAGTGTAGCAGGAATTTCAATTCTCAGTGTAGATAACAGAAAATATTACCTTTGGATCAAATATCGGATCCGATAAGGGGACAGATGTTGACTGGACTTAATGATAACACTTGTCTCAGCCGGATTCAGGCAGGGAGGGAGTGATGATCTCTGATTACCACATGTTCCCAGGAATGAATGAGGCAGCATTACAATACTGAGAAACTCAAAGGTACAAAGGAAGGATAACTCTTCAATCGACTCTCCCTGAGGAAAATAAAACAACATCTGCTGTGGTGTGTGAGTATTTTTGGTGTCCATATCACATCTCCACTGACTGGAAGAGTTTATGATTTATTATCACAGGTCGCGTGATTTAGTAAAGATAGAGCCACGACTTCAGTGTTTCCAGCTGCTTGAACTTCTTTAAGAGGAAAGTATGTATCGCAATATTGTGTAATACCCCACATAGGGGTGATTAAATATTTCACTATATCCAGCTACAAACCACAGTGGAAACCGAAACCCCATCTTCCCCTCTCGGACGGATGTGAACAATCCAACCAGACTAGTTACAACTAGAGAAGCGGATTCTTACCCGGAGTCCTGGGATCAATATTAATCCATCGGAATCTCTGGAACAGATTATACAGCCATTGATCAGGTTGCTGCGGTGGGATGTTGCTGTGCACATTCAAGCAGTATACTCATTTACCAAGACACACCTCCGCTCCCGCACCATTGGCCGTGAGGTTTTAGGTGTTCCTGAGGTTGAAAAATGTGGTGGAAAAATTCCAGTTCCTCCTACCGCTGCCTCTCTTCTTCAAGCTCCGTCCCTCTCTTCCTCCATAGTTCTCTCCCTCGCTCCCTACTAAGCTGTCCCCCCTCCCCCTCTCCCTTCTTGGATCTCCCTCCCTGGCTTCCCCCAACTCCCGCTCCCGCCCCGCCCGCACCCCTCTCTCTTTCAAATCTTATTTCCTTTCTCTGGGACCGGTCTTCTCCCCAGGCTGCCGCTGGCCCCGGGCTCGGGGACTCTCAGGCCGGCCCGGGATCTTTAACCGGCTCCATTCACAGGAAAAGCGACTTCAGTTTCCACAAAAACATCTTTACCCACAAAACTGAAATTCAGGTCAACGTGAACGTGAAAATTGCGGACTGCGGTTTCCGCTCCTGCTGTTTAATACAAATCGCTATATGTGTGCACAGTGAGCAGAAAGAAATTGCTGTTGTTTGTAAACACTTCTCACTGAACTCACTGTCATTCTGCTTTAACAGGACGAGTTTGAATCTCCTGATATATTGGAAAAATAATAGTGCGTGATTGTAGCTTACATAATAAAAGATTGTTATGTTATTAACACCGCGCTCTCATCCAGCAACTGAATGAAACAACTATATAGAAGGAGACGGTTGTGGTTTTAAACTCCATGATGGACAGTTTGTGTTTTAATTCTGATACTGGGTAACAGAGCAATTGCACAAACAATAGACACACCACACCCCTGAAACATTGATATAAAACTGTGCAAAATGAAAACTGAGTGTGTATTTCGCAAGCAGCTGGAAACGATGACTTTCATCATGCTTTTGAATCGCATCATTTCGTCAATATCTCCAAACAATGTTTATTTTCCAGATCTAAAATGCAGGATTTCAGTAACACTCCGTGATCTGAAAACAGAATCTTCTACTCTACAGTCAAAAGCGCTACCGTTTTTCCCACCAACCCAGGCACAAGGACGGGTTGAATCATAATCTGATTGAGGCCACGGATGATCGAGTTTTGTTTTGTTTTGTTTTAATTGGTGAGATGCTGCAAACTGTGGAGGAGCCGAGGCCCAAATACAAAGAGTGAAAGTTATCGGAGAAGTTGATAAACTAATGATACTGGATTTGTGAGAGACCATTAAAGAATGATCCAGCACGGACTCGGTTATTCACGTCAAAAATATAAATAAAATGCTGGAAACACTCAGCCCATCAGGTAACATCTGTGGAGAGAATAAAACAAAGTCAACGTTTGACATTTGTGACCTTTACTGTGAACTTTTGTATTCGATAAATAACAATTCGATGTCACATATCAACAATTCGCTGTTTGAGCAGCAACATTCAGAATAATTTCCCGGCCCCGCTCTCTGGAATCAGGTCTGACAGTATCTCTCGCGAAGAATCAAACATTAACTCTGTCCCTCTCTCCACTGATGCTGCCAGACCTGGAACAGGGCGAACGTTTCGATTCCAATGTGACTTCTTCGCCAGTTCCGGGAGGCTCTGTTTCACTCGCCGCAGATGCTGCCGGAGCTGCCGAGTTATTTTCAACAGCTTCTTTGTTTTTATTTCAGAATGTCAACAAAGCCGGGCCATTCAGGAGAGACTTTAAAAATATTGTTTCACGCAAAGATAGAGGTGTGAAACTGTCTTCCCTAATAAGCAGTAAATGCTGCCTCAATGAATAATTCCAAATCCGTGAGTGATAGATTTTTTGCCTGGCAAAAGTATAATAGGATATGGAATCAAGGCAGCTGGATGGAGCTAAGGCAGAGATGTGTCATTATCTAACTGAGTGGTGGAAAAGGAAGGCTGAATGGCCTCCTCCTGTCCCTCCACAGAGACCCGGAACTCTGGGCTCAGACACTCTCTTCAGCATCTGTCTCCATGGATCCTCGTCATTCTAGACTCGGGCACTCGCGTCAGGATCACACTTCACAGATAATCACTGACATTATCTGATTCTCCCGCATTTATTGCTATATTTTCAGCTGTAGTACTTTTAAAACTCCTGTTTTATAATTAGAGTGAATTTTACTGTTTTTATAAAACGAACAACATTGAACTTGCGCCTAACACAGGGATCCAGGCAGGGGTTGAAAGTCCAACTTAGAGTGAGTGAAGAAGAGTCTCTGAGGTTGAAAAGTGCACCGATGTCTTCAGCATCTCAGGAGGGCTCGTCCGGGAATTGAACCTGACAACTCGAGCAAACTAATTTAAAGAACACCCCTAAATGAGAATAATACCACTAAAGACTGGAACAACGAGGCAGCCAGGGATGCTACATCAACCAAAAATAACTTTCATTGTCTCCCAAATCCTTTTAACCAACCTGTCACATCACAATTGTTAAGTCAGAAAATGTAAGAGTTACACCACAGCTCAGGTAGTGACAGAGAATGTGAAACTGGGTCCATGTCTCACATCGATGACCTTTCACCCGAACTGGGAAAAGTCAGTTTTGTAATAAGCTGTAAGTCAATGTAAGGAAAGAAAAAAAAAATCAAAAGCGACAGCCTGTGATATTTTGGAAATCGGTTTAAAAAATGAGAAATAGTTTATGCTGCTTGGCCAGAGAGAGGGAAACATAAGCTCTTAGATTTTCAACAGCACAAAATGAGGCCCGTCGTTCCTTTAAAAACTCTCTGTAAGATCAATGGACCAAGTAAAGAAACAAAGGATGTTTCTGGAGGAGGAGTGAATGGCAGATTGATGAACAACTGCCATCCGAAAATAAAAACACGTGGAAAAGGAATCTCGAAATAACCTCTGTAAACAGGAAAAGCGAAGTCAAAATGGGGCGCGGGAGGGAGGGAGAATGGGTGGGTGGGTTGGGGACACTTTTCCAGAGCGATATTGTTGATCTCAATGATCTCACTGGAAAGCTGGAAAGTGTCTAATTGAAAGATGAGGCGCTGTTCTTCGAGCGTACCTGAGCTTCATAGGAACATTGCAGGAGGCCGAGAGCCGAGTGATCTGCGGAAGAGCCAGGCCGCCAGTCATTTTGTTTCACCAGCTTGACTGTGTGGATGAGTTGAATCGAGTTCCTGCTGATTTACCGGCGGAACTTGGGTATCAATTCTGTCACGAGAAACTGACACTCCGACACCTTCTGTCCAAAGATACTCCAACTCCAACATTTACTGTCCTACTGTGCCCCTGAGTCACATTCTGCTGAGTAATTAATTTCATTCCTGTTCAAATCCCTGATTGTTAATTCCCTCTGAACCGGATTGCTCAAACACAAGAAAAGGCTCAAACTCGTCTCAGTGTAAATACCACAATACAGTTAAAGTGTGGATAAAATCAAATTAAACTGCGGGACTCCAGTTCTGTCGGTTTCTATGTTCATTCAGGCACGATTGAAACCGACTGATTTCAGCATCAGGATCAGTCCAGATTTCCGTTACATGGACAAACATTCTTTAACATTTGCGTTCATTTTCTTCACGTGTATTGCAGTGATATATTGTCTGTAATGATTTCTCGGGCTCTTAAACATGCTCCTAATTTTAATAAATGTCACCATTTCGAACGCAAAGAAGTTTGAAAAACCTCTTGGACAATGCACCCTGATCCGGCCAAATCAAAATCAATCTGTGGGACTCTCAGGCTATGATTAAACTTAAGAAAGCCTCTAGGACTGAGGTAATGGCAATCAGCACGTAAATGCATTAAATGGGTACATTAATGGTGATAAACTTCCAACAAACTCTGGTGAACTCACTTCGGTGACTCTTCATGCTCTGTCCAGACCTGGAAAAATATATCAAATTTGCTTCTAATTCCCACCCCTCCATCACCTTCACATCGTCCATCTCCAACACTTCTCGTCCCTACCTTGACCTCTCTGTCTCCATTTCTGGTAATAGACTGTCCACCAATATTCAAATCAAGCTCACCGATCCCCACAGCTACTTCGACTACAGCACCTCACACCCCGTTTCCTGTAAGGGCTCCATCCCATTCTCTCAGTTCTTTCACCGCCTTCGCATGTGTCCCGATGAGGCAACTTTCAAAAACGGCGCTTCTGACATGACTTCCTTCTTCCTTAACCCAGGTTTCCCACCCACTGTAGTTGGCAGTGCCTTCAACCATGTCCCGCCCATCTCCCGCGCCTCTAGCCCTCACACCTTCCCCTCCCTCGCAGAACCATGCTAGGGTCCTCCTTGTCCTCACTTTCCACCCCACCAACCTCCATATTCAAAGGATCATCCTCCGCCATTTCGTCTAACTCAATCATGATGCCACCACCTTCCCCTCATCCTCCCCGACTACCACCCCCCCAACCCGTCAGCATCCCAGAGGGGACATCCTGGTTCACTCCTCCATCACTCCCAACACCTCATCGCGATCCCATGGCACCTTCCCATGCAATCGAAGAAGGTGTAGCAACTGGCCCTTTACCTCCTCGCTCCTCACCGTCGAAGGTCCAGAACAGTCTTTTCAGGTGTAGTAGGGCTTCCCTTGCACCTCTTCCAATTTGGTCTACTGCATTCACTGCTCCCAATGCGGCCTCCTCTACACTGGAGACATCAAACCCACACTGTGTGACCGCTTTGCGGAACACCTTTGGTCTGTCTGCAAGCATGGCCCAGACATTTCTGTCGCTTGCCATTTCAACACACCATCCTGCTCTCATCCCCACATGTCCCTCCTTGGCCTGCTGCAATTATTCAGTGAAGCCTAACACAAACTGGAGGAAAAGCAACTCATCTTGCAATTAGGCAGTTTACAGTCTTCTGGACTTATCTTGAGTTCAACAGCTTCAGACCAGGAACTCTCTCCTCAATCCGCACCCCCTTTTTAGTCCCCTTTTTTTCTAAATTAATTTTTTACTTTTTATCCACTTAGTTTTATTTTTATTCATTTATCCACAGCTTAATCCGCTTTTTGACCCCCTTCTATCCCATTTTCTAACTTTTTATTCCTCACCACCGACTCCACCCCCACCCCATTCCCCCAAAGGGTCCCCTGTTACCTGTTGCATGTTGTTCTTTCACACAATGCTACCCGTGTTTTCTATTATCACATTCTGCTTTCTTACCTTTACACCAACAAGACCTTTTATTTTAAGCCCTTATCGCTACCATTAAAATTGCCTTTGTCCTTTAATTCATGGCACCTTTGTCAATCTGACATTTTTTCCCACTATCGCTGGCCTTCTTTCCAGCTTCACTTCTTCCACACTCTACACTTTGACTCTTGGGCTCCCTCCAGAAGCTGCATAGTTCCAGAAATTAAATCACCACTCAGTCCCTTCATTTACACCAATGACTGCTTCTTTAAGGAAGTTCTTCATCCCGATTTATCGAGTACTTTGATGGAACATGCGAACAAGGAGCAGGGGTAGGCCAAGAAGTTTTCCGATGTTGCAGGGATGGGGTCAGACTGAGAAACCATGCCTGACGGTCGAGAATACAGGACGAGGAGGCCGCGACAGATTGAGACAGATTAGACAGTGAGAAACAGCTTCACTTTGTGCAAGGCACCGGTTTTAAACCAATCAATGGGGACATGAGGATTCATCTTCCATGGTGGGTGGTAAGGATCGGGAATGCCCTGTCTGGGGCAAGTGGAAGAGGCAGGTTAAAATCGGTGCTTTCATAGTGGAACTGGACAACTGCCTGAAGAGAAACGTTTACATGGCTATGGAGAGAGGGCAGGGGACTGGGATAGCTGAGTTCCTGTTGAAGAATCTCAGGACAGACAAAAGGCCGAATGGTCTCCTTCTCAGTTGTAACTTTTCCACTTGTACGGGTGTGAGGTTCTTTCTGCATCACTTTGTCGCTGGAACAGGATTTGAGTGTGGAATTCATTCTCCTTCTGTGGGTCTCTGTGGATTAATTCGTTATCGCTTTGTCCGTGGGACGGGATTTGTTTTCGGGATTAATTGAGGATCTGTCAGTTTCTGATGATGTGCTTGTGTGTATGATTCATTCTGTATCGCTCGGTCTCTTGTACACCGTGAGAGTGTGTGATTCAATGTGTATCAGTCAGTCACTGATGCCAGGCCTGAGTTAATGATTCATTCTGGATCTCTCTGTCTTTTACTCACAGTTTGAGTGTGGGATTCATTACGTGTCTGTCAGTCCCTGAGACACTTTGCAAATCTGGATTCATTCAACCCAGAATATACCTCACTGAAAGTGGGTCATTTGTTCTAACAGGTAAACTGCCCGACAAGATCCTCCACCTAGAATACTTCATGTAACATTCTCTGTTTATCCCTGAAATTCATTCTCCCTCCTAGACTTATCTAGACTTCCTTTAAATGCAGTTTATCAAATCGTCTCAGTTGCTCCAGACAATAGTTGGCCTGTAACTGCTACCGATTCAATGGGAATAAATTAATTAATCATGTTTTCTAAATTGTATTTCATATTTGTATTTCTATATCTGCCCCATCACATCACATCACAAATTCCTCACATTGACCTGTTTCTGCGACACCGACAATGTGAGTTTCTACCGCTCTGTTGCGGCCAGTAGATGGCAGCACATTCCGATATAGTAGAGTTGACAGATCAGAGACAATCGAGAAGACTTGTTCACATTATTTGGAAAGGGACGGTTTTAGAAATACTACGAGAGTGGAGTTGACCTTTTCTTTTATGTATTTTGTAACAAGCAATAGTTATCGTCTGCTCCTCGATACGAGGATGACATCCACTCAGGGCCGTGAGTTTCTGCCATGGGTCTTCATGTGAGTGAACAGGTCAATTCTCGGTCCACAGATCTTTGGACACATGGGACAGGATGTCCCAAGAGGTAGTGAGATCCGGAGTGCAGGATTTGCTTCCTGTCACTTCTCCTCAGCCGCCGTTCTGCCTCATCATTGAGAGCTTGTGACTCAGAGTGTGCTGCAGCTTGTGGGATAAGTTTTGGTCATTTTGAATGATGAGAAGCAAACTACACAAAATACAAAGATGAGTTAGAAATTAATGCACAAATTAACAAGAGCAGAGAGTGTGAGAAAGAGCCTTGAAATGTTTGGAAGGTAACGCAGAACCTTCAGCTGACGAATAAGATCGCGGTTTTCAGGAAGTTAAAACGACCGCGGCAAGACTCGAACCTGCAATCTTCTGATAACCTCAGCCCATACCACCGAAGTCAGGCGCCTTATCCATTAGGCCACGCGGCCAGCTCCCACATTCTGCCTCGTGGCCTCCCCTCTACCGTTGCTAAATTCCAGAAAATAAACCACAGAACAGCCCCTTCATATAAACCATTACCAAAGGAAGCCGTTCTTCACGAATTAATGAGCAATTTTATCGATGTTTCCGACATTTTAAGAAGCTAGTGTCAGAGAGAGAGACTTCTGCGAATTTGGGAATTGGGGGAGGGGGAGGGGTGTGGGGGCATTTGGGCTCAGTCAAAAAAACATGACGTTTCCGGAGTGAAATTAGGAAACATCACTCTCAGCAAAGGGGACTGGAATTTCAGAGATCCCATCGGGAAACAGCCCTTTAATTTTAAATCTCAGTTTGATAGATTTGTATTCATCAAATATATGATGGATCAGTGAGAAAATGGCTATTTATCTGTATTGGAAATTTGTTCTTTGAAATATTATTGAAGACATTGAGTTATGCATTCACTGCAATCGAACCCAGGTTTCTGTGATGATAAATAAGAATTCTACTCCTGAATCACCAAACAAGCTGAAATCAATTTATTTCCCTAACTACAAGATCACTGCCCTAAAACAGAAAGCAAACTGAAAGTAACCTGACCTCGAAGAAAATAAAATAATTTAGGGACTGTGATGCTCTAACAAAATAGGCAATTTATATGTCGACGTCGAGAATCTAATCCGAGTTTCCCACGCCCTAGTGACGCATTGTGCTCTTGAACCCGCAATGCACAGGTTTGGACGGATTTCATAACTTTCAAACTATTTCTTAATCTGATTATCAAAGTATCACTTCCCTTATCATTGATCTACAGTCCCTCATTGTTCAAATCCCACGTCTGGCTTTCGGTATTTTTAATCACTCCACAGAAAGAACTGTCAAGAGGGTTTAGAGAAAGTAAATAAAGATGAATTGTTCCCACTGGCGCAAGGGTCAGTAACCAAACAGGGCAGATTTTATTTCATTCAAAAAGGATCCAAAGACAACGTGTGGAAAAGATTTTCTCGTATTAAATTGTTAGTATTTGGGTGGACTGCCTAATAGGCAGGCAAACCCACGACTGTTACCATCTAGATGGGCATTAATTCGGGAAGAACGGCTTCCTTTGGTAATGGTTTATACGATGGGGCTGTTCTGTGGTTTATTTTCTGGAATTTAGCAGCGGTAGAGGGGAGGCCACGAGGCAAAGGGTCAGAGAGCTTCAAAACGTTGCAGGAGAATGATGACATGTTAAGACGATAGTGTCAGAGAGAGAAACTTCTGCGAATTTCGGAATTGGGGGAGGGGGAGGGGTGTGGGGGCGTTGGGGCGCCGTCAAAAAACATGACATTTCCGGAGTGAAATTAGGAAACATCTCTCAAAAAAGGGGACTGGAATTTCAGAGATCCCATCGGGAAACAACATTTTAATTTTAAATCTCAGTTTGATAGATTTGTATTCATCAAATATATGATGGATCAGTGAGAAAATGGTTATTTATCTGTATCTGAAATTTTCTCCTTGAAATATTATTGAAGACATTGAGTTATGCATTCTCTGCAATCGAACCCAGGTTTGGGATAAATTAACTTTTACACTTCTCTTATTAGGATAAATTAACCGTCCAATTACATGAGCAACAGTTTCTTCATTTACTCCACGTGTTTTGCAGTGATAATTTCGCTGTAATGGCTTCTCAGGTTATGAAACCTCGCCCCGGTTTAAGTAAAATCAGCCTTTTCGCTCGCAAATGAATTTGGATTTTAAGTGACGACACACGAAGACTCGTCCGGGATTTGAACCCGAGAGGAATAATCATTTAATGAAAATCCCGAAGCGCGAATCATACCTCTAGACCAACGAACCTTCCACAGGTAAGCGAGATAACCGCTATATGCATTCATTGTCCTCCAGAGTGCGTCAACCCTCCTTTTGGGTTTCTGTCGTAACACCAGAAAACAATTAAGAATTACACCTCATGGCAGGCAGCAGTGTGGACAGTGAAAGGGTGTTCACGTTTCAGGTCGATGACGTTCCATCAGAACTCAGCAATGCTAGAATTGTGATCAGTTTTACACTGTAACTCCTGACACCGAGCTGGAACAGGAACTCGGCACCCACTCAGTCTGCCGGTGCGTGCGCCCTTCCTCCCACCGCTGACGTCCTCGTTGTTCAGCCGTTGACCGTCGCCCACTTGCTGCCTCCCACTCACTCCCCTGCTCCCGAATGCCAGGTGCCCTGACCCCAGGCCCTCGCCGCCTCGTTCGCTGCGCTACGCGCCGACCCTTATGCGGCACCGCTCGCTACCCGACTACCAAGCCCCTCACCTCCCACTCGGCACCTCCCTCCTGACCCCTGTCGCCGCCCATCTCACCACAAGAACTGAGGAGATTGTGACAAGCAGAACAGCAAGTGAGGCGGTGAGGGGTAGGGAGCAGGCTGGAGAGCGGGAGGTTACTGAGGCGCCGAGCAGTCCGGCAAGCGAGACGGTGAGCAGGACATGGACAGCAGTGCCGAGAGAGGCACACAAGAACAAGAACACAAAAATCAGGAGCAGTAACAGGCCATTCAGCCCCTCGAAGCTGCTCCAGCATGGCTGATCTGAATGTGGCCGCAACTCCACTTTCCTGTCTGCCCCCCATAATTCTTTACTCATTCCTTTGTCAAAAATTTCTCCAACTCCCCTTGAACATTTTCAATGACCCAGCCTCCACTGCTCTCTGGGGAAGAGAAATCCACAGATTAATGTCCCACTGAGAGAGAAAGAAAACAAATTACCTTCTGTCAGTCTGAAATGGAAGAGCCCGATATTTTTAAACTGAGTCACCTGATTGTAGAGTCCCCCACAAAAGGAAACATAGTCTCAGCAGCCACCCTGTCAAGTCCCCTCAGGATTTTATATCTTTCAATGAGATCACGTCCCATTCCTCTAAACTCCAATGGATAGAGGCCCAACCTCCTCAACCTTTCCTCATAAGAAAACCCTCCCATTCCAGGAATCAGTCGACTGAATCTCCTCTGACCCGCTGTAATGCAATGATATCCTTTCTAAACTAAGGAGACTAAAACTGTACACAGTCCACCAGAAACTGCCTCACCAACTCACCCAGTCAGTCATGTATTCGCTCATCCACAGTCAATGACTCGATATTTAAACTACCAGAATAAGGCAGCTAATGCTGTAAAAAGGGGCCACGTCCTTTCGTCCCATGACTCTGCCGCTGTGTTTAGATGGGGGAGTTAGATGGGAGCGGGGCTGTTCATTTCTCTGACATCAGGACGGCAAGATCCCTGGAGAAATGTGCAGGAACATCGGGGAGGCTAAATCTTTGTGTGAGGTGGTAATTGCTGCTGACCGGGAAATGCGGATTATTGCATCCTGTGTAAACTGAGCGGAGTTGATTCAGTGGCGCTGGTTTTCACCGTCCAGCCCGCCAGTTTCCATATTCAACACATTATCCTCCGACATTTCCACCACAGCCAACATGATATGACCACCAAAAACACCCTCCCTTCTCCTCCACAATCACCATCCCAAAGGGGCCATTCACTCGGCGACAGCTGGTGCTCCCTCAGTGCACCTTCCCTTTTCTAGGGCACAATCCCATGCAACTGCATGAATTGAATCTCCTCTTTTACCTCTTCCATTCTCAACATTCAAGGCCCCAAACACTCCTTCCAAGTGTAACAGTGATACACTTGTCCTGCTTTCAATTTAACATAATGTATTTGGTGTTCACAATATGGCCTCTGCTACTTGATGAGGCCCCACAGACTGAGTGACCGCTTTGCCAACACCTTCTTTCAGTCCGCAAGCCTGACTCCGACTTTCCTGCCACTCGTAATTTCAATTCGCCACCTTGCTCCCACTCTGACCTTTCTGCCTTTGGTCTGCTGCACCGTTCCAATGAAGATTAATTTAAGCCCGAGGAAGAACACGGTCACCTTTCAATTCGGCACCCGACAGATTTCAGGACTCACACTGAGTTCAATATTTTTAGATTATAAACTCTATTTCCAACTTGTTTCATGTGTTTTTTGCTATTTCGTCTTTTCCGTCATTCTCTATTCTTTCTCATTGCAATTTAACGGCTGCTATCCAGCCATTCACACCTCATCTGGGCCAATCGTTTGTTTCTTTGTCTGTTCCCTTTGGCTTTTGGCCCGTGATACTTTTTTTTTGTAATTTCATCTCTCCGGGCGCCTACACCATCACAGACCTACGCTTTTCTTCAACCTCTTCCCAGCCCCCGACTCTTTCACTTGTTCAAAACCTATTACATTTCTCTCTTTCCTCAGTTCTGCTGGAGTATCATTAACTTGAAACATTAATCCGTTTTCCAATTACAGTTGTTACTGAGTGTTTCCAGCATTTCCTGTTTTTATATCATAGTAAGCTCCTTGCCTGATAACACAACCCTTTAAATTTAATAATCTGGAACTGGTAACAAACCACATTTAAACAGACATAGTCATTCCTGCAAATCAGTTTCGATTTCTTGAAAGAAGACAATATTTTACAGTTTCCATTCCGCGCCCACGGGATCAATTCTCATGCCAGCTTCTGACGCCCTTCATGCCCCACAGGATGTAGGACTGATTTCTATCCATGAATCATAGAAGGATACAGGACAGACAGAGGTCATTCCGCCTGTGCTGGGTGTTTGGTTGAGCGATATGATTACTCCCACATCCATGCTCCCTCCCCATATTCCTGTATTGTATTTCCTTTCAGGTATTTCTCCAAATGTCTTTTGAAAGTTATTATTGAATCTGCTTCCACCACCCGTCCAGAAAGCTTCCATTTCACAACAACGCTCAGTTTAAAATACATTCTCCTCATCTCTCTCCTGTCTCATTTGCCAATCAGCGTCAAACTGTGCCCTCTGGTTAGCGGCCCTTCCGTTAATGGGAACAGTTTCTCCTGATTTACTCTATCAAACTGGTCATCATGTGACCACCTCATGGCAGAAGTTTCGCAACGTGAAACAATTGGAGAAAATTCGAGGAAAATTTTGACAAAATTGATTCCGAAACTTAATTTATCCAGATTTGAACAATTTCAAAAACAGCACCGCAATTGAATAAAACTTCCCAAAGCTCTTCAAAGGAGCTCAGTCAAGCAACATTCGACACTGAGTCATAAATTTGGGCAGCTGAACAAAACCTTGGTCAAAGGGATGTAATTTAAGAGGGTCTTAAGCTGGGTGGGGTGGGGGTTGGCAATTGGGGGCGTTTCTAGAAGGAATTGCAGAGCGAAAGGCTCAGACAGATAGAAACGTGGCCGCCGATGAAACAATGAAAAGTGGAAATGAATAAGGGACCAAGTTTGGATTCAGAAAGAGAAAGGGAAATGTCTGGGAATGGAACTGAGAATCCAGTCTGGCAAAAGTGAAATCTACCCCTGGACCATTAATATTCACATAGCCGCTCATTCCAAGTGTCCAATTGGAAACCTGACTGAAGGAACATGCAGTCTGACAGAGCGCCTGTGATAATCTAATGTCTGATCTGAAGCTGCAACAGGAACTGTTCATTCCAGCTGTGATAATCGTGTTGGCCTTGATGTTCAGGGGTGTAGACTCACAACATTCTTGTTCCGAGCTGTCTGTCAGAAACAGTTTGGAAAGATGACGGAGCAGTTATGGGAAGTAATGTTATGTTGCATGTCACTGATGTTCGTTGGCTATATGTCACCGCAAAACTGTATTGTTACGGCACAGAAAGAGGACATTTGGCCCATCATTTCTTCACAGGCTCTCCGAATGAACAACTCTTGAACCATTCCCCCTCCTTCTCCCCATTACCCTACACATTCTTCATTTTCAGATAACATTATAATTCCCTTTTGAATGATTCAGTTGATCCTGCCTCCATCACACCCTTAGACAGTGCATTCCAGGCCCTAATCACTCGCTTCAAAATAATAATTAAAAATAACTTCTGAAAACAGTTCGCTTTTTTTTACTAATCAAATATAATTTTCGATCCTATCACGAGTGAAAAGAATTTCTCCCTATCTACTCTGTCCAGACTTCTAATGATGTTGAACACCTCTATCAAATCTCCTCTTAACCTGATTTTCTGTGAGGGAAACAACCCTATCTTCTCCAACATATCCTCATAACTGAAGCTCCTCGTCCCTGGAACCATTCACGTGAATGTTTCCTGCAATCTCTCCAGCACCTCCACATCCTCCCTAAAGAGTGGCACCCAGAACCGGACACAATACTCTTGTTGAGGCCGAACTCATGAATTATACAAATTCAACATAGCCTCTTACTCTTGCACTCTATCTCTTTATCAGTAAAGCGCAGGATACAGTATGGTTGATGAAAAACTCTCTCAACCTGTCCTGCCACCTTCAATAATTTATGTACATAAACATCCAAGTCCCATTGTTTCTCCACCTCCCTTAGAGTTGTATCCTTCATTTTATATTGTGTCTCCATGTTCTACCAACCAAACCTCTCTCCATTGAACTTCATCTGCCACCTGTCTCTCCATTTCCACCAACAGCTCCAAGTCCATTTGAAGTCCTACACTATCCTCCACACTCTCCACAATGCTCCCAAGCTTTGTATCTTCTGCAAACGCTGAAATTTTGTCCTGGGCACAAAGGTCTCGGTCATTGATATTTATCAGGAACAGCAAAGGTCCCAATCCTTCCGCCAGGCCGAAAAACATTCATTTACCGCCAACCTCTGTTTCCTGCCACTCAGCCAATTCTGTATCCTTGTAACGATGAAGCGGTTTTACTCCTTTTACCACCCATTTCACTGTTAGGTGGCGAATTTTCTTCTGCAAAGTGGTTCAGATTGGAAAGCGGGGAGTGACTGGATTCACCTGTACAGAAGGAGGTTGGTGACGGCAGCTGAGAACATGGATGATTCAGTTGCTGATTTGCTTCAAACCTTTATCTAAAAATCGACTCTGGTGGGACTCGAACCCACAACCTTTGAATCTCTTAAATGAGAGCAGCTAGAAGTCCAACGCGCTATCCGTTGCGCCACAGAGCCAGACTCATCAAGGTCGCATTTGCCATTGACGCAAGGGAATTTCTGACACTGCAGAACAAAAGCTTCAAAAGGTCAGCAATTTCCCACAATTGAACAATGACGACATTTCAAAGGCACACGTTACCTGTAAAGTGTTTTGGACGCCCTGTGGCTGTGAACAGAGCTATAGAAGTTCGAAAGAAATAACAATTTCCTTCAAAGAGACATCGGTTGGAAAACAGGGCCGACAAGTGGTGGCTGAATTTTTTTGCAGAGAAGTATGAAGTGATTCATTTTGGTCGGAGGAACACAGGGAAAAAAGACAAAATAAAGTTTACAATTCCAAAGACGGTGCCGGAATAGCGGGAAATGATGTACATCTGCTTAAATCATTGAAGGTGGCAGTGCAGGTTGAAAGAATTGTTCATGAAGCATACAATATCCTCGGCTTTATGGCGAGGAACTTAAATTACCTCGATACATTGTAGCGGTAGGGGATATTTACCTTGGAGACGAGGAATCTGAGAGGAGATTTCTTAGAGTTCTTTGCAGTCCTGAGTCTTCTGGATAGAGGGTGGGTGATGATTTGTTTCGGAGGTGTTGAAAATGGTGCTGAACATTGAGCAATCATCAGCGAACATTCCCAATTCTGCTGGAAGGAAGGTCCTTGATGAAGCAGCTAAAGATGGTTGGGCCTAGGACACCACACCGAGGAACTCCCGCAGTGATGACCTGGAACTGGGATGATTGATCTCCACAACAACAATCATCCTTCTTTGTGCTGGGTATGACTCCAACCAGCAGAGAGCTCCCCGCCCCCCGGCCCACCGCCAGCCCCGCCTCCCCCCGGCCCACCACCAGCCCCGCGCCTCCCCCACCCCGCCCCACGATTCCCATTGTCTCCAGTTTTGCTGGGGCCCCATAATGCCACACAGTCAAATGCTGCCTTGATGTCGAGGGCAGTCACTCTCACCTCACCTCAGGTGTTCAGTCTGTGCGAAAAGCCGGCGGGGCAGGAGGTTGTTTTGTTTGCCCACCCACTCTGAATGTTGGGCTTGAGGTGTCGATCAGATTCGGAGGGAGGGTGACAACATTTCACTGAGGTTCAAGGTTGCAGATCAGACCTTGGCGGGATTGCTGCTGTGTTCCCAGGACGTGGTGTTCTCATTCTTAGAGCAACACGCTTACACTGAGGACAAGTTGCTCCATTTAAACTTAAATGGAGTTGAGGGATGTCAGAATCTGTTCACTTTTATTCACTTCTGCATCCTGGAGTAACAAAGTGGTTTGTAACTGTAAAAACAAAATCAAATTCAGAAGGTTTAGTCCAGTACTTTCACAATTTCCACTAATACAACCCTCAACATTATCAGATGCATTCCATTTGGTCCCACTGACTTATCAACATTAAGCACAGCCAGACCTTCTAGTACCTCTTCTTTAACATGGGTTACATGTAAAATAAGTAATTTGCAAATTGTCGCTGGAGGAAGTGAGCACTTTTATTGCAGAGGGTTTAAAGGAGAGGAGCAAAGCAATTGTGCTGAGGAAGTATGATTGTGCAAATAAAAATAACAATAAGTGGAATGAAGAGGGCGGGCTGTTCATGGGCTGATTGGAGAATTTCATTAGGGCTTATTCTTTGGAGATTATAAGGCCATTTTTCCACATCCTTATGGAGACTAATGTTGAAGGAAGCCTGTCTTCATCTATAAGGAATCATTGGCTTAGTTTATAAAAATAACGCAGATAGATGGGATTCAAAGAATTGGAGGGATATCACGTTGTAATGTGGAATATAAGATCTTGGTGAGGGCTCTGGAAAACCTTTAGGAAGAACACAAAGACTCTGGAGACCGTGCAGTGGATATTTACTGGAATGGGATTAGTGGTGAGGGATTCGGTATGTGGGTGGACTGAAAAATAAAAACTGGAGATGCTCTTATCAGAGGGAATGTTAAGGGAAGTTTTAGTACAGGTATTTAAGATCAGTCCAAGTATTTAGGATCAGCCCCGGTCTTTGTTTCTTATACTCATTGAACAATATTTTTTCCCATTGATGGAACGTTTGAAAACAAATGAATAGATAAAAAAAAATAATTCATCACCAAATGTCACTGTTCCATTCCAAACAGTTCCTGACTCGACGTGATAGATTTTTAGTTTTGTTTACAGTAACCGCATTTCCAACATTGCACACCTGGCTGCAATTTCAGAAGCTTCTTGCCAACACTTCACGGCTGGAAAAAAGGTTACGAGACCATGACTTAAAGCTAGGATCGGCTCTGAGGGGATGTTAAGATGAGGGATTGTGAAACCATTGTGCTTTTCACACGTCGGTTCGAATCAAGTTATTGGATATTTTTAGTTAATTGCTTCTTCCTGTTTGGGTAGGTTTTGCATAAAAAAGGTCTGGAATCGGATGCTTGTCAATGTCTCACTGGAGATGACAAGTGGCAAGTAACATTCACGCCACACAAGTGTCAGGCAATAATCATCTCCAAAAAGTGGGAATCCAAACATTGTCTTGATGTTCAATGGCATTACCATAACTGAATCCCCCACTATCAACATCCTGGTGGTTACCATTGACCAGAAACTGAACTGGAATAGCCATAATGGCTATAATACAAGGTCAGAGGCTAGGAATCGTGAGGGGAGTAACTCACCTCCTGACTCCCCAAACCCTGTCCACCATTTACAAGGCACAAATCAGGAATGTGATGGAACACTTACCACTTGCCTGGATAAGTGCAGCTCCCACAACACTCAAGAAGCTGGACACTGTCCAAGACAAAGCAGCTCGCATGATAGAGACCAATTCCACAAACATTCACTCCCTCCGCCGCCAACGCACAGTAGCAGCAGCGTGTACCATCTACAAGGTGCACTGCAGAAACTCACCAAGGCTCCTTCGGCAGCACCTTCCAAACCCTCAACCACTACCATGTAGAAGGGCAAGGTCAGCAGATAGATGGGAACACCGTCACCTGCAAATTCACCTCCAAGCCACACACCACCTTGACTTGGAATTATACCTCCGTTCCTTCATTGTCGATGGTAAAAACCCTGGGACCCCCTTCCTGCTAGTACTGTGGGCGTACCTACACCACAAGGACTGCAGCGGTTCAAGAAGCCAGGTCACCACCACATTCTGAAGGACAGTTAGGGATGGGCAATAAATGCTGTCCAAACCAGCGAAGCTCACATCCCTGGAATGAATTTTTTTTTAATTGGAAATTTTCAGACTTAATCAAAATTGATACTGAGCTATTACGGTCCTTTCCCCAGATTTTATTGGATTGATGAACAAATAGGATTCAGGAAAGGGAGCAGGACTTTTCCTTCCCTTTCACTCTCCGGATTTACAGTGGCTGAAAGAGCAACCGGAAAAGTTAATGGTGATGGAGCAGGAAAAAAATAACATTGTCCTTGCGGAAAACATTTAGTTTGACATTTTCTTGATAAGTTCAGTGAGTGAGCAAGTTTTAGTAAATGACGTTTAAAATGAAGGGCCATCTAATTAAACCTATGAAAGATAGAAAAGGTTGTTTATTTTTGTGGTGAGATGCTTGAAACTGTGGAGGAGCCGAGAGAGATATACAGACATCATTAAAAGCTAGTGGACAGGAAGGTAAAAATTATGCCTAAGGGTAATAGAATACGAAGTACTGGGTTTATTAATCCTGTGATGAACAAACCTGCTCCATGTTACAAGCATTTTCTGTGATTTAAAAAAAAAATCAGGTGACAATTCTTCATTGAAATACAGGAAATGCTGTTCAAACTGTACTTTCATGAGCTGTGAAACAAGAAAATCCCAATTTCCGCACATTTTGAAGCCAAGCGGGAGGAGATACCTGTTTCTCAATGATCTGATATTGGAGTTGATGAAGAAGGTTTTCTGAAGATCAATATGTTCCTTTTTGAAGCCCGGGAGGGGTTTGGTTTTCTATATTAAACTTTGGCCCTTGAGTAAGTTCTTTGTGTGCAGCTGTTTCTGGTGGTGTTACTGAGTCAGGAATGTTGGTCAGGGCAGCAGGAGAATTCACTGAGCTTCTTCAATAGCGCTAGGCAATTTTTCATCACTTCAAAAACCTGCCACCAGTTATTGGTCAGGATTACACAGAAGTGGTACACCGAGGATATTTACTTACAGAAATCAATACTTTACAAAGAAATAATTACTTCTTGTCATGAAAGTATTATAGTTTTCATAATATTTTTCTGGCTTATTGTGAAGTAATTTTATGGGGTAAGTATAGTTGGGTCTTTCTGTGTGTAATGTAGTTACATTTGGAGTCAAGTAGACTGATAGTTTAAACTCATCCAAAGAAGTTAGGTTGAATATCCTGTCTTCCATTCTTAATTCCCACTAGAGCTGTACTTTGAATATCCTGTCTTCCATTCTTAATTAGCACTTTTCTCAGACAAAACACCTCTTTGACCCTTTTGTCTGTGACATATTTTGATTATCTGCTCATCTCCACAATCACCACACCCTCGATGTCTCTCTCTCTCCCCCACCCCCCGCCCCCCACCCACCTTAAACCAATTTATATTTCTCCCTTCTTCTAACTATGCTTCAGTTCTGCCGAAGGGCCATGAAGGCTCAAAACGTTAACTGATTTCTTCTCCGCCGATGCTGCCAGACCTGCTGAGTTTTTCCAGGTAATTCTGTTTTTGTTTTGGATTTCCAGCATCCGCAGTAGCTTTTAGCTTTTTGTTTTTATAAAGAAGTTAGGTGCTTGACATGCGAATGAGTAAACATGGAAGCTGGGTTAGCATGTAAGGTGTGAAGGGAATTTGCATTTTTGGATAAAGAAAGGGATATTTGCATTTCAAAGGGATCTCAGTCAGTTTACAACTAGCCAGATAAGCAAGGCTAAGGAATATGTTTATTTTTCCCAAAGGTTACTGGAAATATTGGCGACATGGAAGTTTTTTCTATATTGTGAACAAGATACAATTTCAACGACATATGGGACTTTAGAATTTACATATTAAAAAGAGAGAAACATACATAAAGGAGAATGAAAGGTTATGTTGGAAAAGGCTATTTAAAACCTAACAGGAGTGTGTGAAATGGCCTCAATGAAGTCTCCGGCGTTTTTACGTAAGTCTGCTGTCGAACTAAATGGGAGTTGGAGAAAAGCCAAAAGGCATTCCACTCTCCAGGGTATTGTGTTAACTTGCTGAGTCTGCTTTAATTCTAAAATCTATTTCAGACCTTCAAAGGAGTGTAACTAGGGGGTCAGGTTAATGAGTAACTTGAGGAGTTATTATGGTACTATTTGTAGTCTTATGTATGTGCTTGACATCTTTTACTTTTAATAAACATATTAATTTCATTTTTAAAATTTCTAAATGTCCTGTCAGACCTATTGCTCCTGAATTCAGTGCATGCATCTCGTAATGAATACCAATTTCAAAACCCTTGAGATAACACGACCAAGCATCCCTCGTGGATTTGGTCCACCTGGTACACATCATCTGCCAAGTCATTACAGTCCCTCACACACTCCGGTCAATTAACGCCTGTACCCTTTATTGCTGATGGATTTCTTGTCATTTTGAATCCCACCTGAGTTGAGTTTTAAGTCAGATTTCATGTTTTCTGGAAAATAAAACTGATTCAGGGAAAAGGAACAAGCACTTTCTGTCAGAAAGGGGCAGTTAATTTCTGCACAGGAAACACCCACAAACAACAATGTGAACATGCTTTGGGCTGATGATTGAGTGCTCGGGGGCATAACTCCACTGCTCGTGTGTCTTCGGCACAGCGCCATGGGGTCACTTATGATAAAAAAAGAGGTTGGGCAGGACCTTGGTTTATCATCATTATTTGAGGACAGCACCTACAATAGTGCAGCCCTCCCTCAGTACTGTACTGGAGTGTCAAACTTCCTTGTTACACACAAATTCTGGCACGGGTTTTGGGGGCATACACTTATCTTTCAAAGCCAAATGCGACCAAATCAGCCCCACTGAAGTTTTTAACAAATCGCCCAATCCACAGCTACAGGACTGGGGCAATTCTGAGGTTATCTCCTGGCAGGTCACGTGACATATGAGGCCATAATGCATCACCACCAGGTTTGTGACTTGATTGAAACCCAAAATATTATCACAATAACGTGTCAAATAAATCTGTCATCTGCTTGACAACACAGCAGTAACACCTTCTGCATGACCAAGAGGAGAGCTAGGGAGACATGCACAAAACTAAATCCTTTAATAAAACAGTTCAAAAAACCATTTAGACTGAAATCCTGTGAGGAAAAGTGAAGTTATTTTTGAGAAATCCGCTCAGAGAGCTTCATTGGACAGGAGAGAAATCAGGCGAAGAATCCGAGGAAATCGACACCAGCGAACAAGTTGACATCAAAACTGGATCAACTCCCATGAAGATGAATGAGTAAAAGCTGAGACTTCAGTGCAGCATCAGTTGACCAAGTAGAGCTGTTGCCTGGATAAAGTATTCTGACAGGGTTTATTGAACTGAGTGGAATAGACAGATCTTTGCAGATCAACTCAATTATCTCTAGGTTTTTACTTGAAAACTTCCAGTTTGTTGAAAGATGGAATCCATATAAATTATAATTACAGTACAAATGAGTTGACAATTCAAACACAAAGGTTACTTTCAGGTAAGTTAAGTGGCACAAATACATTACATCCAAGAACTCGATTGACCTGCGAGCTCAAACACAGAAAAAGTAAATTGCAGAGTGAAGATTTTATAATGTGGATTTGTTGAAAGTGGGAATTAGGTGCAGAGGGGGAATGAGCTGCTGTGTAAATTAAACCGAGAGACAACAGCAAAGATACAAGCCGGAAGGAGGGGAACATTCTAAATAACGAAAACTTTAATTAAACAGGCAGCTCATTTCAGTGTAATTTTGGGAAAGCTGAACGCTGTTGCCTACACATCCTGTGCTTTGTGGAAAATCCGAAAACAGGCTAATGATAAATGTCAGATTCATAATAAATTAAAGAACCAAGCAGAATACAGAAAGTACAGAGGAGAGCTCAAAAAGGAAACTCTAACAGCAGAGGGAGTGTATGAAAAAAGATTAGCAGGTGACACTGAAGACTATTACCAAGAAATGGGCAGTCAATGAAAGGGAGGCTGTGGGGGCAGAGGAGATGGCTGAAGCTCTACGTGGCAGGAGAGATTAAATGATGAAAGAATTGCTGCTGCAAGGCAAAAGGGAGAGGTAAAGGAACATGTAACAAAAGCAGAGATGTGTCGAAAAGTGGTGCAAATGGAAAAATGAGGAGCAGATGCCATCCGAAAGCAAAAAAAAACGACAGAAAAGTGATTTTAAACCAAATGTGAAAAAATAATCAAAATAGGGACAGAGGTTACAGTACAAAGAACGTTAGAGATTGGAGCAGCAGTAGGCCATTCAGCCCTTCGAGCCTATTCTGCCATTAAACACGATCATGGCTGATCTGATTGTGGCCTCAACTCCATTTTCCTGTCTGTCTCCCACAACCCTTGACTCCCTCGTAGAATCTAACTCAGCCTTCAATATATTTAATGATTCAGCCTCCACCGCTCTCTCGGGAAGATAATTCAATGACTAACGATCCTTTGAAAATAAATTACTCCTCATCTCCATCGTAAATAGGGGACCCATTATTTTATAAACTATGCGCCCTAGTTCACACTGCAATTGTAATTCTTAGCACAATTGGGATTGTTTATTAAGTGTTGTCCAATTGTGGAATGAGAGTGTGGAGTAATGAACTGCCTGGTGGAGTATATAGTAGGGTTTGCCCTCATGGTTCACTGTGTCCACGTATACATGGGCTACCAAAGACTCAGAAAAGAGACGTCCCTTTATATCCTATCTCATCTCTGACTGATTCTTCACAAAATGAATTGGCCAAATGGTTGAGTGAGTTGCTACAAACAGTTCTGAGCGAGTTTTCCCCATACATGGAGCAGGGTTCCTTCTCCTTTGTGAAGCCCATACAGGACTTGCATATCAATAGCAATGGTGTGTGCATGTGCGTGTTGCTTGTTTGACATTGCTAGCCTCTTGATTAAGGTGCCATTCAAGGAAGCCATTCACATTTGAACCACGTCATTAATTCATGATGATCTAGTCTCACTGCCATTGTCTGAATTTGTATTCATTGAACATATGAACTCAACAACTCATGCAGTTGATTTCAGTTTTAATGACACCGTGTATGCCCAAAGAGATGATGTTGCCATGGGATACCGTCTAGGCCCAGCTCTTGTAAATATCTTTGCCCATTTCCACGGGAAACGTGTCTCCAATGAAATGACCCCTAACATCCTATCCCTTTCATGTCTCTGATACATTAGTTACACATTTTCTATATCTGCATCTGCAACTACATGTAAAAAAAAATCCTGTGATACCTTAATGGGCTCTAACTTGCTCTCTTCTCATTGAAATTGACCAGTCAAATGAGCCCCCTTTCCTCAATGTACTACTTGAGAAATCTGCCAATGCGTTCTCTACTACTGTCTACTGCTAGCCCACCGCCACTGTTGGGATTCCTACAGTTCCATGTGGTATAAGGTAGGTCTTATCGCCAAACTGATAGGTAGGGACCAGGCCATTTGCTAATCATGCAACATGATGCCAAAAACAGGCACTTCAAAGCTATCCTGCCGGATAATGGCTCACTCGATCAAATAATTGCTCACTGTATATAACACAAACTCAACAATGGGCCTAAGCCCGCCACTTTATTTTCTGAATAGTGTCCAGTCTACCTCAGATAACACTGGAATGGTTACGGTATCTCAAAAACGTGAACAACTAATAAAACTACCCGTTTCACAATGCTACTATGCAGTAGCAACACGAGTGGCATTCTCCACTAACAGGATGCTGCTGTCAAGACTAAAACAATGTTCTGCCAACAAGACAAATAACTAATGTTGTATATGAATTTCAGTGTCAGTGTGATGTGAGGTCTGTGGCCATATGACCCAATGACTGTTGGATCATATCAAACAGCTTAGGCCTTCAGCTGTTCACAACAGGCAAAGTACTGAGCATACTCACCAAGATCCTGCTTGAAAAGCTCAGAACATAGTATCCAACATTGGGTGTGATTTCACAGAAGGACAATACTTACTGACCAATCCTGATTATGCTAAGAATTACACGAACATCGGTTACGATCCCGGCTGATGGTAAAACTGGATAAGTTCCCAGAGTGAAACCTGGCTTGATAGAACCCAACATGTGTAGGATGTGAGAAAAGAGAAGAAATTCACAGGTGTTTGCTCATGAACTTTGAACACAAAGAGTAAAATATTTATTAAAACAAGAAAAACAAACTACATTAACCAGACAAAACAGTCAGAAAGATCTCAATACAAACAAAAGAAGGTGATTCAATTTCCCAACATTCCTTTGCCCAGCAATATCTTTACAGATGGATAAACCAGTGAAGATTTACCACGGGTTTGTCACAAAGGCCACTTTCTTGGGACTGGCACACGTGCAAACTGTTTTCTTCTGGTGAATTCTTGAGCATTTACTTGATCCTTCTCAACCAAGACTTATCTCACCCAAAATAACTGCACTTGATACTCACTGTTTCAGTAGCAACACCACCAAACTGATCACGACAATGAATCCAATAACTGACTCTGCAGTTAACTATTGTCCCAGTAGCCTAAGAAAAACTTGGTGGACAATCATTCCCTGATTCCTTCCCAGGGAAATGCCTGGAGCAATCAGAGTCGACTTGGCTGTTTGAAATAAGACAAAAGCTTGGCAGTTAACTCTTCCCTGTTGCATTCCCATGGCAATGCCTCTACCAATCAGCAAATATTTGTCAACGAATCAGCACCCCCTTCTCATGCAGTATAAATTTTTGTTCCCTTTGAGATTTGGTATACTTGTATCTGTTCTGAAAGTTAATGTCTTTTCAATGAGTTATTTAAGGTTTGTTAACATAATATGAATTACATTACTTAGCTTAGGAAAAGACGGTATTATTTGTTGTTGAGCACATATACATAGAGGTTAGCTGGGAAATACGATTGTGAAGCAGCAGAGCTGTGAGACTAAACAAGTAAATAAAATCTCTTGATAAATACAAACTCTGTGTCTTGGCTCAGCTTCACCAACTGGTTTGGATCCCATTAACACTGAAGAGGGAAAGACAAAAATTTTCAACATCATGTCCCTTTTTTCAGGAACACTCACGTTCTGTATTCCTAAGTGACAATTTCTACATAAATCTGTTACATTTCTAACCGTTCCCAGTTCCAATAAAATGTCATGACCTGAAGCCACAGGTGCTTCCAGATCTGCTGTGCATTTCCAGCATTTCCTGTGTTTATTTCAGATTCCCAGCATCCAGAATATTTTGCTTCTATATTTCCATTTTTTTATCGGTTGTTACTGTGGGATAAATTTTATATCTGCCTGGCCCTTGCACTGTGTCTGTGTTGGATATGAGGTGTACATGTCGGTCTCTAACATACATGTGTGCCTATGGAAAAGGACTGCCTGTGCAGACAGTTTCTACCCTGATCCTTACAACTCCTCTCACACCAAGTGAGATCAGACAGATACAGGCTCCCTTGCACAGATACAGAAAGATGTCACACAGACACTAGCATTAGTCTAATTTTGGGCACCAAACCTTTGGAAATACGTGAGGGTTTTAGAAAGAGTGCAGAAAAGCTTTATAAGAATGGTTGTAAGGGTGAGGGGCTTTAGTTACATGGAGAGATTTGAGAAGATGTGGTTACTCTCCTTCAAAAAGAGAAAGCTGTGAGGAGGTTTGGTAGAAATGTTCAAAATAATGAGTGTTCTAGACATAGTAGATAATGATAAAACGGTCCTGTGGGCAGTAGGCATCGATTTATGGTGGTTGGCAAAAGTACTAATGGAGGAATCAGGAAAAATCTTTTTATGCAGGAAGTCATTAGGATCTGCAACTCACTGCCTGAGAATGTGCTAGAGACAGTAGAAAGTGGGTTTGTCAAAAGGGAATTGGATAAGCACCTGAAGGGAAAAGGTTTGCCAGGCTGTGGTGAGAGGGCTGGGGATCAGAAGTAGCTGAGTGGCTCTGGTGGAGAACAACAACAGACACGAAGGGCCGAATGGCCTCTTGCTGTGCTGTAAGTATTCTAAGCGTGTATGTATTTAATTGTAGGATTCATTCTGTCTCACTATCTCTCTGGTAAAGGATTTGAGTGTCTGATTCATTATGTATCTGTCAGTCTCTAGGGATGTGTGTGTATGTTTCACTCTGTATTGCTGTCTCTGGTACACTGTGTGAGTGTGAGGTGAATATACTTCATTGGGCCATCTGGTCGAATTGGTACATTATTCCACAAGATACTCCACCCAGAATACTTCATGTACCATTATCTGCTGATCCATGAAATCCATTCTCCCTCCTATACTTACCTCGCTTTCCCTTAAATACAGCTGCGCTAATCGACTCAACTGCTCAAGGCGACAACAACTTCCAAATTCTACAGATTCCATAAATTATATTGAATTTTTTAATCGGATTTAATACTCATATCTCTGTGTCGACCCTATCACATCCCATCACTTATTCCTCACATTGGCCTGTTTCTGCAACACCAACAGTTCATGTGAGTTCCCTCCGCTATGTTGCAGTTCTCGGTTCTGGCCAGTAGAGGTCAGCACACTCTGCTAGGTCGAAGTTTACAGATCAGAGATGGACACAACAGGCAAGAATTGTTCACATTATATTGGGAGGGGAAGGGATTTATTCTGTATCTGTCACTCACTGGTGCTTTGTGAAAGACACTCTGAATCAGTCAGTCTTGTTTACCGTATGTGAGTGTGGATACATTCTCTGTGGAACTGTAGGTGAATGTTGAATTAATTCTGCTTCTGTTGATATCTGGTACAATATATCTGAGTCACAGTCAGTCTGTATCTTGCATTTCCAGGTGCTGCATGAGTGTTGGGTCACGTTTTGAGCCTGGCAGTGGAATGGTGCGTGTGCAATGGATGTGTTCTATCACTCACTTTCTGGTATTGCAAGTGAGCTCGGTACTCACTCTGACTTTCTTAATGGTGATGGTGGTTTTTGAGTGTGCATGTGTTTCACTCTTTGCCAGTCACTGCTATTGTATGTGAATGTGGAAACCATTCAGAATCTGGTTGTCTCTGGTATTCCTGGGAGTGAAGTTTCAGACTGCATTTGTTATTCACTGGAGCTGTGTATGAGTTTGGCAGGCATTCTGATCTGTCACTAGGGGAGTAGGTGAGTGTAGGATTCATATTCCAAATTTCATTGTCTGGCAGTCTATAGGAACTGGGCATGATTTTGTACCTGAATGTCTCTGGTGTTGTTTTTGAGCATGACAATCATATATATATCTGTCAGGCTCTCCTAATGTGTGGGTTTAATTCTGGATCTGTCAATGGCATTCTATGTCTGTGGTATTGTTATGTAGGTTGGGAATCACATGTGTCTTTCATTCCCTCGTGCTGTTTGTGAGCATGAGATTCATTCTATATCTGTCATTCGGATTAATTCTGTATCTGTAGTGTCTGCTACTGTATGAAATTGTGCGATTCAATTGGTATATTTCATTCACTAGTATTGTATGTGGAAGTGGATTTATTGTGAGTTTGTGCGTGTGTCTGTGTGTGTGTGTGTGCGTGTGGACTTCCATTTGTTTCTGTCAGCACTTGTTACTCTATGTGACTCTTGGACCCTTTCTACAGTCTCTCAGTGGTATCATTGGTGTGTCAGAAAAATTTTGTATCATGCACACTCAAATATTGTGAGTGAGTGCAGTGAACAGCTTGTGTCTCTCAGCATCTGGCACTGAACATGTGTTTGAGAATTATTCTCTATCTGTCAGTCTCTGGTACTCTGGGTGGGAATGGGATTTATCATGTAACCTTCAGTGTCTGGGATTGTTCGTAAGATTGGGTTAATTGTATATAAATTTCCAGCACAGCCACAGGCCACTAATGTGGTCAGTTTAAGCAAACTATATGTGGGAGTTTTGGCGCAGTATTAAATCTATGCCACTTTGAACACAATTGGGAAAGATAATGCATCCTTTAATCTGATACTGGATGGGTGTGCAAGTGTAACTCAAGTTGTACTAATCGATTTGATCTGTGACATTCAGTCTGATTCTGAGTAAGAACTTTGACATGAACGTAAAATGGAGCTCAGTCTGGAATTGTTACAGTATTTCCATTTGACACTGTGTGAGGATGGAGGATTAGTATGTAATCTATAGCTCAGTTCATATTCATCAAATTGATATTGTCTATTTTAGTTTCATAATCAGGGTGAGTTTTAAACTAGAAACTGAATTTCTGTCTCAGGTTATCCTAGCTTTCAGGATATCTCAAACTGATAATGTACTTGAGATTTGAATTTGTATCTCAGATATATGTCACGACACATTATGGGAATTAATAGTGCAATTTATAAACTCATGGCATGTGCGAATACTGGACTGGTAATTAACATGAATCTCAGCGTGCATCATTAAGGTTTAGCCTGTGAGCTTGTAACTGGAAACATGTCAGTTTCACCTGATATTTAACTTGTAGCGAAGGCAGCACTATTGTGAGACTGACCCAGTGAGAATTTGATAGTGGGTGAGAATTTGGACTGGGATTTATGGACACTCCAGTCTGCGGGTGAAATGGATACTACGTCTATCTCTCCTGCTCTGTTTGATTCGTGGATGGAAAATGACTCAGGATGTATTTATGCTGCCTGAGACTGTGAAACTGATGACCTGTCTGTGTCTCTGTGCTCTGTCAGTGATAATGTACATACTGTGTGTGAGAAGGAACTGGCGGGAAGCTTCATTCCAATTTGGCTGGACGAAACATCTCATTTATTCTGGTTCCTTCAATTATTTGCCTGCTGGAAAAAAGGATATTTTAGAATTCATCTACAGGTGAGGTATAAGATACTGATTCCATGAGTTTAATCTCTCGATCAATAATCATTATGAATGGTCTGGGAAGTCTGGGAAGAGTGCCCTCTGCAATTACCGTCGCCGTGAAGCAGTCTCGGAAGAGTTTCCTTAAATTCGGCCAGTGGTCAGGGACAGGAGGGTGTGACTATGAGTGGCACAGGTAGAGGAATCCAGGAAGTAGCACTGCAGGAGCCTCAGTCCTTGCCATTAACCAACAGGTTCGAGATTCTTGCTCCCTGTGTGGACAAGAGCGGGGACTCTAGGGAGGATGAGCAAACTGACCATAGCACCATGGCACAGGGAGCCATTCAAGTGGGGGGAGAAAAGAGAAATGTAGCTGTACTCGGGGATAGTATAGTTAGGGGAATGATACTGTTCTCTGTAGCCAGGATTGAGAGTCCCGAAGGCTGTGTTCCCTACCTGGTGCCAGGGTTAGGGATATCTCATCTGGGCTGCAGAGGAACTTGGAGTGGGTGGGGAAAGATCCAGTTGTCGTGGTCCACGGAGGCACCAACGATAGAGGTAGAACAAGGAAAGAGGTTCTGCTGAGGGAATACAAGCAGCTAGGGGCTAGGGGCTAAATTTAAAAGCAGAACCAACAAGGTAATAATCTCCTACCTGAGCCACAAGCTAATTGGTATCGGGTCAATAAGATTAAAGAGGTGAATGTGTGGCTCAAAGTTTGGTGTGGGAGAAATGGGTTCAAATTCATGGGACATTGGCACTAGTACTGGGGAAAGAGGGAGCTATTCCATTCGGATCAGCTCCACTTTAATCAGGCTGGGACCAGTGTCCTGGCGAATTGTATAACTAGGGTTGTAGATAGGGTTTTAAACTAAATAGTGGCGGGGGCTGGGGTTCAGTTGCATGGAAAGAGAAAAATCAAAGTTTAAGGAGAGGGTAAGAGTGCAGGTTAGTGACGAGGCTGATTGTTCCCAAGAAGTGAAAGGAATGGACAGAGTGTGTGAACACCATATTGCACCAAAGAATCATAAAAGCATAGGGACAACTGAGAACAGGGCAAACTTAAAGGCTTTGTATCTGAATGTGTGTAGCATTCAGAATAAAACTAATGAGTTAAAAGCACAAATAGAGATAAATAGGTTTGACTTGGTGGCGATTACTGAGACGTGGTTACAGGGAGAACAGGTATGTGAGCTGAATATCCAAGGGTACTCAGTGTTTCAGAAGGATAGGCAGGAAGGAAAAGGAGGTGATGTAGCATTGTTAGTAAAGGAAGAGAACAGTGCTATAGTGAGGAATCAAATAGGCACTGGAGAGCAAGATGTAGAGTCAGTGTGCGTAGAAATAAGATTTCATGCATGAATTGCTGAAAGCTAGTATACAGGCTCAGCAGGTAATAAGAAAGGCAAATGGATTTGTGGCATTTATTGCTAAAGGAATAGGGTATAAGAATAGAGAATTGTTGTGGCGACTTTACAAGGCATTGGTGAGACTGCACCTGGAGTACTGTGCACTGTCTTGGTCCCCTTACTTGATGAAGGATGTATTTGCATTGGGAGCAGTTCAGAGGTGGTTCACTAGATTGATTCCAGAGATGCGGGTCTTGTCATAAGAGGAGAGATTGAGCAGTTTAGGCCTAAACTCGCTGGAGTTTAGAAGTGTGAGAGGAGACCTAATTGAGGTATATAAGATGCTAAAGGGGATAGACAAAGTAGACGTGGAGCGCATGTTTCCCCTTGTGGGGCATTCTAGAACGAGAGGCAATAGTTTTAGGCTGAGGGGTGATAGATTTAAATCAGGGAAGAGGAAGAATTACTTTTCTCAAAGGGTTGTGAAACAGCTGAATAAATTTAAGGAGGAGATAAACAGATTTTTAATTAGTAACGGGTTGAAAGGTTATGGGGAGAGGGCGGGAAATTGGAGTTGAGGCTGAAATGAGATCAGCCATGATTGTATTGAATGGCGGGGCAGGCTCGAGGGGCTGAATTGCCTACTCCTGCTTCTTGTTCTTATGTTCTTATGAATGGTTTGAGAGGCTGTAGCCAGATTCTAGCTCTGATTGGACAGACCCTTCTCGATCCAATTCTCAACTAATCAGAGAGCCAGGTAGAAGAAACTGTAAGTTCTGACTGGCTTATATTTTCATATTTGAAAAGCCTGCCAATTTCAGATCATGTGTGGATAATTCTATTTCCAGCAATTTCTGGTACTGAATGAAACTTTGGGATTCATGCTGTACCTTCTAATTCTGTGACTTGTACATGAGAGAGGTTTGTTCTGTATCTGTCAATCTCCATTTTTTTTATGTGATGGTGGAATTAATTCTCTATCTGCTAATCTTGTACCATGTGAGACTATAGGATTCTCTCTGTATCTGTCACTTGCTGAACTGCATGTGTGTGAGGGATTTATTATGTATCTGTCAGTCTCTGTTTCTGTATGCATGTGCTGATATCAACCTGTACTGCCGAGTCTCTGCTCTGCTCTGTGAGTGTGGTCACATTCACTGTCTGTCATTGTTGTGTGTGACTGTGGGATTCATTCTGTGATCATCAGCCCTTGGGACTCAGCCAGTGTGAGAGTCAGTCTGCATCTCTCCATCTCTCATCCATTGTCAGGTTAATTCTGTAACTGACATTCATTGGAGCTGTGTTGTTATGGCCTTAATTCTGCATCTGTTAGCCTCTGGTTTGGGATGTGGATTTAGGACATATTCCATATCTGACAGACTCTGGTGCTGAATGTGACAATCAATTTAACTTTCTATCTGTCAGTCTTAATGCAAAATAATTTGTAATTGTGTATCTGTCTGTCTATGGTACTGTATGTGAGTATGGGATGAATTATGTACCTGTCAGTCATGGAACTGAATGTGATTTTGTGACCCATTCCATCTGTCAGTCCCCAGAATTACAAGTGAATGTGGAGCTCATTCGGAAGCTGCCAATATCTGGAAGTGAGTGTGAGTTTGAGGTCAGTTCTGCAGTCATCTGTCTTTGACTACATGTGTGCTTCATTCATTCTGTATGTAACAGTCTCTGGGCCTGTAACCAAATGTTGATTTCTCTCTGTATCTGTCAGTTGTGGGACTGTGTATGAGTGCAGGATAAATTATATGAATGTCATTCTCTGATACTATGTGAGTGTGGGATTCGCTTTGCTTCAATATATCACTTGTGAAATAAAAAAGTGTTCTATTCCGTGCTTCCTTTCAGTTACCTGTAAAGTGCAATATTGTTGCATTCAATCTGTATGTGTCCAAGTCTTGTCTTGCATGTGGATTTATTATTCTTTCTGTATCAGTAGGTCCAAGGTAATTTACATGAGAGGGAGATTAATTGCAACCGTAACATCTGTGAATGTGGCACTCAGGCTTTTGCTGTCCATATCTGGAAATAATTGTGTCACTGATGTTGATTTTACTTTTTTCTTCATCTATTAATGTCTGTGAATGAGATTTGTCTTCTGCCTGTCAGTCGGTGGCACTTTAAATGACTGCTTTTGGTCTGTGCCTTATTGTCTTTATCTGTGTGTAGTCCTGTGGGGTTTCTTTTCTACATTTCAGGGTTTGGTCCTCTGTATAAAGTGGGATTAATGCAGTGTATGTCAGTTTCTGGTGAGTGTGGACATACCTCTGTATTAGTCAATCTCTCAAACTGAATGTGAGTGTGCATTAATTCAGTTTTTATCAGCATCTGGCCCACACTGAGGGTGGGAATCATCCAATATTTGTCAGTTTCTGGTATTGTATGTGAATGTGCTGCTTCATTCTGAGTCATTGCCTTGTAAAGGGTGTGTGTGGGGGGTTTATTTCTACCTGTCACTGTGCAATACCGAATGGGATTATGAGCTTCATTCTGTATTTTTCAATCTCTACTGCTCGATGTGAATGTGTTTATTTTTGGCCGTCAGTCTCAGGTACAATAAGAGACTCTGGAATTTATTATACCTTTGCCAGTCTCTGATAGGGTATGTGGCATTGGGCTACATTCTACATCTTTTACTCAATGGCAATGCAAATGAAAGTAACTTTAATTCTGTATTTGTCAATCCCTGGATTAAATGTGTATTTGGAATTTGTTGTTCTTATGTCTGTTTCTAGACTTTCATGTGTGTGTGGGGTTCATTCTCGATCTATGTGTCTCTGCCATTGAATGCAAGTGTGGGAGTTTTCTGTATTGGTACCTAACCTGCATCTCAGGCATGATCTACAGGCTACATTCAGTAGTTCTGTGTGAGTTGTGCAGTGGTATTAAATTTGTATCTGTGAGAACAAATTGAAGTGATAATATTCGCATCAATCTGATGCATGGTCCATTATGTAATTCCTGCAGTTTGAAAAAAACGGAATTCATACTTTAATTGTATATTCTAGTCTAACACTTCGTCAGATTTTGGAACTGGTATTTAATGTGTAGCTCACTCTACATTCTGTG
Organism: Cetorhinus maximus; assembly: GCF_964194155.1. Lineage (NCBI taxonomy): Eukaryota > Metazoa > Chordata > Chondrichthyes > Lamniformes > Cetorhinidae > Cetorhinus > Cetorhinus maximus. The sequence goes on from NC_135909.1 coordinate 20,535,071, forward strand.
GTGCTTAGTAGCAATTCATCCTGCATCTTACAATAAGGTAAATGTTGTCTGATGTAGTTAATAACTGGCCAAGGTGACTCCGTGTATTTAAATCAAATAGTGGCTGTGCTTTTGCCCTGGGATTGATGTACCTAGTCCTCAGGTGTACTGGGTTGGAGGGAAATGGAATCAACTTCCCCATCCAATGATCTTTTTGACTCTTATATTGAAAGGGCGCCTCTCAACCTTGGGGTCTATGTCGGTCTCTATATGATATATTTTGGCCTAAAGACCTGGCAGTATCTCGATGCTTTGTGAGTGATATTGTACTTACTGTGAGTTGGAATCATCACGCTACACTTTTCCTTGTTTCGAGGAATCATCCGGTTCCTTCAATTCTTTCCGTACACACAGAAAACAGAACTCCATTACCCGAAGAATAGATGAAGTAGAAGATACAAAAGTGATCAATGTATTTTAAAAATAACTTATTATAATGAACAATCAACAAAGCAAAACTAGCAGCATATCAGTGTCTGACCCCATCACGGTACTGGAGCAATCTGTTTCTGCTCATCTGCTATTTTGAGCGGTTTTACAACAATTTGATGACATTAGAAACAACCTGTCCTGTGCACTGCTCCTTGAATTAGACTATCCGATGGAGGAGTGACTTTCGCAAGAGTCAGGTTTCTATTTGCTGCTCCCTTTCAACTAACAGTGGACCTGGAAACAAGCAGGCACAGTTTTAAATGTCTCTTTCACACTTCTCACCTGGTGCCTGAAATTGATCTTCTTTGTGTAACTGGAAACATTGTTACTGTGCGGCTATTTCCCCCGCCATTCTCTGTCCAATAACAAGGGACAGTGGGAGCCGGAACTAAGCCAGGAAGCTTCACTCGGGTTTGGGGAGAGAAAGCAGCAATGATCTTCAATGGCGAGTTCTTCTCACTCTGTCCAGACACTGCTCGAGAATGGCCTCTCCCTTCCCCCCGCTCACTCCATGTTCCGGGAGCAGCTCGTGTTCCAGGGAGCCCATTAAAAACAGCCGCCGCCTCCGCCTCAGCTGCCCGGACACTCAATGCCAATCTCTGAGCATATCTGCGGACGCGGCTCCAAACCGATGCGCTGCTTTAAGCAGATGCTGTTTGTTCACTTCCCTCTGGGGCGGTGATGTCTCCGATCGCTGCTGAATTAAACCCTATTCCGCTCACTGAGTGAATGACGCTCTCAGCCATTGTAGGGGGAGGGGTTGCGCATGCGCTCTTATCCTCATTGTGACGACACCGGGGAAGGGTGCGCAGAACTCCGCGGCGACAATTCAAACGCTAAAATCAATGGGAATTTTGCCCATTTCAATCTCATCACAGAGAGAACAAAATCTCCGAACCTGTGTCGGCGCGGGGGGCAAGGGGCGTTGGGTGCGAGTGGACGTGTGTCGGGGGTACACTGGTGGGTAAAGGCCGCTTTACAACATCAATTTTAACCCGAGATTCCCCCAGACAGCTTGTAAAATGCTGGAACCGTGTGTGTATGAGGATGGTGATGTTACTGAGGATGATTCCTGTTTTAGAATAGACTGTGTTTAGGTCGGAATATTACTGAGTGTTAATTATAACGAGAGCATATTTCAAAGCCCCGGGTTTGCGGAAACTCCTGACTGTGAAGCCCGGGTCTGTCCGGGTTTGTGTCTCGGTTCCATTGGTAATAAACGGGTTGAAATTGGCGTTGCAGAAACTGGAGGAGGAGCTGAAAGATCAGGGGCTGTTCTCTCTCTGTCTGTCACTCCGGCTCTCTCCCCCCTCCCGCTCTCTGTTTAATCTTCACTCTGTCTCCTCCCCTCCCTGCTCTCAAACCGCGTTTTTCAGTCACGTCAGGGCGGGCTCTTTAAAAGAGGAACGTGAAGCAGCTTGTGTCTCATATTCTGCAGCGATCTGAGTGAAGAATCATCATGTCTGGCAGAGGGAAAGGAGGCAAAGGACTGGGTAAAGGCGGAGCAAAGCGGCACCGCAAAGTGCTTCGTGATAATATCCAGGGCATCACCAAACCAGCAATCCGCCGCCTGGCTCGCCGTGGCGGTGTCAAGCGGATCTCGGGTTTGATCTATGAGGAGACTCGCGGGGTGCTGAAGGTTTTCCTGGAGAATGTGATCAGGGATGCGGTCACCTACACTGAACACGCCAAGCGCAAGACGGTCACTGCCATGGATGTGGTGTACGCTCTGAAACGCCAGGGCCGCACTCTCTATGGATTCGGCGGCTAAACAACTCGACCCTTTCTACCAAACACACAACAAAGGCTCTTTTCAGGGCCACCCACCACCTCACAGAGAGAGCAGAGACCTGGGAACGGGAGCTGGGATGGGCTGTTATCGGGAATGTTAGTGAGTGTCTCAAACAGAATAAAGAGGACTAACGAAGAGTGAAACGGACTACAAACGCTAACTCTTTTCTATCCACAGAAGCTGTGAGACATACGGAGGTTTCCAGCATTTTTTGTTCTTAATTCAGATTTCCGGCATCCGCAGTATTTTTCATTTATTTTAGTGCCTGATTTGTTCCGGTGTTCGGGGGGATGTGCTAAGTAACTCGATTTAATCGTTGTTTATTAACCTGGATGGCACATTCTCCACTGACGCTGAAAAGCCTCTCCACTACTTCACATATTCCAAATGTTTTATTCTCGGTGACACCAGCCGTTCAATGCGTCAGTGGAGTTGAGGTTACAATCAGATCATCCATGATTTCACTGAATAGGATCAGTCTCGAAGGGCTGAGTGGCCTCCTCCTGCTCCGAAACTCAATGTTCCCACGTCTGTTCGTGAAGTTACTGACAGGGTTTGGGAAACTGAACAGTTTCAGCTCAGCCACTCGGCGACCTGGAATTCCCGCAGTCTGAGCCGGACTCTAGCTCTGATTGGTCACCGTCTTCTTTGTTTAATTCTTAACCAATCGCAGAGTCATGTGGATGAGGTCGAAAATTATGATTGGTTTATTTTCCTTCGAATTCGAAAAGCCCGCCAATTCCAGTGTTGGAATATACAAGATAACCCTAATTTTCAGGCAACAATTTTTAATCTCTCACTTTATGATCTGTTATATTGCACTCCCTGTCACAAAATCTTGGCGCTATTTTAGGAACAGTCTGAATTTGTCAATCTCCTTTCAGGAAATGAGATCTGTCAGGCCGGGAACAGCGGGAGAATCGAGCCGGTCCCTTTCCCCGCTCAATATCGTCATGATCTGCCCAGAAAGAGGGCAATGGGAAGGGGTCTGAAGCCCCCAGCACCGGTTCCATTTTATTACCCACTCCAGACCTCGAAGCGAGCGGTGATTTTAAGGTTTGGTTGTGCTGTAGGGAGCAATGGACAGTCCTTCAATTTTTGCCTGCGAAATCCATCACTGACTGTACACAGTTCACACAACAGACTGGTGTTTCTGTCCAAAAATGTGGAGGTTCACCAGGATGATGCCGGGTTTAAAAATTGTCGGAATAGGTTAAATGAACAGGAATTTCATTCGGGTTAGGAAATAATGATTTGCAGTGAAAATTTTTAATTTTAAAAATGGAAGAACAAAGTCTTCTGATGTCGAGGCGGTAAACAGCTGGAAATAAAGGCGGAATTTTTCAAATGAGCGATTAAAAACAACTCGACCAATGGAGACCTGAGTTGCCAGGGGATAGTTCATTGGTTAGATTTTGGATAAAACTGCCTGGGCGTATGGCTGCAGCCAATTACTGTTCGGGGCGGTTCCTCACAGAGTTTAAAAAGGCGGGTTGGAGAACAAACTATCTTAATAGTTCTGGCATCTCAGACTGTGGTGAATCTATTCAGAAAATGGCCAGGACCAAGCAGACAGCGCGCAAATCGACCGGAGGGAAAGCTCCCCGCAAACAGCTGGCTACCAAAGCGGCCCGGAAGAGCGCTCCAGCTACGGGCGGAGTGAAGAAGCCTCATCGCTACAGACCCGGCACTGTGGCTCTGAGGGAGATCCGCCGCTACCAGAAATCCACCGAGCTGCTGATCCGCAAACTGCCCTTCCAGCGCCTGGTGCGAGAGATCGCTCAGGATTTCAAGACAGACCTGCGCTTCCAGAGCTCGGCCGTCATGGCCCTGCAGGAGGCCAGCGAGGCTTACCTGGTGGGGCTCTTTGAGGACACCAACCTGTGCGCCATCCACGCCAAGCGAGTCACCATCATGCCCAAAGACATCCAGCTGGCCCGCCGCATCCGCGGGGAACGCGCCTAAAACCCGGCTTCAGCACCAAGTACAATAACGGCTCTTTTAAGAGCCACTAAATCGACAGATGAAAGAGCTGCGATTTCCTGTTGGCCACTCCAGCACTTAGACATTGCTTAGATACAGTTCACTAAGTTGCAACAGTTTATTTTTTGTTCTCTACAAACCTATTTTGTGGGATTGACAATCACAGACGATGCAGTTGTAAATTATAGCGCAGATGATGTCTTAATTTCAACAGAAAATTGGGACTGCGGTCACCTTAGTGCTCTAGGATCCTTACATTATCAGCGCCGCCATTTATTGTATTAAATACTGCGAGCAGACATCAATCCCGGGCAAAGGGTGAGCTGCGGTTTACAAGTCAGTGCCCAATAAAGGCAACGCCCTGAGCAACAAACGTGTATCCCTCCGGTGCACAGATATACCATAGAATATAAAAGAATTTGCATAGCACAGGAGGCCATTCATTCCTTTCGTGTCTGCATTTGCTCTCCAAATGAGTGTTATGACCTAAAGCTTCCCCCCGCCCCCAGGTCTGGCAGCATCTGTGTGGGGACAGAGTTACCGTCCCGAATCGGCATTACGCTTCATCAGAGCCAGAATGAAATGAGTTCAGACAGTGAGCAGCCCTTTCAATGATCCTGTGAGTGGCTCTGAAAAGAGCCTTTGGGTTATTAGATTAAGGAATGGCCGCTTCACTTGGTCTTCGAGGCCGCAGCAGCGCTGGTTTTCTTGGGCAGCAGCACGGCCTGGATATTAGGCAGCACCCCGCCCTGAGCGATGGTCACCCCTCCCAGCAGCCTGTTGAGCTCCTCGTCGTTGCGGACGGCCAGCTGCAGGTGTCTGGGGATGATGCGGGTCTTCTTGTTGTCCCGGGCCGCGTTACCGGCCAGCTCGAGGATTTCAGCCGTCAGATACTCGAGCACAGCAGCCAGATAGACCGGGGCTCCGGCACCCACACGCTCAGCATAGTTGCCCTTTCTCAGGAGCCTGTGAACACGGCCCACCGGGAACTGCAGTCCAGCCCGGGAGGAGCGAGATCTGGCCTTGGAGCGAGCTTTACCGCCGGTCTTTCCTCTTCCAGACATTTCACAACCTCACAAATACTTTCACAAAGAATGAGGAAATGCGCTCGCATTCGCTTCTCTTATAGCATCGGGAGGAATGGTGCTGAGGGCATTGCTGATTGGTCACTTTGTTGCTGCATCTCATAATGTTGTTCAAATTACCAATCAGATATCTACTGAACTCACCAATCCGGAGACTCTACGGATGAGGGCGGAAAATTACGGCGCCAAATTTTGAGATTCCAACTGATTTTTCTATCAAATTTTAAAAGCCCGCCAAATTTGTAAAAAAAAAAGCCAAAAAAAAAGGACGAACATAGTACTAATTGGATAAAAGCAAAATACTGGCGATGCTGGAAATCTGAAACAAAAATACCTGGAACATTTCATCTGCGGAGAGGAACAAAGTTGACGTTTCGAGTACTAATTGGAATTGGTTATTCAGTATTTAGTATTCGAATGTTACATTCTCTTCATCTCTCTCTCTCTTTCCCTGGACTACATTTTTTTGTATATTTCAGTTTTTGATTTTCTGTCTGGGTTTATGTGTATCTGAAAACAAGTCGAAAATAACGGCGCAAATTTATGGAATGTTTGTTTTTTATTCGACATCGAAATTACCTCCGATATATTTATAAAACAAGAAATACATTTCATATAGAAAATCCAGTTAATAGTGAACACGGTCTGACGACAAAGTTTTACAAATGTCCGTCCGTGAAGGGACTATTTCACATTTTATCCTAAATTCCAGATCCGCTTTAAGAATCCGGCATCAATTCGAGATAATCTCGATCCGTCATGAAACCTTCTAAGCAGCCGGCTGAAAGTGCCATTTACATCGTTCTGCTGATAGACGGTATATTGTAGATATTTGTGACAGCCAAAATTGAACATACTTGGAGTAAATTTGCCAGTGTTTAGACTGAAGGTTGCTACACAACCGGTGCTTACAGGAAATGAACTGATCGATTATTGAGGCCAAACTTGAACCAAATCGGAAACTGAATCATTTACGTTCTATTCGCTCTCTCTCCAAAACCAGGGAAAGGGGTCGAATATGACGCGTCTTAAAACAAAGCGCAGAGGGTGAGCGGCAAGACATTAATTTATGGGGCATCATTAACGAGACCCAACAATTGAACGAGAATTAAATCTACATTCACGTGAGGGAGAGGTCGAGTGTGTTCAGTTCTGCCGAAGGGTCAAAAGACTCGAAACGTTAACTGATTTCTTCTCCACCGATGCTGCCAGACCTGCTGAGTTTTTCCAGGTAATTCTGTTATTGTTTTAAAACTACATTACCGAGAATCTCTGATTGAAACGTGATCAAAATAACAATTTCACAATTCGAAATGCTTCATGGCTAAAACATAAATTTAGAAGTAATGTAATCATATAGCTTTTTCAGAGAGATTGTGGGTGGCTCTTAAAAGAGCCGTTGTGTTTTGAATGACTCTCAGGCCATTGTGGGGTTTTACTTGGAGCTGGTGTACTTGGTCACCGCCTTTGTCCCTTCCGACACGGCGTGCTTGGCCAGTTCCCCGGGCAGCAGCAGGCGCACGGCGGTCTGGATCTCCCGGGAGCTGATGGTGCTGCGCTTGTTGTAATGGGCCAGGCGGGAAGCCTCACCTGCGATGCGCTCGAAAATGTCGCTCACGAACGAGTTCATGATGCTCATGGCCTTGGAGGAGATGCCGGTGTCGGGGTGAACCTGCTTCATCACTTTGTAGATGTAGATGGCGTAACTCTCCTTCCTCGACTTTCGCCGCTTCTTGCCGCCCTTCGCTACCGATTTCTTTAAGGCTTTCTTGCCTCCCTTCTTGGGAGCTGGTTTCTTCTCATCAACCATCGTCACAGAATAAAACAAACCCCTTCCGAGTGCCGATTAAATAGACAGTCTGACAGACCTATGCTAATGAGGAATGGGGAAACAATGATTCTGATTGGACATTTAAAAAAATACAACAGCCACTTATTTTGTACTTTTCTCTGATTGCATATTTAAAGACACCAATCAAATTTCGACTTCTCCACCAATCATTATCCCTTTTACTACAATCAGGAAATAAATTTTATCAGGATTCTCTCCAGTCCCAGTTTGTGAAGATACACCGGGAATTGTCGTCTGGTTGTTCGTGCGAGGGGCCCTTCTCCACAGAGGGACTGAACGGAAAAGCGGGATTCCTCCTGGAACTCTTGTAACGCGTGCGAATTACTGGGATATTGTGTGAGTAAGTGTGTGTGAGTGGTAGTGGGTTGAGGCTGTGGTACGTCGTGAGAGTGTAGAATTTATTCTGTACCTGTCTTTGGGAGTGTTTAAAACTCATTGTGCGTCTGTCAGTTCAGGATGAATGTGAGTGAGCGGGGGATCCATTCTCAATTTGAGAATATATGCAATTTTGGATGAACTCCGTATCTGTCACCTGCGGCTTAAATATGAGTGCAGGATTTATTCTGTACCTGTCAGTTTATTGAACTACAAATGAGATTCACACCGTGTTTCTCAGTCTCTGACACTGTAGATCAGTGTAGCATTGATTGTATATCTTTCAGCCTGTGCTACTATCCGAGTGTGCACTTTTCATTCACTTTCAGAGCCTGGGACTGTGTTTGAATGTGAGATTAGTGCTGATCCGCAAGGTGAGTGTGGAATTCAGTCTGTATCTGTCAGTTTCTGGTATTGAATGGGAATGTGAGTCATTGTCAATATCTGGGAATCTTTTGAACATATTCTGCATCTGTTTGTCTTCAGTGCTGAATGTGAGATTACTTCAATCAGTCAGTGATACTGTTTGTGACTGTGGGATTAATTCTGTCAGTGATACTGTCTGTGAGAGTGGGATTAATTCAGTCATTCGGTGGTGCTGTGTGAGAGAGTGGGATTAATTCAGTCATTCGGTGGTGCTGTCTGTGAGAGTGGGATTAATTCAGTCATTCGGTGATGCTATATGTGAGAGTGGGATTAATTCAGTCATTCAGTGGTGCTGTGTGTGAGAGTGGGATTAATTCTTTCAGTCGGTGGTACTAAAATAGATATGAACATACGAACCAGGAGCAGGAGTAGGCCCCTCAGCAGCTCGAGCCTGTTCCGCCATTCAATAAGATCATGGCCGAGGGATAGGCAGTGGCAGATATTTAAAGGGATATTTCAGAATACACAAAATACATGCATTCCAATCAGAACCAACAATTCCAAAGGGAGGTTATGTAGATGTTTAAATAAGAAATGAGTTAGTCCTATAGTAAGAGCATTTCAGGAATTGAAAATGCAAAATAGGGAGATGGCGGATGAACTAAACAGGTATCGTGCTTCAGTCTTCACCATAGATGACACAAGTAATACCCTGGAAAAAGCTGTAAATCAGGAAATGGAAGAGAGGGAGGAACTCGTGGAAAATTACAATCACCATGGAAGTGGTATTGAGAAAATTGTTGGGGCGTCGGGCTGTGAAATCCCCAGGTCTGGATGGATTTCACCCCAAATCCTTGAAAGAAGTGGCTAGTGAGATTGTTGGTGCGTTTGTTTTAATTTTCAAAATTCCCCAGATATGGGGAAGGTTCAATTAGATTGGAAAATAGCGAACGTAACTCCTTCATTAAAAAAGGGAGGGAGACAGAAATTAGAAAGCTAAAGGCCAGTTAGCCGAACATCTGTCATAGGCAAAATGTTACAAGCTATTATTAAAGATAGCTGGGCACTTAGAAAAATTCAAGGCAATCTGGCAGAGTCAACATGGCTTTGTGATAGGAAAATCATATTTCACCAATTTATTGGAGTTCTTTGATGGAGTCACATGTGCTGTGGATAAAGGGGAACCGGTGGATGCACTGTACTTAGATTTCCAGAAGGCATTTGCTAAAGCTCCACATCAAAGGTAATTGTGGAAAATAAAAAGACCACAGTGTAGGGGCTAACATATTGGCATGGATGGAAGATTGGTGAGCTGATAAGAAGCAGAGAGTTGACATAAATGGGTCCTTTTTTGGTTGGCAGGATATGGTGAGTAGTGTGCCAGAGGGATCAGTGTCATTGAGTTAACTAGCACAGAAACAGGCTCTTCAGCCCATCTTGCCCGTGCCGGCCATCAAATCATTGCTGGGCCCTCAACTTTTTATAATGTATATAAATGACTCGATGAAGGGACTGAAGGAATGGTTACTAAATTTAATGATGGCACAACGATAGGTAGAAAGTAAATTGTGAAGAGGACTTAAAGAGGCTACAAAGGGACATAGAATGTTTGAGTGGGCAAAGCTCTGGCAAATGGAGTATAACGTGGGGAAATGTGAAATTGTTCATTTTGGCAGGAAGAATAAAAATGAAGCTCCTTATCTAAATAGTGAGATATTGCAGAGCTCTGCGATTCAGAGGGATTTGGGTGTGCTAGAGCATAAATCACAAAAGGTTAGAATGCATGTACAGTAGTTAATTAGGAGAACTAACAGAATGTTAACATTTATTGTGAGGGGAATTGATTTCAAAAAGAGGGAGGTTCTACATCAGTTATACAGGGCACTGGTGAGACCACATCTGGAGTCCTGTGTACAGTATTGGTCTCTTTATTTAAAAGGAAACATTTAAATGTGTTCTAAGCAGTTCAGGGAATATTTATTAGACTAAAACCAGGAATGGGCCGGTTGTCTTATGAAGAAAGATTGGACGGGTTAGCCTATCTTTGTGACTGGAATTTAGAAGAGTAAGAGGGGATTAGATTGAAACCTTTAAGACCCTGAAGAGTCTTAACAGGTTGAATGTGGAGATGATGTTTCCTCTTGTGGGAGAAGCTAGAACTAGGGGGTCATTGTTTAAAAATAAGGGGTCACACATTTAAGACATTGATGAGGAGCATTTATTTCTCTGAGCGCAGTGAGTCTTGGAACTCTCTTCCTCAAAAGGCAATGGACGCAGTCTTTGAATATTTTAACGGTAGAGCTGTATGGATTGTCAGTTATCAAGGGGGTGAAAGGCTATCAGGGGCAGACAGGAATGTGGGGGTGAGGTTCACTTTAGCTCACTTTGCTTTCATGCTCTCATTTAAGTTGAAAATACTCGTCATGGATGCACTCATTTCTCCATCCAAAATGAGTGTAAAATTCAATCATATTATGAACGCTGTTACCTAGAGGTACCTTCACTATGAGGCTCTCATTTAATCCTGTCTCGTTACTCAATACCAGGTCTTGAATACCCTGCTCTCTGGTTGGCTCCAGAATGTGCTGTTTTAAGAAAGAATCCCAAAAACACTCTATGAACTCCTCATCTACGTTACGTTTGTCCATCTGATTTTCCCAGTGGATATGTAGATTGAAATCCCCCATCATTATTGCTGTACCTGTCTGACAAGCTCCCATGATCTCTTCTTTTATACTCTGTTCTACCGTGCAGGTAAATAGTCACCTGTCCCACAAGTGACTTCTTGCCTTTGTCATTTCACGTCTCAACCCAAACCTTAATCATCCTGGATTTCTGAATTTAGGTCATCCCTCTCTAATGTGCTAATACCATCATTAATTAACAGAGCCACCCCTTCACCTTTTCCTGACATATTTCATTCCTAAATATCACACACCCTTCAATATTCAGGTCCCAAACTATGTCACCCTGTAGCCGTGCCTCTCTGATGGCTATCAGATCATTCTTATTTATATATATTATCAGTTAATTTGTTACGTTTCAAATGCTACATGTGTTTGAAAACAGAACCTTTAGTTTTGTCCTTTTATTATTTCTGTAGCTACAAGGCTTATCTGCTGATTTACTCTTAGATTTATGCTATTTCTCCTTTCCTGTCATGGTCTGTTTATCACTTCTCATATTAATACCTTTCTTTCTTGCCTTGTGTCTACTCTTTGAAAATGTGATCCTTTCCACTATTCAGTTTTAAACCCTCTCTACTTCCCTAGTTATGCAGCTTGTGAGGACACCAGCCCCAGCACAGTTCAGGTGTAGACCACAACGGTACAGAAAAATCTGAAAGAACACCCAAAACTGGTGCCAGTGGCCCATAAACTGGAACCCACTTCTCCCACACCAGTCTTTGAGGCTTGCATTCATTTCTCTAATCTTATTTGTCCTATACCAGTTTGAACATGGCTCAGGTAATAATCCTTTGAGGTTCTGCTGCTTAATTTTGTGCCTAGCTCCTCACTGACTATGCAGAGCCTCCTTCCTCATCCTGCCCATGTTGTTGATCCCTACATGGACCATGATCACTGGATCCTCCGCCTCCCACTGCAAGTTGCTTTCCAGCCCTGAACGGATGTCCCAAACCCTGGCACCAGTCAGGAAACAGAGCCGTCTGGACTCTCGCTCTTTGCTACAGAGAACAGTGCCATTCCCACTCAATATACTGCCCCATACTACCACTACATTCCTTTTAATGTTCCCCCAACTTGAATGGCTTCCTGTACCACGGTGCCATGGTCAGTTTGCTCATCTAATCTGCAGCCACTGCCCTCATCCAAACAAGCTGGGAGAACATCAAACCTATTGGACCATTGCAGAGGCTCACACTCCTGCCCTCTGGGTCCCATTACCTGCCTCATTCGCAGTCACACCCTCCTGTCGCTGACCATATCCGAAGACCCTACTCTAAGATGTGTGACTGCCTCCTGATATAAAGCATCAAGGAAACTTCCCCTCTCGCTGATGTGTCACAGAGTCTGCAGCTCAATGAATCTGAGTTGAATTTCCTCCAGCCGCGAACATTTACTGTAGACATTTCGTCTGGATCACAATGTTATCCAGGAGTTCTCACATGCTGCAGCTTGGACACGTAACCTATCATGCCATCCTTAATGTGTTTTAAATAATTACTTATTTATGTTATTCAGTTATTTATGTTACTTTCTTATATACTTTATTTTCTATACCACAAATTTGTGTACTATTTTAAACCTTAGGGATAGAATCAACCTTACACACTTACTGGATATTCAGCAAACAGCTAGCTCCTTTCCCTGTATTAGAGCAAGAACCAATTCCTATGGGGTGAGAAGGATAGAAGAAGGGAACAATTACCTGTTTTCCTTCCCCACCCTTCACCGAGCTCCAATCTCACCGAGCTCCAATCTCACCGAGCTCCAATCTCACCGAGCTCCAATCTCACCGAGCTCCAATCTCACCGAGCTCCAATCTCACCGAGCTCCAATCTCACCGAGCTCCAATCTCACCGAGCTCCAATCTCACCGAGCTCCAATCTCACCGAGCTCCAAGTCTTCACTCAGTTAGCTCAGCTGCACTCAGTTTGCCTTGGCTGCACTAAAGAACCCTGAATTTATAGTAAGCTGAACTGGGGCAACAGTAACCAGATTGAACCAGTTAGCTAATTAACTAATCAACTCCTACAGCTGAGAATGAGTTTACTCTGTCTGAACTGAAAGAAAGAATTTAGCCTGTTTACACAGTACTTTCCAGTTACTCCTAATTAGAGACTAGATTAGATTTTAAGGGCAAAATTTAAGAACAAAATTAACACTTACATCTCCCCCCTCACCAAACTCAAGTCTTTAGCCAGCTTGATCAGCTGCATTCTGTTTGGTACTGTATGTATGAGTGAGATTAGTTCTGCCTATCTGTGGTATGGCAGATGAGAGTGAGATTAATTCTGTCCGGTGGTGGTACTGTATGTGAAAGCAGGATTCATTCTGTCAGTCTTTGATACCACATGTGAATGTGGGGTTAATTCTGACAGTCTGTGGTAATGTTCTTGAGAGTGGGATTAATTCTGTAAATCAGTAGCATGTTTGTGAGAGTTGGTTTAATTCTGCCAGGTGGCAATACTATATGTGAGAATAAGATTGATTTTGTCTCTGTCAAGCTCCTGGACTCTGTCCGAGTGTTAGATTCATTCTGCAACTCTCAATTCCTGATGCTGTGCACGATTGTGGGATTCATTTGTCTCTATCAAACCTAAGTTCTGAACGTGTGTTCATGAATGTTTTGTGTGTGTGTAAGTTTGTGGTACCGTGTGAATTTCAGATTCTTTCTCCATCTTTACATCTCTAGGACTGTTTGAGGTTCATTCTGTACCTATCAGTCAGTTCCACTGTGTGAGACATGCGATTCATTCTGCAGTTGTCTATCTCTGGCACTGTCAGTGAGTGTGTGATTTATTCTGTTACTGTGTATCTCTGGTGCTGTGAGTGCCTTGGACTTCATTCTGTATGTGTCAGTGCCTGGAAACGTGTTGGATTTGTTGGGGACTTCCCAGTGTCCAGTTCTTTATGAATGTGGAGTTTATTCTGTTGCTCTCAATCTTTGATGAAAAGAGTTAAAATAAGTCAAAAGATGAAGAAGTTATACTGCATGAGAAAAGGGGTGCTGATTGGTTGGCAAGTTGACTCCAATTGTTCGAGGTGTTGTCATGAAGAATTCACCAGGGGACTATTGCCCTGCATGTTTTTGTTTAATTCAACATAGGCACAATGCCTGGACATGTTCCTTTTGCCAATAGATAAAAGGGCCCTGCGCATGATTATATGTAGCACTTAGCATCTGTAAGTGAGTCACATTGTGAAGAATAAGGAATTTCAGTTACTTAGTTGGTGAAGTAGTGGCCATTTTCCTCAGAGGAGTGAAGGTTGAGAGGAGAGGATAGAGGTATTCAAAATTATGATGAGTCTGGACACACCAGATTGAGAAAAACTGTGCCAACTACTGGATGGGTCAAAGACCAGAGGGCACAAATTTAAGGTAATTGACAGAAGCAATGGATACTTTTTGGAGAAACTTTTTCATGCAGTGAGTGGTTAAGATCTCAGAAGTGGGTCCTGACACTGCTAGAGGCAGATGTAATCAAGGTAGACAGGAGAGAATTGGATTATTATCTGAAAAGGAAGAATGTGCAGGGTTGTGGGCAGAAGGTGGGGAATGACACTAGATGTATCACTCATTTGAAACCTGATGTAGACGCAAAGGGCTGAACCTCAATGTGTGCTGTGACAGTAATACTGTGTGTGTGTGCATGTGCGTGCAAGTTTAGGTGTGCTTAATTATGTTGATTATCCTTCTGTCAAACTCTGGTGCAGCAGGTGAATATGGAATTTGTTATGTTTCTGTCAGGAGTGCTGCTGGGTCTGAATGTGGGATTATTTAGATTATGTTAATATAGTTCAGTAGTCCTGTATGCAAATCTGAGAATCAGTCTGTAAGTAGCATCCTTTAATTGTGAATTTGTGATTATTTCTGACTTTCCTTGGTACCATATGTGTGTGTCAGATTGATTGGTGTCATTCAGGCTCAGGTATTGTGAGTGAGTGTAGTAACAGACTGCATCTGTCAGTGTCTGGTAATGGACATGTGCTCAATAATGATTCTGAATCTGTCAGTCTCTGCTGCTCTGTGACAGTGTGGGATTCATTACATAACCTTCAGTTTCATGGACTGTTTACCAATCTAGATTCATTCCATGTTGAAATGTCAGTACAGGAATAAGCAATTGATGTTGTTGGTTTAATGGAATATTTGCAAGTTTGGCCTCAAATGAAATCCCATTTTGTGTAATTCTTGTATGTGAAACTCCATTGTTATGCAAGTGTAACTCAGTTTATACTAATCAAATTAACGCTGTGTCATTCAATCTGTTTCTGAGTGAGAATTTTAAACTTGGCTGTTGAGCTCAATTTGCAATGATAGAATTAATACAACATCTATCAGTCTGATACAGTGTGGATTTTTCGGATTGCTCTGTGATTTGTATCTCAATTTGTACTAATCATTTTGATACAGTATCCCTTAGTTTAATAATTTGGGTGAGTTTCAAACTAGAATCTGAGTTTGTATCTTTCAGTTTTATCTGGTAATAATGTAATTGCAGCTAAGACTGATTCCCTGATCAATGCTGCCACCATCACCTCCACTTTTTCCTTCTCGATCTTTTTCTGAAAACCATATTTGTAAATATTCAGCACCCAGTCCTCCCTCTTTTTAAACCACGTTTCCTTCATTGCCACTACATCATATTCCCACATTGCCATTTGTCCTTCAAGCTCATCAACCTCATTTATCACACTGTGTGTTTACATACATGCATGGTAAACTGGTCTTTGCATTCCTCATAGTGCTTCTTAATCTGCCTCTATCTAATATGGCATCGCTTCCTTCTCCAGTATTATCCATCACTCTCCCTCCTGTCTGTCCTTAGTTCTTTCTGGTACTTCTGTAAGATGGTGACCAACCTCTGCCAATTTAGATTAAATCTTCACCAACCAGCCTAGTGAACCATAAACTAAAATTGGACTTGGTGCCTGTGCTTGCAAAGTACAATGGATCAGAACTCCACCAAGTTAACCTCTTGGCCACCTCTGCTCCCTGTGATTGACACTGTACTTACTGTGTGTGAGGAGCTGACTGCACTTCCCCTTGTGTTGTAGAATCACAACATTTATTCTGCTGCTTTCAAGTATTTGCCTATCAGAAGGAAAAACATTGTTAATTATAACTTAAGAGGTGATGTAGAAGATACAAAGAAACCAAAACAATTATTAAATTAATAATCATTCCGAACAACCGCAAAGTCAGAGGTTCAAGAAGGCAGCTCACCACCACCTTCCCAAGGGCAACTCGGGATGGGCAATAAACGCTGGCCCAGCCAGTGAAGCCCACACCCCGTGAATGAATAAAAAAAAAAGATAAGACAAACAGAGTCAGTGTCCGAATCCACTGCAGTCCTGCAGCACTCAGCTGCTAAACACCAGGGACATTGTTCCTGTTACAACAATTTCCTGCCATCCAGAAACAATCCACTGCTCCAGGAGTGGGACTGAGTGACGGAGCAGGGACTATTGTGTAGGTCAGATTTCTATTTGCCGCTCCCATGGACTAACCGTTCAAGTGAAAGCAAACAGCCGCTGTTTAAAATGTGTCTCTGCATTAGCGGCAGTTTGAAACCATCTTCTTCCACTCACAGGCAGTGCTGGGGAGGGCAGCGCGCATGCGCAGAATGCTGCACACATTCCGGAAACACAAATATTGAACATATCCGGCACAGAACGAGGACATTCGGCCCATCGTGTCGACACCAGCCCCCAAATAGTTTGATCCAGCCTCACGTCACTTTCCAGCTCTTGCTCCGTGAGTCCTGTCGGTCCCAGCAGCTCAGTGCAGATCCAAGTGTTTGTTAAAGGCAGTGATGCGCTGCTCTCCCCCAGCTCTGCCTGGGACTGGAAGAAGATGGTTTCAAACAGCCGCCAATGGAGAGATCCCGCTCCCGGGGGAAGGGAACAAACAGCAGCCTCCTGGGAGGAGGGAGACAGAATGGCAAGAAGCTGTTATTGAAAATCATTGCTGCTTTCTCTCCACAAAGCAACAATAAACATTTCTGATAAAAGCAAAATACTGCGGATGCTGGAAATCTAGAACAAAAACAAAAATACCTGGAAAAACTCAGCAGGTCTGACAGCATCTGCGGAGAGGGATACAGTTGACATTTCGAGTCCGTATGACCCTTCATCAGAACTAAAAAATGTAGAAATGAGCTGAAATATAAGCTGGTTGAGGGGGTGGGGCAGGTAGAGCTCGATAGGGGGCCAGTGATAGGTGGAGGCCAAGAAGAGATTGGCAAAGATGTCATAGACAAAAGGACTATGGGGTCTTGGCGGTAGTGATATTATCTAAATAATGTGCTAACGGGGATGTTAGGGGGAAATAAAGGGATACAGTAATTATTAGGGGCAATCTAGGGGTACACTAAGAACTTATTGAAAGGGAATGAATTACTTAAAATCTCCAAGCACATTGGCAGTAGAAGTTTACCAGGTGAACCTTGCACAGCCTTAAGGGCCTGCAAACAACAGAAAGGCCTTGAATAAAAGCAAAAAACTGCGGATGCTGGAAATCCAAAACAAAAATAAAAATACCTGGAAAAGCTCAGCAGGTCTGACAGCATCTGCGGAGAAGAACACACTTAACGTTTCGAGTCCGTACGACTCTTCAAATGAACTAAGGAAAAATAGAAAAGAGGTGAAATAAAAGCTGGTTGGGGGGGTTGGGATAAGTAGAGCTGGATAGAGGGCCAGTGATGGGAGGAGATAGACAAAAGGACAAAGAGGTGTTGAAGGTGGTGATATTATCAAAGGAATGTGCTAGTTGGTGACATTAAGGGTAGAAAGCAGGGCGAGCAAGGTACAGATAGCCCTAGGTGGGGGTGGGGTGGGAGGAAGGGATCGAAATAGGCTAAAAGGTAGAAATAAAACAATGGATGGAAATACATTTAAAAATAATGGAAATAGGTGGGAAAAGAAAAATCTATATAAAATTATTGGAAAAAAGGGGGATCGGAAAGGGGGTGGGGATGGAGGAGAGAGTTCATGATCTAAAATTGTTGAACTCCATGTTCAGTCCGGAAGACTGTAAAGTGCCTAGTCAGAAGATGAGCTGCTGTTCCTCCAGTTTGTGTTGAGCTTCACTAGAACAATGCAGCAGGCCAAGGACGGACATGTGGGCATGAGAGCAGGGTGGAGTGTTGAAATGCCATTGAAATATAGTATAACCTCAGCTGCAAACTCAGATTCAAGTTTGAAACTCACCTAGACTTTTAACCTCAAGGTACAATAACAATTTGATTCGTACAGACTGAGATAGAGACCACATACCAGTCTGAAAAGCTCAGAGTATCAGAATGGCAGATACTGTATTCAGTCTCACAGAGCAAACTGAGCACAACAGGCAAGTTCAAAATTCTCACAGGCTGCTTGAATGAAAATGTATCAATTTGATTATTACCAAGTGAATTACACTTACACAGCAATGGAGTGTTAGATCCAAAGATACCTGAGCTTTCAGAAGTGTGTTCACGCAGAAAGGGATTTAATACTAGGTCAAACTCACAATTACTTTATTGAAACCTACAGCATCAGTGGCCTGTTTCTGTTCTGAAATTTCAACATGGACTGAACCTAGTCTTGTAAACAGTCTCAGAAACTGAAGGATATGCAATGAATCCCACACTGTCAGAGTAGCAGAGACTGACAGATTCAGAATGATTATCAACGACATATCCAGTACCAGAAACTGGCAGATACATACTAAATACTACACTCAAAATTCCTGAGTCTGAATAATATTCCATTTATCTGACACAGACATAAAGTAGCACTGACAGTGAAAGATAGTTACAAAATCACATAAAACACAAACACTCACACAAACAGATCAAAGCTTCACAGTTACATAATCAGACACCAATTACCAAAGACTGGCAGTTACATAAGGAGAAAACACTCACAGTATCATGGAGTGGTAAATATGGAGTAAATTCCACAGTCACACATTACAAAGTCCGAGAGATATGGAATGAATCTCTCACATGTACAGTACCGAATGCTGACAGATACAAATGACATATTCAAATTGAATACTAATAGAATGGCAAATTGAGAATGAATCACAGATACAGATTGAATCACACATTCACATCCTGTGCGAGGTGCTGACAGACATACAATTGCTCCCACCTTTACACATAGAACCAGAGGCTGACTGGTACAGAATGAACCTAAATCTCACATTGAGCAGAATAGATGGACTGATGCATAAAACCTTCAGAAATAGGAGCTGGGGTTGGCTATTTGGCCATTCGACCTACTCCAACATTCATTAAGACTGATGTTCTACCTCAACTCCACTTTGCTGCACTCTCCTTATATCCCGAGCATCCAAAATCTATTGACCTCTGTCTGGAACATACTCAATGGCTGAGCTTCCAAATCACACTGGGGTGGAGAATTCCAGAGATTCCCAACAATTTCAGTGAAGACATTTCTCCTCATATCATTACAAAATGGCCAATGCTGTGATCTGAGATGGTGACCACATGTTCTGGATTCCAGAGCCAGGAGAACCATTTTCTCAGCATCTACCCTGACAATCCACTTAACAGTTTAAAATGTTTCATTTAGATCACCGCTCATTCTTCTAAGCTCCAGGGAATATAGAGCTAGTCTACTCTATCTACTCATAAAAAAATCCACTTCTTACAGGAAGCAATCTCGTGAACAATTATTGCCCTCCCTCTAGAGCAACCATGCCCTTCCTTATGTAAGGAGACCAAACTGCACACAGTACTCCAGGTGTAGTCTCAACAGTGTCCTGTATAATTGGAACATTTTTCACTCCTATAATCCAATCCTTTGGAACAAACGTGAACATAACACTTCCCTTCCTATCTGCTTGCTGTACCTGCAGATTAACTTTCTGTAATTCATGTACAAGGACACCCAGCTCCCTCTGAGTGCAAACATGTTCCAGTCTCTCACATTCACACATGTTCTTTTTCTCACTACAAACTGGGCACATTCACACCACCATATTGTATTCTATCTGCAATGTTCTTGCCAACTCAGACAACCTGTCTAAATGCCTTAGCAGCTTTTTTGTGTCCTTCTCACAGATTAATTTTCCACCCAATTTTGTATCATCAACAAACTTGAATATGTTCCATTCAGTACCCATCTAAGTCATCAATATATATTGTAACTAACTGATGGTCATGTATTATCAAGAGTAAGTTAGAGCCTACCAATCCAAAAGTGCCCTGTTTATTCCTACACTGTTTTCTGTCCATTTACTAATCCTTGATCCATGCTAATGTTTGATCCCCATTCACAAGTTCTAATTTTGTGTAATAAACTCCTGTGTGGGACCTTTGCAAATCGCTGAGTATAATTACACACCCCCTCAGATTGCAAGGCACTGTGTTACCAAAACAAAAGGAGAACCTTAAATACACATTAAATGACAAACAGAACAGGCAAACAGTACCTGCTTGGAAGATACTGCATGACTCCCAATATTGTACCCAGACTGCAGATTGAACTATGCATTGCAGAACACTCCCCAGACCTCAGAGTATCAACAAACTAGATGAAGCAGATCTTACACACTGGCCAATGTATCAGATTGTATTATATACAGACATTCAGGATTGTGTTCACAGAAATGGAATTTTAATCCAAAACTCTGACATAATAGCTGATTAAAACCCGCATCTCCATTAACTCCAGTTAAAACACATTTTATGTTAAACATAGGTCAGAGTTACACTCATAATACATAGAACAGAATCTCACAATTGATACAGCAGAGGGAGGCCATTTGGCCCATAGTATCTGTGCCAGCTCTATTCGAGAGCAGCTGAGCTGCTCCCACTGACATATTCTTCCCCACAGGCCTGTTTAATTTTCCTTCTGTTCTTTTTCAATTTCTCTCTTGTCCAATGAGCTCAAATTATCTATTCACATGGACACAATTGCTCCTCTTTATAGACATCGATCATATCCACTCAACATCCATCCTTTCCCAAGGTTAATAGACACAGCTATTCTAAGGCAACGCTTATTACTGATGAGGTTTCAACTGCAATATGAATAACTCCATATTGAGATTTACTTATCTGCCATCCTCTTCTCCATTACCCTTTACACTCTCTGATAGCAGGTTTAGTTGCCCTGAGCTGTGTCTGGTACCCATCTCAATTCTCTGACTGAAGTATAACTGCTTTCATTGGATTTACCTTAGCAAATGAGGAGGGATCTACCGTGGTTTGTACGGTTTTAAACACCACTTTGCAAATTCATACTCCCAGCGAGAAGCCTGATCTACTGAGGATGTAAATCAGAAATTCAGACTTGTATTCTACCTGATTTCCATTGGAATTAATTTCCATCCAGATTCCTGTTTTGCATGACCCAGTGGGGAATCTCCTCACTCACAACACAAGGTCATATAATTACAGGTCTAAAGAGCAGTTGATAATTCTGACACTTTTTAACATTTATGCATATAAAGGGCACTTGATAAGACTGCTTGGTTAAAAATAAAGATAGTCAGCCTGATATGAAAATGTGAACTTAACTCTGAAGTGGAGATATTTTCAGGTAGGCCCAATTCTGACAATCATCTAGAGTGTTAGTGATAATTGGTTACTGTAGGAGATGTGAGCTTTTTTATTCATTCATGCGATATGGGCCCATTCCTAATTGCCGTGGGGTAGGTAGTGGTGAGCTGCCTTTTTGAATACAACTGCGTGGTTTACACAGCAATTGTAGATGGAAGTTCAGAGTCAACTTCATTGCTGTGCTTGGTCCTAGGATCCAATATAAGCCAGACCAGGTAAGGATGGGGATGATAAATCTACTTTCCTAAATATTTGAATGTGTTAAACTTAGCATTTTGAACACTATTCCTGAGATAAATATTAGATACAGATACACAATCAATCCCAGAGTCACATGCAGCATTAAAGACTGACAACTAAACAATAACTGTTTCTCTCACATACAGTCAAGTCACTCACCATCCTGAATTGGAATTATATCGCTCTTCCTTCACTGTCGCTGGGTCAGAATCCTGGAACTCCCTTCCTAACTGCACTGTGGGTGCACCCACAACACATGGACTGCAATGGTTCAAGAAGGCAGCTCACCACCACCTTCTCAAGGGCAACAAGGGATGGGCAATAAATGCTGGTCAAGCCACCGTAGCCCAGATCTCATGAATTAAAAAAATACAGCACCAGAGACTACTCAGCAAATCTTACACAACACCAGACACTGAGACATACAGTATGAAGACCAATACATGCACAGTAAAAAAGAGACTAACACAGAATGAATCCCAGCATGCACACTGTGCCAGAGACTATCAGATACAGAATGAATTCCACAGTCACAATGTACTGGAGATTGAAAGACATACATAAAAAAAAATCCCACATTCACCACAGTGCCAGAGAGTGACAGATACAGAATGAATCCCACATCACACAAAGCACACTCACTGATAGATACAGGGTGATTCTCAAATTGTCCCAGAGATGTAGAGATACAGAATGAATCTGACATTCACACTGTACCACAACCTAAGAAACACAGAGGAATCTCAGAGCCAAGGACTAATAGAGACAAAATGAATCCTTGATTTCTGAAGACATCCGGCACTGAGTTACAAAATGGCATCAATGCTTACACAGGGTACCAGAGGCCAACAGAAACAAAATGAATTGCAAGCTCCCATACAGTGCCACTGATTGAGAGAGAATTGATCCCACTCATATCCAATACTATCCATTGAGGCAAATTATACATTTAACACTCTTTGGTGCTCTATGTGACAGTGGGATTACTTCTGTCAAAAATGGCAACAGATGGGCCACACACTATGAATCAGTACCAGAGACTGACCGATACAGACTGAATTTCACACTCCCATTCAGCAACGGATGTTGACAGCTACAGAGTTTATCTCACATTCACACACATTATCAGACATTGACAGTGAATGAGAAGTTCAGACTCAGAGATAGTACCACAGACTGAAAGACATCGAATCAATACAACTCTGACCTACAATGCCAGATACTGACAAATAAAAAAAATCATTAACATACAGTTACAGAGACTGACAGGTACAGAATAAATCCAATAATTTTCGTGGCGGAGAGAAACACATGCTGATTTAATTTCGCACTGGCCTGTAGTCCCAAGAAGCGAATGATTTCATTTACACGCATCAATAACGGACAGATGCACAATGAGCCTCAGGATATCAAATTAATCCAACATGGAGACATGGTCCCATCAAGTCACAGATACAGAATAAATCCAGCCCTCGCACACTGTACCACGGCCTTCCAAACAGTGAAGGAACCCCACACTCACACACAGCATCAGACAGTGAGTAAATCACGCACATTACCAGAGCCTCAAAATTCCTGAAGGAACCCCACATTCCTATACAGTCCCTCGCACCGACAGCCAGGCGACATTTCCCGGTGTATCTTTACACACTGAGAAACTCCGGCTGGAGAGGGTCTTTGTAAAATGTATTTCCTGATTGTAGTAAGGAGGCTTATGATTGGTGGAGAAAGCTAAATATGATTGGTCCATTGATCTATCCATTCACAAAATCACAAAAATAGAATACGTATTTTGTTTTAAATATGTCCAATCAGAATCATTGTTCTCCCATTCCTCATTAGCATATATCTGTCATACTGTCTATATAATGAGCGGACGGAAGGGGTTTGGTTTATTTCTGTGGCTGAAATTGAGATTGAAGATGGTTGAAGAGAAGAAGAAACCAGTTGCTAAGAAGGGCGCCAAGAAAGCGGTGAGTAAACCGGCAGGAAAGGGCGGCAAGAAGCGGCGAAAGTCGAGGAAGGAGAGTTACTCCATCTACATCTACAAAGTGATGAAGCAGGTTCACCCCGACACCGGCATCTCCTCCAAGGCCATGAGCATCATGAACTCGTTCGTGAGCGATATTTTCGAGCGCATCGCGGGTGAGGCTTCCCGCCTGGCCCATTACAACAAGCGCAGCACCATCAGCTCCCGGGAGATCCAGACCGCCGTGCGCCTGCTGCTGCCCGGGGAACTGGCCAAGCACGCCGTGTCGGAAGGGACAAAGGCGGTGACCAAGTACACCAGCTCCAAGTAAAACCCCACAATGACCTGAAAAACACCCGAAACACAACGGCTCTTTTAAGAGCCACCCACAATCTCTCTGAAAAAGCTATACGATTGCTCCACTTCTAAATTTATGATTTTTACTGTGAAGAATTTTGAATTATCTAATTGTTATATTCTTTTTGTTTCAATCACAGCGATTCTCGGTAATGTAGATTTAACCCTCGTTCAATTATTGAGTCAGGTTAATAATGTCTCATCAATTAATGACTTGCCGATCACCCTCGGCGCTTTGTTTTAAGACGCGTTAATATTCGGCCCCTTTCCCTGGTTTTCGAGAGAGTGTAGAGAACGCAAATGCGTGAATAATCGATCAGTTCATTTCCTATCAGCCCCGGTTGTGCAGCAATCTTCAGTCTCGACACTGGCAAAAGTGTTCAATTTTGTCTGTCATAAATATCTACAATATACCGTCCGTTTGCAGAACGATGTAAATGGGACTTTCTGCGGCTGTTGACAGGGTTTCATAAAGGATCGAGATTGATCCCCGGATCACGGATTCTAAAAGCGATTTGGAACATTGGATAAAATGTGAAGTAGTCCCATCAGGGACGCGTATTTTTAAAACTTCCAATTCGTACTATGTTCTAAGAAGTCCGTTCTTTTTCATTTATTTTTAAAAATTTGGCGGGCTTTTAAAATTTGAAAAGAGATCGGTTGAAATATCAAAATTTGGCGCCGTTTTTTTCCGCCCTCAGCCCGTGGAGTCTCCGGATTGGTGAGTTCAGTAGATATCTGATTGGTGATATGAACAACATTATGAGTCGCAGCACAAAGTGACCAATCAGCAATGCCCGCAGCACCATTCCTCCCGACCTATAAGAGAAGCGAATGTGAGAGGATTTCCTCATTCTCTGTGAAAGTGTTTGTGAGATTGTGAAATGTCTGGAAGAGGAAAGACCGGCGGTAAAGCTCGATCCAAGGCCAGATCTCGCTCCTCCCGGGCTGGACTGCAGTTCCCGGTGGGCCGTGTTCACAGGCTCCTGAGAAAGGGCAACTATGCTGAGCGTGTGGGTGCCGGAGCCCCGGTCTATCTGGCTGCTGTGCTCGAGTATCTGACGGCTGAAATCCTCGAGCTGGCCGGTAACGCGGCCCGGGACAACAAGAAGACCCGCATCATCCCCAGACACCTGCAGCTGGCCGTCCGCAACGACGAGGAGCTCAACAAGCTGCTGGGAGGGGTGACCATCGCTCAGGGCGGGGTGCTGCCTAATATCCAGGCCGTACTGCTGCCCAAGAAAACCAGCGCCGCTGCGGGCTCGAAGACCAAGTGAAGCGACCATTCTTTAATCTAATAACCCAAAGGCTCTTTTCAGAGCCACTCACAGGATCATTGAAAGGGCTGGTCACTGTCAGGAGATGGAGTTATTGTAACGTTGATTCCAGTTTTATGACACTAAAAGATACAATATCAGTTCGATGAGTATGAACTGAGCTGTAACTTTCATACTAATCCTAAATTTTCAATGTCAGATTGAGAATACTGTGCCAGTTCCAGACTGATCTCCATTTTACATCCATATCAAAATTCACACTCTGAATCAGACTCAGTGTTACAGATCAAATCGATCAGTATAACCTGAGTTACACCCGCATCCCAAGTGAGTAGCAGGTTGAAAGATACATTATCTTTCACAAATGTGTTCACAGTGACAGCCATTTAACACTGGGCCATAACTTACAAATATTGTTTGCTTAATAGCTACCACATCAGTGGTCTGTAACTGAGCTGAAAATTTGCATCGAATGAATCAAAACGTAAACAATCCCAGAGACTGAATGTTATACAATGAATCCCATACGCAGCCACATACACTGAGTGACAGTGACTGACAGATAGACAATAATTCTCAACACACGTTCAGTGCCAGATGCTAAAAGAGGCAGCTGTTTTTTTTTCTCCCGATATTCATTCATGGGATGTGGGCATCGCTGGCTAAGCCAGCATTTATTAGCCATTCCTAGTTTCCCATGAGTAGATGGTGGTGAGCTGCTTTCTTGAACCGCTGCAGTCCATGTGGTGTAGGTACACCCACAGTGCTGTTAAGGGAAGGAATTTCAGGTTTTTGACCCAGAAACTGTGAAGGAATGGCGGTATATTTCCAAGTCAGGGTGGTGAGTGGCTTCGAGGGAAATTTCCAGGTTCCTATATGCTTGCTGCGTCCTTCTAAAAACTGGTTGTCGTGGGTTTGGACGGTGCTGTTTCAGGAGGAATGGTGAGTTTCTGAAGTGCATCTTGCAGATGGTACACACTGCTGCGACTGTGCATCGGTGGTGGATGGAGTGAATGTTTTTGAATGGGTTGCCAATCAAGTGGGCTGCTTTGTTTTGGGTGATGTCTAGCTGCTTGAGTGCGATTGGAGCTGCACTCATCCTGGCAAGTGGAGAGAATTCCATCACACTCTTGACATGTGCCTTACAGATGGTGGGTAGGCTTTGGAGAGCCAGGAGGTTTGTTACTTCCCGCAGGATTCCTAGCGTCTGACCTGTGCTTGTAGCCACTGTATCTATATGCCTAGTCCAGTTCAGTTTCGGGTCAATGGTAACCACCAGGATGTTGACAGTTGGGAATTCAGCAATGGCAATGCCATTGAATGTCAAAGAGCGATGATTAGTTTCTTTCTTGTTGGAGATGGTCGTTGCCTGGATCTTCAGTGGTGCGAATGATAATTTCCACTTGTCAGGCCAAATTTGGTTAATGTCCAGGTCTTGCTGTATTTGGACATGTACTGCTTCAGTAGCTGAGGAGTTGCGAATGGTGCAGACTATTGTGCAATCATCAGCAAATATGCCCATTCCCCACAGTTGATGGACAAAAGTCATTGTTAAAGCAGATGAAGTTGATTGGGCCTTGGATATTCCCCTGGATAACTGACATCCTGGGACTCAGATGATTGATCTCCAATGATCACAACCACATTCCTTTGTGCTAGAAATGACTCCAGCCAGCGGAGAGCTTTCCCCCTGATTCCCATTGACTCCAGTGTTGCTAAGGCTCCTTGATGCCACACTCTGTCAAATGCTGCCTTGATGTCAAGGGCAATCCATCTCGCCTCCCCTTTGGAGTTCAGTTCTTCTGTTCATGTTTGAACCAAGGTTGCAATGAGGTCAGGAGTTGAGTGGCCCCGGTGGAATCCAAATTGAGCGCCAGTGCCACTTGTTAGCACTGTTGATGACCCATTCTATCATCTTAGTAATGATCGAGAGTAGACTGATGGGGCAGTAATTGGCCAGGTTGGATCTGTCTTGCTTTTTTTATAGAGGACAGGCCTGGGCAACTATCAACATCGCTGGATAGATACTAGTGTAGTAGCCATACTGGAACAGCTTGGCCAGGGGCGCAGCAAGTTCTGGATCACATGCCTACAGTGCTATTGCTGGAATATTGTCAGGGCTCATAGCCTTTGCAGTGCCCAGTGCCTTCAGACGTTTCTTCGTATCATGTGGAGTGAATCAAATTAACTGAAGATT
The DNA here is from genome assembly GCF_964194155.1 of Cetorhinus maximus. Lineage (NCBI taxonomy): Eukaryota > Metazoa > Chordata > Chondrichthyes > Lamniformes > Cetorhinidae > Cetorhinus > Cetorhinus maximus. The sequence goes on from NC_135909.1 coordinate 20,562,299, forward strand.
GGCATCTGTGATGCTGGGGACCTCCGAACGATGCCGACATGGATCAGCCACTCAGCACATCTGCATGAAGGTTGTTGCGAATGCTTCAGCCTTATCTTTTGCACTGATGTGCCGGGCTCCTCAAACTTTGACAATGGGGCTATTTGTGAAGCCTCCATTCATGACTGAATGTGGCAGGACTGCACAGTTAGATCTGACCCGTTGGTTGTGGAATTGCTCAACTCGGACTACCACTTGCTGCTTATGTTGTTTGGCACGAAATTAGTCTTGTTTTGTGGCTTCAGCAGGTTGACACCTCAGTTGTAGTTATGTCTGGTGCTGTTCTTGGAATGCCCTCCTGCCCTCTTCATTAAACCAGGGTTGATCCCTTGACTTGATGGTAAGGGTAGAGTGGAGAATATGCCGGGCCATGAGGTTACAGATTGCGGCTAAGTACAATTCTGCAGCTGATGACCCACAGCACCACATGGATGCCAAGACTAGAGGTGTTAGATCTGTTTGAAATATATGCCATTTAGCAGGGTGGTAGTGCCACACAACACAATGGAGTGTATCCTCGATGTAAAGATGTGTCTTCATCTCCATAGGGACTGTGCGGTGTTTACTCCTACTGCTCCTGCCATGGACAGATACACCTGCCGCAGGCAGGTCGTTGAGGATGAGTTCAACAATGTTTTTCTCCTCACCATCTGCTGCAGACACGGTCTGCGGTGGTGCTACAAGGATATTTTTGGTGATGGACCCACCCAGCTTGCGTTCTGTGCCCTTGCCATCCTCAGTGCGTCCTCCAAGTGGCGTTCAACGTGGACGAGTATTGCTTCATGAGCTGAAGAGTGGATAGTGGGCGTCACTATGTTTAATCTGCAATGGGTTTCCTTGACCATGTTTGACCAGATGCGGTGAGACTGGAATCGATTTTGAGGACTCCCAGGGCAACTGTTATATCTGCTGGTGATCTGTCCTTTCAGTGGTGGTGGTATCTGGGAGATTATCAGTAATGTTCCCATGAGTATGACTATGTGAGGCTGTTGTTTGACTAGTGCCAAAACGTTAGCAAGGATTGACAGGGATTCCAGTTGATGCTAAGTGGTCCATTCGGTTTTATTCGTTTCATAGAACTGAGTGGCATGCTGCCATTTTAAAATCATGCACATTGTTATTGGCCTGTTTGAAATATATCCCATTTAGCACAGTGTAAGTGCCATACAACACAATGAAGTTTAGGTACCAAAGCAGGTTTCACTATTTATTGTGGTGAGATTCAAAACCCCGGAATATTACTCTGGATCAGCAACAATACCACGACACCACTGCTGACGAAACGCCAATTGTACCAGTGATAGATTTAGAGAGAGTCCGATACTCTCATATGCTAACTGGTGCTGACTGATACGAATGGAAGACCACACACACAGACACACACACACGTGACTGAAAAGCAATCAATGAATCCCACAATTCCACACATTACCAGGTAATTATAGATACAGAAGTAATCCCAATGACAGATAGAGAATTAATCCCATACTCACAAAAAGCACGAGGAACTGAAAGACACATATGATTCCCACACTGACATAGCATCACAGACATAGAATGCAGTTGACTGAATTAGAGTGAATATCAATTCAGTCACAGTACGAGAACTTTATATATATATATATATATATATATATCGTAGTGACAGATCCGAATGCCTGCCAAACTCATACACAACTCCAGAGAATAACAGATGCAGACTGATTGCTGCACTCCCATGCAATACCAGAGATTTCAGATTCAGAATGATTTCCACATTCACATGCAATAGCACTGTCTGATTAAGTGTCAAACACACACTCAAAGTAGCATGCAGTAGTTAAATAGTTTTAAGGCAAAGGTAGATAGATGCTTGAGAAGCAAAGGGGTGAAAGGTTATCGGGGGTAGAATGGAATTTGGAGTTGAGGCTAAAATCAGATAAGCCATTATCTTCTTGAATATCGAGCAGGTTTGAGGGACTGAGTGGTCTCTTCATGCTCCCAATTCGTATGTTCACACACATCACCTTTCAGAGATTCAGAAAGAGTCGCAAATTCACTTACAATCCCAGAAAGTGACTGATAGAACAAATCCCTTGCAGGAGAGAGTTCATGGTCTGAAGTTGCTGAACTCAATGTTAAGTCTGGAAGGCTGTAAAGTGCCTACTTGGAAGATGAGGTGCTGCTCCTTCAGTTTGTGTTGAGTTTCACTGGAACATTGCAGCAGGCCAAGGATGGACATGTGGGCATGAGAGCAGGATTGGATGTTAAAATGGCAAGCGACAGGAAGGTCTGGGTCATGCTTGCGGACAGACTGAAGGTGCTCCACAAAGCGGTCACCCAACCTGCGTTTGGTCTCTCCAATGTAAAGGAGACTGTATTGGGAGCAGCGAACGTAATAGCCCAAATTGAAGGAAGTGCAAGTGAAGCGCTCCTTCATCTGAAAGGAGTGTTTTGGCCCTTGGATGGTGTGGAGGGAGGAGGTAAAGGGGCAGGTGTTGCACCTTCTGCGCTTGCATGGGAAGGTGCAGTGGGAGGAGGCTGAGGTTTTGGGGGTGATGCAGGAAAGGACCAGGTTGTCCCCGAGGGAAATGTCCTCACAGAATTCTGACAGTGGGGTGAGGGGAAGATGTGTTTGGTTGTGGCATCATGCTGGAGTCAGCAGAAATGGCAGAGAATGATCCTTACTAAGCAATCCTGATTGTGCTAAGAATTACACTTGCAGTGTGAACTAGAAGGGCAGAGTTTTAAAAATAAGGGATCTCCCATTCAAGATGGAGATGAGGAGGAATTTCTTCACTCAGATGATGGTTAGTCTTTGGAATTCCCTTTCCCAGAGAGCAGCGGAGGCTGGATCATTGAATATGTTCCAGACTGAAATAGACAGAATTTACAAGCAAATCAAGGAATGAGGGAGATAGGCAGGAAAGTGGAGTTGAGGCCATAACCAGATCAGACATGGTCTTATTTAATGGCAGAGTAGACTCGAGGGGCTGAAAGGCCTCCTCTTGCTCCTATCTCTAATGTTCTTATGCCTGTAAGTTCTTCCCCATTCTGGTTCCTTTTTCTTTGCACGTTTGGTTTTAATCTCATTTCTCCCTTGTTTTTGCTTTCGGATGGCAGCTGTTCATCGTTCCACCATTCACACTCCTTTAGACTCATCTCTGGTTTTTGTTACTTGTTCCTTTACCATTCCCTGTAGCCTTGCAGCACCAATTCCTTTGCCATTGAAACTCTCCTGCCCTCTACCCTGCAGACTGAACCACAAGACAAAAAGTTTTTACTAAATTCACTAAGGAGTAGCGAAGGAGAATTAATTAATAATCTGACAGTAAATGAGCCTCTAAAAATCTCACAATCTGTTAGAGGCAGGCTTTCAGTTCGAGGAGAATGGTCACACACATGCTACAGTTTTCATCTTAAGCAAGTCCGATAAGGAGGGAATGAGCGATAAACTGAACTCGTTAAAATTTGATCGGTGATTAACAGATAAAACCAGACAGGAAACAATCAGGCACTCAAAGAATTATTTAGCACAATATGTAGAATGCAAGCCCGAGGGAATGAAACTTCATGTTCTTGGTTCATGATGATTTGGGGGACAGAATTCCATGTTTTGAGTCAGCGATTAAGAAGGAACCTGTCTAAATATTGATTAACTGTGTCTTTGCCGTGATGCTGTCTCAGCAATGCTGATACTCTCGATGGGACGTGTCGAAGGGTGGACAATGTTGTCCAAATTAGCATGTGAATTACTGCAGGGTGTCCGGTAGATCGGACATACTGCAGCTTATACGTATAAAATTCTCTATATACATTTTTTCCATTTAAGGGAATAGCGTTTGCTCTTCAGGCAATAATAGCGTGTTAGAGAACAAGAGAAGGCCACTCGGACCATCATGCCTGTGTCAGCTCTTTGGGAGAAATGGGATGAAAGAAAATCTAGGCTTGCGTGTGTTTGCCGCATTTGCAGCTTGTGTGATTAAAAAACATGACAGAGATTTGTTACAGACTGAAGTGGTTACTGGAAGCGAGAAGCCGCTTAAAATTCTTGTGTACGGTAAAGAAATATCAGGTATATTTGTGGGGAGAGGCCAAATGTTTCTTTCTTCTTTTAATGAAAAGGTAAATAGCAGAGGATGGTTTCGATCCATCGACCTCTGGGTTATGGGCCCAGCACGCTTCCGCTGCACCACTCTGCTACCCATTGGGAGTTTCCTGTTACGTCTTGTTCCGTTCGAGCAACGTTCATTCCTGTTTAGTTCAACAAAAGTACACGTATTCGGAGGCTCCCCCTGGCGACTCAATTCCACTTTGTAACACTCCCAAGAATGTAACAGACAGAGGACGACACAGAAGAGCAGTAAGAGACTGTCCGCACACACGACGATAGGAAGGCAAAGGAGCATGGAGTGAATCACCATTAATGTAAAGGCGTTCTCTCTTGCATAAATATGTTCCACATTCGTAACGAATTTGCTGTTGCCTAAATTAGCTCCCTGTGCATCTGTACTCTTGTTGAAATGTGTTGCGGTGTTTTAAGTGCTTTCCCGTTTTTTAAAAATATCTTCCCTGCTGTGCATCTTTGCTGTCTGCTTGGAACTGTGTTTACTGCTGAGTTAGAATCCCACCACGGCAGATGGTGGAACTTGAATCAATAAAACATCTGGAATTAAAATTCTAATGATGACCATGAAACCATTGTCGATTGTCGTAAGTATCCATCTGGTTCACTAATGTCCTCTAGGGAAGGAAATCTACCGCCCTTAACTTATCTGGCCTACATTTGACTCCAGACCCACAGCAATGTGTTTGACTCTTAAATGCCTTCAGAACAAGGGCAATTAAGGTTGGGCAATAAATGCTGGCCGAGCCAGCGATGTCCACGTCCCATGGACAAATAGAAGAAAATAACTCTGCACTCTGCTGTTGAACTGTGCTCTCTGCTGCAGTTCTGTCCTGTCTGCTGTAGAACTGTGCTCTCTGCTGCAGTCCTGTCCTGTCTGATGTGGAACTGTGCTCTCTGCTGTGGAACTGTTAAGAGATATTCTCTGTTGTGTAAAATACTTTCCTGTCGTGCAAATCTGTTCCAGGCAGTGTAAACATGATCCCTCTTATACTTTTTTTTCTTCTCCATTCTGGAAAATGTGACCTGATCAGAAGGTGTCCCCTGTTGTCCGAAGATATTACCTGTTGTTCTTTGAAGACGTTTTCTGTGGGTAAATATTTTCTTCCTGGTCTCATAATGTCCCCCAGTCGTGTTAAGATGTCTCGTGTTATGTTTAGAATTTCCCATTTCCTATGTGAAAATCGTGATATGCCACAACTGGACAGTTGTCAAATCTAAATTGCATCAATTAGCCTCTGGTCGTGAATATGATTGTGGGATACATATCATATCCATCAAACTCTTACTGTATGTGAGCGAGATTTGTTCTGTATCTGTCAGTCACAGGTAGTGTCTCTGAGTGTAGGATTCATTCTGTATCTCAGTCTGTGGAACAGTTTGTGAGATAAAGGCAAAATACTGTGGATGCTCGAAATCTGAAACAAAAACAAAAATTGCTGGCCTGACAGCATTTACGGAGAGAAAGACAGAGTAACGTTTTGAGTCCATGTGACTGTTCTTCAGAGCTGAAGAAGAGTCAGACTGGCTCATAACGTGAACACTGTCTTTCTCTCCACAGATGCTGTCTAACCGACTGAGTCTTTCCAGTTTTTTATTTTCGTTTTGTTTTTGGACAGTTTGTGAGAGTGGGATTCCTTCTTTCTGGGTCAATGTCTGGTACTGTATGTGAGGGTGGGATTAATTCTGTATCAGTCATTGGCACAAAACGTCAATGTGTGAATCATTCTGTATTTATAAATTCTCATTACTGTTATGGAAAATGGGATTAATTCTGTATCTGAATGTCTCTGGTATTCTATGTGAACTTTGACAGCATTATTCAACACTCAGTTTCCCATACTTTGTGGGAGTTTGGAATTAATTCTGTTTCAGTGAGTGGTATTGTGTGGAAAGTATGATTCATTCTGTGTTGCTCAGTCCCCCATATCAATGGACTGGTCAGGTGCGCAGAAAAGTGGCAACTGGAATTCTACCTTGGGAAGTGTGAGGTGATGCACTTAGGGAGGTCAAACAAGGCAAAGAAAAACAAACTACACTGTTAATGGGAGAATGTTCAGAGTTGTATAGGAAGTGATGGAGTGAAAGTGAATGTCCACAGATCCTTGAATTATCAGCAGAGGTCGATAAGGTGGTTCAGGGGGCATGTAGAACAAATTCCTTTATTAGCTGACTGTAGAATATAAGAGCGGGGGGAGGGCGGGTAATGCTGGAACTGTATAAGTCATTAGGCCACAACTTGAGTACCGTGTGCCTTCTGGTCATCTTATTACAGAAAGGATGTAATTGCTCTGGAGAGAATACAGAGGAGATTTATTGGGATGTTGCCAGCACTGGAAAAATGAAGCAATGAGGATATGTCAGGTAGGCTGCAGTAGTTCTCCTTGGAACAGAGGAGGCTGAAAGGAGATTTAATTGAGATGTACATTATTGTGAGGGGCCTGAATAGAGCTATTGTGCAGGGCCTATTTACCTTCACAAAGAGGTCAGTGACCAGTGTGTACAGATTTAAAGTGATTCCTAGAAAGATTACAGAGGAGCTGAGGATGTCTTTTTCACTCAGAGGTTAGCCAGGGTCTGGAACTCACTGAACTGGTATCATGGACAGAAACTCTCAACTGATTGAAAAGGTGCCTGCATATGCTCCTCAAGTGCCATAACCTGCAAGACTATGGACCAAATGCTGGAAAGTGGGAGAATCATGATATATAAAAAAGTAAAGATGCTGTGAGGGAACGCATTTTATTTCTCTCAGCAGCAAATTGCTGTGATCCGGAATGTGTTGCCTGAAAGACTGGTTCAATCAGATTCAAAAGTAAATTTTAAAAGGGAATTGGACAAATACAGAAATGAAGATATTTTCAGTGTAAGCAGAGGAGTTGGACTGATTCGTTCCGAAAGAGGTGGCACAAATGCTATGAGACAAATATCACCGACTTCGCTAATATTATTCTTGAAATGGTGAACAATATAACCCAGAATTCCAGGCGTCTGGGAATACGCCCTAACTCCATCAGAAGGGTCTCACTGCGCAGCTGCGGGAAGGCCCAGCCACCGGAAAACGCCTGTTACGCGGAGCATGCGCAGTGCGGCACCAGGAAGCTGAATGTGGGTGATCTTCGTCTCATTAACACCGACTCTCAGCGCCGCCGCCGCGGGGACGGGGAGCGGGTCGGCGCCGTGAAGCCGATGGTGCAGCGCCTCCCCCATCCTCACCGCCGCTTCCCGGATTCTCCCGTTTGTACCGAGTCTTTGATGCGGTAACAGAGAGGGTTGGGGAGGGTGATGCTGTTCATGTGGTTTACATGGATTTCCAAAAGGCATTTGATAAAGTCTCACACAACAGACTTGTCAACAAAGTTACAGCTCATGGAATAAAAGGGACAGAGCAACATGGATATGGGATTGGCTGAGTGACAGGAAACAGAGGGTAGTGGTGAATGGTTGTTTTTCAGACTGGAGGAAGGTTTAAAGCGGAGTTCCGCAGGGGTCGGTGTGAGGACCCCGGCTCTTCCTGATATAAATGAATGGCCGACACATCGGTGTACAGAGCATCATTTCAAAATTTGCAGACTTCATGAAAGTTGGAGGTATTGTGAACAGTGAGGAAGGCTTTCAAAGCTTGCAGAGTGATCTGGACCAGCCTGAAAAATGGGCCAGAAAATGGCAGATGGAAATTAATGCGGAAAAGTGTGAGGTGTTACATTTTGGAAGGTCAAACCAAGGTATGACATACACAGTAAATGGTAGGACACTGAGGAGTGCGGAGGAACAAAGGGATCTGGGAGTTCAGATACATAATTCCCTGAAAGTGGCATCACAGGTAGACAAGGTTGTAAAGAAAGCTTTTGGCATACTGGTCTTCATAAATCAAAGTATTGAGTATAGGAGTTGGGATGTTATGGAGAGGTTGTATAAGACATTGGTGAGGCCAACTTTGGAGTATTGTGTGCAGTTCTGGTTGCCTAACTACAGGAAGGATATCAGTAAGATTGAGAGAGTGCAGAGAAGATTTACTAGGATGTTGCCGGATCTTAAGGAGTTGAGTTACAGGGAAAGATTAAACAGGTTAGGACTTTATTCCTTGGAGCGTAGAAGAAGGAGGGGAGATTTGATAGAAGTTTACAAAATTATGATGGGTATAGACAGAGTAAATGTGAGTAGGCTCTTTCCACTTAGATTAGGAGAGATACACACGAGAGGACATGGCTTTAGGGTGAAAGGGGAAGGTTTATGGGGGAATTTCTTCACTCAGAGAGTGGTGAGAGTGTGGAACGAGCTACCATCTGACGTGGTAAATGTGGGCTCACTCTTAAGTTTTAAGAATAAATTGGATAGATACATGGATGGGAGAGGTCTGGAAGGTTATGGACTAGGTGCAGGTCAATGAGACTAGCGGAATAATATTTCGGCACAGACTAGAAGGGCCGAATGGCCTGTTTTCTGTGCTGTAGTGTTCTATGGTTCTAAGATAGTGTTAAACCTCAACTGGACATAAGCGTAAAAACAGAAAATGCTGGAAAAACCTAGTTCTGATATCATAATCTGTGGAGTAAGAAACAGGGTTAACTTTTCAATTCTGTATGACCCTTCTTCAGAGCGAAAGATATAGACAGGATATAGGCAGGTTGGTGGAATGGGCAGACAAGTGACAGTGGTAAAAGTTTGGGATCAGAATGCCTTGGGGCCGACCCTGGGGAACGTGCACACTGTGTGCCTGGGAAAGTCAATGCATTGAATACAGCGGTTTCTCAGGCACAGAATTGGGGGAGTTGCAGCCACCATGAGCAGATGTCAGTAAGTGTTTTATTACAGGCTGATTGTCAGTGACCTGAAATGTTAACTCTGTATCTCTCTCCACAGATGCTGCCTACCTGCTGCATATTTGCAGAATTTCCTGTCTTTATTTAAGACTCCCAGCAGCCACATGATTTTGATGGTGAATTATTGCAGGTGTTTCTCACAAAACCAAGGCCAGAAACAAAAACTGACAAATCAGGCGTCCTTTTGCATCAGGGTGGATGTTGGTCATGGAAGTCGGTCTCTCGCTTTCTGTGAAGGTATGTTCTTGTTGGCTGACTTTCTACTGGGGTGTAGATGGAGGAGTAGTTGATGTGTTTAACCTTGAGTACTTTTGAGACCAGTAGAGCCTATCTATTTCTGATAAAAGGACACAAGCAAAAATCATTAGCTGTTTCCTGGACTGTAAGAGACAGATAGAAAGTAAATTCCACACTCTGATTTGGTGACAGAGAGTAACAGACTGAGTTAATTCCACCCAGAGTCATATACTGTAAGAGAGATTGACAGGTAGTTCATTCATAGAATCATAGAACGGTCACAGTCCAGGAGGTGGACATTCAGACTGTCATGTCTGTGCTGGCTATATTCATCTTGTGCCACTTCACCACCTTTTCCTGTAGCTCTGCACGTTTTTCCTTTTCAGTTAATCCAAATCTCTTTTGAAGACATTGTTTGAACCTGCCTCTATCACACTACATAAGAACGTAAGAAATAGGAGCAAGAGTTAGCCATTTGTCCGCCCTAGCCTTCGATGCCATTCAATAAGATTATGGATGATCTGATTGTGGCCTTTGTTATTCACAATAAGAGGTTGTGGTGGAAGAATTAATCCAGGCTGGTCTTTTTGTTCAAGCTGGTTTATTTTAAAGACAGCTCCTCAGAGCTACAGACTTCCAAGTAGCTTCCCCACAAAGTGTTTCAGCTGTATATTTTTATTCTGTTTAGCTGGGATAATCAATGACCACCACCTGTTTAACTAACAATAACAAGGCTTTTGTCATTCAAAAATCTGTCTAATTCAGCTTTGAATATATTCAATGACCCTGCATCCACTGCTGTCTGAGGTAGAGAATTTCAAAGATTAAAGATTCTTTGAGAGAAGAAATTTCTCCTCATCTTTGTCTTAAGAAGGAGACCCATCATTTTGAAACTGTGCCCCCGCCTTGTTCTAGATTCCCCCATGAGGGGAAACATCCTCTCAGCATCTTTCCCCCTCAGAACATTTTAAGATCTAATAAGATTACCTCTCATTATTCTAAACTTAAATGACTATTGGTCCAAACTGCTTAATGTTTCCTCAAGGAACAACCCCTCATCCCAGGAATAAGCCGAGTGAACCTTCTCTGAGCTACTTTTGTTTCGGAAAATTATACTTTATTCATAAAATATCTGAAAGAACATTACAAAACATTTCCAAATGGCCATCACAAAAAGTGCAATCATGTTCAACTTTTCCACATGGATCACGAGGAGCAATTAATACCAGCAATGAACATTACAGTATTTTCAATATGGTCATCACAGACAGTCAGACAGTGCAATGGTATTGGAGTTATCGATATACAACATGTTGCACACTGAAGTGCGTCAATATAATTGAGACACATGTAGCTTTCACTATATACATTCCTTGTGAGTCATACAGCCGAGGGGTCCATACAATTCCCAGCCCCTCGGTGCACTATGGCAGAAAGGTCTTAGACAGCGACCTTTCCCCATTGCGCCTTTGTGGTGGCTGCCCCAAGCTTTAGTGCATCCCTCAGTACGTAGTCCCGGACCTTGGAATGTGCCAGTCTGCAATGCTAGGTCAGTGACAACTCTTTGCACTGGAAGACCAACAAGTTTCGGGCAGACCAAAGGGCATCTTTCACCGAGTTGATGATCCTCCAGCTGCAGTTGATGTTTGTCTCGGTGTGTGTCCCTGGGAACAGCCCATAGAGCTCAGAGTCCTGTGTCACAGAACTGCTCAGGATGAACCTCGACAGAAACCACTGCATCTCTCCCCAGACTTTCCACAAAGGCACATTTCACAAGGAGGTGAACAATGGTCTCTTCCCCACTACAGCCACCTCAAGGGCAGCGTGCGGAGGGGGTGAGACTCCTGGTGTGTAGGAAGGATCTGATAGGAAGGGCCTTTCTCACCACCAGCCAAGCTATATCTTGGTGCTTGTTGGAAAGTTCTGGTGATGAGGCATTCTGCCAAATGACTTTGACAATCTGCTCGGGGAACCACCCAACAGGATCCACCATCTCCTTTTCCCGCAGGGACTCTAGGACATTACGTGCCAACCACTGTCTGAAGGACTTGTGGTCAAAAGTATTTCTCTGCATAAATTCTTCCACAAGGGGCAGGTGGTACTGCACGGTCCAACTACTTGGAGCGTTCCGCGGCAGCGTGGCCAGACCCATCCTTCGCGACACCGGGGACAGGTAGAACCTCAGCACGTAGTGACACTTGGTGTTTGCGAACCGGGGGTCTACGCACAGTTTGATGCAGCCACACACAAAGGTGGCCATCAGAATGATGGCGATGTTGGGCATATGTCCCTCCTTCAACAAGATGACCAAAACTGTACACAGTGTTCGAGCTGTAGTCTCACCAATGCCCTGTACAGTTGCACCAAGGCATCTCTGTTTTCATTCTCCATCGTCTTTGCAATAAAGACCAACAATCCATTTGCATTCCTAATTACTTGCTCGAGCTACATGTTAACTTTTGTGATTCATGTCCAGGATCTATCTGAACCACGGTATTTTGCAATCTCTTCACATTTATATAATAATCTGCTTTTCTATTTTTCCCCCCAAAGTGGAAATCCTCACATTTTCCGACAGTATAGTCCACGTGCCACATTTTTCCCACTGACTTAACATATCTATATTGTTTTGTAGATTCTGTGTCCTCCTCACAACTTCCTTTCCCACCTATCCATGTATTGTCAGCAACTTTGTCTAGTCTGTCCTTTCATCTGAGTCATTAATATAAATTGTAAATAGCTGAGAACCCAGCACTGATCCCTGTGACACTCTGCTAGTTGCAGTTTGTTAACCTGAAAGTGACCCACTTCCATAGAGTAACAGAGACTGACAGACAGAGAGTTAATTACACACACATTATTATAGATTGACAGAGAGTGAATTCCACACACTCAGAATAACTGTGATTGACAGAGTATTAATTCTGCACTCACACACAGTTACAGAGATTGACAGAATGTTCATGTCACACTGACACATAGTAACAGAGACAAAAAGATCTCGAGTTAATTCCACACTCTCACACAGTAACAGAGACCAACAGATACAGAAATAATTCCACACACACATAAAGTAATGGAGACTGATGGGGAGTTAATTGTGCACTCACATACAGTAACAGAGATGGAGGGAGAGTTAATTCCACACTCGCATGCACTAATAGAGGCTGACACATACAGAATTAATTCCACACTCAGACTGACTAATGGTCAATGACAGGTGGAAAGTTACTGTATTTCCGCCCTGAAACACAGTAACAGAGATTGATGGATAGAGAGTTAATCATGCACTCATGTACAGATGACAGATACTGGGGATTAGTTAATTCCACATTCGCATACAGTAGGAGAGATGGATAGATATAAAGTTAATTCCACCCACTCGTACAATAACAGTTACCTGGTTCACACTTGAAGAATTCATCTGACGTGCGTCATATGGCCTCTTCATTGTTTCATGAGATTTTCTATCTTCCTCATCATCCAAAGAGCCCTGGCTTTGGTTCCTCTCCATTTCCCCCTTATTGGAATGTACCTACTCTGTACCTGAAAAATCTCCTCCTGAAAGATCATCCATTGCTCTGTTACAGTTTTTCCTGTCAGTCTCTAGTTCCATTTCACCCTGGCTAAATCCCCTCTCCTCCCATTGAAGTTCGCTCCCTTCCAATCACTCTTACCCAAGGGTTCACGCACAGACACTTGGTTCACATGGCCAACCTTGGCCCACCTCATTCCCCAGCACCAGATCCAGCAATGCCTCCTTCCTAACTGGACTGAGAACATTCTGGTCGAGGAAGTTCTCCTGAACACATTTCATCAATCTCCAGACATCACCACTCTACAGTTCTTATCACTTTTAAAAATAAGGGGTTGCCCATTTATGACAGAGATGAGGAATTTTTTTTTCCAATCGGAAGCTATTTGAAACTTTGAAACTCTCTTCCTCAAAAGATGCTCAAAGCAGCGACTTTGAATATTTTTCAGGCAGAGATAGATCCTTGATAATCAAGGGGGTCAAAGCTTATCAGGGATAGGCACGGATGTGGAGTTGAGGTTACAATCAGATCAGCCATGACCTTATTGAATGGTGGAGCAGGCTGGAGGGGAGGAGTGGCCCTACTCCTCCTAATTTATATCTTCCTATGTTCTTATACATCTGTGATTTCCCTGCAGATGTGCTCCTCTATCTCCCTCTCTCTCACCTTTTTGGAGGCCAATTGAATATCCCCGTGAGTGTGATCATCCTCTTATTATTCCTCAGCTCCAATAAATGAATTCTGCCCTTGTCCTTTTGAGGATATTGTCTCTTACTAAGATTACAGTGACTTCCCTAATTAGTACTGCCATCCCACCTCCCTTTTCCCTTCTCTTTCTTTTCTGAACACTTTGCATCAGTGAAAATTAAGCACCCAGTCCTCACCATTTTTAAACCACGTTTTCATCATTGCCACGACATCATATTCCCACACGGCTATTTGTGCTTCTAGCTCATCAACATTATTCACCACACTTATGCGATAACACACATGTCCTTGTATCTCTCTTAGATTCCTTCTTCATCTACTCCTATCTTGTATGTTCCCACTTCTTCCACAGTTATTCCTCAGTTCTGCTTCTATATACTGATGCCCACCCTGTGCCTATTTAGTTCAAACCCTCCCGAATCACACAATTGACCGTCCCCATGAGGAAATTGGTCCCAGTCCTATTAAGGTGCAACCTGTTCCTTTTGAATAGGTGTTTCCTGCCCCAGAACTGGTCCCAATGTCCCAAGAATCTGAAACCCTCCCTCCTGCACCAGCCTCAAACCACATATCGACTCTCCCCATCTTCACATTTCTACTCTCTCTAGCACATGGCACTGGCAGTAATCCCGAAATTACTCCCTTTGAGGTCCTACTTTTTAACCACCTCCCTCGCTGCTGGAATTCTGACTGAGGGACCTCAATACCTGTCCTCCCTGTGTCATTGATACTGACGTGTACAACAACCTCTGGCTCACTCCCTTCCGCCTGCAGAATATTCTGTACCCTCCCCATGATGTCCTTTACCCTGGCACCAAGGGGACAGCACACCATGTGGAACTCTCAATGACAGTGACAGAAATGCCTGTCTGTCCCCCTGACTATGAAATCTCCAACAATGACTGCATTTCTACTCTTTGCTGTTCCCTTCTGTGCAGTTTCTTGCCCATTGATGCCAAGGTCTGGACTGCACTCCTTCAGGGTGTCACCATTCCCAGCAGTCTCCAGTGCTGAGTACCAGTTTGACAGTGGCACACACCCTGAAGACTCCTGCATTTCCTGCCTCTTCCTACTCTTCCGGATGGCCACCCGTCTACTATCCTGACCCCTCTCTCTCTCCCTTTGAGGTGTTCAGCTCCTGGAATGTACGATCCAGCGATCTCTCATCCTCCCTGATTCTCCACAGTGACTCCAGCTGCCCCTCAAGGTCGGAAATCCTGAGCTCGAGCTCAAGCAGCTGGAGACACTTCCTATACATGTGGCCCCCAAGACACATGAAGTGTCCTGAGGTTCCCACATGGGGCAGTAACTGCAAACAACAGGTCGCAGCTGCCCATCCATGATCGAAAACAAACCTCTACTCCCTCTTTTAGAATCCAGTTTGTACCTTGTTTAAATTGTTAATTATATTAAAAACCTCAAGACCTGTTCTTCACTAATATTCTTATAATTGCCCTGATCGAAATGTTTAATTTTCCAGCTCCTCGTTTAATCAATGCCTCATTTAGAGAAATCTGCAGAAACCAACCAGCTCCCTTCTTTCCCCTGATATCATGCTTTGACTATTTTTATAAACATGGCCGGTTTGCTCCAACCCCTCCCTCACAGCTCTTTATCCTCCCCACCGCTTTCACTCTTCTCTCCTTCTCTCTCTCACTGCTGCTCTCGGGCTGCTCTGCCGCTGCTCTTCATCCACCCTCCAGCCTCACTCAGCTCTCACCCTCACTCTCAACTCCTCCACAGTCCCACGTTTCTGACTGTTTAGGAAATTCTCTGATCTTTCTTTGCTACAAGATGGGTGACCTCACACTTCCCCATGTTGACCACCATCGGCCACAGTTTTGTTCACTCACTGAACCTGTCAATGATGCTTTGAAACTTGCTGCTGCTGCCTACACTACTAACCATGTCACCTAACCTAATGCCATCAGCAAACTTGGATATAGGCTGGAAGTATTTCAAATTGAAGAGCTCTGGGAATGCAAACACAACAGCCAGCTGACGTGACAGAGAATCAGTTCTGTATAAATCTCTCCACGCTGAAAAACAGCCATTCACCACTACTTTGTCCTTTCTGTCCCTTATTCAATTTTGCATCCATGTTGCACCTGCCCCTTTAGTCCCATCTGCTTGAATTTTACTAACAAGTCTTTTTCAAACCTCTTTGGAAGTCCTAACAAACACCATCAACCTTACTACCCTGGGCAATGTTCTTTGAAACTTCATCAAAGAACTTCATTAAGTATTTGCCATAGTTTTCTGTTAACCAATCTGTGCTGGTTGTCATTTATCAACCCATGTTGTACCAAGTGACAATGAATTTTGTCCTGTATTATTGTGTCTCAATGTTTCCCCACCACCAGCATTAGACTAACTGGTCTGTTGTTCCTAGCTTTATCCCTCTCCATTATAAACATGGATGTAACATTAACAACCTGCAGTTCTCAGGCTTCACTCCCATATCCAAGGAGGTTGGAAAGATTGAGGCTCGAGCTTCCTCTATTTTCCCCCTTCCTTCCCTCAGGAATCCAGGATGTATCCCATCCAGGTTATGTGACGTTTCTACTGTGAACGCTGCCAACCTTGTGATGGCCTCCTCTTTATCTATTTTCATCCTATCCAATTTCTCCACCAGCTCCTCCTTTACTGTGAGATTAGCAGCATCCACTTGTTTCGTGATGACAGATGAACTGTTCTCATTTAGTACCTCAGCCCTCTGCCGCCACAGGATCTCCTAATCAGCTGACCTTTTCAGTAACTGTCTATCCATTGGTAAAAGACTTCTGTTTTTGGTTAGGTTACCTTCTAATCTTTTCTCATACACTCTCTTGGCTGACCTAATTTCCTTTTTCAGCTCCCCTCTGTGCTTTCTATATTCTGCTTGGTTCTCGATATGTATTATGAATCTGACAATTATCATCATGCTTCTTTGCAGTTCCCACAGAGCACAGGATGTGTAGGCAACAGCTCTCAGCTGTCCCAACACTTCACTGAAATGAGCCATTTAATTAAAGTTCTTGTTATTTAGAATGTTCCTCTCTTTCTCTCTTCTACTTTTGCTGTTGTCTCGGTTTCAATTACACATCAGCTCCTTCCCCACTCTCCACAAAATCCACATTTTAAACTCTTCACTCTGCAATTCACTCTCTCTGTGTTTGAGCTTGCAGGTCACTCTGGTACTTTTTGTAAAATAATTGTTCTACTTTATTTATTCGAAAACAGTTTGTTTTTAAATTATCAATTCATTTGCACTGTAATTCTAGTTCATCGGAATTCAATGTTTCAATAAATTGGGACTCAAGAAAATCTAGAGATGACTTACTTGTTCTGCAATGACGTGTCTATTCCACTTAGTTCATTAAACCCTGTTCTAAACAGAAAGCTTAATCCAGATAATATCTCGACCCGATGAACTGATGATGCACAGAACTCTCAGCTTTTGACAGGAGTTATTCCACTTTTGATTTTAACTTGTTCGCTGGTGTCGATTTACTTGGATTCTTCACCTGATTTCTCTGCTGTCCAATGAAGTTCTCCCAGCAGAGTTCTCAATAATAACTTGATTTTTCCTCACAGGATTTCAATCTTGATGGTTTTTGAGCTGTTTTATTAAAGGATTTAGTTCTGTAATTAGCTCTAGCTCTCTCGCTCTCCTCATGATCAGACAGGAAGTTTAACTGCTGCATTTTCAAGCAGCTGACAGCTTAATTTGAAAAATCATTGAGACAGGATTTTGGGTTTGAATCCAGTCACAAATCTGGATGTGATGCCTTGTGGCTCCAGATGTCATGTGACCTGCCAGGGGATGACATCATAATTGCCCCAGTCATGTAGCTGTTGATTGGTCGATTTCTTAAACACTTTCACTGGGACTGACCTGGTCACAGTCGCCTTTGGAACACAAAGGTGTTTTTTTCAAATCCCACACCGGAATTTATGTGTAACAAAGAGGACTGATACTCTAGTACAACACTGAGGGAGGGCTCCACTATTCGAGGTGCTATCCTTCAGAAGACGCATTAAAACGAAGCTCCCTCCAGCCTCTCATTTTGTTGTAAGTGATTCCATTGTGCTCTGCCGAAGACACGAGCAGTGGCGTTATTCTCCCCCCCACCCCCTCCTGCGCAGTCGCTGATATTTATGTCTCAATCAACAGCCCAAAACATGGTCACATTGGCGCTTTTGGAGGTTTCCTATGTGCAAATTAGCTGCCACTTTCTGACAGAAAGTGTCTGTTCCTTTTCCCTGGATGAGTTTCGGTTTTGCACAAATAAAACATGAAATTTGACTGAAAACTCAACTCAGGTGGGACTCAAAATCACAACCAATGCACTAGTAATAAAGGATAGAGGGTTGAATTGATCAGAGTGTGTGATGGACTAATGCTTTCTGTATTAAGTACCGATTTCATTGAGATAATATTAGAGAGACGGAAACAGCTGGATTTTAATTCCACTCCTATGGCTACTATTCCCAAAAACACCATGGAATTGGGTCAACAGGCAGATGTTCCTGCATTAAAATACCCAAATACTGATCAAAGGATTCACAACTGGTAATATCTGGGAAATGCAGCTTGGATAGGATACTGCAACATTTACTGGGAGCTGCGCTGTGTGTAGGATTCTAGTTCTGAACTGGAGATTTTCAATATTGAGAGAATAATGGCATCAACAAATTTGGACAGGGCTGCACCTCGTTTCAGTTCTCTCCAATAACTATTGGGCACAGATCCAGAGTTAACCCTAGAATCATAATCCACATCAAAGATTGAGAACGATAAAATAAACCTCACATTCACACAGAAAATCTGACAGGGTGAACTACTGAACAAATCCAACATGTTACCAGGCACTGACAAACTGCACAATACACACACAGCACCAGAGCCTGACAGATACAGAATGAAGCCCATTCCTCACAGCACCAGCGACTGACCAGTACAGAATAAATCACCCACTCACTACAGTAACGGAGACAGACAAATGCAGAATGAATCCCACGTCACACACAGTACAGCTGACCAGTAGATACAGAATACATCTGAGACCGTTTGACATTCAGAAGTTGAGAATGAATCAGACTTTCACCCAGTGCCAAACACTGAGACACAGAGGAATCATAAGCACACGTTCAGAATCAAAGTCTGATAGAGACAGAATGAATCCCACAGTCATTAATGAAAATGAAAATAGCAGAATATGGTTTCAATCCATCGAGCTCTGGGTTATGGGCCCAGCATTCTTCCGCTGAGCCACTCTGCTAGATGGGGAGGTAGTGCCACAGTGTTATTGACACTGGATGAGTATTCTAGAGACCCAGGGGACATAGTTTCGAATCCCACCATGGCAGATTGTGAAATTTGAAATCAAAATTCTGATTGTCGATTGTCGTCAAAAACCATGCAAAACCTGCCTCTTTTACATGATCCGACTGGTAACTCCAGACCCCTGACCCACAGTAACGTGGTTGTCTCTTAAATACCCTCTGAACAAGGGCAATTAGGGATGGACAAGGTTGTGCACAGCATCAGGGATTGAGTGTTACAAAATGTATCTAACACTCGCAGATTACCAGAGCCTGACAGACAAAATGAATCCCACTCTAACATACAGCATCACAGACTAACAGATGCAAAATATGTTTCAAAGACTCCCAGATATTGAGAATGACTCCCACATTCCTGTTCAACACTTGAAACTGACAGATAGAGACTGAATTCCACACTCACATTGAGCAGCAGTTGTTGGAATGTCCAAAATTAATCCCACCTTCAGACACAGAACCAGGCTCTGACAGTGAATGAGAAGTGCACAATCAGATAGCACCATAGACTGAACGATCTAGAATCGATACCACATTAACTTACAGTGCCAGAGACTGACAAACACAGGATGAATCTCATTTACAGACAGTTACAGGGACTAACAGGTATAGAATCAATCCAACACTCTCATATTGTGGTCAAGAATGACACATACAGCATTTATCCCAAACTGGTATATCATAGAAACAAGGATCAAGAGTAGGCCATTCGGCCCTTTGAGCCTGCTCCACCATTCAATATGCTCATGGCTGATCCTCTATCTCAACGCCACATTCGCTCTTTCTCTCCATACCCTTTGATGCCCCAGATATCCAAAAATGTACCAATTTCTTTCTTGAATATACTCTGTGATCCGGCCTCCACAGCCTTCTGTGGTAGAGAATTCCACAGGCTGACCACCCTCTCAGTGAAAACGAGACCATGAAGCAGCACTGAAACATCTTTATGGGATATGTGGAACATTCCTTGTTCCAGTTCTCCTCAGGTCCCCTCCCGCAACTCTTTCTTCGGTACACCGATGACCATTTCGGTGCTGCTTCATGCTCTCACCTGGACCTGGAAAAAATGATCAATTTTGCTTCCAATTTCCATCCCTCCATCACCTTCATGGTCCATCTCTGACACTTCCCTTCCTTGATCTCTCTGTCTCATTTTCTGGCGATAGACTGTATATCAATATTCAATACAATCCACTGGTTCTCCCTTAAGTAGAAGTACTTACCTGACCTACTTACTGCGTCATATTTTGAATCGTGATGTCACTTTGAACTCCACTGCCTGGAGGCCCTGAGGGTCCGCCTCTCCTTTCCAGACTTGGCGTCTGTCAGAGGGAGAGAATGAAACAAAAACAAAAATGCCTGGAAAAACTCAGCAAGTCTGGCAGCATCTGCGGAGAGGAACACAGTTAACGTTTCGAGTCCGAATGACCCTTCAACAGAACTAAGTAAAAATAGAAGAGGTGAAATATAAGCTGGTTTAAGGGGGGGGGTGGGGGGTGGGGGGACACAAGTAGGGCCAGTGGTAGGTGGAGATAACCAAAAGATGTCACAGACAAAAGCAAGAAGAGGTGTTGAAGGTGGTGATATTATCTAAGGAATGTGCTAATTAAGGGTAGAAAGCAGGACAAGCAAGGTACAGATAGCCCTAGTGGCGGTGGGGTGGGGGGAAGGAATCGAAAAAGGCTGAAAGGTAGACATAAAACAATGGATGGAAATACATTTAAAAATAATGGAAATAGGTGGGAAAAGAAAAATCTATATAAGAGAGTTCATGATCTAAAATTGTTGAACTCAGTATTCAGTTCGGAAGGCTGTAAAGTGCCTAGTCGGAAGATGAGGTGCTGAATGAAAGCCCCACTCACTCACATGCACCGCTAACTGACAGATGCACAATGAGTCTCAAACACTATCACAGTCAGACACAGAACGACATCAGCAATCACTTTCAGTCCCAGAGACTTGCCAGAATGCACAGAATGAATCCCACACTCTCTCACTGTAGCACGTCCTTATAAACAGTGAATGAATCCCAAACTCATGCACAGTATCAGAGTGAGTAAATCCCACACTCGCACACATTATCAGGGGCTCTCTGTTACAGATGGAATCCCGCTTTCCCGTATAGTCTCTCTCTGTGGAGAAGGGACCCTCGCAAAACAATCAGGCGACATTCCCCGATGTATAATAAAACACTGAGGAACTGGGGCTGGAGAGAGTATTTGTAAAATGTATTTCCTGACCAAAGTAAATGGGCTGATGACGGGGTGGGAGGAGGAGTGGGGGCGAGAAATCACAATCTGATTGGCCTGTTTCCATATCCAATCCTGAAATTATATACTTTGAGGCTGGTTTAGGCTTTAAACTGTCCATTCAGAGTCATCTTTTCCCAATCCTTCATTAGCATAGATCTGGGAGACTGTCTGTTTAATCGGCGCTCGGAAGGGGTTTGGTTTATTTCTGTGTCTGAAACTGAAGATGGTTGATGAGAAGAAACCAGCTCCCAAGAAGGGAGCCAAGAAAGCCTTAAAGAAACCGGTAGCAAAGGGCGGCAAGAAGCGGCGAAAGTCGAGGAAGGAGAGTTACTCCTGGCCATTTTCTGAACAGATTCACCAGTCAGAGTTACAAGGACTATTAATAGAATCTGCTCGACAATCAGCCTTTTTAGACTCTGTGAGGAACCGCCCCGAACAGTAATTGGCTGCAGCCTTACGCCCAGGCAGTTGCGTCCAAAATCGAACGAATGAATTAATCCCTGTCAACTCAGGTCCTCATTGGTCGATTTGTTTTTAATTGCCCATTTAAAAATTCCGCCTTTTTTTGCAGCCGTTTCCCGTCTCGACAATAGACTTCGTTCTTCCCTTTTTTGAAAATTATAAACACCATTTTTCACACTCACTCACTATTTCCTAACCCCAATGAAATTCCAGTTCATGTAACCTGTCCCGGCAATTTGTAAACCCCGCATCATCCTGGTGAATCTGCTCATTTTTGGACAGAAACACCAGTCTGTTGTTTGAACTGTGTAAAGTCAGTGCTGAATTTCCCAGGCAATAACTGAATTGTTAATATAATAATAATTGAGTATCGCTCCATACAGCACAACCAACCTTTAAAATCGCCGCTCGCTTAGAGGGCTGGAATGGGTAATAAAATAGAAACGGCGCTGGGGGCATCAGACGCCGTCCCATTGCCCTCACTCTGGGCTGTTCATTCCGATAAAGAGCGGGAACGGGAGCGGCTCGAAGCTCCCCCTGTTCCCGGTCTGAGACTTGACGGACATCCGTGCGAATATAGGGATTAGGAGCAGGAGGAGGCCACTCAGCCCATCGAGCCTGTTCCGCCAATCAGTGAGATCATGGCTGATCTGATTGTAAACTCAACTCCACTGACGGATTGAACGGCTGATGTCAGAGGAACCGCCGGATCCTGTCATTACTATCCGACTCATTATTCATTCAGAACAAAACCTTTCGACAATATGAAGCAGTGGAGAGACTTTTCAGTGTCAGTGCAGAATGTGCCATCCGGGTAAGTAAACAACGAGCAAACTGAGATTCTCAGTACATTCCCCGTCAGAACAAACCAGACACTAACATTCCCGATAACAGCCCATCCCAGCTCCCGCTCCCAGGTCTCTGCTCTCTCTGTGAGGCGGTGGGTGGCTCTGAAAAGAGACTTTGTTGTGTGTTTGGTAGAAAGGGTCGAGTTGTTTAGCCGCCGAATCCATAGAGAGTGCGGCCCTGGCGTTTCAGAGCGTACACCACATCCATGGCAGTGACCGTCTTGCGCTTGGCGTGTTCAGTGTAGCTGACCGCATCCCTGATCACATTCTCCAGGAAAACCTTCAACACCCCGCGAGTCTCCTCATAGATCAAACCCGAGATCCGCTTGACACCGCCACGGCGAGCCAGGTGGCGGATTGCTGGTTTGGTGATTCCCTGGATATTATCACGAAGCACTTTGCGGTGCCGCTTTGCTCCGCCTTTCCCCAGTCCTTTACCTCCTTTCCCTCTACCAGATTTTTTTTTTTTGCAAAAATATACTTTATTCATAAAATATCTCCAATCACATTCCAAACCATTTCAAAAACACCATTACAAGGGTACAATCCAGGTTAAACTTTTACAAAATGTATCACCAGGTGCATCAGTACAAACAATATTACAATCATTTACAGCCTTTCATTTTGAGCTGTACAGCCCGAAGGGCTCTAAACAGTTCCCAGTCTCTCGGTGCGCTGTGGCAGAAAGGTCTTAGACAGCGACCCTTCCCTCTGCCAGACACGATGATTCTTTACTCAGATCGCTGCTAAATATGAGCGACGAGCTGTTTCGGTTCCTCTTTTATAGAGCCCGCCCCGACCTGACTGAGAAACGGGCATAGAGTGAGAGGCGGGACGGGGAGGAGACTGAGTGACAGACAGAACAGAGGAATGTCTATGATAATCCAACTCCGCCTCCTCCCTGCCCGAAACGACTTTGTTTTTAAATTATCGACAATGGAAGTTAACACAGCGCTCGGCACAAAACTTATAGATTGGAGCTTAAAATTAAACAGTTCTAAAAACCCGCAGCTTTGAAATAAAGAGCTTTACAATTAAAATTCAATAAGATTCCCGCCCAAGTACAAACACTATATCCTGTCAAATCCGCCCGCTTCCACTTCACTCCCAGCTTCTGTTCTATCCCCACACACCTCCCCTCCAGACGGGTTGAGCAGTTTACCGACACCTCACTCCAGCTGAATTAGACAAACTCATGTGTTGGGCTTTGAGTTGTAACGCGGGGTTTCTCCGCCCGGGTAACTGTCTTACACACTCTGACCCTGAATCTGTGAAAAGGAAACGAGCAGAAACTGACAGAGCAGCTGAACAAATCCCCAGTTACAATGGGGCACAGACACCGCTCTGTTTTATTGCATTGGGGGAGGAGCTCGGTATAGTGCATGTCAGTGAGATACCGGGAATTTTCAATTGAATATAAATCATTTCAGTGTGAAACCTGCTCCCAGCGCCGGGACAGGGACATTTGATTCGGGGATCAGCTCTTTCCTGAGAGACGTGGGCGGCTCTGAGAAGAGCCTTTGGGTTCAGAGGTTTACAATTTGCTCGGCTGGTTTCATTTCTTTCCTGGCGCTGCTTTCTTAGTCTTTGCTGCTTTCACTTTGGGCTTGGCCTTCGATTTATCCACTTTTTTTAAAGGCTTTCCGCCCGTGAGCTTCTTGACGGGAGATTTTTTCTTCAGCGCTGCTTTTTTCACCGCCTTTTTTGGAGTTGCCGCCTTCTTGCTGCTTGTTTTCTTGACTGTTGCTTTCTTCGCTGGGGATTTCTTGGCTGCTACTTTCCTGGCTGGAGATTTCTTAGCTGCTGGTTTCTTTGTTTTCACCTTCTTGGCCGCTGGTTTCTTGACTAAAGATTTCTTGGCTGTTGGTTTCTTCTCCTTCTTTCCCACTTTCCCCTGGGATTCCTTCTTAGGGATTTTGAAGGAGCCGGAGGCGCCCTGTCCCTTTACCTGCACCAGGGAGCCGCTCTCCACCTTCCTCCTGATACTTAGCCTGATCTGGGAGCCGAGCTTCCCCACATCGACACCGCTGCCAGACAAAGCTTTCTTTATCGCGGCCAGGGACATCCCCTTGCGATCGCTGCAACCCGCCACAATCTTGAGGATCTGTTCGCCTAACTTGGGACCGGCTGCCTTCGATCGGGAAGCCGCCTTCTTCTTCTTGGGAGATTTGACTTGAGCGGCAGCGGCTGGAGGAGCCGTTTCGGAGGCTGCAGTATCAGTCATATCGGAGACTGTGTGGAAAATCTCTCTGACAGTCAGAACTGGATCAGAAATGAAAGCAGTGGTGGCGGCTCAGAGCAACTTAAACACAGAGAGCGGACGGGGCAGAGACAACCTGCTGTCAGCTCCCGGTTCCTCCAGCCTCTCTGTGTTTCTCTCTCCTCATAAACTCCCCAATTCCACTTCAAATTGGACATTTCAGATTCCCACACTCGCTTCCTTCTGTTAACAAAATCCGAATGTTTGTTGTCGAGAAAGTTCCATCCGAATTAAAGGCAGCAATTTCGATTTAAACCCGTTTCTTTGCTGCTTTGATCGCGCCCTCTCAGCCGATCGCTGACTTCTTCTCTGTGTTTCCACTGAAATCTTGAAATTAACGAAATATTTCCCTTAAATTCTCTCTTCAGGGCTGAGCAGGGGAGCAGCGCGATCTTATGACAGGGAAATCTTGTGATTTTATACAAGAAGGACTTGGAAATCTGGCGCTGAGGCCGGACACACAAACACAGTGACATTAGTCTAACCCGCCCGCCCCTTTAACACACTCTCGCTGATACAATGTTCACATCTACACATTGACAGGACAAACTGTGTCTCAGATTTACAGCTCCCAGGACAGGCTTTCCTCTCCTCTCGGCCTGAGCTGTGGATTCTCGGGGATTAGTTGTAGTTTCCCAGCTCAGTAACTGTTAAACCCTCTGAGACCGGAGCTGCTCACAGTGTCTGTTCCCCAGATTCAGGAGGCTGCAGCAAATCACAGGGTTAACCCGTAACTGGTTTAAATTATTGTCTTGTTCACAAGCAGACTTATTTTTGATCATTTGAAGATACAGATTGTGTGCACTCAGCCACTAAACAACAGTACCTCTCCTTCATATGGAATTCAATAGAGAGGGGCTGGAGGGATAGACAGAGACAGAGTGAGTGAGGGCGGTGAGACTCAGGCGACCAGACAATACATCCATCAGTTGCAGAAATCCCTGTAAATTATGATTCCATCCATAAAATTTCTCCTGGAAAGGCAGAAGCTGCAACCTCAGTTCTCACTGATACTGTAGCAGAGACACATTATTAATCCGACACTCAGGAACAGTGCTGTGTTTTGACAGAAGAGCTAGGGAGAGGAGACATAAACTTAATGTTCCCGTTCTAAAAATTGTGCAGGGTCAGAGGGCCCGAAAATCTTTAGATCTTTGTAGGTGACAGGAGATTTTGAGAGAGTAGTTAGGAAAGCAGATGGGATCCTTGATTTCATCAACAGAGATGCTGAGCATAAAAGCAGGAACGTTATGTTTAACCTTTATAAAGCTTTGTTTAGGCTGCAACTAGAATAATGCGCCTATTTCTGGTCACCACACTTTTAGAAGGATGTGAGGGTCTTTGAGACGGTGCAAAGGAGGTTTACTAGAATAGTTCCAGGCATGAGGGGTTATAGCTGCAAGGTTGGTTGGAGAATCTGAAGCCGCTCTACTTGAAGAAAACGAAATTGAGGGGAGGTCTGAGAGAGGTGTACAAGATTATAATAGGATTAGATCAGGTGAACAATGGAAAACTGTTCCCATGAGCTGAGGGTAGAAGGATTAATGGACACGAATTTAAAATTTAAGACAAGATGTGCAGGGGGGATGTGTGCTAGAACTTTGTTACTCGCCAGGTAATGACCTGGATCTTGATCCCTATGGGCATTGTGGAAACGGAGATTTCAAACGGAAATTGCGTGGGCGCCTATGGGAAATAAAGTCGCAGGGATAGAGCAGGAGAATAGGACTGACTGGATTATTCTACAGACAGTCAGTATGGACTGGATGGGCCGAATGACCTCCTTCTGAGTAGTAATGTCTCCATGACTCTGTGACTCCATGGCTCGATGACAGTGTCAATGAGTGAGAAACAATGGCCCATGTTTAACCCTCTCTTCCCTGTTGTACTCTCTGCAGCCCAGGGCCATTGGATATTACTCCCAGCGAGTGTTTCACTTGGATCAGATGAATCTGGAAAGTTCCTGTCTGATATTACCTCATTCATGGTCCCAGCAAACACCCCGACTCCCGGGTTCCTCCAGTGATTCTGCAGGATTGCTTTGTGAAGACTGGCCCTGAATACCAAACAGTCTGCACAGAAAGATCCCAGAATGAGTTTCTTGCGGGGGCAAGTCCCAGTTGTCGTTGTTTCCTCCCCATAAGCTCCAGGTCTTTTGCTGAATCTCGGATAAAAGTGAATTGGAGAACATTTCCAAACAAAATAGTTTCACGCAATGTTGTAGAATTCTGCGCATGCGTCATTCCGACCCGCCACCAGAGCGGTACGGGGTGGTTGGGGGGGCGGGTGGGTGAGGTCTTGGGGGAGGGGGGATGCGGTGAGCGGAAGAGCGCATGCGCGCTGCTCTCCCATTGTTCGACCTGGGACAGGAAGAGCCGCCAATGGAGAGACCCCGGTCTTGGGGGAAGGGAACAAACAGCAGCTTCCTGGGAGGAGGGAGACAGAATGAGAAGAAGCTGTTATTGAAAATCATTGCAGCTTTCTCTCCACAAAGCAGCAGTGAATATTCCTGATTGAGTTCCCGCTCCCTCGGTTTGTTGGTATTGGACAGTGAGGAGTGGGAACAGAGCCGGACAGTCAGGATGTGGGGAGTCAGACAAAGAGCAGCTATTGCAGGCACCAGGTGAGAAGTAGGACGGGCACGTTTTAAACAGCCGCTGTTTGGTTTCGGTGCCAGTTTTATGAGTGGAGTTGATCGAGAGGGAGTCTAGAGTTCCAGGCAAATGAACTTATGAACAGAAGGAATAAAGAGCAGGATGAGGCCATTCGGCCCATCGAGTCTGCTCCGTCATTCAGTAACGTCTTGGTTGATCTGATTGTAACCTCCACCTCACATTCCTGCCTACCCTCGATAACCTTTCACCCTCTTGCTTATCACGAATCTATGTAGCTCTGCTTTAAAAACATTCAGAGACTCCGCTTCCACCGCCTTTTGAGGGAGAGAGTTCTAAAGACTCACTACCCTCTGAGAGAAAAAAATCTCCTCATCTCTGTATTCAATGGGCGATCCCTTATTTTTAAACAGTGACCCCGACTTCTAGATTCTCCTCCAAGAGGAAAAATCCTCTCCACATCCACCCTGTCGAGACCCATCAGGACCCGCTCAGGATAATGTTATGGAGGCGCGGGATCAAATCCCACCACAGCTGCTGGTGACATTTAGTTTTTTAATAATCTTGAAACTCCCATCGATAAAAACCCATCTGGTTAACTCACTCTCCTGCTCTGTTTGATTGAATATACATTTCTGGGACTTGGGCTCAGTGCCCGTCAAAATTACTGTGTTGTTGGTGATTGTGGAACTGATGTCTCTGCTCTCTGTGAGTGATACTGTACTTACTGTGTGAGAATGAGCTGGCTGCACTTCTCCTTGTGTCACGGAACCACTCCATTTATTCTGCTGCTTTCAAGTATTTGCCTGTCGGAAGAAAAGGGTATTTATAATAACTCAAGCAGAGGGGAGGTAGCAAATACAAAATAGACTAAAATATTTTTTCAATTAATAGTCATTACGAAAAACCAGAACAAAAAGCAGCAACTCACTAGGATCTGGCCTGAAGGGCAATTAGGAATCGACAAATAGATTCTTGCCTGGTAAGTGGCTCCCACATCCTGTGAACAAATAAAAACATAAATGTATTCTCAGTGGGGCGGGGACTAGTAATTTGATCTGTGCAGGACCCTCTGCTCTGTCACTCAGTCCCATTCATAGAGCAGTGGATTGTTTCTGGAGGGCAGGAAATTGTTGTAAAGTGGTCCAAGTCCTTGGTCTGCAGTAGCTGGGTGCTGCAGGACTGCAGTGGAATCAGACACTGACTCCATTTGTTCGGAGAGGGAGAGAGAGGGAACACAAACCTCCAAACAACTCATCCACCCGACCTTCAAGCACAACAAGCCCCACATGTGGCAGAGACTGCAGATCAGACTGTCACTGGATTAGAAATCCAGGGACCCAGGGGAATGCCTCCGGCGACCCTGGTTCCAATCCTACCACAGCAGATGGTGGAATTTGAATTCAATATAAATCTGGAATTAAAAGCTTAATGATGACCATGAAACCATTGTTGTAAGAACCCACCTGGTTCACTAATGCCCTTTAGGGAAGTAAATCTGCCGTCCTTACCTGGTCTGGCCGACATGTGACTCTAGACCTACCTCAATTTGATTAACACTCAAATACCCCTGAACAAGGGCAACTAGGGATGTGCAATAAGCCAGCGAAGCCCACATGAATGTTTTTTTTAAAATCACGCATTGGACATCTTATCTATTTCAGAACCCACTTAACAGGAGTGAAAGCAAATCATCCTCTATCCCGAAGGCCTGAATAATAATAAGAATACCAGAGACATTCAGAGACAGAATTAATCCCACTTCCCCTGGCAGCAATGGGGTCTGATAGATACAGAATGATTCTCATGCTGACATTCAGCACCACTGACTGAAACAGAATTATTCCCACCCCCACAAACAGTACCAAACATTGACCCATAAAGAAGGAATCTCACTCTCACAAACTGTTCCAGAGACTGAGACACAGAATGAATGCTACACTCACAAACACCATCTGTGATGGACATATACAGAACAAATCTCCCTCATGTTTCATAACAGAGTTCTCGGAATGTATTGCACAATCACATTGACTACTAGAGGGTAACAAATGCATTCGAGAAATGATGATTGTAGTCCAGTAGTAGCTTAACCAGATTTTCACACAAGAAGGGGGAACATCTGAACACAACATGGAACACATTAACATGACAGGGAAAATCAAGGCCCCCGGAAGAAATATTTACCCAACAGAAAACATCATCACTGAGCAACGGAGAACATATTTACAGAACAGGGAAGAGAACATCTGTACACAGACAGAAACACGTTTACTTGACAGGGAAGCACTTACACGATGGTGAAGATCCCTCAACAGCAGAGAGCATAGTTACACCACAGGGAGCACAGTTACACAACAGAGGGCACAGTTACACAACAGAGAGCACAGTTACACAATAGAGGGATTTTTCCTACCCAAATTTTAACTGGGATAGTTTTAGTGTGCAAGGTAGGGAGGGAGCAAAATTCTCAAGTTGCATGCAGGAGAACTTGTTTAGCCAGTGCGTGGAAAGCTCACCAATGGAGGGGGCAGTTCAGGACCTAATATTCGGAAATCAGCTCAGGCAGGTGGTAGGCATATCAGTAGGGGAGTATTTTGGAGATAGTGACCATAACTCAGTTAGATTTAGGATAGTTATAGAAAAGGATAAGTTTGGACGGGGAAGTGCAGAGGGGAACTTAAGAATGAAATTAGGAAAGCTAAGAGAGTGCATGAGAAAGCATTGGTGGTTAGAATAAAGGAAAACCCAAAGGATTTCTTTTAACATATAAAGATTTAGAGAATAACTAGGGAAAGAGTAGGGCCTATTCCTGATCATAGAGGTAATCTGTGTGTGGACCTGGGAGACGTAGGTACAATCCTCAATGAATACTTTGTGTCAGTCTGCACAATGGAAAAGTACGATGCAGATATAGACATTCGGGTGGAGGACTATGAAATCGGAGGTACGAATGGGCTTAGCAGCCTTAAAATTGGATAAATTCCATGCCTGGATGGGATGTATCCCAGGCTGTTGAGAGAGGAAAGGGAAGAGATATCAAGGGCCCTGACAGTAATTTTAAAATCCTCTCTGGATACAGGTGAGTTGCTAGGGGACTGGAGGACTGTTAACGTTGTCTCATTATTGAAAAAGGGAGGAAGGGATAGACCAGCAAATTACAGGACATTCTGTTTAACCTCGGTGGTGGGGAGGAATTCTGAGGGACAGAATATATCTGCACTTGGAGAGACACGGATTAAGCAGGGATAGTAAACATGGATTTGTTAAGGGATGGTCGTGTTTGACAAATTTGATCGAATTTTTTGAGGAGGTAACCAGGAGTGTTGATGAGGGTATGCATTTGGTGTGGACTACATGGACTTTAGCAAGGCTTTTGATAAAGTCCTTCATGGCCGACTGGTCAAGAAAGTAAGAGCCCATGGGATCCAAGACAAAGTGACATGTTGGATCCAAAATTTACTGAGAGGCAGGAAGCAGAGGGTGATGGTAGAGGGATATTTTTGTGACTGAAGGCCGGTTTCCAGTGGGGTTCCACAAGATTCGGCGTTGGGGCCCTTGCTGTTTGTGGTGTACATGAATGATTTGGACTTAAATGTAGGGGATATGATCAAGAATTTTGCAGCTTACACGAGAATTGGTAGGGTGGTAAATACTGAGGAGGATAGCCGTAAACTGCAGGAGGAGATCAATGGACCGGTCAGGTGCAGAGCAGTGTCAAATGGAAGTCAACCCGGAAAAGTGTGAGGTAATGCCCTTGGGGGGGAGCTAACAAGGCAAGGAATTAAACTATGAATGGTAGGACCCTGGAAAGTACTGAAGATGAGAGGGACCTTGGAGTGCATACTCACAAATCCCTGAAGGTAGCATGGCAGGTATATAAAGTGGTTAGAAGGCATATGGGATGTTGGTTTAATTAGCTGAGGCATAGAACACAAGAGCAGGGAGGTTATGTTAGAACTGTATAAAACGCTGGTTAGGCCACAACTGGAGTACTGCGTGTAGTTCTGGTCACCACATTATAGGAAGGGTGATGACTACACTGGAGAGGATGCAGAGGAGATTTACCAGGGTGATGCCTGGGCTGGAGGGTCTAAGCTATGAGGAAACATTGGATAAGCTGGGGTTGTTTTCCTTGGAACAGTGAAGGTTGAGAGGAGACCTGATAGAGGTGTATAAGATTATGAAGGGAATAGGCAGGGTGGATATGGAAGCACTACTTTTTTTTCCCATGAGTAGAGGGGTCAAAAACCAGGTGGCATTGATATAAGGTAAGAGATAGAAGGATAGGAGGGGAATAGAGAAGATGTATTTTCAGACAGAGGGTGGTGGGAGTCTGGAACTCAATGCAGGCAAGGGTGGTTGAGTCAGAAACTCTGGTAACATTTAAGAAGTATTTACGTTTTCAGTTATGTTGCCATAGCCCCCAAGGCTTTGGGCCAAGTGCTGGGAAATGAGATTAGTCAGACCTTTGATGACAGGCGAGGACACGATGGGCAGAATGGCCTCCTTCTGTGCTATAGACCTTTATGAATCACTGAGTGCACAGCTATATAACAGAGAACACAATTACATAACAGAGAGCACTGTTACACAACAGAAAGCACAGTTAAACAACAGGGGGCAGTTACACAATAGAAGGTGCAGTTACACAACATAGAGCATAATTAAACGACAGAGAACAGAATTAGAC
The DNA here is from genome assembly GCF_964194155.1 of Cetorhinus maximus. NCBI lineage: Eukaryota > Metazoa > Chordata > Chondrichthyes > Lamniformes > Cetorhinidae > Cetorhinus > Cetorhinus maximus. The sequence goes on from NC_135909.1 coordinate 20,594,199, forward strand.
TACAGAGAGCACGGTTATACACAACAGAGAGCACAGTTAGACCATAAGACCATAAGACATAGGAGCAGAAATTAGGCCATTCGCCCCTTGGAGTCTGCTCCCCCATTCAATCATAGCTGATAAGTTTCTCAACCCCATTTTTCCAGCTTCTCCCCGTAACCTTTGATCCCCTTACCAACCAAGAACCTATCTATCTCGGTCTTCAATACAATCAATGACCTGGCCTCCACAGCATTCTGTGGCAATGAATTCCATAGATTCTCCACTCTCTGGCTAAAGAAGTTTCTCCTCATCTCTGTTCTGAAGGTTACTTTACTCTGAGGCTGTGCCCTCGGGTCCTAGTCTCTCCTACCAATGGAAACATCTTCCACACGTCCACTCTACCCAGGCCTTTCAGTATTCTGTAAGTTTCAATCAGATCCTCCCTCATCCTTCTAAACTCCATCGAGTATAGACCCAGAGTCCTCAAACGTTCCTCATATGTTAAGCCTTTCATTCCTGGGATCATTCTCGTGAACATCCTCTGGACCCTCTCCAGGGCCAGCACATCCTTCCTGAGATTCGGGACCCAAAA